>NC_136070.1:907298862-907945027 GCF_964261635.1 Lissotriton helveticus | reverse complement strand
TGGTACCAAAGTCGGGGAATTTCAATTCTGTAAGAAACATGTGTTTTAACTTGCTGAGGCGGGGAGGTCTGGGGAGCACGAATGTTAGTGACCCTTCTTGTTCGACACCGGGTACCAACAGTTGTATTTCCACGGTGATAATGGGCTCAGAACTGGACACCACCACCGCTCGGATCCTCCCTGTCTCCGGTTTCACAGACATTTGTCGCCAGATATGTCCACTCAGGTGTGGAGTATCTTCTGTTAGGCACACGCACTCTTCTTGACCTTCTTCGGTCTGGTGCTTCAGCGCCCTGAGCACCTTCTTCTGGGTCTGAGTCTTCTGATATCGGAGGAAGGGTTGCTTCTGGAGTTGACCTCAGGCTAGAACTTCTTCTTTGCGGCCAATTTGCTTCTCCACGTGCCCTTCTACTCCTTCTCCTTCTGGTCTGTTCTCGCTCTCTTTCAGACCTGTCAGGGTCAGACTCGTACTCCCAGCTGTCTTCTCCTTCTGTAGCGTCTTCTGTTTCGCTGTTGTACTGACCGTCCTCAGCTTGGTCAGACTCGTTCCCTGCTTCCACTGGCACCTCTACAGCTTGGCTAGCCCCCTCTATGGCTTCTTGGTCCTCAGCTGGACGTCCATCCGAGAGAGGAGCTGTTTCCAGAGGTGCTGGAACCCTTTTCGTATGCGACGCGTGTATCCAGTTGGGCAGGCCTCCCACCTTTACAGCTGTACTTGTGATCAGGATAACCTGGTAGGGCCCACGCCAACGAATATCCAAGCAGCTTCTTCTCACATGTTTCTTCACCAGGACCCAGTCCCCAGGATACAGGTCATGGCAAGGGCCCTGGCACGCTGGAACCTCTGCAGCCTGCACCTGAAGGGACACAGAACGCATGGCGTCAGACAGCCCCTTACAATAGTCCAGGATCATATCATCTGTGATATTTAACAGTGCAGTAGCTGGAATAGATGGCAGTCTCATTGCTCTCCCCATTAACACCTCATGTGGTGACAACCCTGTTCTTCTGTCTGGGGTACTACGAAGGCTCATGAGTACCAATGGCAGGGCGTCAGGCCAACTCAGGGTCGTTGAGGAGCAAACTTTCGCTATTCTGGACTTGATCGTGCCATTAATTTGTTCCACAATTCCTGAGGCTTCTGGTCGGTAACTGCAATGGAGCTTTTGGTCGATATTCAGTGCAACACAAATCATCTTCACAAGCTCGCTGTTAAAATGTGTTCCCCTATCTGATTCCAAAAAGGCCGGCACCCCGAACCGAGGGACAAGTTCTCTAAGCAGTAACTTAGCCACTGTGAGGGTGTCGCACCTACGTGTAGGGTATGCCTCAACCCATCTGGAGAACACACAAACAACCACCAGGACATAGCGGAGGCGGTTGCATCTTGGCATTTCAATGAAATCTATCTGCATTCTGTTGAATGGACCTCCAGACCTTCCTATGTGACTTAGTGCAACTGGTGTTCTTTTCCCTACATTCAGCTGCTGGCAGGTCACACAACGCTGGCACACTGCTTCTGCTGCTATTCTAAACTTAGGATTGTACCAAGTCTGTCTAAACACTCTCAGCATAGCATCTCTCCCTAAGTGTACGGGACCATGTATGAGTCTAGCCATTGGACTCACCATCTCATTGGGCAACACTGCTCTACCATCTGCTGAGACCCAAAAATGAGTCTCACCCATTACACATCCTGCCTTTTCCCATGTTTCCTTTTCTGAATCAGGAGCATTTTCTTGCATGGTTGACAGTTCATCCCAAGTATCAACAGTTTCCAGTATCATGGCTAATTCAGTTCTCACATTTATTCCACCCACCTCCACCTCTGTGAAAGAGTAACCTTGTTCTGCGCAATACCGCGCAACTTCATCAGCATATCTATTGCCTTTCGAAACAAAGTCCTCATTTTTGGTATGTGCGATGCACTTTACAACTGCGATACTTGCTGGACATTGCAATGCTTCTAACAACAAGCGCACAAACTCTCCATTGCGAATGGGAGAGCCTGAAGAAGTCATGAACCCTCTTTGAGACCATAACTGCCCGTAATCATGAACTACCCCAAACCCGTATTGGCTGTCGGTGTAGATGGTGACTCGAATTTGATTGCTTGCTAAGCAAGCACGTGTTAGGGCAATAATCTCGGCTACCTGAGCGGAGTGTACTCCTTCCAGGCACCCTGCTTCCACAACTCCTTCAATTGTACAAACAGCATAAGCTGCTCTCAACTGCCCAACTTCGTCTCTTACACATGAGCCATCGACAAAGAAAACTTCGTCTGGGTCGGTCAGTGGCTCATCCACGATGTCGGGTCTGGGTTTGGTGCATAGTTCAGTCACATCGAGACAGTCATGGTCTGTATATTCATCATCATCATCAATATCATTTGGAAGTGGCATTAAGGTAGCAGGGTTCAAAACAGAGCATCTCTTGAGGGTCACGTTCTCTGCAGCAAGAATAACTTGCTCATAGCGCGTGAGCCTGCTATTGGTCAGATGCTGTGTTTTGGTCCTGGTCATCAACAGTTCAACAGAATGTGGCACGCACACCTCTAACGGGTGCCCCATAACGATATTTTCACATCTCTCAATGCTGACACCCGTTGCAGCAACGGATTTGAGACATCCGGGCAACGCTGCGGCTACTGGGTCTAAAGTAGCTGAAAAATAAGCAACTGGTCTACGGGCATTCCCATGGATTTGGACCAACACAGACAACGCACAACCTTCTCTCTCACAACAGTAAAGAAAGAATTGTTTATTGTAATCAGGCATTCCCAATGCCGGAGCACGACACAGGTCCTCTCTCAGCTGTAAGAATGCCATCAAACAGTCTTTGTCCCATGGTACCGGATCACTCACCTCTTTGTGCGTCAGTTTTTGCAAGGGCTTTGCTTTCAGTGAAAAGTTCACGATCCACTGTCGGCAATAACCCACCATCCCTAGGAACATCCTGACCTCTCTCTGTGTCTGAGGCGCGTTCATTTTCATGATCGCCTCTATCCTGTCTGGTGACACCTTTCGTTTGCCTTTCTCAATTCTGTGTCCCAAGTACTGTACTTCTGTCAGGCAGTACTGCAATTTTCCCGGGGATACCTTATGCCCATTAGCAGCTAGGTGATTTAACAAAGCAATGGAATCTTCCCTGCAAGCTTCTTCTGTTTCTGACGCCACAAGGAGGTCGTCTATGTACTGGACCAGAACTGACTTCTGGGGCAGCACTAGACTTTCAAGATTTTTCTTCAGAAGCTGGTTAAAGATCGATGGACTCTCTGTATACCCCTGAGGGATACGACACCATGTTAGGACGCGATTTTCCAGCTTAAATGCGAAAAGAAAATGGCTATCTTCGTCCAAAGGGATCGAAAAGAAAGCCTGACAAAGATCTATCACAGTGAACCACTCAGCTTGGAATGGAATCTGAAACAGTATCACTGATGGATTCGGTACCACTGGACAACATGAAACGACTATGTTATTAATCTTTCGAAGGTCCTGCACTATCCGAAATTTCCCATTTGGTTTCTGCAGACCCATAATCGGGGAGTTACATGGACTACCCACGATTTCTTTCAGTATTCCCTGTTTAATCATGGACTCGATCACGGGTTTTATGCCTGCAATCGTTTCTGGAGTCAATTTATACTGGGGTGTTCTTGGGAACTCAGCATGCGGTTTCACTACAATTTTCACTGGGTCCACCCCTTTGACCAATCCAATCTCTTCCCCAGTGAAATCCCATACCTCTGATGCCACTGTCTCTCTCAAATCCCAGGGAAGCTCGTCTACTGTCAAAGTAGGGTACAGCTCCACACATATTCTTGAGTTTGCAACTTTGAAATCTGCATCATCATCATTAGTCAATACCTCCACTCCCTGGGGTGTACAATATATAGTACAATTCAATTTGCACAACAGGTCTCTTCCTAGCAGACACACAGGGCTTGAATCGCAAACCACAAATTGGTGCTCATCGCTGTACTTCCCTATTTTCACCTGTACCGGTTCTGTCAATTGGCTGGTTATTCTCCTGTTTGCGACCCCTACCACCTGTATGGTCTCTCCAGACATGGGCAGGTCTGGAACTGCAGCTGATCTGATCGTGGATCTAGTGGCTCCTGTGTCCACCAGAAATGTCGTAGGGCACCCTGCTACTTCTGCTTCCACATAGGGTCCCCTCTGATCTACCTCTAAGGCTGCCCCAAGGGTGCAGTCTTCTCTTTCCACTCTCTGTCCGGTTAATGGGTCCACATAATAGCATTCTTCACCTTCCACAAACAGGGGCATTTGTCTATAGGTCTTACCCATACTCCCTACTCGAGGAGGTTGCGGGAACTGGGCTCGGGGAGGAGCCCCCCCCCCTTTGAGCACCTTTCCTTGGTATGGCGTCGCCCCTCTCATAGGTGCGCTCTGGACCTCTTCCTCCTCTATCTCTTGCTCTCCTATCTCTACATTGTAAGGGCACTCGCGTTTCCAATGCCCCAACTCGTTGCACTGGTGACACCTAGTCGTTTTCTTCAAGGTAGCTATGTCTACTCTGGGTCTGAAGGTAGTACTCTCCTCATTACCCTTGTTCTGACTGTACTGCTTCTTACCTCCTGTACCTGTCCCTTGCTGCTGTTGTTGCGGTCCCCCCTTTCCTGCTGCCTGCAATTGTACCACCATCAGCTTCTCTTTTAGTTTCTTAGCCTTGGAGTCTACCTCATCACAGCAGTACCTGGCATATCTCAGTATTTCATCTAGGGGTCTACTTTGCCAACAAATCGAGTGTTGCTGAATCATTAAACTAATATCCGGTCTCAGTCCCAGGACGAACTTGGACACGAATTGCCCTATGTCCTTTGGATCCATTACATCCAAGCCGCTATACTGTTTAAACGCCTTCAGCAATCTCTCGTAATATTCATGGACTGTCTCTTTGGGTTCCTGTCTCGTTCTGTCTATTCTGACCCAATCTATGTCTTGCATTGGCACTTTTTCTTTCAGCCAAGTCATCACTCTCTCGAATTTTGCCATCACGATCTCGGACGGCCCATTAGTCCTAGCATCTCTCTCTGGCTCCGTTGTGGGCCACTCAGCGCTAACCTTGCATGCTGTCCACAGATCTCCTGGTACTACAATGTCAAACAGCGTGTTCAGATCTATCCATAGGACTTTTGAGATCTTTACAAACCTCTCGACCTGCTTGTACCACTCCACGGGGCTCTCTCGTAACTTGGGGAAAGATGTGGTAAAAGCAGCTAAATCTCCCCTACTCCAAGGGACATGTACATAGCTCCCATTGGCAACTTCACGCAAAGGGTAAGCTTCTATTCCCTGCTGTCCTGGTGTTATACCAATCATGCTTCTTCTGCCGGTCCCTTTCTTAGACCACCTCTCTTCCCATTTATCTAGTGCCCTCCATGTCCTTATTCCAGTAATCAGTTCCCTTATGTGTGTTTTCAGCCCAATCGTTCTCCTCTCATCTAGATCTCGATCTGAGTAATGTAGCCTGTGGTTACCCTGTAATGCTTTGGTTCTTGACAAGTCCACCATATATTTGCCTGCTAGTTCGACTAACTTCTCATGGACTGCTCTCGCCTTTCGTGTGATGTCCTTTGCCATATACAGTATTTCATCCTGTTCATACATTTCCATTCTTTCTAAAGGCAGGGTACCATCTACCATGTCATCCAGATCTGACCTTAAGCTGGCGACATCGAGTCTCTTGGCTTTTATCTCAGCTCGCAATATGTCTTTTGAAGGGGGCTCACTGGTCTCCCTACCATCCCAACTTCTAGCTCTGCGTTTGGGCTCAGGAGAATTAATGGGTGGCCTCCCTTGCTCCCATCTCTCCAGGTCCCATGCTCGGCCATCCAATCTTGGAAGGTGATGGAACACGGGCCTTTTATCCCTACTCTCTCTCTGCCCACTCTCGTCTGCTTCTCTCCTCTCACCGCACATCTCTCTGTTATTTTCCCTCTGGTCGCTACACTCCCTTTGCCTCGTATCGCTCAGTATCCGATACGATCCTTCCTGGTTCCCCATATTCCCTGGGCTGCGCTCATTTCTGTCATCACAGGGACTATGGTGCGACCTCTCACAACTCCCATTCTGTTCTCTGGTGCCAGGCACACAGTGTGGACACTTAAAGCTGTTCCTGTACTCCTGCGCTCTCCTCTCCCCTTCACTGAGTATTGGGCACGCCACCCCTTCACTCCCGGGGCCCCCGTTTTCCAGGTCTGTTCTACCTCCATTTCGGGCCCAATGGGTGACTCCCCTACTCCCTCTACAGTCCCACTCCGGGCTACTCTCCCCAGCCCCGCAGTGAGTTCGTGCTCTGCTGTCCTGACTTTCCCTTTCTGCTTCTGCAGCATTGATGCACTTTTGAGCCTTCACTGCCTCATCCCACTGCTTCATGTACTCATTTAGTTCTTGAAAGGACTTTCGTCCAGATCCCCTCAAATCCATTGGCCATCTGGGGCCCCCAGGATCTCCTCCTGGGTCCCCTGCTGTGTGCATCGGGGTGCTCCACTCTCTGGGTATCGGCATCTGACTTGGGGAATTAGTGGTATCGTTCCTCCTTGCCTGCTCTGCTCTTTCTCTGTCTTTCCGCTTCCGTTCTTCCCCTTTTGCTCTCTCTTGGTCATATATCGATATTATAGGACCTATGGTAACAGGTACCTGTAGTGCATCTGGTAATGGGTAGGATGTGGCGCTTTCCGTTTCCGGCGCTCTTTGTACCACAAACCTACCGACTACCTGTTGCACCTGACTAGGCTGGAGCAACTCTTTCTTTGGCTCAGGATCCCACTGTGAACTGGGAAGCGGTCTATGCTCTCCTGCAATGCCCCCCTTTTCTCCTTCAGTATTCTCGACCTCTCCCCCTGCTCTATTATACGGGGGTGGCCTGTCTGTCAGTAATCTGTTTATCAGGCTGTCCTCTGTTTCGCTCTCATCATCTTCTTCCAGGGGGCTTTTATTTACTGGCGCCTCTAACACTGGGTACAGTTTATTTATTTCCAAATTATGCACTCTCCATCTTTTAGCATCCGCATCCCACCTGGCATCCTGTACTGCCCTTACCGATCGTTTCACCCTTTCTTGCCGTCTGTTCATATTCCTTTCATGCGCTGCCCTAAGCCATGCTTCAAGGGCTTCAAACTGGGTTGGTCTAGGCAAGGGTCTCTTTGAGGTCATGATTGATTTCAATCGATGTAACACCTCTAATCTGAACGTCCCGTACTTCGGGAACGTCAGTTCCTCGTTTCCTTCAGTAATCTTACTCCACTCTGATATCCAAAGGATCGTATGCAACCCAACATTTACTGCCATATAACGAGCTGGCGTACCCTCCGGCGGGGCTTCTTCCCCTTCATACGATCCTCTCCTCTCTTTCTCAAACAGCGCTTTCAACCATTTAAAACACTTCATAATTATGCGCACAAAATCCAGCCTCGCTACTCTGTTTACTTCCTGATGACAATCCACCAATCCTGTCGCGGCTTTGCTAGCTTGGCCTATCACAGCGCGGTCTTTCTCCTGTTGGCCAATCACGTCGCGACCCTGTATGACGTGTTCGCTAGCTGGCCTATCACAGCGCGGTCTTTCTCCGGTCAGCCAATCACTGCGCGACACCACCTGACGTCTCTTTTCTCCGCTTCGCAGCAGCACCCCTCCTTTCTCAACTCGTCTCCCGGTTATGCATGCGTCCCATTCATACACTGAAAAATGACTACTTCCGACCAAGCGGTCACTTCTCTCGACTGTACGTCCACAGTCTATCTGTAATTGTCAACACAACTGACGAGATGTCTATCGTCTCTCTGATAGGTTACTTACACACACAGTAACTTCCGACCAGCGTCCGTTACTCACGCACTCACTCTTACGTTCCCCCTATCTCGGTCTCTCGGGTGATCAATGGTACCTCATGACCCCCTTCACACTAGTTGACAATTACTCTGGGTGTCCGATACACCCGAACCACTTAAGCTCTCTTTGAACTTAAGATTTCCACCGGTTGCGCGCGCTCACAACCTGTTCCACAGTCACTCTACAGACATTCAACTCCGCCAGACATTACAACATAGATACAATACAAAACACCGCAATCTAACACGCATAACCCTTTATACTCACTCTCTCTGATACTGCTGCTTTTTCTGTCTCACGTCATCCGGATCTTCATCTGCGGGCTGTTCTTCCGATCATCGATTTCTAGGGGCCTTGGGGTAAGCTAACCTGGCCTAGGTCACCGTCCTCAAGAAGGCAACCATCCTCTATAGCTACCAACTGAAAGGGTGAGATTTTGATCGATACCTTATCTCTATTGATCCAAACCTCGATCTGGTCGACTGAACCTTTATTGCCTGTCTTGGAAGGAAACAGTACACCTATCTGCAAATTAGTTCACCCAAGAAAGGACTCTACTCTCAAAGATCACGGACAACTTCTAGGTTTCAAAAGTTTATTGTAAAGATATAATGAGCTGCAAATACAAGCATCTCAGAATGAGATTCACGAGATACACAGGTCCAATTACATACATGTGCTCTCGAAAAGCCCTCAGACGAGCAACAGAAATCACTAACACAAGTTCTAAAAATAGCAAAGCTATCAGCATAGACGCATATCTCTCCTTCATTTAGGTTGGAGGAAAACAAACACAGGTTAGGCGTCCCTACCCTGTTCTAGATGGTATCCCTACTTAACCAAATCCCAACCTAACAAAGGTGTCAGCAATGAATGACCCCCAAGGGAAGTCACCCACTCTAAGTCTCTTGGTGAAAACCTAAAGTTCTCCAGTCATGACCCCTCACTGCCTACCCATCCGCTCTCTAAAGGGTCCTCAGGTCTCTGCTCTAACTCCACCCAGGGGTGCTGTCCCTAATACAAAACAGTCAACAACATTTGAGACGCCCCTTGCGAAACGCCTCTCACGTGGTGCAACTTCAGGCTTTTTCCATGATGCTTTGTATTGGGCCTCAGACGTTAGAGTTGACCTTGCTTCTCAGTCTCTTCTCCGGCCCGCTGATACCCCTTAAACATTCCAGAACCCTCCTCCATGTCTGGGCCGTCTACTGAACAGACCTCTATTCATTCACTTATAATTGGATCCCCCCTTTCCTGTTGCAGACAGATATCTGCCGCCAAGAACCCAACTCTCATAGACTTCTAAAAAGGCTTGCAACATTTCTCAGCCCAGACATGTACGTGTAAATCACTGCTAAAACATTTCAGGCCTACAATATTTCACATTATGATTATAGCATTCAAATTCTTCATTTAATTAAAGCATGTTAAACTCTTATTCTATTATTTAGAAAACATTACTCTAAATCACGGCCCATTAATGCAATGACCAAAACGTTAAACAATCTGTGTCGTGAAAAGAAACACCTTCCCTTTTAGCTCCAGCTCTGGCCCTGAGGCCTACCACGTTCTGCGTTTTACCACAGACCATCTTATATGTTAACAGCTACACGACATAGATTCAAAATAATCACGTCTAATAAAATCATATAATGTCACACATTTCTGTATTAGTTCCACTTCTACTTAAATCTCTATATTAGCTATACATTTAGAATATAATTTCAGATACTATTAGCACTCATGGCATTTCTCATCATGACTTGTGCTTACTATAGGTAAGTGTGGTGTACTCATACATTTATCTCAGTTTGCGCTCTCTCACAGGCTCTGGAATCATACAGCGCTAGTCCCTACTCCCCTCCTTTTAAAATGGCCTCTATGGGATAAGAGCATTCAGAGAGCAGGAGGGCTTGAAATAGAATCTATGCCTGGTTAGCCTCAGAGTTTAGAAGACCATTTTAGGATTGTTCTTAAACAGCTCCTGGTTGACAGTATGGCCAGACGGGGCTTCCCAGAGTCCTGTTCCTTGGTTTGGGTCAGCAGTTTATTCCCTGACCAGTGTGCTGTGCAAACCTTTTCATTCATTCATCCGTTCAATTGTAACATCATAAAAGGGACTGCAGCTTTTTAATGTAATAACAAGCACTGAGGCCGACAACACACTCAAATAACTAAAACAAAAAGCATCAGTGAAAATGAGACATAAGAAAACTCAATTACCAGGGATAATGGTGGAAGAGTGGGAGGAAGAGATTAAACAGTGCAGAGAGGGGCTTGTGTTTCAACCGGTTCTCTGTAACTGTAATGGAGACTTTTAAAATTGAATACATGTCAACGCACACCCATGCTCGTCTCAATATCCACTCGCTTATCTTTACTTCTTGTGTATTGTGTTACATTGTGATGTTCCGCTGGCTCGTCTGCTCTAATGGGAGGCGGCCTCAGCTGCTGCTCACTGAAAAAAACACAAGTCGGTTAATGTAAATAATAGCAACGTGGTATTGAATAAAAAATACGGGTTAAAACAGCTTCCCATAGAAATCTAGTTTGCCAAAATCACTACATTAAGAAAACTGATCCTAAGATTTATCGTTCACATTTTTAGGTGTATTATTTTTCTTACAAAAATGGACCCTGGACAACAAAACTGTCAGATTTTTTTATAACATTGTATACTCTACACATTGTCTGATTGGGACTCATAGCGGCCCTCGGCAGGGAACGTAGGTAGGGGGCCCCGGAAGAGCCCCCCCCCCCCCCCCCCCCCCCCGAGCTCAGGAAGGTGGAACAGAGCCGGAGGCCGCCAAATCCCTGCCAGGGGCCGTCACGCAAATGTGTATCCATCCTCAGAGGATTATTATATTAAGGATATATATTGGCGTGGCGGCCCCTGGGGTTTGGTGGCCCAGTGCAGGTGCACAGCTTGCACATGCCTAAGGCCGGCCCTGTTGGGAGCTTGTTAACCAGTGGCGTGGCAACAATTAATGTACTAGACTCAGTGTGGCCCATTTTCCTCCCTTGCATCAAGGCCCCTGGCCCCTCGGTTTGCCACTGGGGTTGTCTCGCTCACAGTGGCCTTGGTGTGGCGTCAGTGGCTGGGTCGTAGATGGTACTGGCTGTATGCTTCTACATCACTTGGGACCACTTGTACTTTCCTCACACTGAGACTCAGAACAGTATAACAATCAAATCTGATCAATACCACTGCTTAGACTGAATATCTTTTGTTCTCATCTTATCGAGGCTATGCCTCATAGGTAGTCCTTTTTAACTGATGAGTACACTTAGCCAGAGTATGGCGGATGTATGACGTTACAACGCAAACTATTGCAAAGCATACTTTTACAATGCAGTTTTTACAAAGCAACTTCTTTTACAATGCATGCTATTACAATGCAAGCCATCACAACGCATGCATCATTACAACGTAACTATTCTAACACCGCCGGGTGCTTACCTTGGGGAAGGTGTTGGTCAGCGTTGTAATGGCATATGTTGTAATAGCGTGTGTTGTAATGGAACTTGTGTTGTATTGGCTGTGCTGTAAAGGCATTGCGTTGTAATGGATGTTTCCCAAGTATGACAGATCCTACCACAAATTACGTCATCAATGATGTTACTTAGGATATCATGAATGATACAGGTTTTGCATGTCTTGAGCGCTCTGTGCTCTTGTATGTATTGCTTACAGGGCATGACATATGGTCCTGTGTGCCCAACATACAGCTGTAAAATATAACAGCCGCTGATATGAATGATATCAGTCCCAGGATGCATCACATATTGATCAAATATGGTTTATGATGATTTTTTCATCTCATACGGTGTGATGCATCCTGGGACTGATATCATTCATATCAGCGGCTTGGTATATTGTTCACTCAGTGCTTTAGGACGCAGCGCAAGCCAGGATTGCTCCCCTCTCAGCCACGGCTCGTGCAGGGCGTTACACCGGGCGGTGACGTCAGGCAGAGGAGGGGCAGAGTGGGGGGTTGTAAAATGCGGGATGTGGACGATGTCAGGTAAGTATCGAAAAAAAAATTTAGTTACCCGCACTGCATCGCCAAATGTGATGCATGTTATGTAAATGAAGCATTTTTATACAATCCAGGGAAGGGCGGGGTATTCTGAGTTACAGAGGGAGGCTTGTTAGCATTAACATGGGAACAGCTAGATAACAGGTCAGATTTCAACAGTTAAAAGTTAAAAACGGTGGGTTATGGGAGTTGAAGTTTGAATAGGCTTGTTTAATTAATTGAATAACGATGTGGGAGTGGTAACTTTGTTAAAAAGGGCCTTATCACATGGGAGGGTGAAAAAAATCAGAAGCGTAAAGCGGGAAGCGCTGCGTGCACATTTGAATGGAAAACAGAGGTATGAAAGACCCGTTTTTTAGCCTTTGAGTAATGGCAGTGTTTCGCTCTTTTTATAAACCCCCTAGAGTGACATTGTAGATCAGGTTACTTGGTAGCATATTTTGAAAGCGTTACTTCACGCTTTTAGAGGGAAAGCGTGTTTATGGGACAGTCAACATGGCAGACATATAAGGTTTTTAACGTTGCTCATTGTAATGAGTTTACAGCATAATAATGACAATTCTTTTGATGTTTAATATTTTTAGAAAAGAACCCCTGACGAAGGGCTGGTAAGGCCCGAAATGCATTGGGTCAAGCATTTCACAATTGTCAGAGGAACTGGGAATTTCGACATGCTGTATTAAAGGCAATTGGGCATTATGCACGCATTTGAAATTTGGTATTACCTTGTTCTACAACCTCAATTCACAAACAATAAAATCATGGAATATTGATTAAATATGGTTTACGGTGATTTTTTCATCTCATACAGTGTGATGCATCCTGGGACTGATATCATTCATATCAGCGGCTGTTATATTGTTCACTCGGCTCTTTAGGACGCAGCGCAAGCCAGGATTGCTCCCCTCTAAAGACTACTATTAGACAGAAGAGAACAGAAATGAGGAGTGCGTGCCAAAGACTCTTTCATATAGAACACACAGCTGTACCATATCATTTTGTCTGTGGGAATGACACAACATGAACAAAGGCAATTTCCTATGAGGAAAAAGATCCGTATGGCTATAGGCAAAACCTGTCCTGATACGGACCCCCCTCCAGCAGTGGTTAAGTTGTGAAAAAATGATTGCTGGGGCTCTCGTCAGGAGTGCTGCCTATACAAGACCTAACTACTAACCATGAAACCCTACAAGTGGGGAGAGGATGTGGCATAAGAGCCAGAAATGCTGACTTTGGAGCTTGGAAACCAGGTTGGAGTATTGGCGTGAGCTCAACATCCTGTGATTCTGGGCAAATCACATAATCTCCCCTTGCCTACAAAAAATGAATTTGTCCTTAACTCGTACTCATCAAAAGTTCTCCAATACCTTTGGGTCGCGTTCACACTATAAGCGCTGGTATTGACATTAAGTGCCGGTGCTGAGCACCAGAAACAACCGGCTCAAATTAAGCACTGTCCTCCAGCCCCTTGCCGGAGTATTCAAGAAGCACAGGGCATGACCCATGGCCATGCTGTCTGTTTGCAGCACAAAGATCTGCATTTAGCCATATCCTAGATCATGCAATCTTGTAAGCTGCATCGAAGTGGTTGTAGGTATTTCCATGCTACGTGTTTCAGTGCAGGTGATACCTGTAGAAGTTCCTTGTAATGTGTGAGTTAACATTAACAATGTGTGCCCTACACACATATCTTATCCAACAAGATGGCTCTTTATTACATCGACATGTAGCTATTTTCTGCCAATGCGAGCTCTTATGGGAACCAGCAGCCGCGTCCCGTGCAGGTAAGAACGGGGGGCCCTGGGGGCCAGGTGGGGGAATTTCGATAGACGTGGACGATGGAAAATGAATTATTTATTTCATTTTCCCTAGTCATCATCTGTTGAAATCCCCCCTCACCTGGCCCCGCCGCTCTTACCTGCACGGGCTGCGTCTGGGAACCACTCAAGTACATAATCCAGAGCCAATGAACATTTGGCACTCGAGAATGTTGCTGTTACGAATATTTTACTTAAAAGTGCATCAAGATGTGGGCAACAAACAAATGAAGGTGCTGAAAGAAAAAGCAATTCATTGCTTGGAAGCAGTGAAATAATACAATACATCCCATCAGTAACACTGTAAAATATCTAGACTCCAGTGGAGGGCATACAGAAGAGGTAAAAAGAAAAATAGTCAAGAAATAAGAATTGAAATTCACAAGAAAGCCAACCAATGATAAGCAATGGGCTGACCCAAACCCACTCTAAGTATTGGTATTGTACACCATAGGTCTTCTGACAACAAGCTGTTTGTAGGTGAAACCTAAAAAGAAGGCTAGACCTGCCCATCTGATCTGGCTCAATGCTAGCATATCTAGAGACGTGTCTGAGGCTACCGTGTCCTTACATAGCTTCTGGGAAAGAGCTTGCAGACAGGGTGTTCCCTCCTAGGCTGCCTGTCATCGCAAGATCGGATGACGGGATATAATCACCATTTAATGTAATCAATAGTTGTAAATCCTTTCTCCCACAGGGAGACCTCGCTGCAGAGATCTGTCCTGGCAGTTGTGATCAATGCATAAACCAGGACATTAAGGGCCAGGATAAGGGAGTGAGGCGCCGGATTGTAACGATGCAGCTGCAGCCGGGTCTTGCAAGACAAGCAGGGGAGCCTTACCAGCAAAACCGTGTGGAGGGGGCTTGAGATCTCTGAAGGGAGCAAGTGAAACACCTTGGCAGACGGAAGGGAATGCTACAGGATGGGGCTGTCATCGGCCATGGGGACAGAGCGGGATGGGACTGTCATCGGTCAAGGGGACAGAGCAGGATAGGACTGTCATCGGTCAAGGGGACAGAGCAGGATGGGACTGTCATCGGTCAAGGGGAAAGCCCAGGATGGGACTGTCATCGGTCAAGGAGACAGAGCAGGATGGGACTGTCATCGGTCAAGGGGACAGAGCAGGATGGGACTGTCATCGGACAAGGGGAAAGCCCAGGATGGGACTGTCATCGGTCAAGGGGACAGAGCAGGATGGGGCTGTCATGGACAAGGGGACAGAGCAGGATGAGGCTGTCATGGACAAGGGGACAGAGCAGGATGGGACTGTCATCGGACAAGGGGACAGCCCAGGATGGGACTGTCATCGGACAAGGGGACAGAGCAGGATGGGACTGTCATCGGTCAAGGGACTGTCATCGGACATGGTCTTCTATGGGAATTAACAAGGGCGTATTATCAAGCCCATTATCGCCGTTTTATCGGCAGTTTCCTGCCGATAAAACGGCGATAATTTTAACACCGGTCCTTGATAATATGCCCCACAGTATTATGACCAGAATCTCGAGGTACAAAATAAAGAACTTTTAAGTGGAGTTTGACACGCCTTCTCTGTCTGGTGCACCGTTGCTGCTGGTTGAAAGGGAATACTGTATGGAGCTACACGCCACGACGCAACCCCAGCAGCCAAATGGAGGACATGTCGATGACGGGTTCCTGAGAGTCTGAGGACGCCTGTAAACTTGATGGATTAATACTTCAGCATGGGAACAGTCTATTAAAGGACTTGAGGACATCTAAACATGCATATCAACAAACAGACTTATTATCAATATGTACTACACATGGATTGAGGCACTCCTCTTTCTTTGGCCATGAAATTCCTCCAATGAGAACATTCCATTAGTGTTTTAAAGACATGCAACTGACACCATTTTATTTGTTACCTGCATTGAAAAAGGCTTTTTTGCCGAAACGTGTCTGCGAGTTTAATACATTTACATATGAAAGAGGAATACCTGGAGTCATTGGTTTCTGGTGACGCATTAGCATGGGGTCAATCTGAGCTCTCTCTGAGCCTGCTCCATATTCGGGAGCGGGCCCTTGTTATATATATATATATATTTATATATCTTCAAAGTAGATAGATATGGAGCTTAGAATAGATAATAAATCCATACATCCTTCCATGCACTTACCTCTTTGATTTTATATTCTTAGGTATTCTGGTTACGATATTGTGACTCTTCAATATTCTACCTTCAATATATGCTACCACAATCAAACAATGCAAATTACCAGAAACGAGTGGCTTTTATTTACGGCACTTGTTCTCTTTGTACTTGTTTTGCTCAAAATGTGTCTTCGCATCCAACATGGCTAGTAGGACATATTTTGTGATAAAATATAACACTGAAAATGTTTTTCATTTCGCATAATTTCACTGAATGTTATGGAATTTTGTGAGATAACGCAAAAGCAAAGAAGTTTACACATGCCTACTATTTATGAAGCCACCCTAACCAAACCGAAACACTGGCCAATTTTACACCACACAAATAACTCTGACAAAGATGCAATGGTCACTCACAAGGCTAGATCTCTCGGGTGCTGCCCCTGTGAATGATCACAGCTTAAAAACTACACATTATGTGAACATTCACACATAGTGTCACACAAACACACCATCGCCACCCTCCCCCCTCCCCACCACCACCACTTCTCCTCGCAGCCACAAGCACTTTGGTTGCAAGCTTGCAAGCCTGGTTTCAGCAGGAAGGTTCATCTCTCCCTTTCCAACTCCACCAGCAACAATGACTCATAAAAAAGAGGTTTGCAAGCTACAGGCACATAAAGTAGCCAAGACATCACATGCAGACTACCCAGAACCCCATTTCACCGTCCATGCACCCAGTTTCAGAAAAAGGTAATGCATTTTACCCCCACCCTTACCAAACGGATGTACGACATTACAACGCATGCTTTTACATCGCATGCTTTTACAACACGAGTTTTACAACGCATACCATTACAACGCATAGCGCTTTGGGGTGCTGGATAGTGAATAGTTTAATTTACTATTCCAACTCCAGTCCCCGTGGACACTAGGGAAGGTGGACAGTAAATTAAACGTATTCCCTATCCTAGAGCGCCCCCCAGCACAATGCGTTGTAATGGTTTGCGTTGTAAAAGCTGCGATGTAAAAGCATTGCATGGTAAAAGTTGCGTTGTAAGTGATGTTTCCCTTACCAAACCATTCAAACATGTTGAACTCGGGTCTGACAGATACAAAAAAGCTTAAGGAGTCAGCTCTGGTGGTAAAACCCACCACTTTCATCAATTTGAAAGCCCTCTTGAAAGAGCCTCAAACATGGCACATACGTGCCTCAGTCTTTTCCAAAGCACCAAGTGAGGAAAGGGCGCATGAGGTCCTGGCTGATAATTAGATGTTTAAATGCAAAAAAGTGTATCTGCAGTCTTGGTTTTTCTTTGAAGCAAATATTGATTTTATTTCATGGAGACTCAACCTCTGTATGGGGAAGATCTGACCTTCAACCCTCAACTCCTCAAATTCTAATGTGAGGCTGGCCAACCCTACCATTAAGTGCGCAGGCATTAATAGTCACTGTTAGAAGAGAAGCTTGACTTAGGACCTGAATTCTGATAATTAATGTTCAAGAGAAAGTCCTTGGTATGCAATTTGATTGAAAGATACCCCTCAATGTCATTATGAAGGATCTACATACTAAATTGGCGGCATTAACCTCAAAGTCTATTGTAGTCATCTTATCAAAGTAGGACATTAACCAACATTGACTCCAACAGGCTAAATGATGCAAGACAAATCTAACATATTTTGTTGGATTTTAGGGTGTTGCCAGCCATTGTGCGGATGTAGAGTATTCATGTAGGCAATGGGGAACACTTCCCAGGGACTTCTTTTACTCTCCTGCAGTCTAGTAGTTTTAAAACAAGAACTAAATCAATCACACTGCCTCTTAACCAGATCAATATTCATGCTCATACGAGCCTTGTGAGGAGCTCAAAACTAGTTGTACCTCCTTATATGGAGAAGTAGCACACTGAACCTTGAAGTCCTGAAAGTAATGAAAAAATGTCTTCAGAAACCATTTGCCACTGGTGATCTATTCCTTCCCTCATTCGCTCAATCAAAGCCTGCTTACTACTTTACCCAATTAAAGCTAATTTTGTTAATTGTGGCAAAAATCATAGCTTTTAAACGAGCGAGTAGATTTCTGATGGGCTCCAGGACGATTATTTTCACATCCCTATGTGGCAGTCATTTTGGAAGTTCTTGAATACTGTAGGGAGGGGAATACTCTGTTTGGGCTATGTTTGAGTTGGAAAGATTTAATATCTCTGTCTTTGCTACTGTTGAGGCCAACCTTCATGAAACATAGATAGTCCTATCTAGGTTTCTACATTAATCATGTTTCTGCCAACTCTTGTTGTATTAGTTCATGGATGTTCCATAATCAGATTATTAAAGTGCCCTTGTACATGGAACACACTAGTGATTTTTGCTTCTGTGAGAGGTTATTTGTAGCTTTTGGTGGCCTTAGTTCTCAGAAGCAAGCTCTCAAAATTATCTCTGCTCTGCTGGACCCTGACATGTACTCTGGAATGCTCTTCAACGTGGAACATCCCTCCTACCTTTCATCCCCACACATCTGCTGTTATGACCCAGGCACTAAATCTGTTCTCTTAAAACAAAACCTAATTAACTTTGTCTACAGTTCACAGTAGCCACCTGATCCAAGTCTCACACATTGCGCAAACTGTATAAGCTGGGATTGACCTGCAGCATGATGCTCGGATTGGACAGTCAATACTCAAAAGACATTTTTAGCAGACTTAGCTGTTGTACAGTGCACCACAAACAAATGGTTTGTGTGTTTTCAGAGCAGCTGTAAATAGTGTTTATATGTTTTTTTTTCTGGTTTTGTTTTTCTTGGTTGATTTCGAAGTCATTACCTAGTTGTTCATTAAGGGTTAGTACTCGAACATTCTCTAAATGTACATATATTGATGTAACAATTTCTTGACTTCTTTGGTCAGTGGTTAAAGTGGCGGCTGGCAAGGCTCGCGGGCAGTGGGGCAGGTGGATAGCGTGTGGGGGGTCGCGTGGGGGGTGGGTGAGGTCACGCAATAAAAAAATAAATAAAAAAAATAAATAAACTTACCTTGCCGCGGGGTCCAAAGTCTCTGCTCCTGCTCCCCTCGTGGAACTAGAGGATCAGGCAGCAGGCCCCACTGACCAATCACAACGCAGCGTTCAATGCTCAATCAGGGAATGGAGGCCTGGGCTTGTTCTCCAAGCATTCTGTAATGCAGCCTGCATGGAGAACAGGGAAAAAAACGCATGACTGGTTTGGGCGGCCTGAGAGGGACGACCACACAGTCATTGCGCACTTAGGAGTCAGCAAGCCACTCCTCCCCTGCTCTGCACCGAGAGCAGAGAAGTCCCACCCACCCGCCCACAAAGCACCACCATGTATAAAATGATAATAACTTATTATCATTTTATGTTTATTCTTCCTCGCACTGCTTAAAAGCAGTGGAGCGATGCCCCTCCGCCAGAGCGGAGGAGCCGCAAACTGAGTGGTTGCTTGCATTGCACAATATTCACGATTATGCCTATGGGAACAGGCAGGCTGCCTGTTGTGCAGTGATTGTGCACAGTCAACCTGTTCTTGAAGGGCATAGTGATTGGTATAAATGTTTTGCTGGGCAGGATTGGCGTAGGGCAAATCTCAAACCAGACGACATGCTAAACTAAAGACTAAGCCATTTTCAAAAGGCATTTTGTCAAGTTATAAATCATGTCCCGGTAACGTTTTAGGCATAAGTATTTGCAGTTTTTGATAGTGGTCTGAATTGCAGTGCTGTCTCAATGATTTCAAGTGTGCATTCTGAACTGAGAGGGCAATCGGTTGAGACATGCACGCTTTCTCTCTCGGGGGCAACGAATCAAGGCAGACATGATCTAATAAGAGAGTACGTATGGATATAAATCCACAACTGGGTCAGTGATTACTGACACAAATCCTCTTTGTCATGGAAGGATTACTGTAGACATCTTTTGCTTTGATAATAATTATTAAACCTTCACCCGGCAGCACACATATTAAGCCAGCTAAAAAAAGGATACTGATAGTGGGTCTGTCTGAGGAGCAAATTCGTACGCCCTCCCGCAAGGACTTATGTCAACAGGCACGGAATGTAAGCACTCCAGTTCAGCGAACACTAGATATGTATTGCATGGCTAGCATAATATGAACATTAACATAATAACATATGGAAAAGATCCAAGCAAGTAACTACAGTATAGTCTCTAACAGCAAAAAAGGCATGCCATACCCATGATTAGAATGTTCACAAAGGTGTAATAAATGTCCACGGGGCACCCACTGAGGGAAGAACACCCCCTCAATACCTTTGCTTGCAACTGATTTGCATGAAGAACAAAGCAATACAAAAGGGGGGGTGATGGACGGAGCATCTGAACCAATCAAACACTCACACCCAGTCAACAGATCTTTGTTTAATCCATCACCGTTCTTTAGCCCACTCTGCCACCCCAGTTCAGACATGGCCATATGCAAATCAGTCTGACCGTGTGCCTCATGGGAACAGTCCAGCCCGAACTGCCAAGCCATGCCTTCCCTGGACCGGAATCAAGCTGCCTAGGACCGGTTTCTGGCATTTCAGGTGTCTTCAGCCAGGCTTGCTTGAATCCAGTGGCAAAGTGAGCAAGGGACTCACGTCTGAGCATACCCTGCCACACTTATGGCGAACAAAGCGGTACAAAAGGGGGTGGTGATGGACGGAGCATCTGAACCAATCAAACACTCACACCTAGTCAACAGATCTGGGTTTAATCCCTCACCGTTCTATAGCCTACTCTGCCACCCCAGTTCAGACATGCCCATTTTGTACCGCTTTGATTTGTATGGAGGCAAACTGAAGAGCATCATGTTGAAGAGAATAACTTTGAGATGCTCCTAGTTAGGGGGTAGGTTTAACACCCTGGTTGCTGCTGCTTCTGGGTTTCAGTCTGTGGATTTGCACTAGACTTCTCATAAAAATCAGGGCCAGACTGGGAACACAAACCAGCTCTGGAAATTCAGTTGGACCGGATGGGGTGGGGTGGTGGGGGGAGGATTGGGGGGCGTGTGCTAGTGTAAAGCTCTGCTGCAGCTTTTGTTACAGGGGGGCGATATTGGAGCACTGCTGCTAAACCGGTCTACAGTAACAAAAACGCTCCCCACCGCTCCTAAACAGCCACCCACCCTTCCAACCCACTGGGGAAATGCCCAATGCCTACCACCGCCAGTTTTGCCCTGATTAGAATCCCCTCTAATCACTTGCATACTCATAGAGGAAATCCAGTAAACAATGCCTTGGCTTGTATGTGAAGATGAATGATGGCAAACTGCCCTGTTTCAAGGTGTTCTCATGTCAGGGCTATGAGGCATCTTGTCTACAAGTGTTGGGACCAGGAAAAGATGACTATGGCAGGTGAGATTAATAATTACTGCAGTTAATGATTTTCTGGTGGCTCACTGTTCACTTGATTGCTCGGCCCAAATCCACAGTTTTGGCTGGGAATGGAGAGCAAAGGGGAACTGCTGAAAAGATTAAAGCTGCTCGCTTGAAAATGCAATCTTGGTATTTAGAAATTACCTATTTGATAAAGCCGTGTTTCCTACAGACTGTCTACAAGGGAACCTGCTGGTGGTACAATGTCGGCTGTGTTTATTGAGCACCAGCAGCATAGAGGGACCACTATTGATGCACCAAAATCCTGAATGCATATGTCTCTCTGAAGCAGATTCTCACTGTAGTTTCTCTTTGGTACCTGTTTCTTGAGAGCAGGTGCAGCTTGGCAGCAGGCGCCTTGGAAGTGTTGGGAACCCCTTCTTTGGAGGGTGGAAATAGCAAGGGAATACTCATAAAATCGCTGGGGGTCTCGGGGAAGGGTTTTCTCCATGAAAATAAATATTTTGCACAAGGAGGAAAAAATACTGCAATTGCATGCCTGGCAAGGCTTTTCTCTGTCAGAGGTTTCACACTTATTATAATTGTGAAATTGAAAATCTCTTCGCATGGAAGTATTTGAGAACTAACATACATTTCTTGCAGTACCCCTGGAAATCTGAGACAGTTGCTGGTTTTTTTTTTTTTTTGCATATTTATATAGCGCAAACTCGACCCGAAAGTATTGTAGCGCTTTACATGAGCATCATATTTACATTACACATTCAGGCACGGGGAGATTAAGTGATTTGCCCAGAATCACAGGATGTGGACGCGACCCCGAGGCTTGGACCCTGGTCTCCAGCACCAAAGCCGGCAGCCTAGCCTAGGGACCACATCCTCTGCCCTCAGGAGAAGGGTAGTAAAGTTCTATGAACTGCAACAGATCATATAGATCTTCACCAATGTGAGATAGCAAACCTGCGAGTAACCTAAAACACTCATAAAGACAACATGAACTTGTGTCTGCCGACTTAAAATTGTTACGAGAATTGGGCCCTCTGCTACTTTTTCAAGATTTCCACCATCCTGACTGGCTGCCTTGTGCCTGTATCAGATTGATCTCTGAGTTCATTCAAGTTTCATTGGCGATGGGACAGCTGATTGGCTGTGGGTGAAACCCTGTGTCCTCCCTGGAGCAGCTTGACGTCTGGTGAAAGACTTGAAGCAAAATATTCAGAATTGTGTTGTAGAGAACTCAACATCCTCTCTTTTAACACTCTAGAGAAGTTATTGTCTGTCATAAATATGGATACTCCGGGCTGCAAGCAGAGCCGCAATGGAAACCCAAAGCAGCCCTGGCAATTTTGTGGGACCAGCCCCCTGGGAAGGAAATGTTATGTTATAGGTGGTTTTATAGCGCGCTCAATTACTCAGGAGTATCCTGGCGCGTAAAAATGCAGATAGGAAGTGAACAGGAGGAATTGAAAAATTAAACCGTCATTTTAAAGAGATGGGTTTTGAGTGCTTTTTTAAAAAGATTGAAATCCTGAGAGGCGTGTAGCTTCATGGGAAGGGTGTTCCAGGCAGCAGCTGCTTTGACGGCGATCGAATGCCCACCAAGACGTGTGCGTCTGAAGTGTGGAACCGCCAGCCGGTATTGAGTGCCTGACCGGAGGGGACGGTTAGGTATGTAAAGGGAGATGGGAAATGGGGTGCAAGTGTGACTGGGGGTTATTGCAGCACCTCTGCAACATAGGACACAGTAACACAACTGGCCCCTGCCACTGCAAAATCAATCCCGGCCCTTCCAGTCTCCCGGGGAAACGCTTGATGCCGGCTACAGCCAGTCCGGCTCTAGCTGCAAGCCCTCAGATCTTTACTTTGCCTACAACCACGGTTCTTCACCACTTATGCAAGAAACTCATTTCTTTTTTTTACAGCCTACTTTGCTCTGACTTCTGGTATTTTTTTATATTTCTGTAAGCTTTGACTATTTCTGTATGATTGTAGTGTGTCAAAATTCTTCCTTCCTTATGGCAATGGAAGACAAACTGCCTCTAAAAATAACAAAACTGCATTATTTGCCATTCGTCATTAGAAAAACGTCTCTAGTAACGATACCTTATGTATTATATTTTGTTTTGTGACCAACGGGTAGAGCTGTAATGCATCTTACTCTTGGCTGCATGTTTCTTCTGTAGGCCAATGTTTGTTTCCCGACAGCAGTCCTTATTTTCAAGCTAATATGCCAGTCATCACAGTCAATTAATTATTAATTGTTTCAATTAAATGCAGATAAATGTACTTTGTTAAAATTGTGTGTCATTCATTATGACTGTCATTATAAAAACCTTTAGTTAGGTTGGTGATTACGGTACTTAAGTAACTATCTTTGGCATAGCCTTTCCATTAATTGACAAAATCTATCAGTTAATGAACTACATAAAAAGTGGATGGAGGCAGTTCGACTGGAATTATGTGATAAATCTGCAGCATTTTCTGCATAGCTATGGAATTGCCGTATATGTCACATAATCCATCATCTGCTTCATAATCTGTAGATTTTAACCAAACAAAACGTGTCTCTAGCTCAAAGGGATCAGACGTTACTTAACCCCTTTGCTGCGGCGGAATAAGGGGGAGGGGGGCCGCGCGGCGCTCCCGACTCATGACGGAACCGCTCCGTCACGGCCCTCGGGTGAGCTGTGCTTGTGACGGAACGGTTCCGTCATGGCCCGCCCGCCTAATAGAACGCTCAGCGCAGGCGCGGAATTCACGCTGCGCAGGCGCACCAGCACAGCCCACCCGAGGCTCGTGATGGAACGGTTCCGTCACGAGCCCGCAAGGGGTTAAAACGCGACAGCACGTGTTATCCTTCATAACAATGGAAGTGGAAGGCCATCAGCAAAAATAGACTGGTCACCCTTCAGTAGCCCAGTTGCTGTATTTGAGTGTAAAACTGGTACTTATGAGGTGAAACCTTTGTCTTGTGTTAAAATGTATAAACAATACCAAATATTTAAGTAATACTACCACACAATGTACTGCAGTGTGCTATATATTTTGCCTTTTTTCCGCATAATGTAGTCACCCCTGCCACATAATTTGGCCCTCCCCTGCTGCATGATTCCTGTGGCCCTGCATATAGGTCAAGTGTCTCTTCACAAGTTCGGCTTGTAATTTTTTTTAATTTTTTTATTGCCTTAATGTATGAATTCATTGCATTTGTTATTAGTTTACGGGTCCATTCACATTGTTTTACAATTATGTTTTTAAATGAGGAGCTTTAGTTGCAGTCCCCCTCTTTATTTTAAATTTTGCATTAACCATTTATATTACCCAGAACATACAAATGGGAAAAAAATCCTTCAGTGCAATTCCAGCCAGGGATTTTATTTGTGTCTAGATTTAAAATCCCATGCAGAGCCTGTAAAGAGCCCAGTGTACTTAAACATTTAATCATCATCGAGGCACATTTGTTAAATAAAATGATGCATAACGTAAGCATAGGAATTGTGGTATCTTCCAAAACATGCATGCATTAAGTATTCATTTATATTTCCCTTGAGAGCACTGTCATCTTCTGTTGTTATTTTTTTTTACTTACTGTCTGCTGCTGGCTCATTTTAAAACGCGTAGATGTCGATGTAAACAACATAAATCAAATCAATGTTCAGGAACTCTTTGGTTGTCTCAAACTATGTACTATTATTTTTCATATATGATTGTTTACTTAATATAAACGTTGCTCACTTTTGTAAAAAAAAAAAAAAGCCTCGTTTTGTGATGGGCAAACAACACCGCTTGTCCTGTCTCTGTCCTGTATACCAGTTTGTCATGTAAAAATGGTAACATTTGAAATGGAATATTTAGCCGATCTCCTATGAAATTCTACAGACCTAACCCTAATCCAAGTTGAAGTGTAGGGCTTATAGTTGCAGGATAGCCCTTTTTCCCTCTTACCTACTTTGGGCAGAGTCTACCAATCACAAACATTTTCTAAATTATTCTTTCATCTGTAATCCGGTTCTTCGCCCATCCGTACACAGTATGGATGTTGTGTGTGCGTGCTACTTGTTTGTGCATTTTGCATATGCACATGCTGCTTGTGTGCAGCTATTACACATGTGGACTCTACTTATGTGTAGAGGTAGCACGTTAAGGTGCTACTTGTTTGTGGAGGATGTATGTGGAGAGCGAATGTGCCTGAAGCCATAGTGGATTCCATTTTGTTTCAGGCATACTGTGCTTTTAACCAAGATGGAGGCACGGTGCAGGGCCATGTAGAATGTGCATTGCTTTATGAAACCTTCCCCATGTAATGAAAGATACGGGCCATATTATCAAGAACGGCGATAACATTATCGCCGCTTTAGCGGAAGGAAACTGCTGCTAAAGCGGCAATAAGGGGCTTGATAATATGCCCTAGAGAATTCCAATAGGAGCCCAGGTTTGTGGTCCTTCACACCAGAACATGGACTGCTATTGGAATTCTTTAGGGCATATTATCAAGCCCCTTATCGCCGCTTTAGCGGCAGTTTCCTGCCACTAAAGCGGCGATAATGTTATCGCCGTTCTTGATAATATGGCCCACGGTTTCCAATTGGTGCCCTAATAAAGCTCTGTGCTTATTATTTTTAGCATTTTCCAGTGTGTGTGTGTCCTAATAAATATTCACTTTTCTTATACTCGGGTACTGGCTGGACCATGATTTACTGATTGTCTCTTGAGATATATTGAGTGCTAAGCCTCTAACCCCACAGCACCTTCCTGAATAAACATGGGACTGCTCCACTTTTCTTACCTGAGTGTCAAGTAATGAAAGGGTGCACTTGGTGATCAGTTTTAGGACCAACAGTAAGCTTAAGCTTCTGGACCCCAGTGGTAAAGGGTTCTGAATCACACAATATGACTCCAGTAACTGCTAACTGCTCTAGAACTCCAAAAAAAGCTCCCACAATAAAATACATGCATTGACCAAAAAATAATTCCAAAAAAAATGCAGCTGCCTTCCCCACTGATGCCCCCACAACTCTATTTTAATTGTGGTGTTCTGAAGGTGGGGATGGCTTTTGTGTTTTTGCCCAGTCTGATTTTAAGTCCTGCCTTATCCATACCTAGGGTACATGGTGGATGAATTGGTAGTTGGTGACATTGATTGCACATATGCTGGCGTGAAACTGAATCAGAGAGAAAGTGCTCTCTACAAGGTCTCGAACAACTGATTGGAGGAGGATCGAAACGTGCTTGACAGTATCAGATTCGTGGGATTCGAAGATCTAAAGAAGAAAGTCCTGTTTCCTTTTGTTATAGGTGGGGATGGTTACCCTTCAGCTTGATATGAGCATGGTAGGGGGGACAGCGTTTACAACGCAACTTTTACAACGCAGTACCTTTTCCACGTAACTTTTACAACGCAAGTCGTTACAATGACTTGCGCTGGGGGGCGCTCTAGGATAGGGAATAGTTTCCACGGGGACTGGAGTTGGAATAGTAAATTAAACTATTCACTATCCAGCACCCCCCAACGCAAGTCGTTGTAACGACTTGCGTTGTGAAAGTTGCGTGGTAAAGGCATGCGTGGTAATGACATACATCCGCATGGTAGGGATCCACCAATGAGACAAATGGCTTAGTTTGTCAAGATCAGGAGTGGTACTGTTGATAAGCCAGGGAGGCTGGTGATAAAGTAGGCTGCTAGAAAGTCGTCTCTACAATCGTTGAGAAGACAATGCCCTTTTGGACAGTAGAGTGGGATTTGTGCTCTAAGGTGCTGTTTTTCTGGTATTTGGTTGCAATTAATAGAGTGCACTGTGAAAAGAAGCAGACGTGTCCTGTAGAAAGGGAACAGGAGGAGGCACAGAAACCTTTTAGAGAAAATAATTAATTAGACATCAAAAATACATCAAAAATACAAACGTTCCATTCCCTTGGCATGGTAACAGTGTTGAGCATGGGCATAATTTGAAATCAATTCAGCATATTCACTCCTTCAGACTCATTACCGGGCTCAGTCTCCTATCATTTCATTGCACACATGAAAGAGGAGAGCAGTGTTCAAATAATAAAGGCAGGTATAAATTACTGGCTCAGTTCTAAAAGGCCTTTTGTGACTGACATGGGTGCAAATGGGGAATGGGAGCGACTCCATCTATCAACCAAGATCGCTCCTCATTTATTTACTATGACATTTAACTTTTCTGAGCAAAGCATGAAAACAAGTCACCCTAATTACATTTTTTAAAGCATTCTTGTTCTCTCTCTTTTTTTTTTTATAAAGGAAATTGGTTTCAGATGCTCTCTCTATTTACCACTAACAAGACGGAAATGTCACTGGATGACATTTAAGCTTATTCGGGCCCTTTCACTTGTTTGGAAATTGGAATTGTTTGCTGTGTGAAGGCTACAGATGGGTGAGTTGTGGCTGTGATGAGTGTCTGCCACTGGCCCCTACTGTATAGAGAGTCTTCCGATCATGTCAACCGCTTAGGCTCATGAGGAGGTCTATGATGCTGAGTAGTTTTGCTTGTTGCTGCAAATGCTTCAGAGGTTTTGAGTATGCGTTGCTGAGAATTTGCTTGTTGATGGGCAGGGCTTTGGGACCATATATCGCAGTGTGTTGACAGCAAAATACAGAGTGCCCCTTATGTACAGTACACGTACACGGGTCATCGACGAAGGTGTTAGGCATGGCTGAGTGGACAGATGAAGGCAGGGCGCGAGAAGGGTTGAACATGTGAAAGGCTAAGGAAAATGTTTCCAAGAGTAAAGTCCTTCATCTAGAATGCAGAGCACGGCATGCCAGCCCATTTTCTTGACATTTTAAAGAGTTTCCTTTTCTTCGTTTTTTAGTTGTCGTGGGGGAGGAGTCCGCTTGTAGGGAACCTTGAATCTTATCCTCCATGTCAGAGATGGTCTGCTTATGGATGAGTTTGAACATGGTGTCCACTCTTTGTACTTGATTCATTGTTGATTTGGGAGCCAGTGACTAGTAAGTCTCACTCTTATTTAGAACTGTCTTGCTGTACCACCCATAACCACCCACCTATGGGCCTTATTATGATGAGACCACAGCCTCATCGCGGTTTTAGTTCTGACTGCCGCGTTACAATGCGTCCAGTCAAAACTGAAATCAGCCGGTCATTCCGGCTGGCTTCCGATGGTCTCCAGGAGCCCGTTGGCCAGTTGGAGACCGGCACTTAATCCCAATGGACGCCGTTTCTGCATTACGATGCTCGGTTTCTGACAGGCTTTCCATGCCAGGCTTTCTGACATGGAAAGCCAGTCAGAAAGCCAGTTTGGGGGGGCCCTAGCAGGGTCCCCCTCTCCCTGCGGCCTCTGGTTGGGGGCCGAGGGGGCACCTATGGTGCACCCCAGTTAATCCTTGCACCATGTGGCAGGCACCTTAAGGTGCCAGCCACGTGGTGCCGGGATTAACAGACTCTCCCATGTCTCAATGGGAGCTTCTGATACGGCCTGTTTACAGCCGCAACACAAGCTCCCATTGAGAAATGGGAGCATGCGATCGCACCATGTGTGGTCAAATTTTGATTGTGGTGTCGGGACCGCCGACAGGAGGTCAGTCGGTCTGAGGCTGCAATGGTGTTGGTTGTAGGCAATTCTGACTGTCATCGTAATCGAGCCCTAAGTGTTTCTGTAGATCCAGGTGCCCAGGGTGGACAGTGGTTTTAGTTAAGGAATGACTACAAGAGATCTATCCTGCCCCTCGCTCTAGTAGCAACCTGCTTAGTTAGTTTATGAAGACCGTGCCAGGCATTTATGGTTCCTTTGCACAGCTGTTTGTGATTTCTGGCATTTGTGAACTCCCTTTGATCACTCTGAGGATACATTTATTCGTTTGAGAATGGACCAGCCTACTTCCTCCCCCTGTTCTTTAATGTAATGTTGTTGCAACAAAATAACAGCATAACGAAAGTGACATCAATTACCCTTTGACCCCCTATGCTATCACATGTTTCGCTCCTTTTGCCACCACAGTCCCTTAACAGCCTCCTAAATGCTGCTGATGGGCTAGAAGATGGGTAAGGAGAGGAAATTAAATAGCCTTTAATGATTAAGGTTTTGCGTCACCCGTGTGTCACGCAAGGGGATTCAAGGATAAAGCAAAACCTAAATGAGATTTACCAAGCCACACAAGGCCACCTTGCATGGTCCTGTGTGGTTAGATACATCTAGAGTAACTCCAGGCAGTGCGGATAACTGCCTTGCGTTACTCCGTAGCTGGGAGGCATGCCATTGATGGAGCGTGGGTGCTCTCACAAATCCACATATGAATTCTGACACATTTCCAGATTTACCGACACTGGTAGACCTGGGAATGCATCAAAAGTGTATGCCTAACCACCAGGGGTGCAACAAGGAGAAATATTCCCTTAGCTATTTGTGCAGCATTGTGTAGCACACTTAGAAAGAGGGAAATGCATTTGAGGATTATTTTGGTGCAGGAGGTTGTCCCTTCCTGCACCGAAACAGTCATGCCTACAACGCAGGCACCCGTGCACCATAGTGCAAGGGTGCTTGCTTTGGCGCTAGGCCGCAATTTATGTGCCAGCGCATGTAGAGAGCAGGTATGTGCTGTATAATATTACATACAACACATTCCTGCCTTCTCCCTTTCACCCAGCGCAGCAAGTTGGATTGCTGATGTGTGGTGTGGTGCATGAAATATTGATAAATGTGGCCCCAACTCTACCTGCTTCTGCCTTCTGCATTACTCCGAGACATGGAGAAACAAAGGTAGTGTCAAATTCACCAAATTGTAAAGTACCCCTAAGAGATGCTCTTAATGGGGCGCGAAGCGCTAGGATGTAACAGCCTTTTTTGACTCATGCATTCCTGTGCCACACTAAACAGTGACCTCTACAGTTAACCCTAGCTTCTTCATCTGGCTGATGACCCTGTCATAACCTCAACATTACAGTTGAAAAGTCTGATAATCTGCTCACTTATAGCTGTTGCTCTTCCCTGTTCATTGGGTTTACAGTTCTGGGTTGTGATTATTCCTTTGTAAATACACCACAAACGCCCACTATGGCACTGGTCACTGCGCCACCTACATTATTGTTTATCATTATTTGTCTCCAATCCCCGTGTTATGTAAATAGTTTGATACTGTTTCAACTGAGACTTGCCTCCTGAAAAATAAAATGGTCTTTCTCTTTGGTGGAACAAGCCCCCCTGTTCATTCACAGATTATTGCTGTTGGTTTTTGCTCAGTGATTCTAGCTGCTATAATCTAATGTTACATTAAAAGGACTGCCCTTTTCCCTCCCATTCTTCTCCGGTCACTTCTCCCCAACTCTTGATCCATTTTCCTTCCTCCTACTTACCCTCAGCTCCTTGCCACTTTTTCTCCAACCCAAATCTCCTGGCTGTCCTTTTCTCACTTACTCCACATCTTTATGTGGACCTCTTTTTTGTGATCTCTCCCTTAAATATATTTTGCACAAAATGCAATATGAGGAAACAATTATGTACTTGAAATCCTAATAAACTTTGGGACAGATTTATCATTCTTTCACACCCCACAACGCGGCAAGACACCTTGCTGTGCTGCATGAAAAGGCAGAAATACACTGTATTTACCATTATATGGAAAATTCCTCTCCTTACCTGACACTGACACACTTTTGGCTGCCTAGTGCCAATGCAGGCACCCTTGGTCCAGGGTCAGATTGGGAAGTGGGCATTTGCCAGTGCCCGAGGCCCAGTGTCCGAGGCTTGATGTGGACCAGTTCTTTCCCCATCAATGTTCGGGCCTTCTCTGCTGCTCTGAACTCCAGAGGCTGCAGCAGCCCCTTCCCAACCCAGTACAGATTATCGCATCCCCTTGTCCAGCGCCGGTTCTTCCGGTAAGGTGGAGGAGCATCGCCCCACTGCTGCTGTGCAGCAGTAAAAGAAAGGAAATATAAAATGATAATAACGCAATGTAATTATCATTTGATTTTTCTCTGCCATGAGGGCGGGCCGGACTGCTCATCTGACAGAGCAGGTAAGGAGTGCAGAGCCCACTAAAGTGCGCATGATGCTTTGACTGGCCCTCTCGGGCCGGTCATACAGTCATGCGTACTTTAGCATGTTCTCCATGCAGTCTGCATTACAGCCGGTCACTAGGAGAGCCAATCACTAACCTGCATTGCAGTGTTGTGATTAGCTCAGGGAAGCATGGCTGCTTCCTGTTCGGTGGGTGAGAGACGACGTGGGACAGAGCGGCGAGGATTTTTTTTTAATTATACCTCCTTACTCCCTCTCCCCTGCCTCACCACCTCAGATCCTTGCTGGCTGCCACTGCCCTCGTCATACATAGAATGACAACGGTCTAGCCCCAGAAGACACAGCATGTGGTGTGTGTGCCTGCCCTGGCTTTGGGGTAAGCCGGTGAGGCCTCGCCACGGGAGATGCAGCTTCAGAGCTTCAGAGTTTTCACTTACCTTGGAAGGGGAAGTAGTGGGGGCAATAAAGGGGGTTTTGCTTTCCCCCCCCCCAGTGTTTACGTCTGTAGGTAATTGTTAGGACACCACAGTCATTATTTTTGCTGTCTGCTAGTGTGTATCAATGGATCATGTTATTAAAAACACCTTTTAGTTGTGTGCAACAAAATTGTAGAAAATTCCTTGGAATGCACTATGTAACAACTCAAATTGTATGTACTTTTCCTTTCTTTTTTGCCTCTTCAGCAATGGCCTGCCTTTGGACTCTGTTGCACGAATGTCTGTAGCTCACTTTATTTGTCCCCAGCGAACACATCACAGTCCTTTTATCACCACAGTGCTTAATTTGTGCAGATTGTCGATAGTGGTTAGAACAAGCACTCATTTTTTGACGCCAATGCTTATTTTTAACTTAAGATTTTGTCCAGCGCAAGAGAGCGAAAGGCAGAAAACAAGGGGAACAGTGTCATAGGAAAACACCGACAAAGGGAGAAAGAAGAGAGTAAAATGAACTTGCAAGAGTGAAATAAAGAGACAGGAGAAGTATGATGGTGTAAGAAAGCAGAGCAAGGTGAAACCAAGTGTTGGTTCCCTCAATACTGAGCGGCCCTGTGTTCAACAACTCCGACAAAGAGCTCCTTAAAGAAAATATGAGCCCCAGCGCACACATAGAATGTGTGTGTGTGGATGGGTTTCTGTATACATACATACATATATATATATATATATATATCAACACATTTTCTTTGCTGTGGTGGTTTCTCTCCCCCACTACAGAGCCCATGGTGAGGGTCTACTTCCAGCCTTTTGTCCATATTGGGGATCTGTCTCTTCCACAGAGCACTCCCAATGAGCATCTCTATCTTGCATTCCAGAGGCCATGAGCAGGGTTTGCCTTTTCTATCTTTTTGTTCATGGTACGTGTCTGTGGCATTTTATTTTTCAATTGGGTAAGCCTTTTCATCCAGAGGGTATCTTGTCACTCTTCCTCAAATCTAATTTCAATATTGATACCGCTCTCATCCTTTCTTCTCAACTGGTGCTTTCATCCCCACAATTTCAACTATATAAATATCTATCATTCATTATTAAAAGTAAGAGAATCGCTGATATCATCTCATCTTTATTGCTCTATATAGAAATACAATCCATACAAATTTAAAACAGTCACTGGCTATGTACAGTTTCATCATTTTTTCTATCAAATACGATTTAGTACACAGCCTATCTATGGAAATACATTTACAAGTAAAACTTCCAGGCACCCCTTCCCATTCATACATATCTACTGAATAAGTCCTGGTAAGTGGAGACAAAACCTCAAACAATATGAATCTCATCCTGTAGTTCCTTCTCCTTTCCAGACTCTTTTCCAACAATTATTAGATAAGTACACAACAATTTGGCTCATCATTTATTGCCCTCTTCAGGATATGTATGGATTGTGGCCTAATAGACAGAAGGGGACTCAGATATATGAAGAGGAGAATGGGATAATGGAGTGAGTTTCAGTGGAACAAAGGTATTTTCAGTCCCTACCAATGTTACTGGCCTAATAAGTAGCACAAGGCTTTCTTTACTATAATATTCTCCTAAAATTACCCCATCACACTAAAAAACTGATGCTTCACAAAAGGTTGCAATTCAGAAATGTGGATCACTTTTTGGGGGTGGGGGTGCCGGGCCTACTTTTAGTCCCAATCCGACCCTGCTTGTGTCATGTTGCAAAGGTGCCTGCAATTTAGGCATGATTTATTTTTGTGCAGAAAGGGACACAGGATGCAGCAGACATAGAGAGAAAAAAGTGAGGAGAAATAAAGATATTTCTTCTCATTACGCCTCACCCAGGGAGGGGACACATTCCCAGATCTATCACTAATAGTAAGTCTGAGAATGCGCCAAAATCCATGGGTGGAGCGTGGGAACACCCAGGCTCCACCCATGGAACTCCTTCCCTGGGCTGAGTAACACAAGGCAGTGATTTGCGCTGCCTTGCGCTACTCTAGGTTTATCAAGCCATGCAGGGACACGCAAGGAAGGTGGCCTTGCGAGGCATGATAAATTTAACTTAACCCTTTCTATGCTGATGATGGAACCGCTCCGTCATCAGCTGCGGTGGCGCTGTGCTGATGACGGAGCGGTTCCGTCATGGCCCGGCCGCCGTGCCTGCGCGGCGCGGATTCCGTGCCTGCACTGGGCGTTCTATTGAGCGGGCGGGGCCATGACGGAACCGCTCCGTCATCAGCACAGCCCAACCGTGGCTGATGACAGAGCGGTTCCGTCACCAGCATGCGGCCGCCGCGCGGCCACCCCGCCCCCTTAGCGCTGCGGCGGAATAGCCACCGCAGCGATGCAGTTAAGTTTTACATTGACCTTGTGTCCCTTTGTGTGGAGCAAGGGGACACAAAACCTCGATAAATGTGGGCCTTTTAAAAAACAAATTCAGCATATCTGTCACGTTGTTTGTAGTCCAGAAAATGTGTGGATACCTTATTTTACTATAAAGCGATGAACTGGGCTAGCATTTGGCAACTACTAACTCCTTAGGGGCCCAACTGTTCAACCGGGCGCACCAAAGCTGGCTCTCGGAGAAAGCACGGCTCCTTCTTTTCATAAGAGACTTACACACATTTCTAATACTGTATTAAGTGCGTGGGTGTGCTCGAAAAATGTACTTACATTTGAGTAACTCTGTCCTTGCATATTTTCAGGAAATCACGGAAAGCACATGTGCACCTTTGGCTTTCATCTCATTCTCCCTGTTTCCATGGAGCCTGTTGTTAAAGGCTTTCCGAAGCGCCCAGAGGTGCTCGAATTTGTTGTGCACGATAAGGAATAAAAGCTCGGTGCCTCCTCGTGTGAGCCCACGCACACGCCGGTAGCCTGGCCTTTTCCACGGTGCCGCGGCTGCTTTGTATGCCTGCAGCGCACACCGGCCAATCTTAGGATCCCTTTCACAAGTTCTAAGGGAGCCTGTTCTGCTTAATAATGTAGACGGTTGGAGCAATCACCCAAGGTGATGACAACGTGTAAGCCGTATTTATTAGGCGCGCGTTAATATTTGATGAGCGTTTATAGAGCCGCCGCTTCCGGGATAAAGGTGCGCGGTGCATCGATCGCCTGCTTGTGTGCAGCAGGAACAGCGGTGGCCTTCCCAGCGCGACGAGCGGAGAGCTGTCTGTTCAGGACCATGGAGAGGCCTTCCCAGCGCGACGAGCGGAGAGCTGTCTGTTCAGGACCATGGAGAGCGGCAGAGGCCTCACAGGCGGCCACACCAGGCTTCGTGTCATGGCAGTGCCTTATTTGCAAAGAAACTCAAGTGTAGGTGGCCAACATTTTTCTGTGGAGGCCGCTGCCCGCTTCCTTCACTTGTGCAGCCCACGTCCTCCTCTGGTGTCGTGTCGCCCACGTCTGCCGCTGGTGCCACCCATTGCCTGCATGGAGAATGCCCGAAGCCAGACTGAAGCGAGCAAGCTAGTCAGCTCATGTTGCTGAAGGTGGGGCGGAGGGGAGTGGGGGTTGTGAGTCTGGCCGACTGCCTTTCTAGAAGATGACTTTTACCCAGGTTTTAAGACAGCTCTGGGTATGCTGTAAATACACATCTATAATGGCAGAATTGAAGCTCCTACTCCCATCATGCTTAGCGTTATTAGCTTCAAGAGTCGAACTCATGGTAACCTTCATGCCATGGCACCTATTAGCTGCTGGGATAACAAGGCAAAAGCTACCCGTTGTGCAGCAAGTGCAGTGACACCGGGCCCAGGGGTGGCTGCAGCCTGGCCTGGCAGGAAGCACTAGAGATATCACTGGTGTGTGCCAGGGTTTTTGGACATAGGTTGCTCACAGACCACAGCACCCACATAGATTGGGCTGGACTGGCTATTTATTAACCACTAGATGACCCTGAATGGAAGGGAGACTGGGCTGAGACACAACCATACCAACATGGCACTGCCAGACAGCTGCTGAGTGTTTTTCTTTGCCTTGGCCTTGTTACTCACTCTTCTGCTTCACGGCCATTGGATTTATACCCTCCGAAGACTGAGAGGTGAGTGGCGAGTCCACCCAGGAAGAGGAGGCACGGGTAGCTGTTAGTGAAGTGGGGCCAGGGATAGAGATCTGTGCAAGCAATTGGGTTATAGGTGGGTGGTGGAATGCGTTGGTCTGTCTGTATGCATGTTTATGTGCAACTCTCGGTGTTACAGTGTGAACTTCTTGGTGTCCATGCCACGTCTGGTCTCACCTGCCGACAGTGCATTCGCTGTTGCTGCGAGGTGTGTTGTTTACTATAAGGGGCCTTGATTTGGCCATTGCTTACCAGTCATTGGCTTCTTTGCCTCTCTTATTTGCTGCCTTCCAATTGGCCAGCTCTTGAAGATGTCACTTCCAGTTCGTTTGTTTGGCGCATGGACCATCCGCTGATTGATTTACTTTGATTAGTGTCCTTCCACTGTCGATTGACTGATCACTGAGATTCAGGTACTAGTTTATTTATTTTTCCTGTCCATGTTACTTCTTCATTTCCCACCCTTTGTTGCTTTTTTCCCTCCCATCCCCACAAGTGATCTGTGTTGTTTCTTCCCCTGCCACCCTCCACCCTTGTCTGTGTTGATCCTCACCCTCCCACCAGCCCCATGTCCATGTTGCTACTTCCCTCGCATCAGGGCTGGGCTGGCCGTAGTGGGCACCGGGCTTTTCCCCTGTGGGCTGCCAGGATGGGGGCTGATTTTGGATCCCTGTAGGGCCATTTTGTTACCGGGAGTCGGTTTTGCAGCATATCGGCCCCCTGTAACAAAAGCGGCAGTGGTGAGATGGGAGTGGTGCTTCCAATTAGCAGCCCCAGGGGCCGGCCGAGCTGTTTGCCAGGGCCGGGTTTGATCCCTAGTTCGGCCCTGCCTCCCAACCTCCTGTTGACTGTGTTGCCCCCCTAACCATCATAAGGAAAAAAAAGTGCTATAACACAGTCAGTGGTGGCCACGTCATAACACTTTTTTTAACCATCCCATTGCCATTCCATCTCACCTTCCCGTTGTCCGTGTTGATCATTCCAACTCTCCCTCCTGATGTCTGTGTTGCCCACCCCAATTCACCATAAGAAGAAAAAGTTATATGATGCGGGTAGCGGTGGCCGCGTCATAGTGCTTTTTTCTAACTTTTCCTTCAGCCATGCTTCATAGCCACGCTCCTATACAACATGGCTAAAATGCATTGGCAAAGCCAATAGCTTTAACATACATAGATCAGACCTATTGGCCTTGCCAATGTTTGTTACAATTAAGGAAGAAAAGAGCCAGGGCAGAGATGTAGACACTGCACAGTCTCTCTGTAAAGATTTGATTTTCTTCAAGGTTTTATGAGGGAATCTAAAATGTGAGCTCTCCAGAGCAGCTGCCCCTGCTGTAAGAAAACATCAGATGAGCACGACGCCGGCGGCCGGGGACTATTGCACTGCATCAAGAACGGCACGCTTTCTCCCAAGTGCTACAAGGCCACACTAATGACAATGTAGCGCTATACAAATCACTGTGAACACAGGCAGTGAGCCAGGATCCTGAAGCAGAGCCTGGAGGGCTGGTTACCGTGAGCCCCAAGGAGCCTGGCCTCTTACTCCCAAAATGAAGTATCAATAGCTACCTGAATTACAACCACCAATGCAGTGACGTAGCTAGTACAACTGCCACCCGGGGTGGCCCCTTGTTTGCCGCCTGGTGCCAGTAAGAGCAGGGGGGATGAGGGGTGGCGACTGACAGACAACTTGTTTTGGGGGGCGGGGGTTGGAAGATGGATGACTTGTTCTTGGGGGGCGGGGGGATGGTGATAGTCGACAGACATGACTTGCTCACCTCTGCCGCCCCCAAAAAGAGTGCCCCCCGCTACGTCGTTGACCAGTCCTCCTGTACCTAAGAGGGTACCGAGCAAGGCAACAGCAAGCCCTGCTCTAAGACACTCCACACTCTCAAGTTATGCCTGGACTGCAACCCCCTCTCTCTTTCTCCCGAGCACGGATGTCCTACTTACATCCCCCCTTACAGCAGTGCATAATGTGTAGAAATGTAAGTGCCAGAGCCTACAGTACAAATTAAGCACTGCCTTACAGCAGCTGCACTGATAAAGACATACACCTGGCTGAGGATGATCATGCAGCGGAAATATGGACGTCATAGTCAGGGCCTCAACTTCTTTTTAATCCCAGTGTACGGTGCTGCAACGGGCAGTCTAGAGCAGCCGCGGCCGGTAGTGGGGGTACCAGCCGGGCGGTGATGTGGGGAGGGGGAGGGGCAGGGTGGGGGCTAGTAATGTATGGAATCCGGACCTTAACAGGTAAGTAAACATAAAAATAAATAAAACGAATTTCGTTGCGCGCACTGCATCACCAAATGCGATGCAGTGCGCGCAACGAAATTCGTTTGATTTATTTTTATGTTTACTTACCTGTTAAGGTCCGGATTCCATACATTACTAGCCCCCACCCTGCCCCTCCCCACGTCACTGCTCAGCCGGTACTCCCACTACCGGCCGCGGCTGGTCTAGAGTGTGTTGCGTGGGCAGCATGGAATGACTGGCCCGAGGCACCATGGAGGCACCAGCCAGGATTGTAGTGGAAACAGGGTCTGAGTCACGTGCCGCAGTGCCGTTACAAAGGCCCACACAGTGCGGTTGGGCCCCCATGCTCCAGGGGAGCCACTCAGCACAGTGACCTTGGGTAGTGAACGAAAGTAAGTCCAGTTCCATGTAGATTAGTCAAGTAGGTTTATTCAAGATAAGATGTTATAAGATAGAGAGCCTTCCACCAACAGACTCTCTCATTCACCAACATTCCACTGCCACCTTACACACCAACATTCCATCAACACAGTCACACTGGCTGAGCAGCGGGTATACCACCTTGCCTGAGAGCTCCTAAGTGGTTCTGGAGGGGGATCCAGCCATGCACTGGTTGATGGTCCAGCCGGCACCTCTACCCAGAAAAAAAGCCCCACGTTTTAAATTAATTATAATGAACATATGTGAGTTGGCCCGGGTGACATTGTAGTGATGGCCGGGGCATATGACTGTGTGGTTCAGGGCATGGACACAGACAGGCAATTTATCACTTTTGGCAGAAGCATAGTGAGCATCAAAATGGTGGTCTAGAATTAGGGCAACTTAATTCAAGCATTTATCACTAATCAACTGAGCTGTTAGATGTTCTCTCGTTATCTATGCCTGCTATTGGTTTCCAAGAATGATTCTATTGTATCTCTGCTGTAGTATTTGTCAGTCACTTGTGCTCGGTCTGTCTGTCTATTACAGCATGCTTACATCGCACTGTGTGATAGGCAGTACCAAAGTTGTAGAAATATAAGTGCCAGGGCCTTGGGGTATTCCTCAGGATGCCAGCATACTTGGCACTGCCCGCTGTGCCTGCCACCACGGTCAAATACTAAGCAACACACAATTCATGTGTGATAATTTTGGACTATTCCACTTCACCTCAAGCTGAAAGCATTGCTTGGACCTGCTCGTTTTGCTATTTTAAAGTACATTCACCTCTTTAGTGAGGATTTCTGCTCAAATATAGACCGATAACGCCACCATGTGGTAGGTTGTCCTTTTGTAACTGCTGGTATTTAGGAATAAGTGGCAGTGCCGAGCACTGGCAAACACCTACACAAATTAAGCACTGGATAGCTGCTTCAGTACCATCACTAAGAAGTGTTCATTTTGTAGTTTTAGAATTTTGTCAGTTGTGCTGAATTCATTGTAATCACACAGAACTAGAAGATACTTCAGTGATGGGGTCTAGATCCTACCTTACTGTCTTTGGAACTTGAAGCCTTGGCTGTGATACGTGTCCATGAATTGTGCGACTGTGACCAAATCAATTAAAAATAAAATGATAAAGTTGTGACATGAGAGGCAGTTGAGTACTTTAAAAAGGAAGGTGTAAGCCAATTGTTTTAAAACGCCGCTGTATGTATGCAAAATGTGTGCAGTAACAGTGTTTATATAATTCCTGCATGTGCTCCATACCTTGTGCACGTGTGGAATGCTTATATCCTTTAATATATTGGCCTTGTTCACTAGGCCGGGTGACACCAAATGTCGTTTGGGTTGATTCGAGACTTCTGCTTAGTGGCGACGCGGCTCTTAACCAAAGAATCTGAAATCAATCTGTGGTTCCTAGTTTTTTATCCACACGTAGTTGCCCAAACACTGATCTACCGTGCTCTGTTGTTGCATCACTAGATTTGTGCTACACAAGGAACAACATAAAAATGTTTTCAACTCATTCAAACGCGCTTGAAATTTTCTTAGGTTTTACTTAAAAAAATCTCCTCTCCTGCTTAATTCAGATGATGGCTGAACTCCATCACTAATGAATGATAAAGCTAATCATTGACACACCAAATGTCGCCAAATGTTTGCCACGGCAGGAGTCGGAGTAGTATATGTGCTCCGTAGTTGCCCTCCATCTCCAGCCAGGACTAAAGCTGCAGAGGTAGACATGGAGCAGGATGGCGGCTCGATTAAGGGTCGTGCAGGCAAACCCAGCCTGTTGGGGTAAACAGCCATGACAACGTGGGCTTTACCCCACGCTGCCATTACGACGCTGCTACTGTTACGTGGGTTGGAGTTGGAATAGAAAATTAAACTATTCCACAATCCAGCGCCTTTTGTAATGGATGCGTCGTAAAGCCCCCGTTGTCATGACATACATCCGCCTGTGGGTGTCTGGATGCCCTCTACAGCTCATAAAGGAACTGTTCATATAATGGCAACTCCAGAAGTCCAGTCTCTCTTGCCACCTTACTCACGGGTGACTCATGGCAGGAGTCCCCTGGGTCGAACACACTCCATGACTCCTGGAGTTTGCTATAGACTTAGGGCCAATCCTATCAGAAAGTCATGCAATGCAGCAAGACAAGCTGCTGTGCTGCACTGCATGGCAGGGGGAGAGCAGGAATGCCTCATATCTACTAAGATATGATGCATTATGGTTCTCTCCCTGTGCAGGTGCACTGAGCGTTACCCAGTGCCAATGCAGACCCCTTTGCGCCATACTTAGAGGCATTTTCCTCTTTCTGTGTATGCTGTAGAAAGAGGAACTAACAATATATCTCCTCGTTGGGCCTCTGTTTTCGAGGGCTTACTATTTTGGCACAGCTCCAGATTTACCACCCTTAGTAAATCTAGGATTGCATCAAAATCCAAGTGTGGATGCATGAGAATGCCCATGCTCCACCCATGGAACGCCTTCCCAACGCAGAGAACGCAAGGCAGCATTTTACGCTACGTTGCTGTGGATTTACTAAGTCACACAGGGCCATGCAAGGTGGATTTGCGTGGCTTAGTAAGTCCCACTAAAGGGCTTGCGTTGCCTTGCGTCCCCTTGCATGACACAAGGACAACACAAGCCTTTGTATAGCTGGGCCTTAGAATCTCCAGGAATATTCTCACTTCAAGCAGCTGAACAACGCCTCTGTAGGCGTTCACCCAGTAGGTCTCTTACGGCCTCTATTAATCACAATAGACACCTCCTCTGCACATAATGTGACCACACCCCTGGTTACTCCAACCTTCTTAGCCCTCTCCCCTCTGACCACTCTCTCAAGCACAACCTGAGTGACACTAGGGACTGGGAACCTGATACAAATGCTTCACGTTTTCTCTAGTAGGCAACGGATTTAGTGGTGTATTTGTATACAGTCTATACATTGGCAGTGCTTTTCATTGATCAGGTAAAATGCTCTTTCTGAGCACACATGCATCAAATGCCTCGGCCTCTGGGATGATGAGAATGGGAGTTTCCATTAATGGATTTCAGATATGTTTGAACTTTTATCAACAAAGATGGTGTCCCTCGGCCCTTTAAGCATGTAACATAAATGAAAACGTGCCTCTCTCTTGTCACGTACATACTGTAATTTCAGGTGCAATGTGATACAGCTGACATGTGGTTTAAAACACATTTGATTGCCTTCTTCATGTACAAAATGATTTATTTAAAAAGTAAATAAACGAGCCCTTGAATTGCCAAAATACTGAATTAGTGGAATCACAGAGGCCGCGCTGGGGAAATAACCATGCCTCATAAATCTCCAAACATAAAATACCTTGTATAATATATTCATTAATTTATTTGTAGAGGTTAGAGCAGCGCTGCTTTTTATGTTATATTATTTTATATTAGCTGTACTTGTATCTCACTGCCAGAGGAATATGCTGGTGCTAATAACAATGGCAGCTGGCTCAGTTAACCGTGGTGAGGTGGGGGAGAGTAGTATTAAATAAAAAATAAAAAACACTTACCTTGTGCTTGCCGCATCTACGAGGTGGCGATGCTGCGAGTGCAAGGTAAGTGGCTTTATTTATTATTTATTTAATTTTATCTATCCTGTTGTTTGACGACTTCCCCCCACTCCGCCCCTTCACGCTCACCGTTCTTACCTGTGCCAGTCATCACTGCCTAATACTGAAGACTCTAAAAAGGCAGCTGATAATACTTCCTAATCCTACCGAAATTTTTATTTTTTATTTTATTTAGTCAGATTTGTATTGCGCGTAGCTGCCCCAGCGACGGGGCGTCCAGCGCCACCAGAGACCATAGACGTGAGCCTAGGAGGAAAGTTAAAAATGAGACAGGGAAGAGCCAGGTCTTTATGGCTTTACGGAAAGCAAGTGGTTCTGGATCGCTCTGATGGAAACAGGGAGCAAATTCCAAAGTTTCGCAGCAAGACTGTGAAAAGAACGACCACCAGCTCTAGCTTTCAGAACTCGAGGAATGCTGACCAACGCGTGGTCAACAGATCTAAGGGAACACCGCGGCACATAAAACTCTAACAAATTGGCCAACCCTAAAGGTGCCTGTAGGGTCAGGATCCTATGCGACACACAGAGAGACTTGAACTGAATGCGCTTTTCAACAGGCAGCCAATGAAGTTTAGGAAGCACATGAGCAACCGAGCAAGATTTCGGAAGTGCCACCAAGATGCGAGCTGCTGCATTCTGTACTCTCTGCAGACGCCTAATGCTGGACTTACTGGTGCCCAGATAGAGGGAATTGCCATAGGCCAGTCTAGAGAGAATTGTCGCCTGGACAATGGTTTGATGCACCTTGGGAGGAAAGAAACCCAACAGAGGTTTCAAACCTCGCAACAGCCCAAAACATACCCCTGCCACTGCTTTCGATTGTATGCCAAACATCAGGCCACTATCGAACCACACGCCCAAGTTCTTCACAGCCTCCTTGGGCACGGGGGCGAGTTAAATCCTGACAGGATCAGATTTGGGGGGTAGACTGTTCCAGTGATGAGGGGCTAGGTAAGGGAACGAACGGCTCCCATTTCGAGTCGTACGTATGCGTTGTGGGGTTAACAAGGCTTTATCCTTAGACCTCAGGCTTCTACCGCAGATTATTCCATGATACCTTCGTGCAAAGGTAGGCACGGCCATTGCCAAATAGCGCTCTGTGTGTGAGGCACATAATTTTAAACAAATTGTGCTTCCTTATGGGTAGCCAGTGCAAGTCTCTTACAGCGGATTCAGAGGGAGAACTGGAAAGGAGTTTACAGACCAAACAGGATTCTGTAGTTTATACCACCTGTAGGGGAGGCATGGGTGAGTTTCTTTTACTGCTACCATAAGTGTGTTACCATAGTCCAGGCGACTTGTTATGAGGGTCTGGACAATCATTTGAACTGAGCGATGGGAAGCCGAGGGAACACTCTCCCGAGCAGTTGCTGGGTGCCGAAACATGTACCACAGATGCAATTCTCATGTTACTTCACACAGAGCTTGTTGTCTACCAAACAACCTAGCTTTTTAACCGCTCCCTTAGGACAAAGGACAGTGCTTGCAACCTTGTGACTTCTTTAGAGCCTAATCGTTTGAACCTGCATTTTCAGATGACGCTATTTAACCAGACTAGGCGAGGTTGATAATGTGTCACAATGGCACATTCTATTTGCGGGACCCTGGCCTTCAGATGGAACAAAGTGACAAAAGGTCTAGAGTTTAAACAATTAACATTTTTTTTATGGAAATGATGGGGACTGGTCCTCTCTAATGAAAGTTGTAGGGAGCAGCAGAACCCTGATACATGGCCATGGAATAATGCAATTCTGTGGGCGTTTAGTTTTCCACATACTATGGATTTGCTGCATTTGCCACATAATCCATTATCTGCTGCTTAGTCTGTAGATGTTAACCCAAAAATGTGTTTCTTGCTCAAGTGGTGAAAAGTTAGTGAAAATGTTGTGACCCATGCCCCCGAGCAGTGGGAGATCCCCTGCAAACGTTAACTGGTCATCTTTAATTTGCTTATTGTTGTATTTGGTGTTAAACTGGTACAAAAAAAGTTAAATCTTAGCCCAGATAGTGTTTGAATTTATAATAGTGACAAAATAATAAAGTAATAACATCATAAGATGTGCCACATTACGCTGCATAATATGCCTTTCCTTGCCACATAATTTAGTCAACCCTGCCATATAATTTGGTCTTCCCCTGCTGCATAGTTCCAGTGGCCATGCATTGTTAACTAACTGGCACATTGATCAAAAGAAAAACCGGTCGCAAACGGGCAGATTCTCAGAATCTGCCCCTCTGCAACCAGTATTTTTGCACTTGTAATGCATCATCCCAAATGCAAAAATCGCAATTTAAGTATTCTCTAAATTGCGATTACTTAAATTGCATTTGCATTTAAGGAATCGCAAATTGAGATTCCTTAAATGCAATGCATTAAAGTTAAAAAAATTGTGATTTCGCTAATAGGAGTAGCAAATTACGATCAATTTGTACTTGATGGTAATTTGCAAAAACGTAGAAAAATGCACTAAAGGACATTTTTTAAAGTTTCATTTTACACACACACTTGCCCTTGGGGCATATGTGTGTGCAAGATGTACTCATATGCAGATTTCAGGGGTGCAACAGGGTGTCCTTTTGACACCCTTGCACCCTTGAAATTGCATGCGCAATTTATGAGTACCTATTAGTACTCGCAAAATGTGAATGCAATTCCCATTCATTCCTATGGGTCTTTGGGCCCATAGGAATGAATGGGAAGACATTCCTTAATTGCGACTCACACTTTGGGAATCACAATTAAGGAATGTTTAGAAATCGCAATTTTTTTTAGCGATTTCTACATGCATAGGCTTTTGCGATTCCTTAATTGCGATTCTTTAATAATCGCAATTAAGGAATCCGAAAAGTCTACCTTGATGCATGTGCTTGGAAAAGCTTAATGAAACATAGCAAGGAAACCTGACAGGGCAGGCACTTCAAGGAAATTGTAGGCAGCCGCCTTAAAGAAGTACTACAAGAGGGCACCAAATAGCCATATATGGCCTTAAAAAGTGACTTAGAAGCAAGGGCAGGTAACCAATGTGAAAAGTGTTCTTTTGCGTGGATTCCCGAAATTCTTGCCCTGGAGCCTCAAACTGTGCAACATTGTCTGTTTCAGAGCATGCTGAACGTGGTTAGCCTGCCTCGTCCCTTTGTCCTCTCCTAGGCCTAGTGCTGCAGGCGCCCTAGATGCTCCTGGCAGCCGAGGAACTAGCTAATGTCTGCCCTAAGTACCCCACTGATGCTGTAATACCAATAACAGCACCAGACGGCGGAGACAGGAACGCCAGATAAGACATTCGTTTTTTGTCTAGGATGCCTTGAACTGCGACCTGGCACCGCCACCAGCGTTACTTCATCAAGTGCAGGCGCCGCATAAGATGAATGGGGCTCCCACACTGTCACATTAGGTGAGCAAGGAGCAGGCTCTTGTTACTGGAAAGCATCCTGCTGCCACAAAGAAACATAACCCTTGGCAGGTCATCCTTTTTTACCTTTTTTACCCAAGATAAATGGCCAATGTGGCCCTGGCTTTCTTTTACATTCTGACAGTTTTATTAGGATAGAACACTTATGCAGTCTTTTTAAAATTGCCATAAATATGCTTTAAATGTTTATAAAGCCTCAGATCCAACGTTTTTCTCCAGTTTTCTTTTATTTGCCTATTGCTTGTTGGTCGTCTTGCTCTTTTTTCATTACCACTTCTACCCTCTTCCTCGTTGCAGTCCTTAGAATATGAGGGCGAAGCTGTTCCCTTGAAATAGACGCTGCACTGGAAGCCGAAGTCTGTTCCGTTTCCTTTTTTTTTAATTGGACTCATTAGCTTTGCTTAGGGCAGGGCTGGACTGGCCTTTTATTCCATTGAGTATTTCATCACCGCAGTCATTGGAGGCCTGATTTAAAAGCCCAAGGCCATTGCTGGTGCCTCTGTCACTTTCCCCACCTCCTCCAGATTAATGGCGGCAGGAACAAGGGGCTTCAAGAGAGAGAACGAGAGAGAGAGAGAGAGAGAGAGAACGAGAGAGAGAGAGAGAGAGAGAACGAGAGAGAGAGAGAGAGAGAACGAGAGAGAACGAGAGAGAGAGAGAACGAGAGAGAGAGAGAGAACGAGAGAGAGAACGAGAGAGAGAGAGAACGAGAGAGAGAGAACGAGAGAGAGAGAACGAGAGAGAGAGAGAGAACGAGTGAGAGAGAGAGAGAACGAGAGAGAGAACGAGAGAGAGAGAACGAGAGAGAGAGAACGAGAGAGAGAGAGAACGAGAGAGAGAGAGAGAGAACGAGAGAACGAGAGAGAGAGAGAGAGAGAGAGAGAGAGAGAGAGAGAGAGCATTTTTGCCAGGGCAGCTTTTGGCTCCCAGTCCCACCTTATTTTGGGATGTGTTGTGAGGGGCATCTCCTTCTGCAGGCTTAACTCAGGACCAGAAACTACACTTTGTACTCTTTCTCATCTGTTTCTTCCCCCCACTTACCGCTGTCTCAGTTTGCTTCCCTCAACGGTGCCCTCCATGTTCCTTCTCCCCACTCCCCACCTGCGGCCCATGTTGCTCATGCCCTGTTCCTGCTTTCCTGTTGCTTTGCCAGCCCTCTGTGATTTGCTAGGACTAGACAACAGCAATATTTATTTCTTTTCTCTTTTTCACTTTTTTTTTTACACCATTGCTTTTTGTTCTTACCTCACTGTTTTACGTTTTCTTAATTCTTTTCCAATCTGAATTTTTTTAACTCTTCATGTTTTCCTTTTTCTTTTCTGTATCTTTATTTTCATACATTTTCTCAGTTGCTTTCAGTTTCAGTTATTTTATGGTCAAGCCTAGGCAGCGCTTGTGTTGTCTCTTCAAGACATGTTGTATATACCCTTTGTGGGCTTACAGCCTGACCATTGACTTTTTATTTGTTACTTTGATTGTCCTTTAAAAAGGCTTGCTTGCTGGTGGTTTATGTTTGCTCTTTGTTCCTCCTTTTTTTGTTTTGTTTCCTCTCACAGACCACAGCCCAATTACTAGTATCATTAAACTTTGGTGCATATCTGTACATTTTAGGCACTGTTTTTTTCTTTGTTCACTGCTCATGTGAGCAAAGCCACCCTTTTGGTGGGTTCCTCATTAGGAGAGCTCATGTTTTAAGAACCGTTTGTTGTACCTTGGCCAATTTCAGGTGGCCAGGGCCGGAGTGAAATGTGGTTGGCAAAAGCACACTTTAGCACCGGCTTGGCGTTTTCACATGTTTCAGAATAAACACGGTGCCCCTGGCCTCTTTTCTGATTGTGCTTCACCATACTATGCATATGCATATTTAGACTTGTGTTTAGACTCTTCTGAATTTTTGATGCTGATTTCCTATCCGAATAAACCGTTTGGAGCAGAATCTGGCAGAGCTGTGTGGTATGTGATGAGGTAAGCACCCTCGGCCCCAAAACTGCGCACAGTTCTTTCTAATGTGTTCATGACGGAGATGTCTGCCAATACTGTTTGCTTTTCTGGGGGAGAGGGGGATGAGTGTCATTTGTTTTTTTTCTTCCTTGTAGTGCATGTGGCCCTGGGAACGTCTTTGCAGGCTGGCCAGAGAATCTCTGTTATAGTTGGTAATGTTTGTGTCCCTTGCTCCCTTTTGCTCCCCCGCCCCAACCCTGCTATTGATAACCTTTACAGGTTTTCTTACCATTGTCTGCTCTTAACTGGCTTCACTGCTGCTCACTGTTATAATAACCTCATTTTAAAACGAAAATACCAACTTTTCCAGAAACACACTGTTAAATAATTCGCTATTTCTAGATTTTCTCTTGAAAACTACATTTTTGCATGTTCTGATCATGGTGTGATTTCCATATTGCTCAGAAGCATTGAATTACAAAAGTTTTGCTAGCTGCAGAAGAGACTATAAATATTTAATTCCTGTTGGTGATACCGCAGGTCTTTTACTCTTTATGTTAGATATTACTATTTTGTTTTGTTTGTTTTCATAGAAGAAAAGCTTTTTACAATCCTAGAAGGTGAGTTAATATGTCTTTCAACTTTTACTATAAGCAGTCTCTGTACTGCACTTGTCCTATGCTCAGAAAGGGGCTGTATCATGTGTGACTCTTTTGGTTCATTGTTTCTTAGAATAATGCCTTCCTGCACCCATCTGGGTGTCTTTGGGTACAGTTGACTCCAGTTCCTTCTTGTAAATGCCATGGCACCTCCTGGTTTCCTTCCAGACTCTTCATCTGCCTGTTCTCCTTGTTTCATAAGTTTGCGCAGCATAAGATATATTGCTGCATGTTGTTTGCTGCCAGTTTGCAGGCCTCTGCTTGCCATTGCTGAAATGTTTCAGCAATATCTGCGTAGGTGTGTTGAACATGCACCTAGTCAGGTTTCCTCCCTATTCTGTCCTTTTTAGGTCGAGCCTAGGCAGCCCTTGTGCTGTGTCTCTTCGAGACATGTTGTATCCACTTTGAGGGCTTACAGCCCACCCATTGCTTTTATATTCATTATTTCGATTGTTCTTTAAAAAGGCTTGGTTGATTGTGGTTTATCTTTGCTTCTGTGCAGGTTGATCCAGAGCTTCGAATATTGTGTAACATACCAGGATGTTTAGTGTAATTCACAGCACCACACAATTCTACCCCACACAATTCACTACCACCCAATTCAACATCACCCAACATATTTACACTCCACATAGTACCAATCAACGCAACACGATTCAACTCCACATAATTACACTCTACTCAATACCACATAAATACACCCCACATAAAACCACTCTATGCCACACAACAACCATCCACATAAAAACACTTCACACCATGCCACATAACTCCAATCAGCATAATGTCACTCAACACCACACAGCTCCACGCTGCACGATTCAACTCCCCATCACATAATTCAACACCAAACCACATTTTATTTTGTAAAAACAATTTTTATTGGCATTTCAGATTAGAACATTGCAGTACAACGAATAATTTTGTATGAATATCTGATAATATAGGATAACAGTCCTCTTCTGATCATATGCCTTTTATGATAACAATCCTGCAACTAATCCCTCCCTGCATCCCACCCCCCTAGTCAGTGCGCCGTTGTCTTCTCTCTCATCAGCCAATAATCAACAATCCGTCACCTCCTCGAACCAGTCGAGGGGAGGAGGTAGGTAATGCATACCAGTGGGGGACCTGAACTCTCGGGATCTCCGTCGCTACTCGTGACAGTGGTGCACCGCACCGGTAATGGGGAACCTCACAGCCAAGCTAACCGAACGGAGTTGCTGTTCCGCTATCCTCGCTTTGGTCACTCTCAGGCATTTGCAGTGCGGTCACTAGGGCCTCCCACACCCTGGCCGTCTCTAACGCCCTGTCATTATCTAGTCGCCTGGCCTGTTGCAGCCGCAACGCGCTCTCTGCCTTCGCCCACCGCTCCAGGGTGGACCTCCAACGCGAATAGCTGGGGCCCCGGTCGGATTTCTAATGCATGGTGATTTCCCGTTTGGCCAGTATCAGGTCCAAGTCATAAAATTTGCTGGTGATGCGAGTGCGGGGGGTGCGAGGGAACCACAACAATAAACAAACACCCATATCCGCTTCAATTTGCCGATCCGTGACAGCATTCAGGAAGGCCACCACCGCCTCCCAATAATCAGTGAGCTTCACACAAGACCAAAACATGTGGGCAAAATCCGCGCCTTCCACCCCACACCTAGGGCAGAGTGAAGATGCACCCTCAAAATACTGCGAGATCTTAGCTGGCGTCAAGTAAGCTCGGTGGAGGGAGAAGAATTGGACCAGCTGGAACCTGGCATTCCTAGTGCCTTTCCATGCTCGCCGCAAAAGCTGCAGCCAAGTGGAGTCAGGGATCGGCCGCCCAATATCCCCCTCCCATTTGGTTTTCAGCCCGTCCAGGGGCTGCAGCGTTTCTGGCGATAGCCTCCGATAGAGACAGGTGACGGCCTTGTAAGTACCAGCCGCCATGACCACATATTGACAGCTCTCAGATGTCGGTGGTTCAGAAAGGCCCTTCTTCCAATGGTTCCGGAACACCAAACCACATAACTCAACTCAACACAACACAACTACTCACCACACCACATAGATCAAAACCACATCACAGAATTCCACATCATGCCACAATATTCAACAGCACACTACATAATTAAACTCCACTACATACCACTCCACAGCACAAAATACCATTCTACATAATTACACTTAATGACACACAGTCCCACTCCACATAATTCCAGTGCACTCAATACCACATAATTACTATTCAAATATTTCCACTGCACACCATGCCACCTAATTCCAATACACAAATTCACTCCACACAATACCATGCCATTCAATTTCACAATTAACAATTCCAATCCAACCCAAGTAATTCCACTCCACACCACATACATCCACTCCACTCCATGACACATGGATAAAAGACATTCTCATTTACAATGCCAACAGCTGTAACTCTCACACAAGCAAGACCTACTGGCGTTGGCAATGCTTGTTCCTTATTGCTCTTTCTGTACTTTTATTTTTTCCATGACCCTTCTCTCTTCCTCATCATTTGCCCCTGTGTTCTGGCTTTTCTAGTGTTCTTTCTTATTTTCTTCCCCTCCTTCATTCTTTTCTTTCCTCTTTGCTTACAAAACTATCAGTTGTACTAAACAATTACACCCCACAGCGGCTGCATGGATTTATTCGGGTTATGGTAATGGGGCTTTGTATATTGCATTAATGGCTATACGTTTAAATGGATTTCCGGGATTCAGGCTCATAGGGAGATCTCCACCACTTGGGTAGAGCTCTCCCTACAGTAAAGCATGGGGAAAAGTAAAAATGTTTATCAAACTTTAAAAAAAAACAGTAACAATATTCACATATTTAATACTAATGTAAATCAATGTTATATATTTAATTTTAATGTAGAAGAAAACCCCCCAAAAATTAATTTAAAAATCCCACTCAAAGTGAAATGAAAGTTACATTTATTTGAACATTTGAGGTTAATAAAATATTGTATCATCAAATATTTCGTTTTCAATTCTTTTTATTTTTTTGTAAATATTTTACAAAAAAGAAAGCCACACACAACCTAACTCAGCAGAGCAATAGGCCTGTTGCACAAGTAACCCCCATAGCCACAGCAATACGTGCCTGTCCCATGTATGCTAAAGCCCTTTCTTCCACTCATACATGAACGTCTTCTTCCCTGGGTCCAACCTGCTGAAAGTGCAGGCCGTTGAGAGATCCATTGCTGCCATACCTAGTCCCATTTAAATTATTTTTATGTATATCTTTAAAAAGTCAAAATAGATTCATTTAACATTATTTTCTATGGGGTTCTATTTTAAGTCCCTGCCTCCATCATGTTCTAGGGGAAGGCCAATAGCATAATTGTGACCTCCGGAGAAATCCTCACTCTAGGGAAATGACAGAATGCAAAAAGATAAGGGTAGGTTTAGGGTGTGATGGAGGTTCTCATTTAGTGGCTTAGTGAACTATTACATTAACTATAGAGTTGGTCATTCTCAATTTGATCCATCAGAGAATTTGCATGTTTCCATTCACAAAGACAAGTGCCAACACAAATTATGGCCTCACTGCCTACAACAAACACAGTCTACAAACAGATGCCGCTGCACTACCATCTACTGACTGATCAAGGGAGGACTAGATCAGCTCATTCCCCACTCAAACACCCCCTTACTAAGATCAACAGATCAGTAAGTCCTCTGTGCAAGTGTCCATGTATATTTTCATTGCAGGGCAGGCATTAGTCTATGTTAAGTCACATATCTATATAGTGTGCTATCTGTGTGAGTAGGCACTTGGGCACCCCATATTGAGGTACCATTGAGTGCTACAGTGGATTATGCTATCCCACACACAAATACTGCTGATTCTTTCTACAGTTTTACATCCTCAGATTTTGTGCTGTCTCAAAAGGTTTCACCTATATTCCTAATATCATGCATAAAAAATTGGTCTTGACTTAAAACTAGCAACTGCTTCTCTTTCCTTCTTTTCTCTCGAATGTCCCTCTCCGTACTCTCATCTCCTGCATAGCCGTACGCTTTATGAGTGTAGTCTGCCCCAAGCTGCATACCTGTCTGCCATCCCTCTATTATTACATTTTTGTAAATTACCCACACATCATCTCATAGATCACAACCACCTTATTTGAAACCAAATCCCAGCAACTAAGTAATACATAATCTCCTCTTTTCTATTCATTCATAACACCAGCCATATTCATGAACTCACATACCCCCCAATGATCCTGTGTTAATTTAACCCACCCCAAAGAAACTGGAGTAAATGCATGGAAGGGTTCCCTTGACAGAACGGGACTAATCCAATAATCAACACTAACCAATATCCAACCGCTAATAAAAATCATTAACCGATGGATTAACCACTAACCTCTGGTTCCAGCGTAGCGTGCTAACTGCTGAAAGAGCTTCAGTGCTTTGCCAGGGAGAGTAAGCACTTTATAAATGCAATTGCATAAAATACAACATGTCACTGTGATGAGCGCTGCACTGTGCTGTGGACACACTGATGATGGAATAAATCAAGAAAAAACAAAGGTGGTGATGGATGGAGCGTTGACAATACAAACACTCACCCCCAGTCAACTGATCTGGTTTTAATCTTTGTTCGCCCTAAGTTGGCAGGGTATGCTCAGACGTGAGTCCCTTGCTCACTTTGCCACTGGATTCAAGCAAGCCCGGCTGAAGACGGCTGTAATGCCAGAAACCGGTCCTGGGAAGCTTGATTCCGGTCCAGGGAAGACATGGCTTGGCAGTTCGGGCTGGACTGTTCCCATGGGGCACAGGGTCAGACTGATTTGCATATGGCCATGTCTGAACTGGGGTGGCGGAGTGAGCTAAAGAACGGTGATGGATTAAACCCAGATCAGTTGACTGGGGGTGAGTGTTTGTATTGTCAACGCTCCGTCCATCACCACCTTTGGTTTTTCGATGGAATACATCCTTCAACAAGGGAATAATTCTGGTAAATCAAAATGCTCAGTGTGAAATATTTTGAGTAGAGCCCCTCATTACAAATTATTATTGCTATTAATATTAATACAAACTGATTGGAGCATTCAGTTCCACCAGGAAGTACTGGAATTGTAGCTGCTATGGTGGTCTGTTATACAAAGCCCCTCAATCACTGTTGCAAAAAGTACAATATTTAGCAGGAACACACAATGAAGAACGACGAAACTGGGAAAGGTGGAGATCCACCAAGAAAGGGGGAGTGAGAGCAAGAAAGAGATAGGGAAGGCGAAAGGGTCTTGACAGAGAGACCACGAGAGAGAGCGCGAGTGAGAGAAAAAAAGGGGAGGGGGGCAGTTGAGAATGTGAACCCACACGGAGAATGTATTGCAGATCAGATCAACACTGACATTCAGAGAGCGAGTGTGCACAGAGCTGAGCTCCTCTGTATTTACCTCTCTGGGAGAAAAACGATGCTAGGGAATATTTATCGCTATCTTTTGGGCATGCCTACTCCAGTCAGCCATTTTATTGGCAAAACTACAACTCATTTTGGTGGCGCAAAGGTAAATTTGTTCCTGGCCTAGGCTGACAGGTAATTATATTGTACGCATCTGAGGTAAACCAATATATATGTCTAAAGGCAGCAGAATTTCCCATAACCTGACTGAAAATGCATTACACGGGCTGCAATCGCAATAGCTCTACCTGTCGAGGGAGGAGAACATGAGAAGATTTGTATTCTGTTAGCTAGTCCATGCCAGCACTGTCAGAACACGCGGCTGCATGCTTTCAGAGGCAGTTTTGCCGTTTATGTTGCTAGTCTATTCATCCATTTCCTGACTTGTTCTATCTTTGGCCCATTTCCTTCCACCCTAGCTCCTATTTCTCTGTCATCGATCCACATATGTTGACACGTGCTTTTGAATGCTGCCCCACAATTTCTCTGAGGGTCATCACTTTTGATGTAAAATGGCAAGTTGCATCAGTGGAGGTGCTGTCGCTGCCGGCATGACTCGTGGGTGGGGGGAGCAGGTGGTCGCGCGGAGTGGGTGTCGCGCGGGGGGGGGGTAATTTTAATTATATTAAAAAAATAATACCTTACCTTAGCCGCCCGATCCCGTCCCGCGTCGTCTCTGCTCCTTGCAGCCGCAGGAAGCAGGCAGCCTCTACCTTCCCTCCCTTAAGCCCTTCACAATGCTGCAATGGCTGCGTTGTGATTGGCTGGGAAGCCCACCGCACAGGCGCCTATGGGGAGGCCATTTTCTCCATACAGGCTGCAAGTAGCCTACATGGAGAAAATGGTAGGGTGCGCATGACTGGTTTGGTCGGCCCCAGAGGGCCGACCAACAGTCTGGGTCCGCAACATTGGGCTAGCCACTCCTCCCCTGCCCTGTTGCCGGACCACCCACCAGCCCTCCTGCTCCCAACCAAACCCTCTGCTTTCTAGCAGTGCGAGAAGCAGTAACATAAAAATGGTATACCATTTTATGTTACTGCTTTTCACACTGCAAGAAAGCATGTGGAGCGACGCTCCTCCGCCCACATGGAGGAGTCGCCCCTGTGGAGGGGTCTGTGCTCTGAATCACTCTACTTCAGACACACATGAATGCAACATCTCAATCTGTATAGCAACATCTGTGGATGGTTCTGTGCTCTGGAATGTACTACAAGAGACACAGAGTGAGCATTTCTGGAAATCTCAATTCTCAAACTGAAAAGTTGAACGGAGCAGTTCATGCCATGCAGTGGTTTAACAGATTTGCTCAGTATTGCCTCAAATTGCATTGTAGAATCATAGGTCAAACAGCAGCGTCTATTGCTGGGAATTTCCTTCAAAGGATTCAAAAAGATGCCAAACTCCAGTTTTTCTTACACTGACTCCGACTGATACCATGCTTGAGATGTGGTTTACCAGGTTTACTAGCAATGGTTGTAGAGAACACCATTTTCTTCAATGATCTTTCAGAAGTTGCAAGGGGGTCTTCATTTCAGATGTAACCCACGCATTGCCAAACACATCCCATGCTCTACCTTTTCCATGGCCCCGCTGAATGTATGTATGTAATATTTCTATTGCACAAACCTAGCCAAAAGGCGGCAGTGTGCTGGGCATGGTCAAAGACAAGCATACAATCCACACATGATAGGAGAAGTAGTTGGTTTGTGGACAGTTAATGCATGGGGATGTAGGCTTCTTTAGATAGGTGTGTATTCAACTCTTTCCCAAATTGGGCAGCGTTGGGCAGTCTTGATGGCTACGGGCATGTTGTTCCAGATCCTGAGTGCACAGATCATAGGTGTATAGATGGAAAAAGCCTTCTGCCTTTTTTTCATTTTTAAACTTCTTAATCTGCTGTATGATGGCATCCTGGCTTTGGATGAGTACAGAACCACAAGAGATGGTGAGCTTGTCTTCAAGATGAGTGGTTGCGCTGGTTGTCATCACTTTGTAAATGATGCAGCTAGTTTTGAAGATGGTGCGGGCTGGCAAGGGTAGCCAAAGGAGTTCTGTCTGGATGGGGAGTGATTATATTTCTTCAGGCCCTGTATGAGATGGACTGCAGCATGTAGGATGCCCTTAAGGGGGTAAGTGTGGACTCTGAGATGCCATGGAGCAGGGCATTACCACCATCTAGATGCGAGAGTACAAGGGCTTGAACAGCAGCTCTGAAGTTTCTTTCTTGTAGAGACAGCTGGTAATAGGCTGCTTTTCTTTTGGTAATGTGTTCTTTAACCCCTTCCATGCTCATGACGGAACGGTTCCGTCATGAGCTACGGTTGAGCTGTGCTCATGACGGAACCGTTCCGTCATGACCACACCCGTTTCTATTAGGGCCCAGCACCGGAGGGGGAAACGCGGTCGCACTGAAAAGGTTAAGATCGAGCTTGGTGTTCAAGAGATATTCCACCAGGATATCAACTGCAGAATATTGTGGTGTTGAAAGATCATATAAAAACATTTTGAGGACCAAAATATCCTGAAGCTAAGTTTATATATGTAAGCACATGTTTGCTATACTTAAGATGTATGTAACTTATCAATATATCAATATCTTTAAGGTATACAGATGTGGAGTTAAGAATAATAAATCTATATTTAGCTATATGCACTTACCTTCTTGATACTTTGGTCCTCACAATTTAGCCCATGATATTTTGGGCTCACAGTATTTCTTTCCTCAATATTCTGTTACACTTCTGTCCTGGGTGAATTCAAGTGCCTTGGCATTCTGTGAGAGCTGGGATTCGAAACTAGCAAAGTTCATGTCATGGAGACAGTTTTGTACTGTTTAATGTTTGATGCCTTAGCAAATAATAGAAAGTCTGTCTTAGTTGGGTTGAGCTTCAGGTTGGCGCTGGACATCCAGATCTGGATGATGTGCAAGCAGCGTCTGAGGCAATGGAAATCTGGAAATATGAAGCAGAAAAGACGTTCAAGTTCTATACTGCTGATTCTCTTGATGTCCCTCAAGCTACGTTATAAGAGTTCAGGGAGGTATCCAGCTTGCAAATGAATTGCAACTAATCGGTGGGTATGGGGGTGAACCCGAGGCATCAAGCCTTCAACAGTTAGTCGAGACTATGGGATTTTCATGGGCTCAAAGCAGATTTGAATACTTATGTGTATCCATCCCTCAGGACCTTCTCACACATTTCTTTTCAACATTCTACCGCTCCTCGATGTACTTTTCAAGGATCTGTATAGATGGGGGGTTACCTTGAGATTTCCTGGATGGTAAGAATTAATTGCCTTAAGATGAAGTTCTTACTATGGCTATTACACACTGTTAGAGTTCTTCCACTCCAAATCCCAAGAACGGAGATCTCCCTCATTCAGAAAAAAATATGAGCCTTCCTATGGAACAATACACCTTCTAGAGTTACTAGTCCAGTTCTTTATTGGTCCTCGAGGTAGGGCGAATGTTACTCATCATATTTTGGCTGCCCAGATAACTATGGCCTTAGATTGGGTTCCAAACCTACTAAACCGTAGGTTTGTTTGGAACATCTTTCTTGCAAGATTCCCCTTAAACGTCTACCATGGCTTCCTCAGCGCAGTCTTGCTTCAGTTGGTCGTCAACTGTCCTCTACCCTAACCACCCTGTATCATTGGAGGAAAGTGGCCCGTACTCTGTAGATTAAGTTATATCTGTCCCCATATACCCCTATTGTAGGAAACCCAGACTTTCTTCCCCGTACATTGGATAGGAAGTTCCAACAGTGCCATAGGGGGTGCAGCTCTTACCCTTGAGGATTTGTATGTAGATGAGTCCCCAAATCCAGAGATTAATGTGTAACCGATTTTTCTCTACATTGCACTGATTTTTATAGAGTGACACAGCTCATTCATTGGGCCCGTCAGGAAAATGCCACCCAGGGAGGGACACAGGAAACAGATGTACTGGAGGATATCTTGGGAGGAGGGGACAGGACGAAAGTGATCTACAAAAAGCTGGAAAATCCTCTTGACACTACAAAGGTTAGCTACATTGCAGAGTGGCCACAAGATCTGGGCATGGACATAGAGGAGGGCAATTGGGGTGCTATATAGCAGAGAGCAGCTATGACCTCCATCCATACCCAATATAGAGAAAATGCACATGAATTGCTTCTACGCTGGTATCTCACCCCTGCCCAGTTGTCAGGCATAGTGGAGGACACCTGTTGGCGGGGTTGTAGGTCCCACGGTACGTATATTCCCATGTGGTGGGACTGTCCTGTTATGGAAGATTTCTAGAACCAGGTGTTCCACCAAATCTGTGAGATCCTTAATATTAAGGTTGACTCCCATCCCCTCCAGGCACTTTTGGGGGCAGCGGTCGAAGAGGGGCTCTCCCCCTCAGCCCTCCTCCGGGCAAATTGATCACACACTGTTTTCTAGCTGCTAGATTGGTGGTTGCATTCTGGTGATAAGACCCAGAGGCTCCCACCATGACTCTTTGCCGGGTTAAGATTTGGGACCTATATACTATGGAAAGTATGACCGCCATGGTACATGGTATAAGGCTTTGCTTCGATAATGTGTGGAGCTCCTTTTTGACATGTGTAGAGCATAGATCTACACAACATGCGTTGACCTGCCCTCATGGTCTGATAGCTATTGCAGACCTCACGGGTAGCGAGAGAGCAGACAATGATTGATGTGTGAAGGGAGATGCGGAGGTGGTCGGAATGTGGGTGGAGGCCCGCCCCCTGGTGACCATGTGGTCCCCTGTACTTGAACTGTGTTTAGATGGGGTGGCGGCTTTGAGTTAAGCACGTTGACTGAGGGAGGTGTTCGTTTTGTATTTAAGGGCTTTTGTGTTCTTTGCCATGGGACCCTTACCTGTGATCATTGTCTATTGTATTATTACTTTGTTTCCTTTTATATTAAGCTGACTACTACCAGAGGACATATTATTGTTTCTATATGCCTTAATTATAGTTTTTTTCCCATCTGTCCATCAATTAAATTGAATTTGAGAAGAGACTTTCAAGTAGAGTTGTGTATCAACAGTGATCTAAATACATAGATAAATGAGTTTAAGGGGGTATCCATGAGCTGGAATGACGTAACATAAACACCTGAGGATGCCAACATTTCATTGATCGGGTATGCTCTGGCAAAGTGTCCCAAAAGCATGATCATCAATAAAAATGTCACAGCTTTAGTTGTAGAATCAGAGAAGAGCATAAGTTCTGGATTGCTCTACCATAAGCTTTCAATTATGCACCATTGGACAATGGATAGATGGATTAATGTCATAGAATTATTCTTGCTATGAAAGTCACATCTTCAATAGCAGTAATTTTTTTTTCAAGGAAGCCTATATTGTACTTAGGAGGCCAAGACGCTTTTATAGCTCCATTTCTGTTAGATCTTCTGTTGTGCTCTGAAAATATATCAAATCTGTTGATGACCTGGATAATGCCAGAATGGGACTCAAAACAGAGGCTAAATGAGCTTATCAATTTTGTCAGAAGTGTGGCATAAATGTTAAAGAGAAAGCTCAAGAAAGAGCCCTGAGGAATCCAAGTTGGGACCTTTAAACAAGGATTGAAAGTACAGCAGATGCATGCCATAGGAGTACTCTGACGTAAAGGGAATGAGTTATGCCAATGCACTTGGAACACATGCATTCCTTATGGAGACTTCCAAGAAAGGCTGAGTGGGAGATTGTATCGAGAAATGGTGAAACGTTTGAAGGTACAAAATCAGCCATCCTGTTTTGGCACACAAATAGTCATAGCTTGGGGGGCGTGGCTAGCAGCCGACGATGGCGGCCGCAGCTTAGAGAGGCCCCCGAGTTACGGCGGCTTCCCACGAAAATCCGACACATTAATCCTGACTTTTTAAGTGCTGGTGGGAGGGGTTCGGACCCGGAGTCCGTGCGGCACCCAACGCTGCGGAATTAAGAACGGTGGCAGCACAGACGAGCTCCGGTAAGCAGAGCAGACGCCGAAGATGCGGAAGGCCTACTGCCAGCCTGGAAGCAGCGGGGTCGCGGTGAGGGAGTGACCGGCCGGAAATTGCCTTGGAGCGGCAGGAGTGCGGCAGGAAGCGTCGGTCGCCGGACGCGCGGTCCGGAGAGTCCGCGACTGAGCCTCCGAGGGCCCGAGGTGAGCGTTGCCCCCCGCGGCGCCTGGAACAGCCGTAAGTCGCAGGTTGCTCTGGTCCTGGGCGCATTCTGGACAGTTGGCAGCGGCGGCGCAGCCGCCATTTTCTCTGCGCCTTACACGAGCAACGCCCAAGCACCTGACGGAGTCTCCCTTATTGGGACTGTACTGGCTCCAGCTCCCGGACCTGTCAAGTGGGGACGGCGGGTCCCTGCGGGGCCCCCTTCGTTACTGTGCCCGACCCCCACACGAGATCCGTGGGAGTGCCACCGGAAGGGAGAGGAGGCTCTCCAACACACCACCACGAAGTCTTCATAGGGATCGGAGATCGAGCGACCGCCTTGCTCCTGGAGCCGCGGGCGGTGCCCCTGTGCGGATTGGCGCGCCCCTTGCCAGTACTCCGAGTGGCATACCCTGGGGGCCCCCTGACGGCTGTAGGTCAGTGGGGAGAACTCTTCACCCCCTCGCTGTGGTCTGCGGGCTGTGTCTGCGGCGGGAGCACCTTGCTGGTGCGGACGCGGTCAGCACGAACACTGGTGAGCTGTGAGTCCGAGCGCTGCTGACCTCGCGCACTACCATGTCGAATAGAGGCCCCAAAAACACCTCCACCCAAGCGAAATTGGATAAATTCGCATATGAGAAGCACTCACCGCCCCAGGAACAACGCAAGAACACCGGGAAAGCGGCGGACGCGGAGGGGGCTAAGAAAGCCACGCTTGAGGATGTCCTGGCGGCGTTGGCCCAGGTACAGGCGACAGTCGGGGCGACCGCCACTGAAGTCACCCTGATCCGGGCGGACCTCCAAAAAATAAACGAGAGGGTCAAGCAAGTGGAGGTCGTCACCAAATCGTTGGTGGAGGACGTGTCTGAACTGCAAACATCAGTGGAGCGCCTTCAAGCTGACAACAAACTACTGAGGGACAAACTGGATGACCAGGAAGGTCGCTCCAGACGTAACAACGTCCGAATCCTAGGCGTGCCGGAATCCGAGGACACAGGGGCGATGGACCTCTATGTGGAGGACTTGATAAAAACCCGTCTTCAGCCTAAGGGACTCTCAAACTTCTTTTCGGTGGAAAGGGCCCACCGCGTTCCGGGGGGAAAACCGAAGACAGGGGGCCCTCCGCGGCCTATACTTGCACGACTATTTAATTTCAGGGACCGCGATGCCATTCTGCAGGCCGCCAGGGTAGCGCCCGCCATTCAAATTCAAAATTCAAGACTTGCGTTTTTCCCTGACTACACGTCTGAGGTGGCTAGAAAAAGGAAAACGTTCCTGGAGGTTAAGAGAACATTGAGGGAGAAAGACTTACCGTACTCGATGATCTTCCCAGCGCGTTTGAGAGTTGTTGCGGACAAAAAAGTGTGGTTTTTTGACTCCCCCGAGGCTGCCCGGGATTGGCTGGAAGGTTGGCACACGGTGGGCCGGCACCGCAGGAACCGCGGACCAGATCACAACCGCAGAGACGACAGCAGACATGGTTCGCAAGCATCCGGTCGTGATGAGGGGGCAGAGGACTCTCCCTCCCGTGGACCAGGAGGGGCGGATGGAGAGGGATGACCCTCTCCCCCCAGGATCTACGCTGACCACAACTGCTGACCACCACTTTCATGTTTCAGTTGCTGCACGTGGACACTGGCATGACCTCACCTGAGGCACGCAGGGATGCCGCCTGCTCGGGGAGACACTCTCCCCCCTACACGCAAGTACTTTGGTTATGGGTTGGGTTAAGCACTCTGCTCAGTTGGGGAGGCGGGCAGTTGAAAGTCCGTTAGGCAGGGAAGCAGGGAGGGGGGAAAGGGGGACGGGTTGTTCTTTTACAGTTGCGAATTTGTTTGTTGGGAACACAAATGTACGGCCAAGCACCACACCATACCACTCGGGGGGCGTATCGAGCCACCTGACCCAGTTAAGCACGGTATCAGAGAAATGGAATTGCTTTGTAATATTTATGCTAAGGTTGTACCCGTATGGGCATGAAAGTTGTTCCCACTGTTACGAGATGCTCCATTTCATACCCCTTGGTTCCCGATGGCTGACGACGTAACACCGTTAGAGGGACTAGATTCCATCGATACACAAAGCCCTACTCTGTCCTTACTGTCCTGGAATGTTCGAGGGTTGGGTGACAAGGTTAAACGGGGGTTGGTGTTGACTGCTATTAAGCGTCTGCGACCTACCGTGGCCTTGCTGCAGGAGACTCACCTATTGGGGGGGGCTAGAAGAGCTCTAGATAGACGGGGTTACAAAATGTGGGCTCATTCTGACTTCACGTCTGGTTCTAGAGGGACCGGAGTCTTAATTAAAAAGAATTCACGCTTCCTGCCTCTATCGTCTCACACGGATGATCAAGGCTGCTTCGCGGCTGTGCATGGGCAATGGGAGGGCTCCCTTTTCAACCTTATATCTGTATACGTTCCGCCGGCACTGCATTCCGTACACCTCCCTAGATTAGGGGACTTCCTGCTGACTCTACCGGTGGGGGAGAATATCTTGGGGGGAGACTTCAATGCAGTCATGGACACACGGCTGGACAGGCGTCCCGCACCGGCCCTGGCGGGGGGGGATACGTACCTGCGGCGGTTTGCAATGGCCATGGGAATGACTGACGTCTGGAGACACTTACACCCGGGCGCACAACAATACACCTTTCTCTCCGCAGTACATGGTAGCCTCTCCCGCATCGACTACTTTTTGTCGATGGGCGATGGCCTTCGTCACGTTGACAACCTAGTGATACACCCTCGGGGGGTTTCAGACCATTCACCCCTCACACTGACCCTCACCATGCGAGCGAGAACACGTAAGCGCATCTACCCCATTCATGCATCCTACTTTAAAATTCCACAGGTCCGTAAGACCCTTACGCGTGCCACGGAACAATACTTTCTGGACAATGTACACTCAGTACGCTCCTCAGCGACACTCTGGGAAGCCTATAAGGCGGTCCTGAGAGGGCAAGCAATTAACACTATCACTGGATATAGGAGGCAGCAATCCCAGGCGCTGGCCGCTTTGGAGGTGGCACTGAAAGATCGGACCACGGCCCATGAGATACACCCCTCTCCCTCCACCCTCCACGCACTCACTCTCCAACAGCAGTTGTACAACGATCACCTCCGCGTGGTTGTTAAAGGCTACATAACAGATACTCAGAATAGAATTTATGAGGTGGGGGACAAAGCAGGGAAAATGCTGGCGTGGCTTGATAAGCGTGAGACCAGTTCCAGGGGGATACAGAGGCTCAAGGACATGCATGGAGTGCCACATTCAGACCCTAGGCGCATCACAGAGATACTGGCGGCCTATTTCCAACAAGTGTACACCCCGGAACGGATAGTCACATCCGAAACCGCGAGAGCTCTCCTGGCTCCGATTGAGGTACAGTCCTTGTCACCGGAGGCGTCCAACGACTTGGAGGCAGATATTACTGTGGAGGAAATCCAACTGGCCATTCATGCACTTAACCCAGGTAAGGCGATGGGACCGAATGGTATACCCATAGAATGGTACCAGGCGATGCCGGAGACACTCAGTAAACATCTGTTGGGGATGTTCAGGGATAGTCTCGAGAAGGGCTCACTTCCGCTTGACCAACGAGTGGCGACTATCGTAACAATCCCCAAGCCGGGGAAACCGCCGGAGGATTGTTCCTCCTATCGGCCCATATCCCTGTTAAACGCGGAAGTGAAAATCCTGGCTAAACTCCTGGCACTAAGGATTCTGCCACATTTGCCTTCGATCATACATCCGGATCAGTCCGGATTTATGCCACACCGGAACACGGCGTTGAACCTGCGGCGACTACACGGGGTGCTGGCTAGAACTGACGCCATTAAATCACCAGCAGTGATTCTGGCGCTTGACGCCAAGATGGCATTTGATATGGTGGAGTGGGAATACTTGTTCGAGACACTGACACGTATGGGCTTTGGCCCTCGCTTTCTGGCATGGGTCAAGCTGCTCTACACGGACCCACTGGCGCACGTGGTGGCTAATGGTCATATTTCGCATGCATTCCCCTTGGGAAGAGGCACGCGGCAGGGGTGCCCTCTGTCGCCCTTGCTGTTTGCTATCTCGCTTGAACCCCTCGCAACCCTCATACGAGCTTCACCCCTCATTAAAGGCATAACGTGGCCTGGGGGTTGGGAGGACCGGCTTTCCTTGTACGCCGATGATATGTTAGTTTACCTAACCGACCCCAATGAAGGCATACCAGCGTTACTGCGCATCTGCGACACCCACGGCAGTGTCTCAGGCTATACGCTAAACTGGGCCAAGTCTGAAGTTTACGTTTTGCAGGGTCCAGCCCTGACTCTCGACAGTGCGTGCCCACTGAAGCTGGCGGGGACGTCCTTTAAATACCTGGGAATACATGTCACTAGGGATCCTGCGGAATTCATGGATATGAATCTGACTCCGCACCTGGTTCGGCTTAAACGGGATGTAGAATTCTGGTCGAGCCTGCCGTTAACACTATTGGGCAGGGCGGCACTTTACAAGATGATGGCATTACCGCGGTTTTTGTATGTCCTTGAAAACTCACCATATCCTGTGCCTCCTAAGTTCTTTCAGAAAGCGGCGGCACTGGTTTCCAATCTTCTGTGGGGTAACCTCCCAGCACGAGTGGCGCAGTCCAAGCTACACAGAGACTGGTACAGCGGTGGTATCGCGTTACCGAATCTAAAATTGTATTACTGGGCTGCACACCTCAAGCCGATTAATCAGTGGATCCACGCGCCACATACTGACCCGGCGTTTCATTCAGACAGGTCTCAACTGGGTGTCAATAGCCTGTTAGGGCCTTTGTACGACCGCCGCAAGATGCGGGTGCTACTGGGCCCCACGAAACTTACAGTTCAAATATGGCACGCAGCGACGGAGGCCCTGGGTTGGAAAGGGAGGATAACCGAAATGACTCCACTGTGGGACTCCCGAGCGTTGGGCAATCTTAGGAACACCAAGGGGTTCGCTCAATGGGACACGATTGGCATCTCCACAGTAGGGGACTTGTGGGAGAGGGAGGACGTAATTCCCTTTACCCGGCTGAAAGAGCTGTATGGTTTTGGTGACAGGGAACTTTACAGGTATGTTCAAGTTCGCCATGCACTGCTCGCAGTCCTACCGCCCGGCACACCGCTGCCGGAGTCTTCTCCCCTGGAAGATCGCCTCCTCACAGATTACATGTTGGAGAAAGCAACGTCCTTTACCTATCGCAAACTGCTTAATAATTCCCCTGACCCGACGCTCCTCCTGAAGGAGAAATGGGAGGGAGACGTTCAGGATATGGACGACCATGAGTGGAATGCGGCGCTGGGTTCACCCAGGGAGGTGGGCATCTCGGCACGCATGAGACTAGTTCAATTTAAGATCCTCCACAGGGTTTATTACACGAGGACAGTATTGCACCGCATACAGCGCGCGCCCCATCCTTATTGCTTGCGCGGCTGCGGAGAGGAAGGCACTTTCTTTCACACCATATGGGACTGTCCCAAAATCCAGGAGTATTGGAAACAAATACACCGCACTCTCTCCCAAACACTAGAACACTCCCTGCTGCCTGACCCGAGAAGGTGTTTACTGAACATATGGGAACCTACTGACCTGTCCAGGTATGACCGGCTGTGGGTCACGGCAGGGGTCATGGTGGCGAAACGCGACATAGCACAACGATGGGGGGCGGCTGACCTGCCGACTAGGTCTCAGTGGTGTCAGACCATGGACAGAGTAATGCTGACCGACAGAGCAATATATTCCAGCCGTGCCTGCCCGGGGAAATGGAACAAGATCTGGTTGAAATGGAATGTATTCAGGGGAGATATTTGTGAGCCTTTGCTCGAGGAGGACCAGATAGATTCTGATGACGAAAGTGAAGGGGGTTGAACATGGGAGGGGTGGTGGGCTTGGGGCAAGTGAGGATATTGGGTGGGGGGGGTAATGAGGGGCCGGGCATCGAGGGAGAATGTATTGAATGATGAACAACTTTGGGCACTGGGAATTGTGGTCCGACTTCTGGCCCTCCAATATTACACTTAGAGCTTGATCTGTACTGTGTTATAGCAGACCGTACTGTCGTTCCTAACGGGTTAATGTTTCTAGTTTGTTGTTTTACAGAAGAAAACGTGAAAATGGTCGTCAAAACCGCATCTTCCGAATGTATTATTTGCTACTACTGCACATTTTGTCTTCTTTGCACAGCCGCTTTTGGTGAACACTATTCTGTTGCTTGTGTACATGCTCCTTTTGCTTCTCTTTTAGCTGGGAGTGACGATTATATGATGGCGGCCGGCCCGCAGGGTTGTAGGCATTCCGCTGTGTACTATGCCAATGTGCAATAAAGGTTTTGGAACAAAAAAAAAAAAAAAAAAAAAAAAAAATAGTCATAGCTTGAGCAATGGGAGAACTAATTCAGTGCCATAAGATGCCCTGAAACGAGTCTGTGTGTGGTGAGAGATGCGGCATAAATGGTAATGAGCACAGAACGTAAAGTAGAATCCTGAGGAACCCAACGTGAAGGCTTTAACCCCTTGCATGCTCATGACGGCCCGCAGCCATCTTGTGTCACAGTGGGCATGTGCGCACGACGGCCGGGGGCTGTCCGAACTCCCACACAGTGCGAAAATTCGCGCAGCATGCAAGGGGTTAAAAAAGTATTGGAGAAAACAGCAGATAGAAGAGATGGGGGCAGCCTTATAAGTTATTAGGGAATGGCATGTGGGTATTAGTGCTTTCATGCCTTCCTGTATGTTTTCCAATCTGTGCTTTCACCAGTAGAAAAACCTGCATGAAGCAGCCCTACTCATAACCCCACTACAGGGCCCATAGGAATTATAGGGCTACTGATAATGAAGGCTTTAGCGTATTTGCACTTCAAATTCCATTAATGCAGTCAGCACCGTCTTGTGGTATCAAAGTGTCATGCATGACTCATCTTAGGAGAGAGAGTTGCAGATTAAAAAGAAATGTTGGTAGAGAGCATCAGGCCTTGTAGTCTTCTGCTGCTGATTATCAAAGGTACCTTATTTCAGATGGTAAATCAGGTTCGCAATATGTTTCAGTGGCATAATTAGTGCTCTAGAGTGCAAACCCCTAGACTCTTAGTGGCGGCTGAATCTACATAAAAAGACACGAGGTGAAGAATAGTGTTGTGGGCCCTGGTCTCTTATGCCTTCGATTTAGAGGCATGTGCTCAAGCGAGTTATAAGACGCATATGTTGATTATAACTTTCACATCAGCATCTCCACCGCCTGAATAGGGAATCTTTACAGACAATAAAGGCCGTGACTCAATAATAGTGTCTACTGTATATGTTTTATCATAATTAAATCATTCATCAATATTTACATATGTAGTAGAATGCACAGGAAATAGACACTTAAGATCTATCGTTTACCAGTACACTTTATATTTAGTTGTATATTAAACCTACCTCATGTTCTGTATATATTTTCTGTATAACCCTGAATAGTTGTTACCCTTCTATGGCTGTATTCGTACCTACGTCATACCACTGTGAACGTTATACTATACAAGGCTTGTCTCTAACCTACCTCATGTAATGTGAAGCGCTCTGATACCCAAGGGTCATGTTTGCACTATAGAAAACTCTTAAATAAATAAATAAATAAATACATAAATGGTAATTATGTGACATATGTGCTCAACAGGTGTGCAATACATACATATATGCGTGTGACATTAGGTGCGCTGAAAAGGAATTGACATAAACCCGACAGAACCACTCCTTGTTCATTAATTTATACCCAGGTTCTGAGGGACACAGGGTCACCCCATTTTTGTTAATCCAAGCGAGATATCAGCAAGTATGTCTTGGTCCCGCTGCAATATCTCACAGCCAACCAGGGTTGATCTCTTCAGAAGCAATGGCACAGGCTGAAGAGCAGAATTTGTGAATCTTTATGCTTTGGCACTGCCTCAAGAGGCTTATAGAGAAAAACTGTACTAATTGACTGCCCTTAGCGCTGGGGTGCTCTCTCACCGATTCTCAAGGGCGTCAAACTTATTGAATCAAATCTCAGGCTAAAGAGAAAGAAAAAGATATATGCTAAGCCATTTTCGCCCCAGAATGTCAAGGGTTCATTCTTTCAGCTATTGCTCCTAAATTGTAGTAGTACTGTTAGTTTATGACCTTATGCCTTATAGTCTCTTATGAAAATGAAAAATTCCCCCTGGAACAATCAAATATTGGACCTTAAAGGATGAATGGAGACATGCATTTCTTCACTTCTACCATCATGTAGGTACTACATCAAGCACACAAAAGATGATGGGGGGAATGCTTGCAAATAACCACTGGAAATTGCTCTGGGTAGCATTCCAAGTAGTCGTTTTTTGCCCACTGCGCTACTCTAGACAAACCCCCAATCACCCTGTTCCTCATAGGAATAATCCATCCTGAACTGCCAGGTGATCCTCCCTCCAGAAGGGAACACAAGCATCCCTAGACTGGTGTAGGCTCTACTAGGCATCATCAGTGAGGTAAAGTTTAGGTGATGTGGCACAGCAAGCAATGGTTCCACATCTGGGATACCCTTGTCCACTAATGTCTTTAGTACGAGTTCCTCAGAATATTCCCACCCATGCGTTAGCCGCCATTTACGCATGGGTCGGAATTACGAGTTTGCAGGTATTTAACACATTCGACAATTATCAGAGGCGTTAAAAAAACTCAACCTTCATTAAATTTAAGAAGGTCAAACCTGCAGAAATTTAATGAGGGAAAACATACAGTATTTACAGTATCATGCAAATTTTAGTATGTTAAACACCAAAATACAAGTTATTCCCCATGAACTTGCAAAAGGTGTTATTTATCGCACTCAATAAATAACATACCCCGTGGTATTGTTATTTATCAGTGGTGATAAATCATGCCTTAGCTCATAATCATAATCAAGCCGTAGGAGTGTTACCTCAAACACACAAAACAGTATGGGACAAATGCGTGTAGATAACCTAATCAGCTAGAAAATGCCCTAGGTAGGATTGTAACCCATTAGTTTCCAGCCACTGGGACACTCTAGACAGCTTATGGAAATCATACCGATCCTGTTCCTCATGGGAACAGTGCAGTCTCACCTTTGAAGGAGGAATGGGCACATTACATTGTACTGTATTGTAAGTGCATTTATATAGCTCTTACTACCTCTGCCGAGGTGTTGAAGCTCTTTAGATGTCTTTCTTCACTTTTTCCATCATGTGGGTAATTCAGTCTTTCCCTTGGACCAAGACTTATGTGTCGAATGTGCTTAGAATCTTATTTTTTTTTAACGAAGAGTCGCTGTGTGCCTGCAGTACTAAAAGACAAGAACATTGGGTTTTAATTCTTCTTCAAAGCATCACTTTGCTACTCTCTTGCTTGTAAACCTGGGAAATATATTTGCATGTATAATTTGTCGAGTCAAGCTCTGAACAGGCTCCTCATTCACAGCATGTTTTTATTTTTTCGGAATGAGCAGAGAGAACGAGGTGCAAACAACTTGCTAATTGTGATTACAGAACCCAGAAGAGGCTGATCTTGAATAATGAGTGAATGACGTGCCAAGTGTCACGAGCATTTCCAACTCACTATGGGGCATATTACCAAGCCCGCGAGAAATGCGTTAGCGACTTTTTAAAGTCGCTAACGCATTTTTTTCACATCGCACTATTACCAATACGTCTCTAACCTGAGTTAGAGACGTATTCTTGACGTGCGGGCGATAGATTACGCTAATGGGATGCAGGGTGGGCGTTCCCACGTCCAACCACATGTAAAATGTGGTTGGAGGTGTTAACACCCTATTATCAAGGCAGGCGTTGGGAGAAGGAGACCTGCGATAAACGAGTTTATCGCAGGTCTCCCAACACCTGCTTTGATCAGGTGTTAGGCATAGATAACATGGGGGTGTGGATCATAAAGCTGAATCCACCCCCCCGCCCCCATATTATCAAGGCACACATTAGCGCGTGAAAACAACGCTTGTTTTCATGCGCTAATGTTCCATATCGCTGACTATCGCCGGATTTAATTTCGCCTACGTGATGCACGTTGATAATTACGTGCTATCACGGCGAAAAAATCCGGCGATAGCCGGCGATGTGCGTATTTTAAAGCACATCTTGTTAATATACCCATATGTGCTAAGGTTTTCTAGCAGTGCACACAGTATTATCAGTGCTTCAGAGACAGAAACCTGTATCTAGCCTAAACTAAAAATCAAATAACCTGTTCCATTCTGGCATCTTCACATCTATGATCCCCTCTTCACTCATGAAATAGCGAAATATTTACATATAGTATTTATCTAATAACTGACCAGCCGATGTGGTTGTGTGACAACTTCAAAAGCCCTTGTTGCAAGTAGCCACTTTATTCTGATGGGCCAGTAGCAGCAGCTACCAGTCCCACTGGTATTATGAGATCCAGGGAAACACTGCAGATCTTTTAAGATTCATCCAGAAATGTTAACTACTAAAAGCAGGCAAAGTTGAAAATCTGGGGTAAAATGTTTTGTCGTTGGACAATTACTGGTTATCTTGGCAGTCTCTCATTTTTCCAGCTCGTAAAGTAGTGGCTGGTACTTTTACTAGGGAGGAGGATAGGGGGGCACACATGCAGACACACACACTCACTCACTCACACCCATGCATTCATACACACTCACTCACACCCATGTATTCATACACACACACCTATTCACAACACATTAACAAATACACTTAAATTCATACATTCACGCACGCACGCACCAAACAAAAAACACATAAAACTTACCTTCCCTGCAACTCTCTGAGAGGGAAGCCTCAGAAGTCACAGGAGGACTGGCTGAGACTGTTGCTTTAAGGTCAGCCAATGAGGGAAGGCAGCAGTCCCTCAATCCTCACAGAGTGGGGTCAGTGAGACTGCTGACCCCGCCCAACTCTGTGACGAGGTGTCCCTAATTGACACTCAGACCTGGGCACATCAAGGCTTATAACTGAAGCGTCCAGGTCTGAGGCAATCAGTGACTCTCCCCTTCATCACGAGGGCCTCGAGGCACTTTTGCCAGGCGAAGAATGCCACACCCACAGGGCTGTGTAATCCTCAGCCAGGCGAAGTTCAGCTCATCTAGCCAGGAGCCTGCACATTTAGCTCATGTCTAGCTCCTGGCTGCCTGACCTGAACAAGAACAGTGTCTGCAAGGCTGACCTTTGTTCAGTCTGACAGACACTCTTTTTGCCGGGAGAAAGGTGAGGGGCATAGCCCCTCAGCCCATATGGATGAGCCAATGCTGCCGCTTATAATGAACTGGAATTTGCCCACCACTGGAGTTACCAGTAATCCCTGCCTGAGCTGCTTCGGGTATAGCAGCTGCGCTGTGTGGCAAGAAATATGTAAGATTCCGATGAGGTTGCACCATGGACATCATTTAGGGATTGACAAATCTCACACTTCTGAATCAGTACATTCGTTGTTGCAATGATGGCATGTGTTACATAACTCCACTGGACCGACCATCGCTGCATCCACTTCACCTTCCGGAAACCCACTACGCACCACCGCTCCCAACAGATCCCTCGCCGCTGCTGGAGCAAAGTCACCGAAGACCAGCTAACCACCACCCTTGCCCGGAGACCACCCACCGACCCCCCCGCCGCAATCTCAGGATGTAGATCGACGACTGAGCCAACACCCTTGCCCCGTTCAAGAAACCCTCCAACAACCACACCAGCAAGAAAGCCAGCTGATTCACTGAAGACCTCCAGGCCTCCAAGCAAACCTGCCAAAAGCTAGAGAAGAACTGGCACCGTGAACGAACACCGGACAGCTACTCAGCCCACAAGAACGCCACCCGCAGACACCATCACCTCATCAGATCCGCCAAAAGGGCCTCCTTCAAAGACCGCCTGGACAACAACGCACACAACAGCAAAGAGCTCTTCAACATCATGAAGGAACTCTCCAACCCCAGCTCCAACACCAACGACATCCCACCTTCGCAAGACCTGTGCGACTCACTTGCCACCTTCTTCCATCGCAAGATCGCGGACATCCACGAGAGCTTCAATGCCACGACCGTCCAACAACCACAGAGACCCCCGTCCCCACGACCACCACCCGCACTGACCGCCTGCTCTCCTGGACCAACATAAATGACAACGACACCGTCAAAATCATCAACACCATCCACTCCGGAGCCCCGTCAGACCCATGCCCACACTACATCTTTAACAAAGCCAGCACTGCACCTCCGGAAACCCATTAACATTTACTTTGAGACAGCAACCTTCACGCCGAGAAAACCCAAGGCGGACTTCAAAGACCTCAAGAACTTCCAGCCCATCTCCCGGCTCCCATTCCCGGCGAAGGTATCGAGAAGACCATCAACAAATAACTGACCCGCTACCTCGAGGAGAACAGCATTTTGGACCCATCCCAGTCCGGGTTCTGCAGCAACCACAGCACCAAAACTGCCCTAATTGCTGCCACTGATGACATCAGGGCCCTGCTGGACAACGGAGAAACCGCAGCCCTCATCCTCCTGGACCTGTCAGCCGCCTTCAACACGGTCTGCCACCGCAAACTACACACACGCCTCCATGACGCCGGGATCCAAGAGAAGGCCCTGGACCACCTCCTTCCTCTCCAGCAGGACACAGATCATCTGCCTCCCCCCTTCCGCTCCGAAGCCAACAAAATCATCTGTGGCATACCCCAGGGCTCATCCCTCAGCCCAACGATGTTCAACATCTACATGGCACCACTCGCCCACGTCATCTAACTGCACTACCTCAACATCATCTCCTACGTCGATGACACCCAGCTGATTCTCTCCCTCACCAAGGACCCCCACACTGCCAAAACCAACCTCCACGAAGGAATGAAAGCAGTCGCCAACTGGATGAAGAACAGCTGACTGAAGCTGAACGCAGAAAAGAGAAGTCTTCATCCTCGGATCCACCCCCGCTGTCTGGGACGGCTCCTGGTGGCCGACCACACTGGGAACAGCTCCAATACCTACCGACCACGCACGCAACCTAGGGGTCATCCTCGACTCCTCCTTCTCCATGATAAAGTAGGTCAATGCCGTCTCCTCCTCCTGCTTCAACACCCTCGCATGCTCCGCAAGATCTACAAGTGGATCCCCACCGATACGAGAAGAACGGTCACCCAGGCCCTAGTTAGCAGCAGGATGGACTATGGAAACGCCCTCTACGCAGGAGCCTCGGCCAAACTCCTGAAACGACTTCAACGCATTCAGAACGCCTCACCACGCCTGATCCTCGACATCCCTCGCCGCAGCCACATCACACCCCACCGGGGAGACCTGCACTGTCCTCCCTCAACAAGAGGATAACCTTCAAGCTCCTCACACACGCACACAAGTCAATCCACAACATCGGACCAGCGTACCTCAGCAGACGACTCGGCTTCTACACCCCCACCTGCCAGCTCCGATCCGCCGACCTTGCCCTTGCCACAGTCCCACGCATCTGAAGAGTGACCTCTGGTGGTAGATCGTTCTCCCACCTCACCGCCAAGACCTGGAACACCCTCCCCAACCACCTACGGCAGACCCAAGACCTGCTGACCTTCAGAAGACTCCTCAAGACCTGGCTTTTTGAGCAGTTGGAACCCCCCCCCCAGCTCCTTGAGACCCTCACTGGTAAGTAGTGCGCTTTACAAATGCTATGATTGATTGATTGATTGATTGAACTCCCTTCCTTCCCTTAAAAATAGCAGATGTAAAATAGTATACAGAAAATTAGGGTGCTAAACCTTACAATTCCTTGTTGTCCAGGAAATCGTACTCTAGTAAGTGAGAGAAACCATATTTTTAGCGCCCACAACTTACAACGCTTGTGTATTAAACGTCTGGTAGCATACCACAAGTGAATATAATTTCTATTGATGAAACTGATGGATTAGAGTGCAATATATTCAGATAAAATTGATAATCAACATTTCAGTTGCAAAAGACGAATGATGGATTAGCAATTTGATAGGTGCAACACATATATACACTCCAAGATGTGATACATTGTGCAAAATCTGTCAGAAGTTTAGTATTTCTTTGGGTCGTTTGGTAAATCCATCATATAGCTAGTAAACTTTATCGTCCTTGTGTTTCAGACTCGAGTGGAAAAATCCAAAGTATCCAAAGAAACCAGTCACAAGTAACATTTCTGAACTGGACTAGTCCCTGGGATAACAAATCCCCAGTTAGAGACTGTACACACAGTGTCTAAGGACTTCTGGATGTGCAGTAAATGTTCAAGGACCGATCAAAATATTTTAAACGATGCAACACAGCCGACACATGTTTTGTTCCAAAGGAATTTTTTCAGGGCAGTAACAGTGAAGAGTTGGTCGAAACAGAAAAGGTCAGTGTTAAATATGGTCAGAGTGAGTAAAAAGTGCACCTCGTCCCATGCACTGTAGAACCATAAAACTCACAGTGACTCAGATGTCCCAGTATTTCAACTAAAGCAGAGCCTGGTGACATGTTGAAAACGTAAATAAAAAAGAATATACCCGAGTGGTTGACAAACACAGAGTTTAGATAGTCTGAAATGTAATATTGACATGCATCCTACTTAATTATCAGGGTCTTGAAAATGAAAGATTTTACTAGGCTGTGAGTAACTACAATATGCAGAATAAGGTAGTAATGTAATTGAATCTTTAGATTCCATTATTCCATTTAGATGATTCCAGTATATTGTACAAATTCCTTAAGTGTACATACTGTTTAATTTACGAGCTATTGTGGACAGAATACACATTGAAAACAGTGCTAATGTAGTAAATTAAGAAGATGTGTTGAAATTACCTAGTAGTCATATCCAATCTCCATATTGTAGAAGCCCTGTGTTGTTCTCTGCAACTTTGAGACTCTCAGCTGTGCACTGCTCCTCACATAGAGATCAGAGTGAAATTCATGGCTAAGAAGAATTACCTGGATAATGTTAACAGAGTTTGTTTACAGTTCTTTTTTAATACATATGGGTCTTTTCAAGATTACCCTTTGATTCAATAGATTGGAGCAAATCAAACAAAAAAGGTGAAACAGACAGAGCACAACCTGAAATGAAAGAGAGAGACGTACAGGGACGATGACTTTATATAAATGTTGTGCATTTTATAGCGTCAAATGACGGCTGAATCATTGACAAGGGGTACAAAACAAGCAAAAGACACATATCTAGATAATGCTAATCTTGTGCAGAACAATCATTTAGAACACTGTCTGACAAATGTGTAATCAATTCACTCTTGTCTGGGAGCAGTCCATATCCATAGAGTATATGACCAAGATGTTGAATTTGTTCCATATAGTTTCGAGAACAGTTATGGAATCACTGTCGATGTTTCGATCCCTTCTTGTACACATGAGACCATCCTCAGGACTGATGCATAAGTAGTTAATTGGGGAGTACTAGCTGGGCTCAGACTCCTGATTGAGAGCTGGGCCAGGTGAGTTTAAAAATTATTATTCGATCAACTAATCTACCAGTTGAGGAACTTGGCGGAGGAAAGGAATACCTGGATAAGACTTGATGTATAGACGAAAATATTGAGAATTGTCTCCTCGTCTGTGGCCTATTACTGTAAGGACGGTATATGCCCCTTTCCATTTTAATGCTTGCAGTACCTGCTGGTAGCGCAGTTGAACAAATTATAATTTTTCAGCTTACCTGGCCCAGCCATCAACGTACCGGGTACAATTCTATTGTGCCAGGAGCATTGTAGATCATTTTACGTTCCTGGGGTGAACCCAGACCTAGATTTGAGGAAATAAAGACAAAAATAAGGTTCAAGCACAATGAGCCTCCTAAGTGTCTAACAAATAGGTCTGATGTCCCTTGCTCCATACATGCTACCAATGGAAAGGATTCCAAAATGATCTTGCGAGAATATTCTCGGATAGAGTTATCAATGGAGAGCTAGGCCAGTAAATGAATTATGTATTGACCATGGGGGAACATTGGTAATTTTTGATTGATAGTATAATCCTCTCTTTTCCCCGGTCATAAAAGCATTCATAGAGGGGGTCCCATATTCCATATAGAGTTATCAATGGAAGCTTTAAACACCCAAAAACTAGTTGTATTAGGTGCACAATCTCTTTAGGATTCACAATGCTGTGGAAAGCTATGCTTTACAGAAAAATAAACGCAGCATTGCCCTACTAAATGTATTTCCCTAGAAAGGCCACTTGTGTTTTTAAAAAGTAATTATTTTTAAAGATCAGTTTGGTGGAAAAACAACTGAATTACAAGCAGCTATGTTAAATAGTACAACGTATCACGGCATTGTGTAAATGTGTAAAGGTAAAATACTAAATTGCAAGGAAATGATGGCTCCTGGGAAGTCTCTATGTCCTGTACTTTTGTGGCATTCAACCCATTTTCCAGCTCAAGGTCCTGATAGTCCTTCGTGCTGTGTGTACTTGGTGTTCCAGTATTCAGAGGCACATTGAGTGTTGATTGCAATGTAATTTATTGGGGATATTCTGAGCCCTATACGACTTTTCAATTCACCATCTGTTACCTTGCTAGCAGTAACTCTGTTAAGGACACCGAACGCCTTGAGTTTTGAAGAGGCATGGGATTTAATAACAATAAAAAAATGATTGGATTTTGGATTTCTCCAGCTGAGATTACAGGCCGTGGCTTCTTTGTTTCACCTCCTGCTGGCCGAGAAGCAAACAGGTCTGTGAACAGACTGGAAAGAGAAAATGTAAGGTGTTTCAAGTGATGATTCAGTTTGTGTCTTGGGATAACATTGTTGCAATATTGTTTAAATTGCAATTATTTCTTGTTCAGAATGCCTGTAGCATAGGATGTGGTAAGTAGCAACAGCTGTACTGCGTGTCCGTCTACATGCCGGCCATGAGGCTATAGCTAGCGGGATGGCTCAGTGACTTGAACGCTTGCTGTTAAAAAAAAAGTCTGTGATCTACTGGTTAACAGTATTACAGCAATGCCTGACTCAGACGTCCACCCTTTGCAGATCTGAAATTTGAGTGCCTTGGGCAATAGGAACATGTGTTATTTACAGCTCTTAGAAATGGCAAAAGTGTAGTATGATGTGCTACATAAAAAACAAGGCATGCATTTTTTAAATTTTATATAAAGGCTTTTTATCTCTCACAAGGGTTCTCATTGGGTATTTCAAAACTAGTCATAAGGCCCGTATTTTCAGTTTTTTTCAGTTAGTGTCTCCAGTGATCTAATGAGCAGAATTGGAAGCATTTGATTCTAAATTGGCATTTGTAATTTTAAAAACATGGACTATTGATCTTTGATCAGTTGTTCTCCATTTTATTACACACCAACATTTTCAATTTTTTCCCAGTTGTGTAGTGAGTTTGCTCTTGGCCAAGTTGAAATAACAAAGTATAACAACCTAGCTGATGCCATCACGGTTAAAGGCTCAATTTGAAAAGATTGGGACGGCCTTCATCGGGCGGAAACAGTGACTACCTTAAGAATTTTTAATTTGTTGAACAAAGAGACTGCAGACAAAGCAAAGAAAAAGCATGACCTTGAATGAGTAGAAGAAACTGGTAGAGTTTTTTAGATGTTGCGCATGGATTGAAATTTTGGCCAATTGACAACTTTGAGATATGTATTGTAATCATGCTATTTTTTCCTATAAAAAAAATTCTTTCTTGACTCAGTTAACCCCTTATGGTCGTACTGCAGGCCTCAGATGTCTGATGGTACAGTTGTGCGAATAGGAGCACACACAGGGCACCCGGTCTTTAGAAGTCCTGTTGTTTACAAATTAGGCTAGGGTTGGGCTTTGCCACCAAATAGTAAATCCTAGTCAAGGTTTCCTGATATCCACAAAGAATTTGTATGAGGCGAATTTACATATGATGATTATCAGTGGAGATTATTTGCATACTTGTTGCACATTATGAATTTCTGACTATTCAGTATAGAGTGAGGCAATGGGCTCCAGAGACAGCGAAGGAGGAGACCCATTACTGGAGTAAATTAGGTATCAGTGCCTCACTATGATTTTTTAGCACTAGATCTTTGATTATCATCATGACCAACCAGTTTTTTAAAACTATTCTGCATTCTCATTACCACTGTTTCGATGATAATCATTGCTAATTGGGAAAACAGGCACCATATCCAGCAAGACGATTGAATAGTGTCTGCTCACACTAACTTGAACGGTCAAGAAAAAAAAACCATTTGCATTTTCAAACTTTAAGATTTTGTTTACATTTTTCAAATGTTTTACCTTTGCAAAAAATGATATGACAGTCATTAAAATGGAGCAATACTGAAAGGGCAATGCAGCACATTGTAGTGTACTAGGTCAAACAGAACAAGCGGTAAAATAAAAATTTCTGCTGGGCGGGCAAATTTAAAGATGTGTGAGGATGTAGCTAAATTTGTCAAAGTAAAAGCTCATCCTATTAATTGGTCATTCACATCCATGTGCATCTACAATGATGGGTACATTCCTTGTACCAAATTGTGTGGTATATCCATTTGTTAGGATTTAAGTGTGCTTTAAGGTGTGCTATCCCTTTTTCAATTGAGTGACACCTCATAGAAGCCTTGGTCCTGCATAGTTTTTCTACTGTCTGATAACATGCACAATATTTTTCTCAAATAACTGTTTTACTATACAATACATTTTCTTTGACAATACATTTCTTAAATATATTTAAAATTGAATGCACCCCAAAGCTTAATACTGACATTCTTTTATGCCTAGCCCGGCGAAAATGTAGACATCAAAAAAGTGGTGAAAGGGATGTCCCAGGATGAGCATGTATTGGTGGGAAGTGATACAAGAATTTGAGACTGTTATGGATATAGACATTCCTGTAATACTGGGAATTCCAAATGATGCAGACATCCCTAGAATGCAACTGGGGTTTTGTATGTTAAGTTTTATAATCGCGATAAGAGATGTGGCCGGAATGTGGCGTTAGAAATAAACACCAACAAAAGCCATGTGGCAATATGGCGTGAATATGTGTATGGAGGCAGGAAGGATGGTATACGAGGGAAGAGGTTGCCCATAGAAATTGAGCATGGTCTGGGGAAAAGAAGAACTTATTATGGACTCAACATAGAAATATATGACTCTTCAAACAGCAATGTCGCTAACTAAGGCCACCCCGAATGGAAGAAAATGAGATAAATATTCCAGGGAAAGCGATAACGCTCTGCCAGTTGGTCATTCGGGAGGACTGGTCCATATGATATTGGTTGGGGGGTGTCTCACTCAGGTGAAATTGTTATGAAACTGTAATGTGTGCCATTAAAAACAATAAAAACTGTTTGAAAAACTGATGGATGGGACTGCTTCAATCAATTTGGACACCTTGTAATTACTGTAGGCACATTCCTTTGTTTTATTAACTCTGTGCCATTACAGAAGAGGACCAACCATATGCCAGCAGTGGTCTGTCTTTGAGCATGATCTGTTTAGCCAGTACCCTTTGAACTGAATATGAAGCAATCTCAGGCCGGCTGTAGCCTTGTTGAGCCTCCTCAGTGAAGTTCAGCTTAAGTGTATACAGCTCTGCAAGCAAGCAACTCAGTAATGGGCATACCCACACCACCTATGGTGACTTACGAAGAATGCGAAATAGTGATGTAGGAAAATGGTTGAATTAATCTGAACTTCTGGTAATTACTCTGGGTATATTCCAAAGAATTGTTTTTGCTCATCTGTGGTTTTACAGAAGAGGACCAACAAAGCCCAAATCCACCTTGGTCTTGCTGTTAGGAACAATCCAGGTTGAACATGCACCAGTTGAATATTCAAGAACAAGAAGATGTTTTTCTTTTGTGTACTAAATCATTGTATAATTATATACAAAACCATGAAAAAGTAACAGAATATTTATGTGTCATCAGTGCGCATCAAATGGATTTTAGTCTTAGGCTCAGTGGGTCATATGTGATTAAATCAAAGCAGTTTTTAAGCTATATTTTAGGGGTATTGAGCATACTTCTGACAACAAAAACCATAGTATCTTCATTCTATTTGCACAGGTTATTAATTTAACATCCGGAGAGGTAGTTTCAAAAATGTCGACATTATGTATATCACTATATGTCCCTGTTCTCTACAACCTCCGCCTAGCCTCCTGTTCCCTCCTCCCTACTTTTATGATGCCATTGGAGCTTGCACTATGGTGGTACAGGAAGGTCATGGACGAAATACGCATACAGCGCAAGCACTTTCTCAAAAGGGCGTTCTCATATTTGTAGATTAGGGAATCTCTTTGGCTCTGCGCCCGGTCCGTAGTATAAACGTGGGCGAAGAGGCAAAGAAGCTATTGCCCCCGATAGCAGGCCTCTGAAGGGGGAAGGGGGCCTATTGACCCCCCAAGCATCCCCTTGCAGGTGGGGGCAGTCACTCACTGCACCCAGCTGCAACTTCAAGGGGATCTCTAATCCCCTGCCACCTGCTCAGTGAAACATTGAGCTTCAAAGCCGCTCCGTGTTTCAATTGAATGCGCTGCGCTGCTCTGGGGCAGCGTGAGTTTGCGGCTGGCCTGGCATTTTATGAAATAGGGTGCACTTTCCCTGTTTGAGCCTGGTGCACTTATTTGAAGGTGTGCTGGATGCAAACAGGGAAAGTGCGCCCTATACTTAATAGAGCCCATGGTATTTTAGTTCTCAATATTTTGGTGACAATATCTTTCTCGATCCTCTGACATACAACTGAATGTGCAGGAGATGCTTTGTACAAAACAAGTCGCTTGATTTAGATTTTTTAGGAATGTCTTTCACAGGTGATCATGTAATCTCAGGCAGCTAATCGCCTTGTAATCTCAATTAAACAAGATCCATGCCCTGTTGTGAACTTCAGAGCGTCAGTGACTACTAGCACTTTGAAGTGGACGGAGAGTGCATAAGCCCCTCCCACTGCTGCCAAGTATATCTGATAGAAAAAATTCAGCATGATGAAATCAACTGTCAATCACAACACATGCCCCAGCAGAGGTGCGGTGTGGAGCCTTGCTTGAACTTGTGCAGAAAACCCAATGGAAACCGGAGATACATGACGGTATCATAATTGTTAGCACTATAGACACAAGTGAAATCAACCTCCTTTTTCTCTTTAAAGACAATAAAGTGTAGAAAGCTGAGAACGCAAAGAATGCCTTGCCTGTAATGTGCATTTTTATTTATTTTTGTACTACACACATTTATTCTGCACATCTCATGACTGAGTCTGCATTAAAGGCATGTGAATATTGACTTACAAATAAAACATGTTATAAACATCACTGCTAACGTTTTTTTCAGAGACACTAATAACATATTGTAATTGTACTTCTATTTTATCTTGACAGTATAAAAGACAGTGACTTAAATTCTGTTTTAAAGTTTGCATGCGTTGCAAACATTTACGACCACTGAAATAAACAAACCTGTGTTTGTAGACTACCAATTACAGCGAGGAGATAACGTGTAATAAAACATGGCATTAAAGCTGTTTGGAGTGCAATAAATCACAGTGTTGTTTTTGAGTTCTCTATAATGTTATGACACTCAGTGGATTATCACCTGCTGGATTGGTTCTGAAATAAATTAACCACTTGTGGGACAAATGCAAAGCATTTTATTTCTAACCAGTTAATGTCTCTGGCGTGGTTAGCTTTTTTGGGAACTCTAAACCCAGTCACTCTTGATTAACAGAAATGGGTATGGAGCTATGCTGGCATAGCAACATTCAGTTTCATTTTTAGAAGCTGCAAAGCTGAGCTCTAATTACTACCCTGGCATCTAACCGTGCAAATCACTTTATTTCACCAAGTCTTGTTTCCCAAACTTGATTACATTTTAATATTTAGAAGCACATTTACCCCGAGTATTACGAGAGCTAACCCAAATCACAATGCTGACAACAGGTTTGCTTTCAGCCCTTCTTCTTATGGGATTGCAGCTGGACCTTAACTGTGACACCATTGATTCTTGTGATACACTTATGTTAAATGTTTGTGAGAATGAAAGAAGTAATGTGTGGGGTCAGTTAGACATCAGTGATGCGCCACTGACTCAGTCCCTTGCACACTTTTGCCCTGGGGAGAAAAGTGCCTGTTTGAAGACTCTAGTGGTTAGCACATCGTTATTGACATTAAAAGTACCTTTCCCCTTCATCTCACTACAAGAATATGATAACAAAAGGTTCTGAGAGGTTGGGTGGGTGAAGTACACAGACGATACAGAACTACATTACAGTCAAGTTGGCTGAGGTGATTTAAACTCAGATGTCTTTAGTCTGTCAGAAGCTTCTATGACCACTACTTAGTTTGTGCTTCTCCGTAAGGGTACCTCAGAGCCCCAACTCCAACCTTAGACCACATTGACCATCTCTCGCCAGCTGTGTCCTATCTGACACCCACTGTGGGTTGGTGGGCTTCTACATTGCTTTCCTTCAAATATCACTTAAGCTAGTAGGACCAACTGGGCTTTTGCTAAACGAACAATTCATCCTTGCTCAAAACGTACGTGACACCATCTAGGCACTCGTTCTATTGGGACACCAACAGTGACAACATGTTACTCCCTAGCTAGGCCAACATCATACTTCCACTTCTCAAGATAGTTTTCTCTGCTGCTCCATGGCAGAAGAACTAGTAAGTGACATTTGACCAGACGTCTTTATGAACACTGTACACTATATTTAAATACTTGACACCTCACGAAAATCGCGACAATAAACTAACCATCTTTGGTTGCCACAGAACAAGGCATAGTCCCTAATTAGCAAGGCTAGACCAGAAGAAATCTCTCAAAATCAGAGAAAAAGCATTTTTTTTTAATGCACCCAGATGCAGTGGCGTAGCTAGACCTTCGTCCGCCCGTGGCAGCCCCTGTGCTTGCCGCCCCATGGCGGTTGCATGTAAGAGTAGGGGGGGTGCTCGTGATTCCTGCATTTGCCGCCCGCGATTGCAGCGGGTAAGAGGGTGGAGGTGCCCCTCCCAAAACTCGTGCTGCATAGGGGACGGACCTACCTCCCTTGTTACCGCACTGCCCAGATGTTTGAAGGAACTCTTTATGACTCTACGTAATCCTTCCTCAACCCAACAGTTGATGACAAACCTTTAAATCTGCCTCTTTCTAAACCTTCTGCCCCCCCTTTCATCAATTATTCCTGTGCCTTTAAAGGTACTTTCTATTTTTAATATTGCATCATGTCTCCATGCCCACTACACAACTTTTGAAATGTACAACGCTGTGGAACAATCCCAATACTGTACGCCATGTTTTTTTTCTTCTCATAGGTAATAATGTAGTAAGGTCTCTAATGCCTACACAGAGGCAAGTTTGCAGTGGAATAGTTGCTGCAAAAGTAGAGGTGCTTAGATGTGGCTATCCTCATCAGCCCTGCTCTTTTATGATCCTTTTTTTGGTAGTCAGCATTTGTCTGATATTTATACTAAAAGGTTAACTTTGCTTCCTATTTAGAAATTCCTATTTACTGAAATCATTGCTGATTTCGTAATTATTAGCTTAGAAATAATTGCTGATGTGCTGCTGTTTTCGATATAAATGTATTCAAATTTCTTTGGAACTAAAATGTCTTTTACTGCTTTTGTTCATAATTATTCTACTACGAAATGTGATAATTACAGGCACACAAATGCACCCTGAGACCAACACTTTAGCATTCTTTTCTTGTGGTTAACCTGAAGGAATTCAGAGACCAGAAATTCTGGCAGATAGGCAAACGTTTTCAAACTCCTTCTGAGCTATTTAGAAGCTGTTTATGCCCTAAATATATTGTATTGAATTGTTACATTTACATTGTGCTTCCTAACCCTATATGGGGCACAGAAGAGCATGTCTACATGTGTAGCATCCTATACCATGTAGGGTGCTCTTGGGGCCATTGTTAGTACCGCATCTAGAGAAGGGTTCCCTACAGAGATGTATACAAGTATAATTCATTCATTCACACAAAGAAACCAACATATCCACCTCTCAAATTATTTTAATATTTCACTTATACTAATTCACTACTAATCCTTTAAGTGTTCTGGAGTAGCAGGGAAACATCCTTTACAACGCAACTTTTACTCCGCACTACCATTACGACGCAGCTATTACAACGCAAGTCGTTACAACGACTTGCATTGGAGGGCGCTGTAGGATAGGGAATAGTTAAATTTTCTATCCAACATCTTCCCTACTATCCACGGGGACTGGAGTTGGAATAGAAAATTAAACTATTCCACTATCCAGCGCCCCCCAACGCAAGTCGTTGTAACGACTTGCGTTGTAAAACCTCGTTGTAATGGCATGCGGAGTAAAAGCATGCGTTGTGATGACATACATCCGGAGTAGCGTGCTACTCACTAAAAAACTGCTTCAACACCTCATCAGGGGTAGCAAGCACTATATAAATGCAAACCTTTCCCCCCTCCTTTCCCTCCACTATCCTTATTAAGCAAAATAACTGACAAACATATCCACCACTCAAATTACTTGCACATTTCAGTATACTAATTCACCACTAATCATGTATGGGTTCTGGAGTAGCGTGCTACTCGCTCAAAAAACGCTTTGACGCCTCGTCAGGGGTAATAAGAGCTATATAAATGCAATTACAATACAATACATTTGCACTCACACATTGATGCACAAACAGGCAGGACTGCAAAACTAATAAAAACATTTTTAAAATGCTCTGCAGTGCTATTAGAAGCAGAGAGCATCCTTGTGGGGAGAGATTATTCATAGACGTGTGTTATCTGGGCATTTTAGAATAGTGGGACAGTCACATATGTTCTATCACATGGTATTTGGAATGCCAGATTTCATCATGTTGCCGTACTTGCTGCCTCTGTTGGTTTTCGTTTCAGAGTGTCTTACATGTCAGAGTGGATTAGTTAAGAAAACAGGGTTAAATAAGGCAGCATATTTACAGGCCCAGTAGTGCTGGAAATGGACAACTAATTACTCCAGGATCCAATCAAGTGTGGGCAGAAGAGTACCATCAGTAAAGAGGTGGAGTTGTGATGAGCACAGTCAGGAGGAGCACAGTCTGACAGTTAACTTATTTTCATTTATGTGTCAACAACTGTTTTCTACAGAAGCTGGCAACCATGGCTAATGTGACAGTAAACTTGCCCTGGCTTGCTAAATTGGTCACAAACAGGTTGCATTTTAAAATAGCTTATAGGACCCCCGCAAGCCACTATACATGTCTTTGTGTACCCAACATTTTTCAAGGTGTAATACAGTAATATATCTCTGGCAATTAATGTACATGCTGGAAAGATTATTGTGCAGTCTAGTTACATGTCTGACTCATCATAGGATAGCGTAGAGGATTAATGTGTCTGTTGCAAACAGAACTTGCAGCATGCAGGATACTTGTTTGTATTTTATGTAACATTTTCAGGGGGTTATTGTTTTTCTCACAGAGATTCTTGATACCTGCAGGAGATAAGTTACAGCTCTTATCATATAGCAGACAATGCTTAATTTGAGCAAGTGGCTGCAGGTGGAGCCCCCGGCACTAATTTTTGGGTACCAGCACTTACTTTTCCTCATCAGACTTTCGCCCAGAGTGAAAAATTGAAAAATACAAATGGGGGGAAGAAGGATGAAGCAAAAGCCGAAAGATAAAGGGAGAAAGCAGGGGGAAAAAAAGAACCTGTAAAATAGAGAAAAGTGAGAAAAGTGGGCATGGATTGTCTGGTGATTGATGAAAGAGGCATGAGATAGAATCAAGTTTACATAGCCTTGGTATTCGGCACCACTGATATTTGTAGTGCTGATTGCAGGGTTTTAAGCAAAACCTTGGGCCCTTGCACTTAGTATTTCACAAATTAAACACTGATAGCAGAGTTATGAACCAGTATTAAGGACCTGCAAGTTTAGAATCTTAAGTTTTTAATTCTTTATTCTAAGGTTGCTAGAAAAGGATACCCTCAGGTAGTGATGAAGAGTTATTAGTACAAAAAAAAACAAAAAAACAACATGTACAGTAGACCTCGCACAGGTTTTAAATCCTGACTTTTTGTCGCTCCAGAACAAGCGCTTTTGACAGGCAGTTTGGATGATATGTGACTCATACACCTTGTGAACCTCCTTGTTTTATGTAATATTTCCTTTAAATTGACTTACACTCTTGTACAATGCATCGCCTCAATATAATATCTGTGTGATATAAGCCTTGGTGACATCCTACATTTGGATGAGTATGGTTCTACAAGAAGAAATTGAAGAAAATGTATTTAGTAGGGTAATTACTCACATAGATACATCTGACATTCAAACAGCACATGTATATCTCTTACTTTTAGGGGTTGGAAATGTCAAAAACATGCTTTCAAATCATAGGGCCTGCTTTAGAGTTAGACAGACGCGTACCTTTTTAACAAAGGTGGCAGATATCAGCTTCCAGGGCCAGACTGGGATTGCATACCATCCCTGGTAATTACGTCAGACTGGTGGTGGCGATCAAACGTAATTGCCAGGGCTGGAACACTGCTGCTGCACTTGATACAAAGGGATGACTTTACAGCTCTGCCTCAAAGCCGGCCCCAACAACAAAAACAGCCCCCACCATTGTGGACCACCGGGGCAACATACAGTGCCTGCTAAGGACAGTCCGTCCCTGTCAACTTCACCATATTACGTGTGCATTATATCCTATTGTACTTATCATAAGGTGGACTGGATATCCTTCAAAGTTGTGACAAATTATCCGTCGGTCAAACTTTAAACATGGCCCATAGTCTATTTCTCACACACTTGTGTCTTTGTGTTCCGTGCTCTCTGTACCACTGGAACCAAGCAGCACACTCCTAAAGAGACCCAATTAGGACAGAAAACTGTATCTGGTTGTTTGTGTTTGGTTAAAAAAGGATCTGTGATGGACTGCTCCAATTGGAACAGGAACCAGGCTGATTTGCATATGGCTGGGTCTAATCTGAGGTGGTGGTGTGGGCAACATCTATGGACTGGGATGTGTGTCGAGTAATTATCATTGACTGAGTTCAATTGAAGTTTACCAACCATCATTTTTAGGTCTCGTGACCTATCAATGCGCGCAAGCGCATTGAGGGAGCGAGAATTCAAGTGCTCGAAATCCTCGTGAAACCAAGGGCTTCTTGCGCTGCGGTTTTCATTAAGTTCACGTAGCCACAGGCACGCGCTTTTGGGCCATAAACTCTGTTCCCCAGCAAGCACCTCCCCTCTCTCTCCCCGCAAACACAGCCTTACTTTCATTTCTCCTCCCCCTCCCCAGCCAGCTTCCCCCAGGCCGTAGCAGCACTCCTCCCACACCTTTGAAGTGAAGCTTAGCTTCACTTCAAAGGCCCCTGCTGCTTCACACCGTGTCGCATTTTTCCTCCCCCCTCCCCTTCTCTGCCTTCCCTCCGTCTTGTTGTAATGCTTGGATTTATCTGTTTATACAGAACGAAAAGCGGAACTTTCCAGTATGTGACTTGATTTTGTCTAATGTGAATCCATGAAAAGGTGCTACGGGTCACACGCTGTTTATCACCCATGCCGTCATTAAAGGTGCACGTGCTGGATTTATCTATACTACTATTATAAAGAGAGAACTTTGAACCTTTGAGGCGGGTAAACTCAGGAACCACAGCACCAATCCAAACACCCAATACATCGTTGTAATTGTCAGGGTCTACAGATGGACATAGGCTATATAAAAAAATAAAAGATACGTTCTTTAAAATATTTACGATTAAAAAAAAAGTAGTCCCTTGGAAGTAGCGCCGGCCGCAGATTGCTCTGAAAGCTGTCAAGGAGCGAGCAGTGAAATGGTTGCAAATAAACGTGCTGATCTGAACTTCGTGTGGCTTTGCTTTAATTTGGGGCTTCCTGTTTAGACTATATGGATATCGGCTGTTTGCCCAGTCGAGAAGCGAGGCCCACCTTACGAAGGGTTCGTGCAGGCTCGAGCACGAATTCACTGCTGCAAAGCGTAATCTGAGGGCTTACAGTGCTTTACTTTACTCCACTTGGTGAATACTTGGTTCAAATTGCAAGGACTGTTGAGTGGCCCCACTGTGGGAAGAGGGCCAGCGTACTATAAGGCACAGAAGGCTTTGCGATTTAGCCACGCCCACTGTGGCAGGTGCCAGTGATTATATGAGCAGACGCGGCCAAAAACTGCTCTGCCAGCCCTTCGTGAACAACGCCTCTGAAGAAAGGATTATTTCCTGAAACGCGTCAGGCTTTACATGTTCAAAGATTGCTCTGAAAGCTGTCAAGGAGCGAGCAGTGAAATGGATGCAAATAAACGTGCTGATCTGAACTTTGTGTGGCTTTGCTTTAATTTGGGGCTTCCTGTTTAGACTTTATATATATATATATATATATATATATCTATACTACTATTATAAAGGAAGAACGTTGCACCTTTGAGGCGGGTAAACTCGGGAACCACAGCGCCAATCCGCACACCAGATACACCGTTGGAATCGTCAGGGTGTGTAGATGGTTATAGGCTATATAAAAAAAAAAACCGTTATTTAAAAAATTAACATTTAAAAAAAAAGTAGTCTCTTCGAAGTAGCGCCGGCCGCGACCTGCGTGCTGACGTCAGGAGCACGGGGAGGAGCGGCGTCCAGGAACGCGAGGACGAGCGGCGGACATGGCACGAGGGAGGAGCGGTGACGAATGGCGGAATGGCGGTGAGGACCGGCGGACAGGCGGGAGGAGCTGTAAGCGGCGAGGAGCGGCGGGGCAGGCGGGGGACGGGGTGGGCGGGGGCTCGGGCTGCTTGACAATGTCGGGGCGGGCGGGGGGCCGGGCTGCTGCACAATGTGCGGTGAAATGAGGACCGCGGGGGAGGATCGGCAGCTGAGGTAAGGCTCTGGGCAGGCGGGGGTCGGGGCAGGCGGGGGACGGGACGGGCGGGGGCCCGGGCTGATTGACAATGTCGGGGCGGGCGGGGGGCCCGGCTGCTGCACAATGTCGGGGCGGGCGGGGGTCGGGGAAGCCTGATTGCTCCCGGACAAGGTCGGGACGGGCTGCTAGTCTGTTTATACAGAACGAAAAGCGGAACTTTCCAGTATGGACTTGATTTTGTCTAATGTGAATCCATGAAAAGGTGCTACGGGTCACACGCTGTTTATCACCCATGCCGTCATTAAAGGTGCACGTGCGCAGCATTGCGAAGGGGCGAAAGGGAAAGGTCACTGGCACATTGTACACGGTGCGTTCTTTGTTTAAAGTATTCCTGTACGGTCCATGCGCCTGCTCCCCTCAGCCTTTCCATACAGGCTTTCCCCCGTCACACCCTCTCCTGCACTCCTCCTCAGCCGCCCTCTTCTCCCGCCCTAACTGCCCCCACCCCCCAAGTCTCCTCAGCTGCCAATTTTTCTTTCAATCCTTGCCCCCGCTCCTCTTTCTTCACTCTCCTCGCTTTAGCACTTCTTTCTTTCCCTCCTGGGTCCTCCCTTTCAGCCCTTCACTTACACACTCCCACAGCCCCCCTCTCCCCCCATTTCTCATCACCCCCACCCACCCTTCAGTCTCAATAATTTCCCTTCAGTCACCTTTGCCTACTTCTCGTTTCTGGGTGGTGTCTTCTGAAGCCGATACATTTGAATCCCAGCAGGGTAGGCTCAGCCCCTCATTCTTCCGGTGTTGATTCAGCGTGTAGCTTCCGTTGGGTAGCTGTACCCTCCCCCTCCTGTTCCCACTGTTTTCGATGGTTAGTGGAAGCGCATCAATCATGGAGTGACCCTCATACACCGCGCTTTGTCCTGCCCTCCCCAGACCCCCCTTTATTCTTCTTTTCACCTCTCTTTACCTCCTCGCGTTCATTCCCGCTCCCTTACTTTCCGTTCCTTTCCTTCCTTCTCGGGTCGCTCCCTTCCTCTCAGTCCAGCTCCCTTTGTTTCCCCACTTTTCCATTTCTCCACGTCAGGCGGTGTTTTTCTTTACACCCATCCTCCTTCCCTCGTGCCCTCCCCCCATTTTGTTCTCAGTTACTTTCCTCCTCTCGGTGCTCCGTCCTCCCACAGACTTTTAATCTATTTTCACTTCACAATCCTTCTCTATTTTTGTGTACGCCCTCTTCCCCATGTTCCTTCATCACAACGTCTCACTTTCTACGAAAAGCGGAACTTTCCAGTATGTGACTTGATTTTGTCTAATGTGAATCCATGAAAAGGTGCTACGGGTCACACGCTGTTTATCACCCATGCCGTCATTAAAGGTGCACGTGCGCAGCATTGGGAAGGGGCGAAAGGGAAAGGTCACTGGCACATTGTACACGGTGCGTTCTTTGTTTAAAGTATTCCTGTACGGTCCATGCTCTAAAACGATTGCAGTCGTCCAGGCACTAATTCCCTTCACTGACCTCATTTGTGTGGATTGTAAGTGGAAATCTAAACAAGCACTGGCGTTGCCAATAGGTCTCGCAGTAGGAAAGTTGGAGCTATTACAATTGCAAATAACAATGCCCTTTACGTTTTTAAAATGAAAACAAAAATAAAAGGCATTGTTATTTGCAATTGTAATAGCTCCAACTTTCCTACTGCGAGACCTATTGGCAACAACAGTGCTTGTTTTATATACCCATACCTAAAGGGTACAGATAAGTCACCCTAGTTTTGAGAATCCAACCCTCATACCCTGCTTGACATTGGCCAAAGATTTGTATAGAAGAGGTTAAGCAGTGTCTACTCATTTATGAGAGGGTTGCACATCACTCAATGTTACATTGGCAAGACATACATTGGCCAGGATGACACTTTTTCCAGATTCAGTCTGTCAATACATCAGAAGTGTTTCCATGCAAGAAGTCGAATGGTGATGTAGTCTATTTCCGGCAATTCATTCATGTGACCTGGGAAAGACTGGTTGGAAATTGTGGCACCTCCTGATACCCCTAGGCAATGTACTTAAGAATTCTGGTTTTCTTTACTATATTCAAGGGAAAGGTATTTAATGTAGTGCATACCTCGCCACAAACACTGGTGAATTGATTGGCTATTCAGTGGGACTTTCATTATTATCTGTGTGTCACTCTATTGAGGGTATGGTCAGAAGACACATTTTAAAATATTTTTTTTACTGCGTTTGCTGAATTCTGAGGACTGCCATTTCAGTCTTTGTACCCTGCTCCTTGCATGTTTTTTGTATGATCAGACAGAGAAGCCAGTATAAATCTGGATCTACGTCATTCCATGTGAATACCTTTGAAAGAATGTTTCTCCTATTTACTTATCTTAAAACATATTAGTGAGAAAGTTGTGTTTATTATACCTTGGAAAGAAATAGATGTTTGTTTCAAAACTAATTAGTTGAGATATGTTTAATTGAAACACAATGTTTTTTTTAATTAAATGTTCCCCTTTTCCATTTTTAATATTTTACAATGTAAAAAAATACATTGAAACCTAACTCTAACCTGAGGCCCAGCCGTACTGTATTAAAATCATTTACCATTACCCTAACCATGATACTCATTGCTCCCTCACCCTAACCTAACTCCAACCTCGATGCCTACCCTCACCTTAACACTAATCTCACCTTGACTCTAACGTTGACTTTACCCTATGTTTGACCATAACGTGTGGGCACCTAATCATGTTTTGACCATAATTTAGTGCATATCCTTCACTTTTTTTATCCTAATTTATTGCTACTGAACAAAAATGAAATATAAGTGCCCTTGAGTAAGGAAGCTTCAGAGTTCATGTAGTATAGAAATGTGGCTTGCTTTGTTCATTTGATTTTAATGTTCATGTACAAACATGGACTATAACCTCAGAAAAATAATATTTTAGAGTGATGCAGAGCGCACCTTATAGTGATAACCCTTTTAGAAGCAGTCACAAATCTTCAATTAACACATTGGATTTGTTTTCATGAATTTTAAATAGTCTTATTTAACATCACATTTATAACAGACAACTGATTCAAGGGGGCATCTGTGCATGTTCACTAGTATGTAGGAAAGGTTTGTTATTATTATTCTTTACATTGCTGGGGCATGCACACAGCTGTTGACAAGATTTTGATCTTTGATTGTTGGTATGCATTCTAAGATCTGTATTCCTGCTTGGTGAATTAAGCACAAGAAGTATTAATAGTGAAAGAAAGTGCTTTTTTGTTTTATTTTATTTATTTTTGTTTTTATTTTATTTTACTGTGTGTGTGTCTCTCTGTTTGAGAGAGTGAGATTGTGTGGGTGTGTGAGTGTGTGAGAGAGAACGTGAGAGTGTGTCACAGTGTCTGGGTGCGTGGATGTGCCTGTCTGTTTGAGGCTTTTCTTTTATATCAACCCTTAGTACTTTTATACATGAATACATCAAGCTTACTTACAATCTAAATAATGAGAAGAGCCATTAACTTTTTACATTAAAAGACACACAGAAGGAGAGAATGCGAAGGGGATGACATATCATCCATTAGTCATTTGAATGGAACTTATTTATTGAATGTATCGTTTTTAATAGTTAAATTCTTAAAACATTTTGTAATTCAATCAATCAATCAGGTTTCTTGTCAAGCGCGAACTACTCACCTTTTAGGGTCTCAAGGCGCTGTAATTCAACAAATAATATTTAGATTGCAGTTTCTTTTTCATTGCTGTATAAGTGACTGAGGGCCAGAAGTAGGAAGGCAAATACCGGTCGGTAACGGCCGATTTCGGCCGTTACCGACCGGTATTTGGAGTTTGGGATGCAGGGGCATGTTAAAATACAATCATTAATTTTACCGAATCGGTAATTTCACCGATTCGGTAAAATTACCGAATCTGTATTTTGACATGTAGGTAGCACTGTAATCAGTGCTACAGGGGTTTAAGAATTCGTTATTTACCACCAACTAGAAGTTGGTGGTAAATAATGAAAACCCTTTAAAAAGCATTTTTTTTGCTTTTTAAACAGTGCCATGTTGCAGACATACATGCCGGGGCATGTATGTCTGCAACATGTGCACCCATGCACAATTGAGGGGTGCAACAGGGTGTCAAAGTGACACCCTGCCACCCTTCAATGTTTCCCCCAATTACCGAATCGGTATTTACCATTCAATCCTATGGGCCTCCAGGCCCATAGGATTGAATGTCAATTACCGAATCGGTAAATACCGATTCGGTAATTAAATCGGTAAAATTACCTACATCCCGATTGCCCGTTCTTAAATACCGAATCGGTATGATTCGGTATTTAAGAATCGGTAATCTGGGATTACCTACATCTGGCCCTGAGTCTTTTGGTGAACTACTGAGATGTAAAACCTACTGTGCAACCTTTTCCTGTTGCTTACAGACCCAAGAACAAGAATGGGGTGCAAACCTTCATGTTGGTTTTAGTCCAGCTTGAAATCTGTACTGACTGGAACCTTTACAATAATAGTATGAGCATAATCACACAGGCTGCAAAAAAGGTTTACTTGAATATCAATTTGTTCAAAGGCTCTTTAGACAAATATAGACTGTTAGTAGTCCCAAGGCTAGCATTTTGGCATTTGTCAAAATGAATATGTGTCAGCAGGTGCCTGAGCCTCCTTCGAGTTCATCCTGTCCCCAAGCTAGATATGACAAAATGTGTATTTGTAGAGTGTCGATTTCACCCCAAGGAGCTCTCTTGACACTACTTACAGGTAGGTGAATTAAGGGTATCTAATTTAATGGCACTCAATGTATCGATCTTGAAAGGCTGAATGACACAGCAGATTCATTTGGATTTGAGCCCCCTTGGGGTGCATTCTCCTTTGTGAATCGTTTTGGCAGCCTTGGGAGGGCGGGCATTGCTTAGGGGACCACTTCCCACTCCCTGTAATGTCTTTCTAAACAGAAAACGTTCCTAATAGTTTTAAAGCAACACTGGTTCCTTTAAGGACTAGGAGCTTCTTTAAAAAAGCTGTTTGGGAATGCAAACACACGGATGGAGGCCCACTGTACCTTGCAGATCACAGTCCCTGTCTGTATCCCCAGGTATGTGTCACGTGCTCACTGCTACAGGACCCAAGCTATCTCTCACTCTGGTAACCTAAACAGGCAGAAACTGGCCTGTGATTTCAGGACCTCATTTGGTAGTTCGGGCTGGACTGTTCCAATTGGAGCAGTAGATGGACTGTTTTGCATGTGACACGACTTTGTCTAGTCTAGCACAATGGATGAAAAACAATGGTCTGGAATGCAGCCCGGAGTAATCACCAGAGGCTTGGATTAATTCAGGCATTACTTTCATCACCTTGTTCCTCACATCAGAATGTAAAGCATGTATGCAGAGCCTTGTCTCTGTGCTGGCATGCACCCTCCCTCCTGCAGAGCCTCTGCTCTTAGAGTAATTAATTCATCTGATGTTTTGATAACACTTGTTCAACTTTGGTTAAAGTATCCAAACAATAATTGCATTAATATTCCACTACATGGTGACTCAAATATTTACTCTCATCTGTCTGATTACCACTTAAGAGTTGAGTTATAAAATTTCTTCAGGTGAGCAACGTGTGTGAGAAGAAGTATACTAAACAACTCGTTCCTGGACTTTACATCTCTCATCTTCCAGGTAGCCCCATTTACTGTGCAGTTTACCCTTCGTTGAAAGCATTGTATGTCAGTGGCGGTCGTGAACCAAAAAAATTATGGGTCGACAAATAAAATTAAACAAAATATGAATAAATATTTACATATTTATATGGAAAAGAAACTGTCACTTACCTTTTAGCTTGCAGCACGTCCTCTGTGTTCTCCGGCCGGCTCCCAACTACTCCAGCGCAGGTCTCGCAGCTCCTTATCCAATCCAGTCACTGCTCTCATGCTGCATGAGAGAAGTGTCTGGATTCGCTGGAGCAGGCTTCTTCAGCGCTCAGAAGAGCACTTAAGGGCCTGTGCCTGCTCTCCAACCCATTATCTGAGTATACAGTGTTACATAGATAAGGGTCCCAGACTACGTACTTCTTAGTATATGCAAGAATACCAGAAACTTATATATATGTAACTAGTACCACAACTTTTTGAGTGATGTTATTTATTCACATCCTCATTCACATACATTTTATGTATATACATAATCAGCATAAATAAACATTAGTGCCCGAAGAGGGGTAAAGGAAGGGGAGAGTGATTTGTAAGGATCAAGGTAGTGTAAAGTCAGATGTAGTAGTGTTTTTTTTCTGTGGTCACATAAAAAATCAAATAGTTGACATCACATGGGCATATTTATTGTGGCCCCATATATTTGTTAACAATCATGCAGTCCTATCCCATATAGTAAAACACAGTAATAATAATCTGTTGTAGATGGGCAGGCATTGTAAGCGGCAGTCGACGTTTCGATCCCTAGGTTTGTGTAGGTCAAATTGCACCTTACTGTGGGGTCTTCTTCAGGACTAGGATGTGATGTGGGGGAATGTAGGGCACAAGAATGCCACCCACCAAGTAGGGCAGGACTCCTGATGATTCACCCTTCGGAGCCAGAAGGCGTTATCCGAGATTCATACATGGGTTGCCTTATTCTGTGAATGGAACCGAGTGATACTACGCTGCACCGATTAAGAGGTTGCAGCAGGCTCTAATTTTAATAGGAGCCTGCGGGCCCATCCCTCACTATCAACGCTGCCCTACTTGGCGGGTGGCATTCTGGTTGAAACGTCTACTGTCTCTTACAACGCCTACCCATCTACAACAGATTATTATTACTGTGTTTTACTACATGGGATAGGACTGCATGAATGTTAACAAATATATGGGGCCACAATAAATATGTCCATGTGATGTCAACTATTTGATTTTTTGTGCAACCACAGAAAAAAAACACTACTACATCTGACTTTACACTACCGTGATCCTCACGAATCACTCCCCCCTTCCTTTACCCCTCTTCGGGTACTGATGTTTATTTATGCTGATTATGTATATACATAAAATGTATGTGAATAAATAACATCACTCAAAAAGTTGTGGTACTAGTTACATATATATAAGTTTCTGGAATTCTTGCATATACTAAGAAGTACTGCTCTCCAACCCAGCTGTCTATGACAGCTGGGCTGGAGAGGTAGAATTACGCATGTATGTTTGGCCGTAATAATGTAGCCAGCCAAGCCAGCATGCGCAATGCACACTGAAAGGGCCACTCGTCATTGCTGCCAATCAGCAGCAATGATGCACTGTCTCAGCCTTGCCCTCTCGCTCGGCAGAAAGCAGGAAAACTAAAATGGTAATAAAATCCTTTTTTTACCATTTAATTTTTCCATCTTTCTGCAGCTGTGTGTGGAGGGGAGGTGGCGGCACTCCTCCGCTCCCACGGAGGAATCACCACTGTTTGCGTCTCCACTGTAAATCTGTTTGGAAGCATATCACTAGACATAAAATAAAGATGATACAAGAAAGACAGCAGGGTTAAAAAAAAGAACATATAGTACATTATTAAGGAATAAGGTATGTCGGCAGGAAATTGTAGGGCAAGCAGCCTCTAACAAAGCTTTCATCATAGAAACCAGGTAGAAGATAGTTCATCTAGTAGGTTCTGGCACCAAGGAAACACAGTGGCGTTTAAAAATGAGGGGGGTAGGCTACAAACATTAGGCCAGCTGCCTTATAGATAAACGAAGGTCCTGGGATGAGAATGGGCTTCCTGGGAGTAGAGCTTCCTGCACCGGAGAGATTTTCGGGTGGACCCACTGCTCCAGAAGGGCTCTAGAGTCCAACACACAATGGTGGGCAGGTGTTGTTTCTGTGGCAAACGCGTTGTCATTTTGATGGATTAGCAAACTTAGTAGAATGCATTCAGGCTGGTTCAGAAGTAAGAGAAAGGCACCAGAAACCAGATGTGATGCAACAGAAAAAGATGGGTCCAGACAATCCAAAATGTGCCACACTCTGCTGGGTAGTTTTATACTACTACCTAGCAATTATGCACCAGTGTCAGGCAATCTGGTACTTGCTAAGACAAATTTTCATTCTTGCACTTGGCAGTCAATGCAATGGGCCCGCAAGTGTAATCGCGACAGGTCGTTGCTATAAATGTCACTTTGAAATTGCCCAACTCTGTGGCTAAATTGTTTTGCATCAACGCAAAGTTGCCTGGCACCAGTGCAAAAGGCCAATGCAAAACTGGGTGTAACAAGTGCAAAGTTGTCTAGCACCACCAGGGTCGAACTGGCCTACAGGTCAATCAGGGAGAACCCGGTGGGCTGGTCTGAACAGGTCAGTGGAGCGGGGGGGGGGGGGGTATTTTTTGGCTATTAGTGGGCCTGTTTTATCATATTCTGAGCAAGTTTTTCCCCTGATATTAAAACAAACATTGCCTTCAGCAAGCTTAAATCCCTGCAATCTTCCATAGCTTGCAAAACATTCATAGAACGTGCCTTTATAAGTTCAAAACTGCCTCAATTTGCAAACATGGGCCACTTTCTTAGCTATCTAATTCACTAATAGGATGAGGCACTTTTTTTGGTGCCAGGCCTATTTTCTGTCCTAGTCTGACCCTGGACCACTCCAAAATCTCCCGGTTATGGTGTAAAATTGCTTGTGGCCTGAGAACGTGACCGCTGCCTCTCCTGCGTCCTCTTCCTGGCTTCTCCTAAGAAACAGGAAGCAGGAAGCACCAGGGTTACCACACTCCCTGCAGCCAATCACTGTGCTGCAGTGCAGTGTTGTTGTTGGTGTGAGCACTGTGACACTGCACTCAGCCTGGGGCTGTAGAGGTGGACATGTTCTCCATGCAGGCTGCAATGCTGCCTGCATGGAGAAAGGGAAAAAGTGGGCATGACTGGTTTGGGCGGCCCGAGACATTAGTTATCATCATTTACATTTTTTCCTGTCTTTTGTGGCTCCAAGTCAGTGAGGCGACGCTCCTACGCCTTAGCGGTGGAGCCGCCACTGGAATGTCCGGCTTCGGTTCAGCTGCCTCATTGGTAGCCCTCTTCTGGCTGCGGCTCCTTGCCGCCTCGCTTGTAAGCCCGCATTTGCGCACCTGTGCTTCCACACACTCATCAAAAAGGTACGCTTTGATCCAAGGGTGTCGCGGTTGGCAGGACGAGCGATACGTTCTGCTGCTGGCGAAGGCCGATAAGGCCCTTTTTTCTCTTTTTAGGCAAAGCCATGAAAGTCATGTGTTGCCTCTTAAGTATTTTCCCTCTGTAAAGAGAAAGGCATCGCCTTTGAATAATAGAGTAATCACCCAAGCCATCCCACGCTTTGTTTCTCGCAGCCCCCCCCACACTCTCCCCGCTGCGATTTAAATGAGAAAAGGCCCAGCGATATTTTTAGCAATGAAAGAGGCCGTTTTGTCTGGGAGAACCACAAAAAAATAACAATGAAGGCGACACACACTGCTCTGAATATAGAGCAGCCGTTTGACATATATAAGGAAACCAGAGGAAACGCTGAGCCAGGGTGCATCTAATAATCTTTGGCCAAGATTCTGAGTGCACCCGAGGGGTTAGGACATTTATTTGGCTCAGTAAACATTGCAGCCTTTAGGACCCGAAGACCCCAGTCCGGGCCAGTCAGCCATCTGGTTTTTGAGTAAAGAGACCATGGGGTAGATGTATCAAGATTCCATTTTGCGATTTTTAAATAGCGATTTTTAGCGAATCGCTATTTAGAAATCGCAAAATGGCATGTATGTAAAAAATTGCAAATTTTTTGCGATTCATTATTATTCCTTATTTGCGAATTCGCATTTTGCGAATTCGCAAATAAGGAATAATTTCCCATGCTTTCCTATGGGCCAGGAGGCCCATAGGAATGATTGTGAAATAATTCTCAAATTGCGAATTCGCAATTTGCTAATCGCAATTTGAGAATTATTTCAAGGGTGCAGGGGTGTCTCATGGACACCCTGCTGCACTCCTGAAACTTACATGTGTGTGCATATGGCGCACATATGTGTGTCACATGCCACCCTCAAAATTGCCAAATTTTGGTTTTTGAAAGGATTTCGTAAATTAACACGAACCTCAAATTGGTGTTAATTTGCGATTCCTTAACCTGAATTTGCAATTTAAAAAAGCTTCATACATGGCATTTAAGGAATCGCAAAATTGCGATTCCTTAAATGCTTAAGCAAAATAAGGAATCGCAATTTTTGCGATTCCTTAGTTTGCTAATTTCACATACATTCCAAAAGATGCAAAATGTCCGTTTGCGATTCGTTAAGGCCGAAATTCGCAACGAATCGCAAAAGGCTTGATACATCTAGGCCCATGTTTATCACTAAGCAAACAAAACACCATAATAATTGGTCAGAATCATACATTATCAGTAAATATACATTAAACCACAGCAAGCGTTGAGAACCACAGCACTAAAATCCCAGAATATAAAAGAGGTAAGTGAATGAGTACATAAAACCAGAAGCATAATGATCATACAATTATTTGCAATAAGGTCTCCATTGATCAGACTCCCAACACTAAGGTCTAGGCAACCCTTCCTCCTATAAAGACCACACAGGTGAAACCACCTGTATCATTGAGGGGTGGTACCCGCTCACTCTGCCCTTTCCATGTCCCTGGTCCCGCTCCTCCAACACCAAGCTGTCTCAGGAGCTACAAGAAGTGTGACCAGGAACTATAGTCCCATGCCCTACACTGATGAACCGTGAGCCTAAGCCTCACGCCGGTTTGAAGATCCTTTATCGGAATCCAGATTACTGTCTTCATCCTTGGTGCTTCTCTAAGAAGTATCAGATGGAAGGCCCCCGCTGTTGAGAAGCCATCTTGGAGGAGCAATAAATACCACCCGCGCATGAGAAGGGGGGATGGGTAGATGGGTCGCTTCCACGAAGGCCTCTGTTGAAAAGGAGGTGGCCTCATCCAGCCCAGCCTAAATAGGTCCCAGCCATCACTGCAGCTAGAGCAGAAATGGTGTGCAGGTCATGCAAGTCCTTTCCTGCCACCGATCCCGCAACTGACCGGACCGGTGACAGGAAGCATGACACAACCGAGATAGAATCCTGCCCCCACCTCTGTCCAGCTCATGGCCATAGAGTTGCGTGTGCATGAGGGCGGTGGTCCTCTAGCCCTGGATCCTAACGCGTTGACCTTTTGACATGCGGAACCACTTCCGGCCAGCACAGATTGGAGTTGGCGGGGCAGGGGTGGTGAGGGGATGGGGGTAAGGGGATCAAAAATTTGAAGAAAAATACATACCTCACCACCGCGTCTAGCCCCGGTCTCTCCTCCTCGTCCCTCTGCACAGCCAGAACAGGAAGCACATCCAGGTTCTACTTAGCCAATCACAATGATTGGCCTGTTCGCTCTGGTTCAGCGCTGCGCCAGGGAATAGGAGCCTGGGCATGTTCTCCACCCAGGTTGTAATGCAGCCTGGGTGGAGAACATGCAAAGTGCGCATGAATGTTTGGCCGGCCCGAGCGGGCTGGCCAAACATTCATGCTCACTTTAAAAGTGTGCTCACCACTCCTTCCCCTACACCTGTCATCAGAGCAGCCCACCCCACCCTGCAAAGCTGCCACAGCAGGACAAAATAAAACGATAATAACCTCGAGTTATTATCATTTTATTTTTCTGAATTTCAATCTTGCAGAGGAGCGGCCACAGTGTGGTACTCTGCTGAGAAGTGGGGTATTTACAAGGCTGGTAAATGTATACATTTCCTAGTTTTAACTCAGAAATTAGGTATAATTGGAAGAATTCGGTACCCGATTCACCAACTTCCTTCCCCCCAAGTAACTTTTGGCAAGTTTGACCTGTCAAAATAACCTGGCGAAAGTTGCAGCTGTGTGGTGTTTATTGTGCCCTGTAATTACCCCATGTGGAAAACTGCACAGTGTTCAGAATACTGATCTCCTTGCACAGAGGAGTTTACGCAGTAATGAGAATGTAACCCCTTCCTTGTATCATAGTTTTCATCACATTAACCATATGACGAAGATGAATCTCTAGATGTAGAAACTCAGTGGGTCTGATTGACAAAAGCTTTTGCTCATATAAGTTTTTCTTACGTGCACAAAAATAGAAATTTGCAAATGTGTAAAATCCATATCCTGATTATTGTAACCAGGAAAGGTGGAATTCTGTATTCACAAAGGGCACTTATGAGTGTGGAAAATCAACAAGTGTGTGTGGTGGAATTACCACATTCACAAGATCAAGGTTAAGGGCTGAATTGTGGGCATTCTAGGTGCGTGGCCCTGTAAAATACACACTTCCAAACTCATAAGTTTGGAAGATTTTACGATCTGTTTGCAAATCGTTTCTCACCCAGGAATCATATGCAAATTGAAGTAAACTTCAAGTGTAAGAAAGGGTCGGGGACACCCTCATATTCAATGGGAATGCAAATGAAGGTTTTTTCCCACAGGAACAAGCATTTTACATTTTGAGACCCATATAAAAGTTCGCCAAGATAGAGAATGCAGTACATTATCATAAGTTAAGTTGTGGGCGCTATAGACATGTGAATATTTAATTTAATTTAATTGTGGGTTTATATAGCGCTAGGAATCGACTCCCGGAGGAGTATCTCCACGCTTCGACCGCTGGGGAACCCGTCCTGGCTCACCCTGAGAGATGGTCCCTGATGGGTATCTCTAAGGTGCGACCAAGCATCCCCGGCGGTCTGGGGGGGCCGTTGTGAAGATGAGGCAAGCTGATGCCCAGAGTTGCCGAGTGTGGTTTCTGATTAGTGTAGGCACCGAGGCGAGAATTATTGAGTCCGCTGACCCTGGTCCACGACCCTGCCGCGTCGGGAATCAAACCCTGGTCCCGGGCCGTTCTCCTCTTACGGGTCTGCCGCCTCTAACCAGTGAGCCACACTTCTCCACAATATCATAACATACACAAATGTATAGCACGCAGTTTGCCATTGGAATGGTATTGCAGTGTTTTTGTTAGTCAAGGGTGACTTTTGAAATTGTTCTGAGGTTTCCACTGAGTATGGCTAAGTATGTTCTAATGTTAGGTGACTTTACCAGCTTCAGTGAGCTGTGGGTGATCTTTCTGTGTGTAAGACAGAGAGGGCTGAACTGAATCAATTAAGCATCTTCTAGTACAGACAGCATCTTAATTTCCTGACGGGTACATTTATGCAAGCATTGGCGGTGTCTAGAGGCTCTCAAGCCAAGCGGAGCTCCAGTTTGTCTCAAGCCGAATGTCTGTCTCAGCAGTTTTCCCTGGGGGTTGGTGATCAAAAATCGAGCAGAGCAAAAGCATCCCAGTTCCTTCCTAATGCAGTCTTAATAGACAGAACCCGCTAAATAGAAAACAGCTTAGCATGTGACATCTATAAGGTGTGTTTCTGTCTGGCATCCTCTGAGCGGCAATGTGCCTGTTTCTCAATGAAACCTATAACCTGCCTGAGAGCAACCTGTGCCAACCTCTGGTGTATGCCAGTGCCTACTATGTGTTTTGCTAATTGATTAATTGCCTTCATTGAGTGGCTAAACCTTTCCACTTTACTGTTTAAGTTAGGGGAATGTAGTGATATTAACATTAAGATAGCCTCCTGTCCTGCCTTATGCTTCACTTTTTTCTCAAGAATTCTTTTTGACACTTCATATATCTTTGTATTGAAATAACGTGTGCTGTTTATAGTTATAGAACAGGTTTCTCCAAAGTTGGTCCTGGAGGACCAAATCCATGGCAGATGTTTAAGATAGCTACATTTATCTCTATGGGAGTGTGCTAAAAATCTGGAATGGATCCGGCCCTCCAGGACCGACTTTGAGAACCCGGTTATCGATTATTCATCCATTGGCTGAATTACATAACATATAATCAGGAAACCTGAGTTAACAGCCCGGCTTCCCTACTTGAAAAAGTGTGTGATCCTGGGCAAATCCCTTTACCACATATTTCCGGGAAACATCCTTTACAATGCAACTTTTACCACGCAGTGCCTTTACGACGCAACTTTTACAACGCAAACCATTACAACGCATTGTCCTGGGGGGCGCTCTAGGATAGGGAATAAGTTTAATTTACTATCCAACACCTTCCCTAGTGTCCACGGGGACTGGAGTTGGAATAGTAAATTAAACTATTCACTATCCAGCACCCCAAAGCGCTATGCGTTGTAAAGGTTTGCGTTGTAAAAACCGCGTTGTAAAGGTATGCGTGGTAAAAGTATGCGTTGTAATGTCATACATCCTATATTGCCTCATTTTGATTGAGTGTCAAATCTTAAAGTACCTTGAAGGAATTCATTTTAGGATAGCATTGTATAAAAGCTTCCCTTCTGTATGCTTTTCTAGATGTCTAGATTTGACAAGTGTTCATGTAATGTTATTAGGTAATGTACTTAAATGAAACCCAATAATTGAGGAAAAAAATATTTTTATATGAAAGAGTTTTAATCATAATTTTACATGTTTTTTTCTGTGTCAGTCTCATGTAAAATATTTAGATAACTGGGCTAATGGTTTGCAGCCTTCAACGCACAAATTAGGTACCCTTGTCTGTTAATGAGAGACAGTAAAAAAACACATTTCTGTAGGTATATTTACTTAAGCTTAAGCCTGAGAGATACAAAGCATTCGGCTTCCAAGTATACTCTGCCAAGACGCAGCTGCACAATCTACTTATACTATTTGAACATCATTGACATATATTGAAATAGCTGAGTCAGACATGCATGCACATTATAGATTGTGCAAGTTAAACCAGTAGGCGGCATGAGTTTTGTGAGAGGCCCCCGCTCTTACCTGTGGCCGCTGCCCCACGGCAGCCACAGGAATTGCCAGCAACCCCCCCCCAGACCCCTTCCCAACTTACATTCGCCCGTAGGCAGCAAAAGTAGGGGCAGCCATGGGTAGCATAAGAACCAGCGATGCCACTGATTTTGCTACTTGCTTACTTGCCACACAAATTGCCATCACTATTTTCTTCCAGCGTTTCTTTAGGATGAGCATGAACTTTTCACCTGTAGTAAGCTTTGCTATATTTTAACTTATTTTTCTACTTCTGACATCACCTATCCCTCTGCCAGCTCATTGACCTGCCAAACTAAATGAAAGAGAACCAGCCTGGGGGAGGTCAGCTGTAAAGGTGGGAGAACCAACAAATAAAGGACAGCGAGCCAAGAGTCCGGCCTGGTTCCAAGAGCCCATGAACGAGCCAAGCCCAGAAAATACGTGTTGTGTAATTCATGCAACAAAGATATTGTTGGAATATGATAAGGTGTCTTTAAAATGCAGAAACGTTTTACCTTAGTACATCTAATTTTATATCTGCATTAAGGGATATTTATTGAATATGAGTGTTTACTGAACTGAGAAACATTACTGCCTGGGCCCTGATGACAATGCTGTTAGGGGACGAAGAGCAGGGCCACTGGAATTATGCGGTAGGGGAGCATCAAATTATTATGCAGTTGAGTTTAGTAAATTATGCAGCATATGTATCATGCAAATATGTATCAAGCAAATTAGCATTCGCAAAGGCCGAAATTCGCAGAATTTCGGCCTTTGCGAATGCTAATTTGCTAAATGGAATGTATGAAACATTTTCGCAGAAAAATAAGGAATCGCAAAATTTGCCATTCCTTATATTGCGATTGCACTTAAGGAATCGCAAATTTAGCAATTCCTTAAATGCAATGTATCAAATAAAAATGAATGCATAAATGCCCATAAGGATTCGCAAATTACCACCAACTTCTAGTTGGTGGTAAGTTGAGAATTCTTTTGAAAAAGCAATTGATTTAAAATCCAAAGGTGGCATATGACGCTCATACATACCCTTAGGGCATGTATGTGCGCCATATGCCCACACATGTCATTTTCAGGGGTGCAGCAGGGTGTTCTTGTGACACCCCCGCACCCTTGAAAATATTCCTAAATTGCGATTAGCAAATTGCTAATCGCAAATTTCCCCTTCATTCCTATGGGCCTCCTGGCACATAGAAATGAATGGGAAATTAGCGATTAGCAATTTGCTAATCGCAATTTAGGAATGTTAAGGAATTGCTAAAAAGAAGCGATTTCCTACATACATACCGTTTTGCGATTTCTAAATAGCGATTCCTTAAAATTCGCTATTTAGAAATCGCAAATGGTGAGGATGATACATATGGCCCATAGTGAGGCCTCTTTCAATAGCACTACTTCATTATTTTAAGATTATTTCACATAGTAATAGGGTCTGGGCACAGATTTCAACTCATTAGTACCAATTTAACAACCAAAAACAGAAATAAGCAACTGAAAGATAACTAGCGCGAACACGTCATCACATTTTTAGTGACTTTGATCTGTTTGAGCTAGAAACAAAATGATATACCATTAAATCAAAGATAAGTCTGGGTGCAGCACACATGCTGAAACTCATGTGTTTGAAGTGCTCTCAAATGTGATAATGAACAAAAAGGAGGCTCAATGAAAAAGTATTTGCCTAATATTACACCATTTGGTCAGGCAGGGATGCTGGGATGCGCACCTCAATTTTCCAGTTTCACACCGTGCAAACTAGCCACTAGATTGATTTGATTTGATTTGATTTATCAACTTATAAAGTGCGCGATTGCCCGAAGGCGTCTTGACGCTTATGACAGACAGCAGGCCTCTCGGACGGGCCACCTAACAGGGTAACTCTTTCAGACATCAAAATGCTTTGGGGCAGATTTACAACCCCTTGCGCCACTTTTGCGTCATTTTTAACATGGGAAGTGTGACACCAAAGTGACGAAGGGGCTTGTAAATCTGCCCCTTTGTCTTTAAGTCTTGGAGGATGAGATTAGAGCGTGGGTGACGGGCAGAATCTACATTGTAGTTTTGGCAGTTTACACACCACAAACTTTGCCCAAGGACATAAGCTTGCTTCACGACACGTTACACAGATCTCTATTTTTTCAGCACACAGACATTTGACTGTATTCATAGGATGCTAAGCTTAGCCTGGAATACAAACCTGGTTCTCCATGTTACATAAGCGACAGCTGAAGTCACTGGATACATCACCTCCTCTCAGCTCATTTCTAGAGGACCTCAAGGCGAGCCAGAGTCAGGCATCTGTCTCAAGCTTTCAGTGGCCCCCTCACCTCTAGTCTGGTGTCCTGCCAGCTGCTGTGGCTGTGGGAGAAGACAGTGAGTATGATTGGTGACAAAGTGCTAAAGTATTGCTTTCTATTCCAGTATACACAAGGATTGACTTTATCTAATCCTTTCCTGTCATTGATGGGTAGGTCTCAGCTGTTGGGTAAAATGCTATTGCTTCATCCTCAGTTACTGGCCTTGCTGTCTCTTGGACGAGGAGACAGTTCAATGTGTCCTCTAACTATAAAGCAGTAATCTATGTGTACCCAAGGTACATAGCTTTGCCCTCCTGTCCACTTTGAAGGCCAGATATGCAAAGCCTGACTGCATGGGATTAAGTCATGATCTGTGGGCCTTTGGAAGCTGGTCCACTCTATTCATGCACAGAGTGGTGGGGCAGGGGAAGGGCTCTCCTGCACATCCTCATTCTCTTGATGGGAGCGGCTGCTCAACGGATGGTAGGTCCTCAACTTCTTCCGTTGGGTGAATCTGAGCTGCTGGGCAGCTAAGGCATAGTGCACCTGCTAATGAGATGTGAATGTTACCTACCTACAGGCCATACGTTTCACCCATATTAAAAGGAACCACTTGATTAATATACTTGCTGAATCACAGACCCTGTAGTCAAATGTTGCTGCTTCCAGTGAGGTCGTTTGTTAGTTGGGTAATGGGTCCACTAGTCACTGTTACCCGTAGCAGATAGAACTGGAGTTAGTTTATGGAATGATTTCCTTGAGGGCATAAGACTAATCCCAATAACCAACAACAACCGCTGGAATAACCATTAACTTTGGAATGCTGAGTAAAGTGCTACTATTATAGAAGCGCTTCAATCCCTTGTAAAGGGTAGTAAGCACTATATAAATGCAATTACAATGCCGTAAAATGACAGTTGAATCAAGGGCTTGTGGGTGCACGCCACGTGGCACTTAGAAAAATGCAATTTCTAGCATTTTTCTAAGGAATTGCAGATCACCACCAACTTGAAGTTGGTGTTAATTTGCGATTCCTTAATGCTAAGTCGCAATCTCAGATTGCTTCTTGCATTGCATTTAAGGAATCGCAAATTGCGTTTCACTAAATGCATTTGCAAAATAGGCAATCACAAATTTTGCGATTACCTATTTTGCGAATGGGTTTGGGCTTGATGCATCCCAAATGGCTAATTAGCTTGAAGCATGTGCCCCTAACTGTTGTGATAAATTAAGTATTAACAAAATGACAATTTGGACGGCTATTTATCAGCATTCTGCTTATAGATTTTTAGGATTTAAAAAAGTTGAAAATTGGAAGTGCATGTTGGTGAGGGATATTTGTAGCACCAGCGTCTCCACAAACAACCATCATTTTTAAAATGTAACCATTAGCTGTCACATCATTTCAGTCCACCATCTTTTATTTATTTATTTTAAATAAAATGTGAACACTAGATTGATCATCTCCACAGTCCACCATCAAACATAAGCTAAGAGTTTGCATACGTATTGACTAGCACCACGAAGAATACTCCAGGAAGGGCTCTTCCTCACACCGACACCCACTGTGGACAAGAATACAATTTGAAATTACCAGGAGGCATGGGCCACTCCTCCGCAATGGTGGAGGAGCGTCACCCCACTGCTTTTAAGCAGTGAGAAACATAAAATGATAATAACTTAGAGTGATTGTCATTTTAGGTTTCGTGTCCTGCGGGTGGGTAGACGGACCTGCTCTCCTCTTCAAGCAGGGATGGGCAGGAGTGGTTTGGCCACTCCTATGTGCATAGTGACTGTTTGATCGTCACTCTTAGGCCGCTCCAACCAGTAATGCGCATTTCCCTGTTGTCCATGCAGTCTGCATTACAGCCTGCATGGAGAACATGGCCACCCCTCTAGTATCTGGCTGAGTGCCTAATTGGCTAAGGGGAGGGACCTGGCCTCACAGTAAGTTTAAAAAAAAAGCCTATCCCCCCACCCCACGTTACACCCAGCCTCCCAACGCTCGCCCCGCTACGCACTACCCACAAGCCATGTCGGCATGACTGTCAGGAGGTAGTGTTAGCAGTTTTCACCATTCCTTTCCCCGTCTGCTAATTCCACTTAAATAGACTCTGATACCCTCACCACTCCTCATACAGGATCCTCTTCCAAATATTTGACACCTCAAAAGCTCTCATCCACCAGGGTCGTAGCCCACTAAGGTACCCCAGCATAGTGTGAGTGTAAGGAGGAGCCCCTAGCTGTTGTCATTACGATAGTACACACCATGGGGTTTTCCTCCAGATTCCTTTGTTATTAGGACATAACTATTAAATGTCACTAAAATAAAATGCCACAAGAAATGCAATAGCGTGCCACAAAATGTTCCATGTCTGTCACAAAATGTCATAATCCATGCCTCAATATCCTGCCTCAATATCCTGGGGGGGTCTGATTAAAGAACACAATTATGACAGGAAGCTACTTTAAGACTAATTTGCTGAACTGAAGATATATTTGCATTGGAAGGGTAAAATGTTTTCATCATCAGAGCATATTTTTTTTTAATCCAGGCAGGACATTTTGCCTCATGCATATTTTACAAAATACTCGAAAGATCAATGGTTGGGATCGGGTTAATGCACTCACTGTGCTCAAACCTCAGAAACATTATCTAATTTTTTGTATTTTATGCCCATTATATTGAGTGCATAAGAAGCATTAGCTGAAACCAATTTTATTACATTTTGGGATTAAAGTTCTAGTGATTGTCATCTCTTATGAAGTAAGTCCTGTTCTATTATGAATAGAATGCACGCTGTTTATACACGTGCCTTTAATATGCTAAATTGTCCTGTAATTTAATTATTGATGCGGGAATGTGTAACTGTGTTCGTTTTGAATTGTTATGGGTCTCTAGACCTAAAAAAACTTTATGGAATATTTGAAAAATGCAACTTATTTATTTACCTTAAGAAGACATTTCTGCTTCGTTCTAGTAGAAGGCAGGAATGTCCAAAATGTGTGACAGACCTTCAAACAATACACATTGCAATCCACTCACAAATATCTCCATTAGTCCATGCTTCTGGAACGTCATAGCCAGTGGGGCACTCTGCCACCTCAGTCTAGCATTACTGGTGGTCAGCTTCACCCCAGAATGAAAAATCATTGATTTTGGTGTTCTCAGCGGCTATTCCTTGCCTACATGCTTTCTTCAATAACTCGTTGGTGCAATGTTCCCCATAAGTGACAGTAAAAACAGCAGTACTGGAAAATGCCCAAACAATGAAACTTTAACTTTCCAGTGACTTTGATCACGGATAGATACACCTAGGCCAGGCTCATGCAAGCATCGCCAATTGCCAAATTAAAACGTTCATAATTTCCTCTTTCTTAAACTTAGAAAACACAGACACCTGCTGTCTGCTCAAGACCAAATCTTCATGGGCATTTGTGTCACTACTTTGAGTAGTGAATCCTCATTGATAACCGATCATTTCCAGTTTATATCAATTTTAAGGATCTAAAACACTGGCTATATAAGCCATGTCTGGGTTACCCCACTAGTGCCCACAGTCAGTAATCTTACGCCTTGTACGTCACACAAATGTAATCAGTACCTGCTGAGAATTCTGGCCCATAGTTTGCATGAATAAAGTGGCAAGCTCATATAGGGCCAGATGTAGGTAATTTTAATTTACCACCTCTTAAATACCGATTCATACCGAATCGGTATTTAAGAAGTGGTAAAATAGAGGGGGGGAGATGTAGGTATTTCTGAATCGGTAAATACCGAATCGTTAAGATTCTGTATTTACCGATTCTGTAAATACCAATTCGGTAATGCCCATTGATTCCTATGGGCATTGAAGCCCATAGGAATCAATGGGCATAACCGAATCGGTATTTACAGATTCGGTAAATACTGATTTCAGCAAGGGTGCAGGGGGTGTCACTTTGACACCCTCTAGCACCCCAAATACAGGCATGTGTGCCATGTGGCACACAGACATGCCCTAAGGGCATGTCTGTGTGTCACATGGCACAGGTGTGCATGCACAGATGTGCATGCACACCTGTATTCGGTATTTTACCACCCAATTGGATTGGGTGGTAAAATACCGAATTCTTAAGGCCTGTAGCACTGTCAACAGTGCTACCTACATCTGGGTTTTACCAAATCGGTAAAATTACCGATTCGGTATTTTACAGATTCGGTAAATTTACCGTTTTGGTAAATTTACCGAATCTGTAAAATATTTGCCCCAACATCTCGAAAACCAATTACCGGTCGGTAACCGTTACCGACCGGTAATTGGCGACCTACATCTGGCCCATAATCTCTATCAAGAAGGGTCCCACCTAACCAAATATTGACCACTATATTTGAGTTTAAAATACTCTCCTACTCACGATTCCAGGGGTTGTAGACTGAGACTGGGCACTCAGTCCAGGGTCTGCACCCTTAGGCTGAACAGGTGACTGGCAAGCCATAACCTACCGGGGGGTGGGGGCACAACCCACTCAAGGCTGACACACTCTGTCTGTGTCCTACAGGAGCCTGCCAGAAGCAGGTATCCAGCCCCCTCTCAGAGCAGAGAACACCTCCAAGTCAGGAGTGGCCTCACCAGGGTCTGTCTTGGGATGCTCTGTTATCAGAGCTGCCAACCCCTGATCCACTCATCCACCCACTGTGGACAGTTTCCACTTCCTGGCCCTGTATCTGGACCACTGTACCCTCCCTGTTGGGGTAGTGCCCCCAGAAACCAGAGCTTCCAGGTAGCCCTGGGTAGCCACCCGTTCCAGCTCGTCTAACATTGGTGGTAACTCATTCCTAGTATGCAGTCAGTGGGCATCAGGGCCAATTACCCATTCCATTTTAGGGGAACCAGAGCCATAGGGCAGACAAAGGCCTTCCCAAGTGCCTGGCTTACCCTACCCACCTGTCCAGTGTACTAATCTGAGGGAACCTACCTTTCTACCACCGGGGTCTGACTGGCACTGGTATAACTCAAAGCAGTGACAGGGATCCCATTTACTGTGATCTGATGAAAGTGACAACTCCCACTCTCAGGGATCACAAGCCTACCCTCTAAGTCTATCTCCCAACTAAGGGAGATCAGGGGATTTTATACCCTGTGCTCCGGTGGTCTATTTACCCCTAAGGCCATGAGGGCCACCTGTGTAGAGTTTCCCCCAGTGGGTGGTTTCTTGGGAAAGTCAGAGTCCCCCTGCTTGTCTCCTAACTGGGAACAGTCAAAGCAACAGGGTTGAAAATGGGGTGCCTGAGGCCACCGCTCATCAGAACCTCACCCCTGTTTCTGAGAAGGGGAAGGGAACCCTCCCCCCTTACTCGGGGATCTATCTGTCTACTTGGGCCCTCCCCTCACTCTGCTGGGGGGGAACGTAAACCACCCTTCTTGTCACTTCCAGGTACCTTTTTGTCGACCCTGTGCTGAGCCAGAGGTCCACCTCCTTAGCAAGCTCCCTGGGGTGAGAGAGCTAACTATCCACTAGGTTTTGGCGCAGCTCTGTAAAAGTATTGCTGAGCATTTTCTCTCTGGCAATCAAATTGTACAGCTCTTGTTGTCATCCACATTACTGCCCTTCACCCAAACATACATTATCGAGTACTGCTGGGGCAGCTTCTGGCTATCACTAAACTTTTGCCTATATTTCTCAGGGGTGAGACAATACTTCCGGACAAGTTTTTCTTTCATGAGGGGATACCTCATCCTGTTTCCCTTCCCTACTGCCCCCAACATTACATCTCTCTCTTTGTTCGGAATGTGCCTTCAGAGATTGACTCCCCAATCTTCCTCAGGGACCCTGTGCATCTCTAGCACAGGCTCCTAAACCTCAAACCACTTGGAGCTTTAGGCCTCTCAAAAAGTTTATTTTGCCAGGGCTTATTGGCAGTTTAACCCCATGCCTGCTAATGACAAGCCCAGCTCGTCATGAGGCACAGTGGAGCTGTGCTCCTGACGAGCTGGGCTCATCATTACGGCTGCGCTACTCTCCCGCGTGGCAAATTCCACGCCTTTGCGGACGTTCCACGGGAGTGGGTGGAGTCATGACGAGCTCAGCTCATCATGAGCACAGCTCCACTGTGCCTCATGATGAGCTGGGCTCGTCATGAGAACCACGGCGCCGCGTGCGGCCCATCCCCCCCGCACCACGAGGGAATTACCCCCGCGGCTAAGGGGTTAAAACTACATACAGGCTGCAATGGCAAGCCTGAGAAATGTTTTAAAGGGGGACACAAGTGGATGGCACAATAAGTTCTGCTGGCCCACCAGTTGCATTACATTTACATGCTTTGAGTACATGTAGAGCTTCTTTACTACGGACTGATAAGTAAGTGAAATGCGCCAATTGGGTGTAAGTCTATTTTACCATGTTTAAAAGAGAGAGCACAAAATCCTTTAACAATGGTTAGCATTGATAAAGTGCACAGAGTCCTAGAAGCCAACATAAACACATTCAGAAAACATGAGGACTGAAGGCAAAAGGTTTAGGGGTGACCCTGTAGAGAGGGCCAAGTCCAACAGAAAGGTTAAGAGGAAGAAGGAGAAAAAGAAGCCATTTTCTGACTTGATATAACACAGGTTGCCCAATTAAATCGAGTCTGAGCATGTTTGATTCCAGAATTTGAAAACATGGAGAATTGGGTGGTATTTTTATTTGACAAAGGTGCAAGTCTTGGATGTATAGAGAAACAGATCTCAGCACAGGTTGTCAAAGTTACGATGGACTGTGTGCAACCATTTTGCATAAGAAGCCGCATCCTTGCATGATTGTGCTGCCACGTGGTCAGTATTTTCCGTTGCACAGCTGGGTGGAGAAACCAACACAGGCTCCTAATCTATGTCTGAGCACTCAGACCAATCATATAGTTTTCCCAGCATGTGAGCAGCGCTGGTATTGGGAGCTAGGACCCTGCGCAGTGTGCAGCAGTTCCTGGATGTCAATTATTTTTCACTAAATGTCCTTTAAAAGCACAAGCTTCACTGCTGAGCTGGTAACTCCTTTGCAATATTGCCTATTATAAATATGTGTCATCAGGAAGCTTCATGTGATTCCATCAATTAAAGCCAATACCGGCTTTCAAGCACGCTTTAGGTTTGCTGATTAGCCAGTTGTGCATACCTACGTTTCTTTCAGGTAAACAGGCACCCTGGCAAGAAGGCTTGTTTAGCTGTCCGCCCCCTCCGCCCCCTCTTTCTGTTTCACAGCACAGGTGTCATACATTTCGGGCGAAGCATTTCAACTCCCGGAATTAATCGTCCCAGGATGGTTGGCTTTTCACAAAAAGTAGGGGAACTATATTTCTTAAATTAAAAAGTATGGGCATGCCCCTCAGACCACTGCATGCTCCTCCCCCTGAGATGACACTGGTCTGCTCATAAAGGCAATCTTAAAAAGAGCCACATTTGCACTTCCAGGCTGTCCTCATTTACAAGCACTGGGTCTGCCCCTCCTCCTGATCTGATGCACTGACATTGCAGATGGACTCCTGCCACCCAAGGCTTTTCACCATGCACTCCCAAGGGGGGATCACTCCACAAGTTGAAGCTCACTGGCCTGCGCACAGAATTGCAATGTGACCATCTGTCTCTTTCATGCTATCTGGATGGTAATAAAAATAAAGCATCACTCTACAGACACTCTACATGGAAGATATAACACAGTGTGATTCTTGTGCATTGGTTTAACACAGATTTTCCTGCTTTTATAACTATTGAGCAAGGGCTCTTTTGTCAAGGCGAAATGGGATCTAATCCAGCACACATGAGACAATTTTATCTTTTGTTGAAGCCAAAATATATTATGGTCATTCTTTTTTAAGTTTGATTTTATTGAAGATAGGAAAAAGGGGGGAAGGGGGTATTATTATGGTCATTCTTATTATTGCTCTATTAGTATATACTTGCAAACCCTACTGATGTAGGCAGTAGTCTACCACATTTTCTGTAGCTCTGCCACCTCCCACTTTGTCCCTGCCTTCTTACTTCGCCTGAACTACCTGTGAAGGACGCAGTCATTGCAGCCCTTTCCACGTGTAGTACAGTGGCGGCTGCCTGTATTTGAAAGTGGTAGGACAAATATTTTGACCCACTTACAGGCATTGTGAGAAACCAGGAATGCCCTTAGGTGCAACCCCAAAGCTCTCAGTGGAGGTCCATCATAAACAGTGTTTTTTAATGTGCCAGATTGAGAGCTCTGAAGTTGAGATTGAGGTTGAACGCAGGGCAAGTTTCTCATACTGCCTGTAATTGGGTTACAAAAACAGTTTTAAAGAAAAAAGAAAAAACGTACTTACCTACTCCTCTTTGGCTCGAAGGCAGTGAGGGTTCTCAAACCAACTCTCCTAACCAATCCAGACGCTGCTCTAATGCTTTAATCCCTTCGGTGCTCATGACGGCGCGGTTCCGTCATGAGAGCCGGTTGGGCTGTGCTAATGACGGAACCGCTCCGTCATGGCCCCACCCGCTCAATAGAACCTTCAGCAGAGCGCGAAAATTAGCGCCGCGCTGAAGGAGTTAAACAGCATTAGACATGCACCAGAATTGGTCTAAGACAGCTCAGGTTGAAGAGGTTTAATGTGCGCATGCCAGGCCGGCTGTCGCAGGACAGACTTCCAAAGTGACATGCACTTTAAACAGGAGTACCTGCCACCACTGCTCCCTGCTGCCAATCAGCAGCAATGGCCCGCCTGCCCTGACATTCAGCTCGGGCTGGCCGCACTGAAAAATAAAATGGAAATAAAATAATTGTATTACCATTTTATTTTTTGTGCTTTCTGCACTTGCAGCAGGGGCCACACTCTTCTGCCATAACGGGGGAATCGCCACTGGTGCAGTGAAGAATCATAACGGATGTATGTCACTACAACGCTGGTTATTACCACGCATGCCATTACAATGCTGTTTTTACAACGCAAGTCTTTACAATGACTTGCGCTGTAAGGGCTGGATAGTGAAATAGTTAAATTTTCTATTCCAACTCCAGCCCACGTTGACAGTAGGGAAGTGTTGGAATAGAAAATTAAACTATTCCTTTGCCAACAGCGCCCTCCAGCGCAAGTCGTTAAAACGACTTGCATTGTAAAAGTAGCGTAGTAATGGCAGCGCGTGGTAATGCCCGCGTTGTAAAGGCTGTTCCCCATCATAACAAGCCTCAAATCAGGCAAATACTGCCTGTGCTGAGCTCAGAATAATCCTTCTATCCAAAGACTGCTGTTGCACAGTGTGGCTAGCCAATGAGAAGCCTGAGCGTGGGGTTAGGGTATCACTGCCTTCTAGTCCATGCGAGACCGGGTTTCAGCTCGAGCACCTCAGTGCTCTGCTGCTGAAGGAGGCCTGCTATGCAAGTACACCCAAGCCGCGCCCGGCGGGAATCAGTAATTGTGGGTGACGACAGACAATTCCCTGTGCAGGACACTGGTAATAGCCCTGGCATTGCATGCCTAAAAGTTTTTGCCATTTTGGCAGCACTTAACTTGAAATGGTGGTTGCAGGCAGTACTTGGAATGGAAAAATAGAAGTGCAGGTAGCCTGTACCGGGGTACCTGCTTGTTTCTGAGAAGTGCTGGTTCTCATCAATTAAAAGTATGGCACCTCCCTCGAAGAGTGTATGTATTCTCTCTCTCTCAAAATAAAAAAAGTACCAGTGCTCAGTACCTGTTAGTACTGGTCTCTTTAACCCCTTCAGTGCTAATGACAAGGGTAACTCGTCATGTAGGGCCCATTGATTTCAATGGAAAGTCAATGGACCTACATGCACACCCCTTAGCAGCCAAGTGGTTAAAGCACTGGTTCAGCTGTGGCCTACCAGCACTTATTTTCGCGCACCAGCATCTATTTTTTCTGAATCGATTTTGACCCAGAGAGAGAAAAGCACAAAAGGGAAAGAGAAGGAGGAGGTGAAAGACAGAAAAATAATGACTAAGAGAGAAAACAGGGATGAAAAGAACTAACAGAAGGGAGTTTGAGGGGCAGGGAGTAACTTGTAATGGAATAAAGATACATGAAGGGGGCAATACAATAACTCAAGCTAAAAGCCATTGTTTCAATATAATTTCCAAAAAGTCCCTTAATGTATTTTAATATTTTTGCGGCACAGGCAACTGTTTGAGAGTGATCACACTTTTTGACTGCTTACCTTCCTCAGTCTAGTCTGCAAATAAAGCACTCTGGGGTAATAAGAAAACGAGCTGAACATAAAGGTCCTGATTACAATGGCGTTCAGACGAGCTTGCGGCTGTCATCGCCGCCGGAGTGAAAACGCCTGACATGTAGTCGGCAGTTCCACCCTCTTAATTACGATGCGATGTTGGTGACTGGAAAAAATCCTTTTTCCATTGCTGCTTGTGCTGCAGTCCGGAAAAGTACAGCAGCACAAGCCTTTACATGGCGGTCAAACCGCCATGTAAAGGCAGAGGGAAAGGGACATCTTAATGGATGTATGACGGTACCACGCGTACTTTTACAACGCGTACCGTTACAACGCTACTTTTACCACGCAAGTCGTTACAACGACTTGCGTGAAGGGGCACTGGATAGTAAATTTTTTAATTTACTATTCCAACTCCAGTCCCCGTGGACTCTAGGGAAAGGAGTTGGATAGTAAATTAAACTATTTACTATCCTGGAGCGCCCCCCAGCGCTATGCGTTGTAACGACATGCGTGGTAAAAGTAGCGTGGTAACAGTACCGCGTTGTAAAAAATGCGTGGTAACCGTTGTATACCCATCTTAATCCCTATGGTCGTGCCTCCGCATGCATCGTCTCCATTGTAGGGAATTACGTTTGGACAGATGCCCCAACGGGCTCCTTGAGAATTTCCGAGGCATCGGTCGGTCCCTCCGACCACATCGTTCCAACCGACTGCATCAAAATTTGGCAGTCGGGCTGCTATCCTGGCTGTTGGGTGGACCGCCACCGACGACCTGTCAGGGGCTTACCACCAGCCATCCTAATCAGACCCACAGTGTTAGACTTCAAATGACTGTACATCCTTTGTCTGGACACCATAAATCTGTAGAACACTGCAAGATGAACAAGAATTGGCAAAGCAAATTGGTCTTGCCTATGCAAATGCTATTGACTTTGCCAATGTCTTTTTTCTATTTTGTACAGCAGCGTGGCTGTGCAGCATGGCTAAAAGTAATGTTAGAAAAAAAGAGATATAACGCAACCAGCATTGTTTTAATAACTTTACTTTTAGCCATGCTGCACAGCATGCGGCTGTCTAACGCACTTTATTGCAGCAAATGTAAATGTAAATGTAGGAATTTGTAAAGCGCACAGCTACCTCCACCAGAGGTGTCCCGGCGCTGTCCGTATACCACTTAGGAACCCTTCCTGGCTTTCCTGGGAAATGTCCACTCCTGGGCACCCCCCAGGTGCAGCCAGGCATCCCAGCGCTTTTGGGGCCGTTGTGGAGACTAAGCAAGCTATTGCCCAGAGTTGCAGCGTGGGACCCATGATCAGAACAGGCACTGAGGCAAGAATATCCAGTCAGGGGAATTAATGAGCCGGAGACCCGCCGAGGTGGGAATCAAACCCTGGTCCCTGGCCAGTGCTCTGCATCAAGGTCTGCCTGCTCTAACCATTGAGCCACACTTCTCCACTCTGCCTGCTCTAACCATTGAGCCACACTTCAGCAAGAAAAGGCAAATAATACAGCGTTTCATATGATATTTTGTGGCAGTGTTAACGTCACTATTTGATTATTTTAACACCTGTTGATACACATGATGTGCACAGTTTAGAATTAGGTGGAAATTGCACACATGTAAATTACGTCACCTTACAGTAGCAGTACATAGCAGTCGCACTATTATGAACTGTTAATTAGATGAAGTGGTGGTCAAAGTGCAACCAAATATCACACACCGGAAATTACACAGAGAAAATGGGCCAGGTTTGTGATAAATATTTCGGACCGCTTTTCTTTTATTCATCAACAAGGAACACTTGTCTTTGGTAAATCATATATGCAACCTTACTTAACGTAGCAGGATCCAACACCTTGCACTGCTAAAGAGAATTGCGCAAACAGGTCTGTGGAAGGAGATTAAACTGTTAGAAAACTCCTTCCTCACTTCTCCAACTTGTGTTGTTTGCATAGATACCGACAGAGCTATCCTGGCTGAAGACGGCTGATAGCAAGCTATCCTGGCTGATGACGTCTGATAGCCAGAAAGGTGTCCTAGGATGGTTGATTCAGGTCCAGGGAAGACAAGGCTTGGCAGTTTGGGCTGGACTGTTCCCACGAGGCACAGGGTCAAGACTGATTTGCATATGGCCATGTCTGAACTGGGGTGGCTTGGTGAGCAAAATAACGATGGATTAAACCAAGATCTTTGACTGGGGGTGAATTTTTGCCATTGTGCAACATTCCGTCCATCAACTTGTGTGTTTTGCTAGATACCGACAGCACATACATTTCAAGCCCTCAGAAAGCTCGCACTGCCTGCTAAACTCCTCATCTACTATTGCGCCTCGTACTCATCAGTGTACTGGCACCTTCCCCAAGAGATTTCAATTCCCTCAGGTCTCTCTGAGTAGCTCAGACTGTTGACGTTTTTGCTTTGCATTCTGGGGCATGTAGTCCTGTTAACCCCATTCTAAAATCTAGACTTTAAGCTCCATAATACAAAACAAAATCCTGAACTGCTCACCACATACCAGGAAACATGGGAGTTCTGTACACGATCAAGTTACCAAGCGTTGTATCAATCACTGTATACATTCTACAATGCATCTTACCCCAAAGCCCTTCTGCACTCAATACGTGTATAGGCTTCTTTGCTTGTTATATTGTACTATATCATGTCTCAGATGTGTACAAGTCCTTATCACAGTGGAATTGTAAAATGAGGCAACTTGTATGTTCGATAGTCAAAGAAGAACACACAACTCAAGTTGGTCTCTTTAGCCCCTCCCGCTTTTGCCAGCTTGTCCTGGACCTCTCCAGAGAGTCCTCTCAACATGTTGGGCACGTAGCCAAATGAATAAATGAATATTTTTTTGTGATCCGTAGCACGTCATCACAAAGTAAATATGGTTTGGGTATTATGCTTTCTTTTAAAACTTGCAGTAGCAGTTTGTTTTTGCATCTGAGAACAGCGGTTTTACGTTACCAGTCTCAGCCACAACTTACTAAAGACGGGGTTTGAACAAATGAATAATGCAGTTTTGGCCAGCTATTGGGCGTGGAATTCTATAACAGCTTGTCGACAAAGTAACTGTGGACACCGTTCACCTCATATTACATCAGACACCGAAGCTTGTCAATGGAAGGTAGAAAGCTTGATGGCTTGATGATATGGGCACCTCTGTTAGATTGGATGCATGAGGAATGAAATGTTTGAATCGCTTAGGTCTTATATCAAATGTCTCTCTTTCTATCTGCTTATGCTTTGTTCTTAGTTTGCTAGCTTCATGTTCACTGAACAAATGTATATACTTTTCTCCATATTTGTTAAAATTAACAATAAGTTAGATGTTGCTACCTGTTCTGTGGGGGGGGGGGGGGGGGGTAATGATAAAAAAAGATTTAAAAAAAAGTTTAAAAAAAAGGAAAGTAGAAAGCTGAACTAAAAATATGCAACACGGGAGAGGGTGGGGCAGAGGGCTGGTGGGGAAAACGACATAGGAGGGGGTACAAACAGCGGGGCAAAAAGTAACGACAGGTGCCAGCGAAAGAAAAAACAAGCATTTGCAATGCAATAGGCCTTGCATTTGTTAAAGTTAGAGCCATTAGCATTGAAAAGAACAATGTTTTTTTACTTGCAGTGGAGTTATATTTGCATAGCACTGTTACCAATGATACAAAAAAGCAAAAGTAAAACAATTGTCATTTTCAACGCCAAGAGCTCTAACTTTAACAAATGTGAGACCGATTGCATTGGAAATGCAATCGGTCTCACATTTGTTGGAGTTTGAATTTATTGGAATTATAAATGCTATTGTTTTTAGGTCGAGCCTGGGCAGCGCATGCGATCCTCTGCGAGGCATGCCATATTAGAGTATGCACTTGAAACTCCGCCCACTCTCTGCCCATATTTTTCATTGGCTTGTGTCTTTGCCCTTCGTAAATCCTGGCTTCTCATTGTGTTATTGGCTTGTTGGCCCCTCCTTAGTATAGCCTTGTCTTCATTTGTAACCTCCCAAGAGGACTGACCTTTGTACTTCTGTTGTTACATAATCTGTGTTATTTAGTCTGTAAGCACTATTTCTTTAGTGAGTTTTGTCTTACTGCAGGCACAACGTGCATTGCAGCAACATTCAGTACGCCATGTGCTTTCTCACTCTCCAAGCTGCCTTGACAGCTTAACCCCTTTGCCGCGGCCGCGATTTCGCAGCAGTGTGGCACTGCTGCAAAATGGGCGGGGCCGCGTCGACAGTTGGACGTTTGCAGCACCAGCGAGGCATTGCTCGCGACGGCCAACGGCCGACGCCCGACGGCAGCAGGGAAGGGGTTAACAGCAGTAGGGGCAAGGACATGATTTCATAAGTTGTCAATCTCGGCCTCTAGGAAACAGGCCACAGCTCTGATCCATGAAACAGCAACAAGTACTCTAGCATCTTGTAGATGTAGCATTCTAAATTGCTGAAGAAGAGCGCTAATTTATATTCTGACGGGTTGCTGCAGAGTGATCACCAGTTTGTATCAGACTCGTCACTCCTGTGCTGGCTCTCTTTTCGCTATGGAGAGCCAGATGTGAATTGAAGGAATTGTCTTTTGTGTTGTAGAAGAGGGGAGAGAGCTCACTGACGTATTGGCCAGACAGCAGTAGGACAGAATACACAATCTGAGACCACAGCATGTAACGATTGAAAGAAAAAAAAGACGACAGAGGATAAACCTCACTCCACCATCAGGCTGTAAGTACCCTCGATTAGCAGCACCAAACATGACCCCCTCCGATATTAACTAATTTGCTCAAATTCACTGCTATATGAAGCAAAACCTAGACTGGTATATTAAAGGTTTAGTGCGCAGTGGGAGCCATCAGAGCTGTTGGCGGTTCGTTGGGTGGATCCCGTGGCATGAACAAAATAGGGTGACCAGCAGAGGTGGGACTCATTTGGTGGGTGGTGGGTAAAGTGGGGAGCGGCACCCTGAAGGGGTCCCGATAAAGCGGGATACTCGAGAAAGGAGTTGTCATGGGGTCGATGGACTATGCGGGTTTGTTTTGAGATCTTCTCGCTCCCTGTAGAACACTGGCACTATCATTGGTAAAAAAAAATATGTACAGCACCCCCTATCCTAAATTCTGTGTAGAATACCCCAGGCTGGGATGAAGAAGTCTTGAGTACAGTCAAGGATAAGTAAATGTTACTTTTTTTTCACGGTCATGGGTTGGATAAGTATCTAATTCAAAAGTTTCCAAAAATGTGAATGCAAATAAAGGGAAATGGAAAAAAAGGTTTATTGCTCATCCAGACAAAACGAACTATTTTGTGGTTGCAATACTTGCAATGTGCACAATTGAAGGCTTTGCTCCTGCAAAATAGTGTGTTTGAATATCAAAATGTACCCTGAGAGATGGAAACGTCTGTGCGACTTACAGAGTGTGTTTTGCACCCCTATTCAAAATTCCATAGGAAAGAGTGAACATAATAGCATCCCTTTCTCAGGTGTGAGTTTGGTGTGAGCTACAGTGGCGGCCCGTGCAGCTAAGCGCGTTGGGGTGGGGGTGGAAGTGACAACTGACAGAATAAGGAAAGTAAATAAATAAATAAAACTACTTATCGTTCGCTCCCGGCGATGTGGTGAGCGCAAGGTAAGCGCTTTTTTAAAATGTATTTATTTATTTTCCCTATTCTGTCATTTGTCACTCCCCCTCGCCCTACCCCCCTCTCCCCCCCGCCTCACCGCTTCACCGTGCTTAGCTGCATGGACCGCGACTGGTAAGCCATGCAATGCATACCTGATTTGCAACCACAGCTATTGATCAGTTACTGCCACCGGAACGTATGGTAACAAATTTGCACTGTTGAATCTGCCCCCCATTCCAAGGACAGCTTCCACCATGTGAATAGTGACTTCTGTTATCAGTGGAAGCAGACAGTGGTTCAGGGGGCGATTGCATAGTTTCTTTCACTACATGTTTACCTATTAATTTGAAATCAGCTCCTGTTCCTCAAAAGACATGACCTGCTTTAAACAAACAGTGGCATGCAGTGAATGCAAATTCAGGCTTAGAGGTTTACTGTCCCTCACAGGCCACCATGCCTGATTCCAGAGCCAGCGACCATAAGTTGCAAAATGGCTGAGTGATAAGTACCTAAATCGCATTGTAAAATGATGGTGGGTCGCAAGCCAATAAGTGTGCGTAAACACCGGCTGGTAAGGGAGCGCACCTTAGTAGATGGGCAGTGGGCACATAAACGTTTAAACAATCCTATTAGAAAAGGCAGCAACCTGTTCACGGACAGTCTTAAATGGTCAGAAGACAAAATTCAGTGCTGTACAAAATATTTTAAATACACATTAACAAAACTACATTAAAAATTAAAGAAATTGTTAAAATATGCATTCTCTTTTCTTACAAGTGCAATTTCGTAAATTCTCCCATCACATTATCATTTTGGACTTTTTAATCGGCCATTACCACCAGTGCATAATGAGATACTATCTTTTCAGATAAATTTCTCCCAGGCGAATATCAGACCCAGCCAATCTTTCTGTACTCCTTTTTTTCCAGAGCTCTCAATTCTTATTTGTCAGGGAGACGGATGCACATTTAGTACAAGTACTTCTTTCAAGATATTCATTTCTAACCCCATTTTTGCCGTGTCTTCTTACTTCAAGGGTTCATTTAGGTCGACGCAAGCTTCATACTTATCTCTGAGTGTGTCCCTCAGGTACTTTAGTTGCCATTTTACATAACTGCATTGGTTTATTTTCCACCATCCGTGTTTCTTCCATCAGGATTGGCTTATCGTTTAGGCTCCTTAGCAAAACCTCATGAAAGCGGTGATCCAACAGTTTTTCCTAGTAGTCTTTCTACACCCTTTCTTGCACGGAGGGTGTCAGGTCAGTTTGCTTTAGCAGGTCCTCAAAGCTGTAAACATCCACTCTTTTATGTGCAAGATCACAATACTGCATCACACACTATTCCCTCAACTTGTTTCTACATTGCACTACACTGTAGATGTTCCCCATTATCATCGTCCTTGTTGTGGACTCTCCTTACTCGTGGAAGATACTCACTGTGCAATGAATTCAAAAAGGTTGGCAAAATCTCGACCATCAAGATATATCTATACATGGGGTCTCCAACCTTTTCTATAATAAGAGCTACTTATGGTCAATGAAAATTCTCCCGAGCTACTAATATTATTAGAGATGTAATAGTTACCACATGAGACAAGATTACATTAAGGACCACAATACGCAAAGATTGCCGGCGGTGAACACTCCAGGCACGGTTATTAGCGGTAATATAAAAAAATATTGTCAGTGCGGAATGTCTTTACATAACAGTGATCTACAATGCCCCTGCCACCAAATTAATAATGTTAGTGAAACATCTCCCAGGCACATTTGATTTTTCTCACTCAAATATCAGTTTTAAATGTATTTTGGAAATTCAACCATTTTTCTCCAGACATCATTTTATGAGTTCTGATAACACACACATTTTCGTCCTACAACATGCTTTTCAATTTTGGTATTCATAGATTAATTCAACCAAGCACAAGCTTCTAATTTAGTTGACTAGGCTGCACACACAAGAGCGGCTTACAGATAGCTGGAGAACAACCAGTTGCTCGTGAGCGACTCGTTGGAGAAGACTGATCTTGTCTCTTCAAAGAAAACTTAAATTTCATCCAGTGAAATACTCTCTAATCCTATGCCAAAAGTTTTTCTTGTATCTTTTAACACTTTGAATTTGTGCATTACACTTACCTCCTATGTTTAGATTCTTCTCAAAAGCCTCATTAAATCCTCTCCTCTTTTGTCACTACTGGAGAGTGTCTATTCCACTTCTCCCAAACCTTTGAAATATGTCTCACTAAAACTTCACGGTTAATAAATGATGAGTGCCCATGTTTGAGTATCTTGTGCTAAATCTTTAATCAGATTTACACACTTTTCAAAGTACATTGATTCACCACTTTCTGCACGCAAAATATTTGTTTAAATTATTTATGATTTGTATGCGACTTGTCACCTAAGCAGCTTCAGCGTGCTGAAAGAGAAAAGAATAATATGACAATGAAGGTTCTGAAAACATGAGCATTAGATCATACCAGATGTGCATGATGGGCCCATATCAGACATTTTTGACTCGCTCCCATGACAAAGGTAAACTACATTCAAAGCCTGTTTACAAATGTTGGTTTTCTTGAATTCTCTAATTTGTCAGCAGGGTCCGACTGGGACAGAAAATAGGCTGAGCACCAAAATAAAAGTGTCTCCCATTAGCAAACTAGATAGTTAAAAAAGTGACCCACATTTGAAATCAAGCTAGTTTTGGACTTGTAAAGACACACTATATCGGTATTTTGCAACTTATGGGAGACTGCATGCAATTGTGTATGCATCAGGCAAAATTTGTGGCAATACCGGGGAAATCAACAGTAAAAACTGGCTCACTATGCCATAAAACCATTCCACAACCTGCTAAAAACAAGCATTAGCAATGCAATAGGTCTCGCATTTGCGAGAATTTAAGCTGTTGGCATTGTAAATGACAATGCCTTTTATTTATCTGTTTTGATAATAAACACATAAATAAAAGGCATTGTCATTTACAATGCCAGTAGCTCAAACTCTAGTAAATGCAAGACCTGTTTAATTACAAAGAAGCAGCCGTCATTGTCCTGGGCTGCTTGGAAAGTGAAAGCCCGCATGGCGCAGGAATGTTGCAGGAAAGCGCGTCGGGCCTGCAGTAGAGGAAACTCATTAAAGAAAATAGTTCTTACAGACTAAACAAGACCTACTGTGTAAAAACAGAAGTAAAATGGCCTCATGGAAGGTTACAAATGAAGACAAGGCGGTACTAAGGAGGGACTAACCAGCCTATTAACAAATCAGAAGCCAGCATTTACAAAGGACAATGCCACAAGCCAATGAAAAATAACGGGGGGAATGTGGACGGAGCTTTAAGTCCATACTCGAATACTGCATGCCTCACAGAGCAGCGCATGCGCTGCCCTAAAAAGCACCCACACTAATCTGATAGAGTAGCCCATCGGGCAATGCCTGATTGCCCTCTGGGCCAGTCCGACCCTGTCTGAAGGTAACAAACGTGCATTTGGATACGAGGTTCAAGGCTTTTAAAAAATCTCAAGCCCTCCCCTTAGGACCTTCCACCGTACTGTAGTTCTTAAAAGAATTTGGTTGGATCAGATGAGCTAGGTAGGAACTCAGAATCCTGGCTGGAAGGTAGAGATGGGTCAGATTCTGACCAAACCCAGTCCCAATATACTTTGTGCACAATGTACAGTGTTTTGAGATTGATCCTGAATTTAAGCATACTTACAAAGTCCTTGATCTCAACAATCAGGAGTTGTACAAAGTGTGTTTATCTGACTAGTAATTGCAAACCAAACTTCGAATCTCTCTAGAATAATCAAAACGCCATCTGAATATAATGAAATAGGAATCAAACGCTTTTCAGCATCAACTGAAAGCCCCCTGTGGGAGGCTGTTATTCGTCAGACTTTGATATGACTTCAAAGGCTGTTTAGATATTTATTTTAAGTGAGGCTAATTACTTAAAACCACAATGGCCTGCGTGTACTAAGTTTGGAAACAGTGAAGAAATTATTTTGTTACTTTTCCCTTAATATTTACACTTCACAGTTTTATTAGCTTGTTAGTCTGCCCAGGACAGTGGCTTCAAAGGTGCAAATGAGTGACCCAGGCCAACCAGCCTGTTTCCAGCCTACATTTGCTGCCTTCCGGTTGATTTCCTGGCTCGCGACTCAGTGGAAGATTAATTTGTATTAATTTGTTTACTGTACGTGTGTGATATTCTTGCATTCCTCTACCGCCTCATATCTTTTTCTTCTCCCTATCTCAATAGATGTTTTGAAATGCCTTAATTACAGTTAATAATGTGTTACACATGAAACATATAGTAGGTGTTTCAAAATTAGCAAAAAGGGACCTCTCTTCCGAGACTCTATTATATGACTAATCAATATTTTAGGTGATTAGCTTTCAGGACCACATGTCTCATCCACTACATCTGAAATTGATCTTTCTTTTTAGGGTAAGCTAATCACATGCAACTTCATGTGAAAAAAGGCAAACACAAGTGAGCTAGAGGAAGGAAGCAAGTATTTCTGTTGGTAAACAACGTTTACCAAAAATCTTTTTCCCCACAGGGAATCACAATGCGGTCGTTACACCGACCGCGTTGTGATTCCGCGTACCATTGCTCCGCAAGTTGGAACAACGACTTGCGGAGAGGGGGGGGGAAGGTGTTGGATTTAAACTCCAACACCTTCCCTATTGTCGGCACAGACTGTAGTTGGAATTGTAAATTATACTATTCCAACATCCAGCGCCCCCTCTCCGCAAGTCGTTGTTGGGGGGAGTTCCAATCAGGAGCTGCAAGAGCTGAGACATGAGGTCCCACGTCAGCTGGCATCACGCTGCATCAGAAGCTGCGAGGACTGCGATGCACGGTTCTGCATTGAGTTGTGTCACGCTGCATTGAATTTGATGGAACCCACACTTAGGCAGGTAGGAGTACACTCTGATGCCAACCAAGGGTCCAGGACCTGGGCCACCTCTTTCGGATCAGGATTCACTTCAGGCAGAGGCCAGCAGCAGGGCACAGATAGGTCTTATTGCAGTCCTTCAGCAGCAAGGCAGTCTTCTGGCAGCACAGCAAGTCATCATTCTGTAACTTCCACAGGTCCAGGAGTGTTCTTATGAGTGACTTTGGAGGTACAACATTTAAACCTAGGGAAAGCCCCTCTGTGCAGGGGGGCCCCCTGTTCAACCCTCACATCTGGTTCTGGAAAGGTCTTCCCCTTCCCTGGTCAAGGCTCCAAACTGTCTGGGTTGACAAAAGACAGGACAGGTCTGGTTCCAGGTTCCTTTGTGTGTGCAGGAGGCAAAGTCATTTGAAGTGTAAGTAAGGCTTGGTATAGCTCCTCCCCGAATCTCACCTCACCCAAGTCCCCTTTGTGTTACTGTTTGGAAGCAATTACCAAACCCTATTAGTAGAGCCAATTCCCAGTTATATGACCCAAGACACTGGTAGAAGGCACACATGGTTGGGACAAGAAAATGCCAAGTTTCTAAAAGTGGCATTTTCAGAACTGTGACTTAAAAACTGACTTTACCATTAAAGGGGTTTTTAAATTACAATTTTTTTTGTGTAAATACCATATCTCTATCAGCTCTCAATCTAAAATTATCACTAATTAACTGAACTAAGATAGCAAACTGTTAGTCATTGGGAGAGGTAGGCCTTACAACAGTGAAAAGCGACTTTTGAACATGTAAAACCCACTTTCCCTACTTTTTACATACTATGCATGTTATCCTTTGAACTGTTAGGTCCTACTTTAGTGGTGACTTACATGTATTTATAGCAAAGGTTTAGGCCTGAAAAAAAGCATATTTTGATTGGTCGAAATGGCAGTTTAAAACTGCACTAAAGGCTACAGAGGCCAGCCAGATACATGTTTAAAAATCCTACTTTAGTGGGAGGCACAATGAGTGCTGCAGGCCTACTAGTGGCATTTATTTGACAAAACATGGGTAAAAATAGTATAAATTACTAGGGACTTACAAGAAAATATATTGTACCAATCAGGTGTAGGCCAACTTTGGCATGTTTAAAGGAGAGAGCACAGGCACCTGAGCACTGGTTTGCAGTGGTAAAGTCCTAATTCCAACAAAAACGAATTCAGCAAAACAGGAGGGGTGAGGGCAAAAACATTTGGGGAAATACCACACCAAGGATGTCTGGTCTATCAGACACCTTGTTATAGAATACGTTTGCTATAAATCGATTTTTAGATTGTGTGGCTGAACAGGCCATGACTTTAGTTACCATATTATTCCAGAAGGCCTATACCATGAATCACCCATCATATTTTTCTCTATGAATACCTCTGAAATCTTGGGCCTTGAATTGTCTTTAGAAAGACTGTATCATGAAGTGGTCATCAAATACTCTTCAATGGAATGTCCATGATGTATTGTGGCATGAAATAGATGCTCTGCCCTAATCGTTCACGAGTTGAAATACCTGTATGATCTGTGGCAAAAGGAGCATTAGCAGGAGATTTAAAAATGACAGCAGTTAAAAGCTATATGTTTGGTTCTCGGTCACATTCTAGGCAGTTCTCGTGGCTCTACCTAGGAAAGCTGGGCATGAATAGGCCAACAAGTCATGACCAGAAGGAAGGAGCTTTAAATGTCATGCACTTCATGAGTGGACAGCCAAACATCCACGAGATGTGCATTAAAAAAAGAGACACAGGAAACCATTTTCTTTTGGGCTTGCTGCAAAAATCCCCATGTGTCAGGTGGGTTTCATTAGCCTCCAGCCTGTAACATAAGTAGCCACAGAGCCCGAAGCAACCAGATGCTGCCGGCCGAAGCGATGTCAACCGCTGCACTAGGCGATCACAGAGTAGAAAAGAAAGTTAAGATCAGCAAAGAGGAAATGGAGTTTGAGTGAAACTAAAAGTACCACGAGACATTGAGTTGAGGTAAGTAGGTAAACCATGCTTGAAGTAAATGGATCGAGGGAACATTTGGAGGCAACAAGGTAGAAAGTAAAATAGATCAACCCCCCCCCCCCCCGACACAAACAATCCACTAATTTGTACTACATGAGTGAGTGCAACATGTGAACCCAACCCTTTTAACAGTCGCGGCAGGTGCAGGTAAGAGCGGTGGGTGAGGTCAGACGACGACGACAAGGGAAAATATATTTTAAAAAAGAATAAAGAAAAACACTTACCTTGTGCTCGCCGCATCGGGGACTCGGTGATGCGCCAGCACAAGGTAAGTGGTTTTCTTTTTAAAAAAAAATATTTTCCCTTTTTATCATCTCTTGACTTCACCCCCCCTGTCCACCCCGCCTTAGCCCTGCCGTCCCACCACTCTTACCTGCACCCGCTGCGACTGCCTTTTAAGGACGGGCCACAGAAATTCTTTACTCGGTTCTTCTATTCTTTCTTTTCTCCTTTATATCATTGTTTTCATCTTTCCATTCTTCTTTTGTACTCTCATTGGCCTATAGCTTCTATTTTTTTTTTGCACTGCTTATCTTTTCTCTTTATATGACTATGTTTGATTCCATTGCCACTCTTAGGGTCCCACTCCAACTCCACAACATCGCTATAATATATTTGTCTTGCAGTGTTTAGCTTCTGTCTCTGTCTAGTAACCATTGCATCACAGATCAAAGTTAAGAAGGGTCATTAAGAACTATTTAATATGTCCAAGGCAGCCCCATGGAAGCTGGTATTGCGCGTGCCTCGATGCACTGTTGGGCGGCAAGGCAGGAAATTGCGTCCTGCACTTCGATCAGCAATATGTCGCAGTTTTTGTGTATCATACATTGCACCATAGATTAGCAGAGTCTTGTGAGCCATAGCTAAAAAACATCCTTTCTCTTCTCATCAGCGGTGCTGGAAATGCTTTTATGTGAGAGTTGTGGGGGGAAAAAGAATTTGTCAATTGACACTCCCCAAAGTGCATTGATCACTGAGAGATCTTTAAAGAAGCTTTTTCATCGGAAACTATATTGCGCTTTTCTTTCTTTTTTCACCTTCTTTGAAGCCCTCAAACTTGATGTGATGCTACAGTCGATTACCACCATGATTGATTGCCCTATAGCGATCTACTAGAATGGGATATAATTGGAATTCATTATCTAAGATGCCTGACCAGGCAGATAACGCATTACATCAAGAGGCTAAAAGCGATGAAAATGTGCTGTTAATTCAAAAAGGAATTTTGGATTTGGAACACGAAGAGATAGAAGAGAAGAAATTAAGAGCCAATGTGGATATAACGGACAGAGAGATTTTTCCAACATGGGAAATGAATCACCTAGGGGCATATGTATCATCTTTTTTTTAGTCTCAAACGCTGCAATTCCCAAAAAAGCAGCGTTTGCGACTAAAAAACGGAAAATGCGATGTATGATTAAATTCGCATCGCAAAATTAAGGAATCGCACAATTTGCGATTCCTTCATTTTGCATCAGCATTTAAGGAATCGCAAATTGCGATTCCTTAAATGCTATGTATGAAGCACCGAAGTTGTGCGATTTCTCAGTAAGAAATCGCAAATTACCACCAACTTGAAGTTGGTGGTAATTTGCGATTTCTTTCACAAATGCACTTTTTGGCATTTGTATAGGTGACATGTGGCGCACATACATGCCCTTAGGGCATGTATGTGCGAGCGCACACATGTAAATTTCAGGGGTGCATCAGGGTGTCCTTACGACACCGTTGAAATTATTCTCAATTTGCGATTCTCAAATTGCGAATCGCAAATTGAGAATAACTTCCTATTCATTTCTATGGGCCTCCTGGCCCATAGAAATGAATGGGAAAGTATTCCTTAATTGCGATTCGCAATTTGCTAATCGCAATTAAGGAATATTAAGAAATCGCTAAAAAATTGCGATATTTTTACATACATCCCTATTTGCAATTCTCAAATAGCGGTTTCTAAAAAATCGCTATTTGAGAATCGCAAGGAGGGATTTTCATACATATGCCCCCTAACCTCTTCAGAAGCAGTTGTCATTTGATCGGCGAATGGATACCAGAGTGCTCTCGTTAGGGTCTTTCTGTAGGCTGCCTTGCAGTATAAGTAGCTGTTCAAAATTTCATTGGGTTTCTGCATAGTAGCTACAAAGATGGATAGCGGCTTGAGATCCTCCATCAGAGTGAGAGCCTAGGTCCCAAAACAGCTCCCCCAAAGTGTGTCTTTTGTTTACCATGCATATAGGACACTCGAACATGTGAGTATGCGGCTTTTATGCAAACACATTGTATGTGCCCAGTCAGTACCTAATATCTCGTAGACTACTGACCAGGGCCGGACTGGCCGTAGCGGACACCGGGAGTTTTCCCTGTAGGCCAGTTGGGTGGGGCCGGTTTTGGACCTGTGGGGCCATTTTTGTTCCCGATGGCCAGTTTTGTAGCAGTGCTGCAATATCGGTCACCTGTAACAAAAGCAGCAGCAGTGTTTCCCACCATCAAGCACCAGATCTACCCCCGCACCCCCCCAGGCCAATCCGACTTAATTGCTAGGGCTGGTTTGCGTTTTCAGTCCGGCCTTGCTACTCACAAACAAGTAGCTGCAGTGGATCCGATGATGCGTGTTGCTAATAGATGGAGGTTTATTTTCCTTATTGATTCATCCGAAAGGCTGCCAATCCCTAGTGTGAGAGCAGATTCCTAAATGCTTAACACTTAGGCCCTTGTTGCAAGTTTAGCGGAATAGGGTGCGGTATTTACCACACATAGTAAATACCATTACTCCAGGGTGAGGTATTTACCATGTGTGGTAAATAGCTCCTATTCTGAGTTTTTAACGGGAAAACAAGGCATAACTTGCAGGATGGTCTTTTTTTTAAATACATCGTTTGTTTATTGGCATTTATGGAACAAAGGAGCATACCCACTGTATGCTGTTTTGTTCCATAAATGCCATCTCCATACTTAAGAGCAGTAACCAATAATGGGAGAAAGGATAGGCGGGAGAAGGGGAATAAAGGGGGGAGAGGGATACCTATCATTTACATCCTCAGTATTATAAGAGAGCAGTACCGGCTTCAGGTAGCTATTACATCTTAAACTAGCATTTTTAAGTAATTGTCACAAAGGTCATCCTGGTCTAAAAGAGGAATTATGTGCACATCTTGAACAATTCGAGTTTGTACTAGGTTCATACAGCTGGGCTATGTCATCGTACAGCAAATCTATTGTAACTCTTCCCTGTAATGAATTGTGGGGTTGTGAAAAAGCATTTTTGCAGTTGGTGGTTAGGGAGCTATGGTATCTTGTGAGCGTAAGTGGGCCAGAAGTGGTTCCCAAATGTCTTTTTGGCGGGTTTGCAAGGGCATCAGTTCCCAATATTGGGTCAATTGTTTCTCTTAGTATATCGCATATTTTTTCCATTCGGCGACTGTGGGGACACCCCTCCTCCGCCAGTGTTTAGCGAGCTGGCGGTTAGCTAGTAATAGCAGCATAGCTGTGAGGCAGAGCGAAGATCCAGGCACATCCTTAACGTATCTTAACAGTCTGATCAGTGGGGTGAAGGGAATCTCTATTATTTGTTGAATTGTGGAGTGTATCTCCCGCCAGTAGTCTGGTATCTTGGGGCATTCCCAGGCTAGATGTACGAATGTTGCCACGGGTGTCGAGCATCCTTAACAATTTGCCTCCTTGTTTAGTCCCATGCGTTTCAACTGCAGGGGGATGTGGTTTAGTCTATGTAGAAATTTGAAATGTATGAGGCGCAGTCTAGAGGGTGGGGGATAATGTCTCCGATTGTGCGCAACAGTAATGCCATTGGTCCGTGGTGAAGGGGGATCTGTATCCAATTGCCACTGGGCTAAAGTCTTTGGGGTGCATATTGGTGGCTTGTCCTGTGTCACCGCGTACAGTCTAGTGATACGTTTGTGGGGTGAGGTGTGCATAAGCACATGCTCCAGAGTGTGTAGCGTTGGAGGGGTAGCCGGTAGAGTATCATGACTTGCCCAACAAGTGGCTCCTATTTGAGTATAAAGAAGAATATCCATTATTGTGGGCGGAGGTGTGTCAGTCGGCTTGGGTGCAGCTAAGACTTGGTCATTTGGCAATAGATCAGCATATGTATAAAAGTGCCTCTTATGCGCCCGTGATCGTATTCCCTCCTCAACTAAAGCTGGTAAAGTAGGATTATGCGTGATAGGGATAGATGGGGCATACAAACAGTCCAGAGATGCATGTCTTCTCAATCCGTCCCAAGCACATCTCACACAGTCCACTGTGTTCGCCTTGTCCGGAAGCATCTATAGGCTTGTTAAAGGGCTGTGGATAATGGTGCTGGTGAAGCTAGCCCCACCTCAACAGCAGTGTGTGGCTGAAATCTGACCAGGTATACCCAGATATGAAGATAATGGGCTTGGGCGCATAGTGCATACAGTGTCAAATCTGGGGCACTGGCGGAAGGGTAGCGTGAGAACTTCCCATGCTAGTCTTGGCTGCTTACCTACCCAGGCGAGGGAGATTAAGTTAGATCTAAGTCGTTTGAAGAAATGTTGCGTGAGTGGGATCGGGACGTGGATGAAGAGGTAGAGAAATTTGGGGAGCACGACCAACTTGACAATGGCCAGCAGAATTGCTTTTTAACATAAAATGCCACGTTACAGCTTTGTTACAGGCCTTTTCTCCGGATAAATTTCAGCAGGTTTGACCCGCTGGAATTTATTTAGGGGAAAACTGTGTGGGTGTGATAATTTTCACATAACTCGTAATTCTGATATCTGTGCAAACACCTGTTGACAAAGAGATCAATATTTATCCCTGAACTCATAATCAGGACCTTAGCAGGTAGTAGCAGCATTCACTCAAGCCATACTTTAAACAAACAGATTTTGGAGAACACTTTGCCCAAACTGAGCTTCTGCACTCGATGAGGTATCCTGTGAATGATGCTTCCAGGATGGGCCGCAGCTTTGTATATTTTACTTTGTAAGTTCTCCTTACTTCGTGATACAAGAGTCCAACACCAGCCCTCACAGCAGACAGCCATATTCTTACCACAGAGGAAAACAGGTGGTTGTGCGGATGTATGCTGATCTATGGTATTTATTAGGATTGTTCAATGTGGGGAGTGGCCAAGACTCATGAAAGACAAAGACTCAATTCAATTCAAAATATCTTTATTCGATTGTTGTGTGCAATCATAAAAGTACAAGTTAAAAAATTACAAATTTACAATATAAAAAGAGAATATAAAAATACAATAATTCATAGGATTCATAAGCAAGACAATTAAAATTTTAAAGTGCAGTTACAATTACAATTTTAAAGTGCATTTATGTAGTCATACGTTTCCCAACGATCATCACATTCCTTAGGTACAAAGTTGTTGTTGCTACAGATACATGATTATCTAACGCTCATGAAAGACTCATGAAAGACAAAGACTCAAATGGGACATAATGGCCCTTCCCACCTTGAACAAAGACATATAACATGCAGAGCACCTGTCCTAAAAAAAGAAGTGGGGGGACTCACCAAGTTAGGCAGTATGCATATGACATCATGGTGTATCACATCACAGCACGTGGCATGACAAGAAGTAACATCCCCGGAAGTGACATCAGTTCATAAGACCGCTCGCGTTTAGCAAGTCTGTCACGAGTATACTTGAGCACATTACAAGATTTAACAAGTGAAAGTGGATCTGTACCTAAGCCTGTGACTTGAGCTTTCTGTTCGAAGTAATTAACAGCTCATTTCCAGATAACGTTTTGTGACTAACTACAGGAGACAAGCCACTAATGGCAAGGCTACAAGCAAGGCAGATTAAACTTGGCACCAAGATCAAAGCACAGTTCATGCATTGGAATAAAAATGCTAGAAACCGCAATTGTGAATATCAAAACTGTAAAATATGTTAACCTGCCTAACACACCGCCAAGTTAAACACTAAATTTGGTATTATGAGTAAGGGGACCATATTCTGCACATATATTAATACAGACATTAACGCATGGCAGTGGATTTTAAAGCAACAGAGGAGGGCCCATAAAATTTAGGCACATTAGTGAAGAAAGATGTGCAATACTAAAACAGTTTTGTATGGAATGAAAACAAGCTACTACACAGACCAGCATGAACCAATGCCTGCCAGGAGACACTAAAATGCACCCTGTTCTCTGCCCATTTATGATCTGGTACCCTAATGGGCAGTTCGCCTAAGGTCTGATTACTAATAATATCCATACCCTGACTGATGACACTGCAGTCTTATACCTTAGTTTCTAAAACACCTCTGCAACCTGGGCACTAATACTGCTGCGAAAACTGATGGATAGGAATTGAAGTCCAACGGTGCCACCATCAAGTAAAAGGTTATTTAAAGATATACCAAGATATGTTTAGGTAACCTACTGCTTTATCTTGTAGCAGGGATGAGTAGCGGAATCAATGGAGTAGCCAGAAAATTAATACACATCCCAGTTTGAGCAAAATGGTTCAAATGATACCACTAAGCGAGTCAAAACACACCAGAAAAGCTCCCTTGCCTCTTCTAGCCAAGCATCAATCCATTTATCCTTCCACGTTTCCATCCACCTGCTCATATCCACCACTTCACCTTTACATTCTGTCATTCATTCGTTCTTTAATCCGTCATCCAGTCTTTCACCATCCCATCCATTGATTGGACAGTCCATTGTCTGTTCACACATCCATCATCTATGCATCCACCCGTCCATACAGCCATCATTTGACCTACCCTCCATCAATAAAGCCTTTCATCTATCAATTGATCCTTTTGTCCATCTACCAATCCTCTCAGTTATCCAGTTACGCAGCCATCTACCCGTCCTCTCAGATTTCCATTTACTCTGCCATCCATTTCCTTTCACTGTGCTATCCTTTCCCCATACACTCATCCCTCCATCTTTCCCTTTTCTATCAACTCATCATTCTTCATTATAGCTTCAATTATGCGCTTTTATATGCCAAGTTGTAGACAGAAGAGACCCATAAGGAACCCCACCCCTGCTGTAGCTAGTAAAGGGGTTGGAATGCACCTCACTCCAAATCCTTGGTAATGGACAGAATCTTCATACTACTATCAATTAATAGGTATAAATACAGGTCGGCAAGTCAACAAGTTAACAGTGAGAGCAAAGCCAGACCCAAGCCAAGGACCTGGCTTAGCTCTCAGAGGTCATGCACAAGCCGAGCCATGAAAATATGTGCCACATAAATCATGGAACACTCGTCATGTAAAAATATGATGCCTCTTTAAAATAAAATAAAAATATGTATTTCTGTAACGTGCCTAATCGTTTTACCTTTTTACATCGAAAAATATGACTGCACTCAGAGGTATTAAAGGTGCTCATTTTTAAACATGAATTTAGAAAGGATTCCTACTCCCCTGCCCCAATGACAATGCTATTAGCGAGCTAAGAGGCAAGTAGATTGTCATACGTCCCCTACATGCTGCCTGGATTCTTCCGATACATGGAGAAAGAATAGTCTATTAAGTCAAATACAAAAGATGATGTTGTACAACGTACATCCTAAACTGGTGTATTTGAAGGTGCTCTGATGTGATAATGTAGGTAAAGGGAGTATGGGGAAATAAAATATTTGCCTGGGATCACACAGTTTGGTTATGGAGAAGCTGGGATTGATCTTGGGTTTTCTTATTTCACGTTGTGCCACCCAGCTATTAGATGGGCATCTCCCTCTCTCGCCTGTTATAAATCAATGGTCACTGCTTTAATTCAATTATTGGCACGTGATATGCCAGCTTGGGTGGCAGGGAGAAGCTACCTGAAAGCTTGCTTGCTGTGAAGAAAGATGGAAGGTAGCAGAAAGAGAAGGGAGGGAGCCTAGAGGTGGACATGAAGTGAATGGAGGAAGGAGAGTGGCAGAGAGAGGGACGAGGTTAAGTGAAAGGGGGGGGGGGGGGTCAACTGAAAAGAGGGCACTTTAAAGTAGGATGAAGAGAGAATGACGAAGGGAGGGGAGTGAATCGAGGGGGGGGGGCTTTAATAGCACAGTGAGGACACAGGTAGCCTGAAAGAGCACAGCAATGGATGGGGCTTGGCCAGTGCAGAGAGGGACAACTGACTCTTTCTTCCAATCCTTTGCTGTTTTGATTCAAAACCTTTATTTCAGCACTATCAGCATTGACCATAAAAGAGCAATTATTTAAAATACACTACATCATAAAACCGGTTAAGCACATTAACATATACATCCCAGGGTCAGTATCATACAAACAAAACAATGCTTCTGTTGATAGAGAATTTTTTTTTTAACACAGATTGCTTTCCAAATGTAAGAGGCAACACTAAAACATTATGCAGGAGCATCCATAATGCACACAAATGGATGCAGTATTATGATCTCTGGTATTGTGTGCAATAAAGATTGGTTTCATAAAGTGCTTCTTTGAGTCAAGATAGAATTGGCAAAAAAGCATAAAATGCTGAGTGCTCTGTTTTGAGGTTCTATCACATGGGCACTAGACCGACGTTCTATACCATTGATTTATAATAGGTAAAGTGACAAAATGATGTACAATACCTAGCTTCAGTCTGGTCAAAACAAAGCGATGTTGAGTGCTTGTCACAAGTGACAGATACATTTGAAATCCCTCAGGAAGGGCCTATGACAAATAAAGTGACAACCATGGGTTACCTGATATCAACAAGGGCTCTTTTTTCTGCACTATCATCAAGTAAAACTGCTTTCACCTAAGGTACATACGAATTCTAGATGGCTCCTGGAGCCCCGGCAAGCCAAACACCAGATTGAGGGTGTCGTTTTTCCCACAAGCCATCATAAATGTTTTGAATGTATTAATCTTTAATTTCTTGGATTCCATGAATCTGGTACAGGTGCCCATTAATCGCTATAGCCCGATGGACGTCCTAAACAATAGGACTTTGTCGTCTACGTACAGGAGGACCAGAACTGGGCGACCAGAAACAGTTGGTGGATCGGCCTGCAAAGACCGAAGAGCATCTTCTACATCATTTATATAAAAGGTGAAAATAAAGGTGGGGCCAGCACACACCCCTGTCTCATGCCCACCTAATTAAAAAAGCGGGGAAACATTCCCTGTTGGGACCATACCATACTTTAGCTAAAAGATTCTTATACAGCCGGGAAAGAAGACAGACAATATTTTCAGGCATCCCATATGAGAGCAAAGAGGGCCACAGAATTGAATGGTCCACCCAATCAAAAGCACTACTAAAGTTTGGCAAAACACAGGGGAAGTGATCCTGGCTTCGCCTTTGTATATCTCCCAATAAAGAGTTTGAGGTTTACCCGTTGTTCCACTATCCCCAGTCCCTTCCTGAATCCATACTGGATGTCTGACAAGATAGAATTACCAGGTGCTCATTCCTCCAATCTCTGCAAGACAACCCTGCCCAGGAGTTTTGCAGATGAATCCAGGAGGGAAATTGGACAGTAACACTTCGGATATGACCTGTCAGCCTTCTTGAAAATGAGGACAATGATGGCATTAGCCTGCATGGAGGGTACTGAGCCCATTGCCACTGCATTAAAGACTTGAGTCAAAATTGAACCCCATAGCTCACCCTTACCTATAAAAGCTTAAGCCGAGCTAATTTTGACTGGGGGCCCTCTCAAACCTTGGAGTCCTAGTTTTTGACCTCCTCTCCTGGGTAAGCCTCCACTCCCAGGTGGCTCGGTCAAAAGTCTGTGAATTGTAATCAGCAGTGATCTGTCCAAGAAAGCCCAAATTAGCTTGGTGGTATCTGCCTGTTTTTTTCATCTGCACAGAATCCAGAAAATCAGCACATTCCTGACGACTGAGGCTCTGAACCTGGTCGTGTTAGTCTTGGTAATCTCGTGTCTCGACTACGCTAACTCATTATATGTTGGTATACCAGCTTTTACCAACTACATTGTATGCAGTTGGTGCAGAACCACGCAACCAGACTAATCGCCCGTCAGCCCTGCAGACATCACGTTAAACCCCTGCTGAAGAGCCTACATTGGCTTCCAGTGGCCAGACGTTGTGCCTTCAAATTGGGCTGTACCATCTTTAAAGCCCTTGCTGGGAATGGTCCTGCTTTTATTTTCTCTATGATAAAACAGTATATCCCTTCCCAAAATCTATGCTCCTCCAACCTCAACCTACTGTCCACTCTCCCATTTAAATGCAAAAAGCATGGAGGGCTCAGATTTGCGGTCCTGGCCTCGCAATTCTGGAACTTGCTCCCTTTGGAAGTGAGAAGAGCGTCCCCCTATGCTCAGTTCAGAAAAAACTTAAAACCTGGCTAATCTCCCAAGCATATCAGTGAGGTGATTGCCCGTTAACACTGCGTCTTTTCAGCCCTCAGCGCCATTAAACTGCTTGGTGTACGTGCGCTTAAGAAGTCGTTTTAACATAACATAACAACCGGAACCCCATTGGATACAAAAGCTTTACCTTTGGCACAACCCTTCAAAGCTTCAAGGACCTCATCATGGGAAAAGTCAAGGGGCATGCAACTCTTGAAATAAGAGCTCATTTCTGCTTCCTTTAGAGCCAGGTGGGTAAACATCGACTCATTATTAACCAAAGGGTCAAAGATCCTTTTGAAGTTACCGACTCAGGCTTGGAGGGAGACATGTGATGTAAATTCAGGCATGCAATCATTTTTCAATAACAACACATTTACAGTACTCCAAAACAGGATATGGCCATTAGTCTCAGCTGCCTGATCAAGTTCGACCAGGCCCTCAGCACCATTTTTCTATAGGCTAGTGCCTCATTATAATGATTCCTTTGAGGCTTAATAATAGAATAATCGCCTTGGGGCACAATGGAGAGTAGCCCTCAGCTTCTTAATGCCTGTATACACATGTGATTGAACCAGCAATGTCTATCTGACGGCCTGTCCTAGCGGGCAACATCAGTAGGGTATTAAGTAATTAGCTCAAATGCAGAGACCAAGCCATCATTATCCACATCAGGAGCTAAACAGAGATCAAACTCATTTGCATTCATGGCTAGCAACCTCCACAATATGCATATAGGGTTGACTCCTGACCATCTAATATGAACACCATTCAGCCTGACAGGAACAATACTTAATATGCAGTTAGAGGCTATAGAGCAATCAGCATAAAAAATCATGGCTAGGACAATTGGATTATGGTCACTTACTAGAGTTCAATTGACAGTGGAGCTAATTAAGAAATGATAATTTGTGGCGTGTGCATCTCTCCCTATAAACATATGGGTCTATAAATTGCATATAGTATTATGGTCTTCCAGCAACAGAGGATCATATTTGTGGAGAAAAGTGTTAAAAACCTGTCCATGCTCACTATATAGGAAATATGGGGCACCTCACCCCGCCCAGTTGGTAAAGCCATGCACCCGTCTTGCCGGGTGACTACATCCTTGGATATTAAAATCACCGGCCCATACAATTGGACAGGAAGTCTCAGATAGCAATAATAATGCATATAGGTCCCCTTCCAGAGCGTTAACAACATCACAGTCGGTGGAATTAAATACGTTATTATAACAAATAATTAGCAGAAGATCAATCCCCCCCTTAAGTGACAATAGCGTAAATTAATAATAAGATGTGACAGATCTTCAAGTAGTAATAGGCAGCAAATGTAAAATCAACATCTGTAAACCACCTTTAGCGTGACCTGCAGGTGCCCGTATTGCCACAGTAAATAGGCAGGAAAAACCTTCTACATGCAGAGGGTACACCTGCCAAGTGTCCTGAATACAAATTAGGTGAGTAGTAGAAATGATTTGAAGACAGTGTGGGGCAGTTAACTTATTCTAGAGCCCCGAGAGATTCAATGAAACAAGGCCATATAACCCATTGTAGCCAGATTGAACTGAATAGACAGCTGGACCAGAGACCAACTAGAGTTCCTTGCTGATGCCCCATTGCCAAGCAGAGGGGAAGTACATAGATCAGGAGCATTAGAATCAACTGGAGACATATTATTGTGGTAGTGAGATAACCTAATAGGGCCAGAGGGGTCATTTAGACCAAAAGGATGAGGCTTGACCACTGCATCTGAAAAGCAGAGCGTTACCCCCTTGGAGAAGTCAGACAAGGACTTATGCAGAATCTCCCCAGCAAACCTGGGATGCCTAAACTGATTAATGAGCAAATCCCCATCAAATGTTTACCTAGAAGGACCGATCCAGCCCACCTTATGTGTCAACAGGATTTGTTCAGTACCAGAGATCGGGGAAAATAGACTTAGACTACAATCTCTTGTCATCAGCCCTTATAACCGTGCCAGGAAATTGGGAACAAGTAGGCCAGACAAGTCATGCAGGAGGCGAGGAACAAATGTGGCATCTTTGGTGGGCAGCACACAGACATATGGGTCAAAGAAGAAAAGAAGACATTAGGGCAAGCCCAAAATATAAAGGGCAAAAAAGCAGAAGGTGCACACAAGCCCACCCAGGGACTTGTTATATGACCACTGGTTGGTCAAAGGCATTCACTGGGTGGCAGGCTGCAAGGTAACAGGGGTGCCAGAAGCTGCGGTTAGTGCTGCTGTAAATGGGCAAAGCAACTCCTCAATTGCAAGAAAGCAGGTGCAGGGGGCATGGTGATAGACTGTTCAGGAAAATTTCTGATTCAGCCAAAATAAATAAATGAGCTTTGTGTACTCTCGTCAGAGTGGCCAGCTGGGTGGATGGCATCTACCATCTGAAAATTGTGGGTGGATGCCATATACCCACATCTACTCTTGACTTGTGCACTGTATACAGGACTTTTCAGTAAAAAGTGCTGCTGAATCATAAGTACGTAGTGTGGAATGTCGCTGTATAAAGAAATAAATAAATCATTTTTTTTAAACAAACAATGGGGCTGATTGCGATGGCGGACGGACTTCAGTCCATCTGCCATTGTATCGGGGAGTGGGACCGCCCGCCTACAAGGCAGCGGACCTACAGGGATAATTACAATGTGACCTCCACTACTGCAGTCACAATACCTATATTTTACATTGCTGTTTGGTGCTGCTGCCTGCAGCACTGCCGCAATGTAAAAACGGGACATGTAACATATCCCTGCACTACATGGCAGGCAGGCACCATGCAGTGTCTAACACACTAAATGGTATCATTTCATTGATAACTTTATTGCGGTCATAGACCATAAAAGCACAGATAAAATGTGTACATAGACAAGATAAAATAAATAAATAATTAAAAATACATGGTTTAAAAATTATTAAACAGTAAGTTATCACGGGAGAGGTAGCAAACATCACAATTAATCACAATTCATTAAAGCGAGCCTTCTGTGCCACATACCATGTAAAAACCGTGAAACCGCAAACACAATAAGAGGGGAGGTGTCATATCTTAAAATTCTAACAGCTTGTACACATTGCCTTAGGCCGAGATTTCTGCATAACGGTACCAGCCAGCATCTCCTTATTATACTATAGGCTGGGCAGAAGAATAAGATGTGAACTGTATCCTCTTTAATATTGTTGCAAACTGGGCAAGTTCCTTCCTTTCGTCCGTCCCATTTACAAGTGAAAGCCCCAATAGGTAAGCATCCATGTCTTAATTGTGTATAGAGTTTTCTTGCAAGGGGAGGCTGTATTAAGTCCAAAAACTCCTCCCTCTTGGACACAAGTTTTACCTGCAAAAATTCTGTGGACAGTCTGCCCAAAGTTGCCGAGCTATACAGGAGACTTGGGTTGTAATGTCTCAGGGAAGCCAAAAGCTCTATTCTTTTCACTTACGGGCAGCTCTCCTCCGGGGTCTCCCATAATTGGGGCATACCAATTTGATGGTATCAGTTCTTCGGAAAGATAGAAAAAGAGGGGGCGCTCTGCAGCCCTTATCGGTTGCGAGTGGGTGTGATAGTCTCCAAGGATAAGATTGCGTGTGCAAAAGTGGGGAGTAGTACTCCTGTGTGTTCTTGTGCCCTCATACACCCTTGCGAGTTTAAAGCATCATCAACGGGCTATGCTCCTCGTGGGGGTGGCGCTGGAGTCCCTCACAGGCCCCACAAGAGGGCTCTTTGTCAGAGATCTTTTTAGGAGTTGCCGCACTTGTGCATGTGGGTGTGTGGGCCAGGTGAATTGATGTGAGTGAAGATAAAATAACCTGTTAGTACCCCAGCAAATTTTTTGTGGGGTCCTCTAGGTTAAGCTAAAAATTTAGACGGGAATGGAGATACTCCTTAAGCAATTGAAGGGGGGACAGATATATTCCCGCTGCCTTCAACCTGTAAAACAGTGTGTGGTGTTTTTAAAAGTGAAGGGTGGTTGACATGTTTCGCGCAGCCAGTGGGTCTCTAATGGATCCCTATGCGCTTCATCAGGACCCTGAGTTAAGGTGGAGAATGTGGGAATCAGGGGAAGACACCATATAGTCCCACCATACCTATTATGAGGTCAGGTAAACATTTGAGACATGTGTTATTCCAGTGCTCTAGACCCAACCTAATGGAGACAAGAGGAAGAGAAAAAATATATACAATAGTACGGGAGTAGGCAAAATATGATTACATCTAGTCACATGTACTTATCGTGATTTTGCAACTGAGATTCAAATTGCAAAAGTGATGTGGTCAGGGGCCACATGGGTGATAATTCACTATGGCCGCTCTGTGATGTCATAGTGTATCACAAGGACCTGTGTGCTATGTGGACATGCCTCAGACTGCATTACAACAGGCAGGAGTGTGACCATGGTATCCAAAAGGCCAAAGAAAGTAGGGCAGTAAAAATGAAAATGACACATGCGATCGAAGAGTCAGAGGGGATCACTTGTGTCAGTGAAATAGTATCAAGAGTGACCAACTGGATCAACCACCAACTGGATCAACCAATGCACGCAAATGTCCAGGTCCAGTGTTGTTTGAAAAAAGGCGCTCTTATGCTGGTCAGGCTCACAAGAGTTGCTTGACTCACTTGTGATCATGTTCTATCGTAGGCTAAAAGAAATAACATTATAGCCGATATATGTAGGACAGTTGCAATTCATGTTGATTAATGGCTGGATGAGCATGCAGTGAGAGTGCCTCAACACCATAAAACAGGGTTGTAGGTACTTCTTTAAATCAACGTGCACAGACCCAAGTTGTGGTTATGCCGTGCTTGAGTTTGTCTAATTGCCTAGTGTGGCAGGCACGCACCAGTGATGACCGTTAAAGCTGGAATGAATTAAACGTAAGAAAAAGTACTAGCATTGTGTGGCAGGCAGGCACAAGTGATGATCATTTATGCTAGAATGAGTTAAACATAAGAGAAAGTAACCATACCCTCCCCGTGTTGGAGTAGGGCCACGTCTGCATTTTGATCGAGCAGAGAGTGGAGAACTATACATAAAGAGGTAAAAGATGCCAACATGTGAGTCTCGAGGGAGGAACAGCGCGCGCTGAGTTTACCTTGTAATCAGTGTTTTTGGCAGCAACGGGAACTTACTGTGTCACCCTCCTTGCAGGACCTGTAAACCTGTCAGCCGATCAGATCCGCCGGTGCCTGAATGCCGGAAGAGCCCGCTAAATATAGCGGGACCAATTACTGGTTCAGCGAGTGGGCGTATCCGTCCTAACTCATATCAGTGGAGCGCGAGGTGGTGTTGGTAATAAAACAGCGGCGGCCATCTTGAAAGGTCTTTTTACTACCAAGCCATTGTCGTAAATGCAGATTTTCCACAGTTTTAATGTAAAGAAAATCATGATTTTATTAAAAAAAGGCACGGAGGCTAATATCATTCCTCCGCTGTGCCCGCCCTGTAATTAATTTTGTTTGGTTTATTTTGAAGGATGAAGCTGAAGATGAGGATGGAGAGGATGTTCATTTCCAATGAGACAAAAAAAACATTTCCCTTAAATTCCTTACTCTGATTAAATCCCAATATATATTTTTAATTAACCTAGGCTACTTTAATAAATCAATTTCTAATTAAATAGAATTCAAACAGAGTACTTATCTCTTGTTCGAGCAGCAACAAAAGAGGAAGGTGGCTGCTTGACATGGTGTCTTATACATGTTCTAAGTTCTGGAATGTTTTGATAATATTCTAAGTTCTATGATATTGTTGCTGCTGTGTTTGGGCAGTAATAAAAGGGATATGCATAATGTTGGCCTCCGGGCCTTTGACATAAAATTTTAATTAAATTGAGATTAAATGAAACAGGGGGTCAAGAGTATACATTGTAATTTAAGTAGCCACACCGTGTCATAGGGTCTACAGTATATCATCCCCGATATTTATATTCTTGATATTTTTGTTGTATAACAACTGGTTGTGGCGGACACTAACACACACAAAAGCTGTTCATGCGAGTAATGTTGGCTGCTTGTCAGTTATTCAAGTCGTGTAAGTGACGTGTATTATAGCAGCATGTGTGTGTAGTTGATTAGGTGTTGGGAGGTCAGGCAATTCCCAGAAGGGTTCAGTAGCATCTAAATACATAATGGTTATATAGGGAGGTGTCAGAGGGTTGCCGAATGTGTACTCTTCCCAGGGGATGCCTGTTCCCTGCCTGATGTGTGGCAGACAGTTGGGTAACCCAATATGTAGTTTGTTGTTTACTTCAGCGTGAAGGGTGCAGTGGCTGAAAAGGATTTTAAGACGTCAGCTCTGCCCAGGGGTTGTCATCGTTTAAACAACCCACATTGCTTTGTAACCTAAAAACCCAACGTTGTTCCTGTCTGAACAGCGTGGACATTGTCCAATTCGGGTTTGATTAAATCACAGTCCATTGTAAACTTTCGGGAGGGTGGTTTTTCTCCAGAAAATGATTCTGTAGTCTTGTGGTGGTCCTTTTGCATCGGATCGTGCTTTTATGTTCTTCGATACGGACCTTAACTGGTGCCTGCCATATGTTGCAGGGATATGTAGGGGGGACCATAGGTGCCCCCAGTGCCCATATCTGGGGTGCAGGGGGAAAGGGGGCCCACTATGGGCCCCCAAAGTCCCTTTCTGCCTGCCTTTTCATGGTGGGTTACCAGCCATGAAAACATCAGTCGGAAAGGGACATCATAATCCCTACGGCGGTGCCTGGCAGGAACCGCCACCATTGTAGGGATATGATTCCCCTCGGACCATCTGATGGGCTCCTTGAGCCTGTATGAACCATGGCGGTCGGTTTTCCTGACCACCAAAGACATGCCTGTCATTGTTATATGGTGGGCGTAAAACCTGTTTACGATGGTGGTGAAACCGTCACCGACAGGCCACCATCGTAATCAGGCCCAATATTTTTTCTAGCTGAAGTAGTTTAAAATAACACTGTCAGAGAATGTGTTGCATAATGCAGCCTAATTTTGCTTGTGTTGCTGCATACTTTTGATAACCTGCTGCATAATTTAATCCTTCATTGACACATAATTCTAGTTGCCTTGACAATGGTAAACCACTGCAGAGTGGTTTGGGGATTGCAATTAGAAAGAAACTGTTAATCCATTGGAAGAGACATATATTTAAATATGAATGTGACTGTTATGAACGAAATTGGGTTGTGAATACAATTTCTGATCTAAACTAGTACACTTTTAGACACATTTCGCATTCTGTCTTCTAAAAGGCTCTTGCAGTAGCTAAGGTTACCTCAGTCAAAGTATATACTACTTAGAAGAAATGAAACAGCAAACTTACGCACTCGCGGCCGGTGTAGGTAAGAGCGGCGGGGGAGTGGTGGGCGGGGATGGTGAGTCGACAGGCGACGACGAGAAAGATAAATAAAAAGAAAACCACTTATTTTGCGCTTCGCGCATCGCCGACTCGGCGATGCGGTGAGCGCAAGGTAAGTGGTTTTCTTTTTTTTCCCCAACAGGGTGAAGACAGTTGGATGGTTACTCTCTGATGAATGGAAATAGTCAGTGACTTCTGTTTTTGCTCAGCACGCGGGATCGCTCAATGTAGATTGTAGTCGTTACTGATGCCAGCTTGATTATATCATTTCTGACATATCTCCACCGGTGTCAGTCACTGGCTGATCTTATGATCTGCTGCCCAGCTGTGTCCATCTGTGAGCGAGGATGGTAGTTGAGTTGCTCCTTTCGGACACTGGTAACTCCCCAGTGTCTTTAGTCATTATTTACTACATGATGATATCAGTCACTCTCTAGCAGGATATTAATCGCTGCAATTAGTCAAATTTTTATGCTTTGATTTGCGTCCTCTACTTATGTCCAAGCTACCAGCCAATTCCTGGGAACGTCAGTCTGCATTCAGTTTTGTGTCACTGCCCAGTGTTGACAAATAGTATGTGAAAACGAATTTCACTGTCAACCACTGAAGATGTTCATCTCTGAATAAAGACTCCATGCCCTACTGGAGGCTTCTCTGTAGGGTCTGGTTATGTCAGCCATTCGATGACGACAAATACTATGTGAAAGTGAGATTCACTGTCTGACTATGTCAATCACTCTCTGATTTGTCTACCACTGAGTGTTGATTTCATGCACTGTTGAAGAATTCTATTTATTGTCTCTTGATGTCAGTCACTCCCATATGACATTGATCATCCGTACACTACGTGAGATTTCTGTATATGGGCAGGTACAGCCAGCTGCTCCCCCCGTTCACTAACTCAGGATGCTACTAGCTATCTGATAACATCATACACGCGCTGTGAAATTTCCTTTTTTAATGCTATCCTTTACTTTTTTATTACAAGATACACTCCTGTTGATGTCAGTCAATGGTTGAGGATTTAAATGGAACTCTAAGATGTCAATAAGAACCTGATGATATTGAGCACAGCCTGCAGATGCACTCACAATCCATGACTCACATCAATGAAAGCCTAAAGGTACCAATTTCTACCTGATATCATGGACGACTAAGAAGGCCCTCATTACTCATGGATCAGGAAACTCAGGCGTCAATTGCCCCACTGGGAAATCTTGATCATGTGGAGATCACCATGGAGAAATTCCCAGTGGAACACACGTTTTTATCCTCGCAATGGAGAAGAATAGCGGTAATGAGTATTTGGACACTGATTCTGCCATGTTTTCCAGGCCTTTTCCTCATGCACAATTTTTAATACCCACTGAAATGTTTGAAGGGAAAAGCAAACAGCAGTGTGCTTTGAATGCACTACTTGTAGTTCATGCCAATATCAGAATTACAGTGAAAGTTCTAATGAAGGATGAAAGGGTCCACTATGAGTGGACCTGGAATCAGTCCAGTGTTTCGACCCCTACCCTACCCTAGAAGTACCGAAACTGTGGGCATCAATAATTCTGAATGGGAGAGGACTTACTGCTTGATGAGAAAAGGTTGATGGTGAAAAACAAGCAGAACCAGTATTTCCAGAGAGGTTCCTTCATGTTTTTCGCCGGTTTCAAATGGCCATTTTTCCTGCTTTGAGCAGAGTGCCTGGATGAAATCTCTGGACCTGTGGTGTGCCCTTGTATACTGTAATTACAGGGGACATATTATCAAGGGATTTATCACCGCTTTTTTGGCTTTAAAAGCCAAGAAAGCGGAGATAAAATTATCACCCTATTACCTAGCTGTCGCTAACACCAGTTAGCGACAGCTAGTAGGAGATAGCGACCATCTTGGGCCCCGCTTAGCATGTCAGAGAAATTTATCACTAATGACATGCAAAGTGGGCGTGCCAAGATGTTAGCGACTGGAAACAGTTGCTAACATCGCTATCTCCTATTACCAACTTTTGGAGATATTCGCGCTAAGCGCGAATATCTCCAAAAGCTAACACCTGTCCTGAGCAGTTCTTAGCCATGTTATCCAATGGTAGGTGGATAACATGGCTAAGAGCATTTGCTCGATAATGCATGAATGTAGCTGACTTTACAGCGATATTCATGCATTTCGGCCGATTTTTATCGCTTAGGAGATAAACCTTGATAATAGCCAGGCTCCTAAGCGATAAAAATCGCCGCAACACGGCGATAAAATTATTGCCGCTAAGCCAACATAGCGATAATTATCGCTAGTTGTTGGTAATATGCCCCCAGGTTTTATGGAATTTCTTTTTTTAACATTTCCGTCCGTATTTATCAAAGAAATAATTTTGCCCATATTATTAGTATTTATCCATATTTATTTTGTAGTTTGTGAATAAGTAGAGTCAAAAATGGTACATTTCCACATTTATTTTACCGATAAATATGCACTCATACTTTAATGCCTGTCAAGTTTTAGGAAACTCAGCAGCCAAATATAGCAACACACTACTGCTTATCTGTTGTCGTGGAATCCACAACAGACAGCATAGAAAGTCAAACTTTTGAAGCACCATTTTCAGTATTTTTCCACTTATAAAAATAAATCCAGAGAGTAAACACATTGTTTTCTGTCTGTATTTAAATGTAAAAATCAATAAAAAACCTAAAACTGGGAGCCTTAACTGTAATACCCCAGTAGGGCAGGTAACTGGGTGCATCAGGAATTATGGAATACTCGTAATGAGACCTTAGGTGGAGACTCTGACGTCAGTCACAACATGGTGCTGCCATGCACCGTGAAGGATCCAGAATACTGCTGGAAAATGCCCTATCCTGGATGATGCCAGTTACCCCCTAATGACGCCCTTCACTGCTAAATGATACTGAACACCGAATTCCATTCCCTTTACTGAAATTGTATAAGCGCTTTTTCCAAAGCAATATATAGAGGACCCTAAAACAGATGTATTCGAAGTCGAAAGGAAGGAAGCTGAATTTAAGACTAGCTCATAAAGCGGATGTATGTCACTACAACGCACACTTTTACAACGCATACCTTTACAATGCATTTTTTACAACGCAACATCCATTGCAATGCATTCCATTTCAACGCATGCCATTACAACGAAAATTAAAAAACGACATTTACAACGCATTCCATTACAACGCATAATACCTTTACAACGCATACCATTACAACGCATAACATTACATTGCATGTTTGGTAAGTATTGGATAGTGTAGGGGTAAAATTTACTATTCTAACTCCAGGTGGTGCAACAGTAGGCTAAGTGTTGGATAGTGTAGGGGTAAAAATTACTATTCTAACTCCAGGGGGTGCAACAGTAGGGTAAGTGTTGGATAGTGTAGGGGTAAAAGTTTTGTTGTAATGGTAGTGCGTTGTAAAAGTTGTTTTGTAAAGGTTGTTTCCCTCATAAAGAAGCATATAAAAATGATTCGAGTTCCAAATGATTTTACAGGAAACATTAGTGGGATACAAGCAGGTTTACAGCATCAAAGCACACAATGTCCAAATTGAATCATTTGCAAGAAGATCAAAAGAACATGGTATTGAGTTTGTATCCTTCTAAGTAAGCAAATGAATCGGTTCAATGGATATGTACTTTAAAAAGTTCCTTAAAAGTGACACAGTAATTGTGTCGAGTTAGTTTTGGTGGAGGTGAGTTTTCAGAGAACTCTCAAATAGGTTGAAGGATTTAAAAATGTTAATGGAAATTAGAAAGAACTTCCATAGCTTATATGCATTGCAAGGAAAGGAACATGCGTTGCAAGATCCTTTCTGGAATGTTTAGTTCAATAGGTGATAGTTGACTTTTCTTCTACGCATGCAGGAGCTCCCAGAAATGATCAGTTTCTTTGAAAGTTATTCAAAAGCATTCAGGTATGTTAAGCATAGAATTTTATAAATGCATTGTGCCTCGATTGCTAGCCCTTTTAGGGAGCAGAGTTCTGTTATACAGCCATATCTACAGGAATTAGAGATCATGCTAACTAAACCTTGAAATACAGAATTTAGAGGTGCTGAGCTTTTCTTTAGAAGTTGGGTACGAAAGATAATGCCTTAGATGGCGTAAAAGATTTACAACAGCGTGGAAGGGTATACTCAGACATGAGTCCCTTGCTCATTGCACCATCAGGATTCAAGCAAGCCGGGCCGAAGAAGGCTGTAATGCCAGAAACCGGTCCCTGGAAGCTTGTTTCCTTCCCAGTGTAAGAATTGGCTTTTGTAGTTTGGTTTGCCCTGTTCCCATCATGCACTGGGACAGGAACAGACTAATTTGCATACAGCCAGGTTCTGAAACTGGGATGGTGCAGTGAGCTAAAAAACGGTGTTGGATCTAGCCCTGATCTCTTGACAGGGTGAGAGTATTCTGCTTAATTCAGAGACTCTGTCCCTCACCACCCCTTGTTGTAAATATTAGATGGCGTAAAAGAGCACAATGGGTTGAACTGATGATTTTAAATCATGAGATTCTAGGAAATGTTTGCAGTTAAGAAATAATTGAGCTACAAAAATGAACCTGTGGCAGAATCTTAATGTGGACTTTAATTTTACATTTGACTTGGACGGTTTTGACCAATTCAATAACTTGAGGCTGAAATTCAGTAGACGGAATCACATTTAAACAATTTCCATAAATATGGAAGGTCGGTTCATGATGAGAAGATACAAAAATAAGGGGCATATTATCAAGGGCATTATTGCCGCTTTAGTGGGACTTTTTCATGCGAAAGCGGCGATAATTTTATTGCCTTATTAGCAAGATGTCGCTAACAACTGTTAGCGACAGCTTGTAGGCGATAGCGACCGGTTTGGGGCCCGCTTTGTATGTCAGCAATATTTATCGCTAATGACATGCAAAGTGGGCATACCCAAACTGTTAGCGACTGAAAGCAGTCGCTAACATCGCTATTGGCTATTATCAACGCAGGCGAAGCGATGAAAAAATTCGCGTTAGGCGCGCATATCACCAAAACCTAACGCCTGCTCAGACCACTTCTTAACCTGTATATCCAATGGGAGGTGGATATTCAGATTAAGACCCTATTGGTGATGATGCCTGAATATCGCTGGATTTCCAGCGATATTCACGCATTGAGCCGCTATCGCCGGATATTTTATCGCATTTGAGATAAACGTTGCTAATAGCACGTTATCTCTGCAATAAAATCCGGCGATGTGTGGCGATAAAAAATATATCGCGACGCTCATTTAGCGATAAATATCGCTAGTTGTTGGTAATATGCCCCTCAGTTTTTACTTCATTTAGCTTCATCTGTTTTTATATATTCGTTAGACAAGGGTACAGAATTAAGTGGTGAGAGGTTTCTGCCTCTTTAAGAAATAACTAGGGGGCATATTATCAAGGGCATTATCGCCGCTTTAGTGGTACTTTTTCCCGCGAAAGCGGCGATAATTTTATCGCCTTATTAGCAAGCTGTCGCTAACAGCAGTAAGCGACAGCTTGTAGGCGATAGCGACCGGTTTGGGGCCCTCTTTGCATGTCAGCGATATTTATCGCTAATGACATGCAAAGTGGGCGTACCCAAACTGTTAGCAACTGAAAGCAGTCGCTAACATCGCTATCGCCTATTATCAACGCAGGCGAAGCGATGAAAAAATTCACGCTAAGCGCGAATATCGCCAAAACCTAACGCCTGCTCAGACCACTTCATTACCTGTATATCCAATGGGAGGTGGATATTCAGGTTAAGACCCTATTGGCGATAATGCCTGAATATCGCTGGCTTTCCAGCGATATTCACGCATTGAGCCGCTATCGCCGGATATTTTATCGCATTTGAGATAAACGTTGCTAATAGCACGTTATCTCTGCGATAAAATTCGGCAATGCGCGGCGATAAAAAAAATATCGCTAAGCTCATTTAGCGATAAATATTGCTAGTTGTTGGTAATATGCCCCTAGATCTCAATGGAATAAAGATAATATCAGATTTCTAATTCTATTAGAAGAGACCAAAGTTATTCAAGGTATATATTGAACAGTAACAGTTACAGTAATGAGCCCTGAGTTGCACTATAGGTAAAAGGGATCTCTTTAGAGAGACTACCATCAATTGTTATTTGTTATGCATTAAAACCAGTCCGCAAGAGAAGATTCAGACCACTGTAGAGCAATGTTCTTAATTCTAAGAGTTTCAGTGCGGGTAAAGACGAGGACTTTATGGGCCACCCTGTAAAACGCAGCGGATAAGTCTAAACAAGTTTGGAGTTAGGATCTTTCAGCTGATGGAGCCTCTGGGTGAAACAACACAGACCACTGGAGTAAATGGTGTGTACCTCTCTGCCATTCCTGTGGGCAATCACAGACACAATCTTATTCTCTCTTTAAAAAGAACTTTCCTTCGCCTGGCTTCAAATTCATCGTTCTACAGTCACTACAGCCCTTTCTCCGCTGAACTAGAGGCAGTATTCGGCACTAAGGGATGAAACTGACCCTGGAGCAATGACTTACTAATGGGAATCTTGGTAACTATGGATGCCAACTTAACCCTATTGATGAAAGGTGGAAGTGGAAGGAGGGTCAGTTTCCCCATTGTACATTTGTCCCAATGTGACACCAAGAATGAGTTGTTTATGCATATTCCTCTCTATCCACCTTTGCACTGCCTTTCATCTTATCTGTCTGCTTCATTATTCAACTCTCTTCAGCTATTTAGCATCCTGTCTTCTTTCTTTTTGGTTCATACACTTGAGGTTGAAGCCCATCGGCCTTTCCCTCCCCGCGGCTTAGTAAAAGGCCTGATTGCCAGAGCCCCAGGCCACCTCTTCATCCCATTACGAGAGGTATGGGCAATTCGAGGGTAATTGATTTCGTTGTGCTCTGTGTCAACCAAGCCGGAGCATTGGTTGCCATGGCAACTCCTTCCCGTAATTTTCGCGAGGCTGCTGAGGACTACAAGTCAAAGAGGCTCTCGTTTTACTTTGTGTAATTGACTTGCTAAAGTTGGAAGTTAGGATGGGAGTTAATGGGGCTCCCTCTGCATTGCAGAAACACAAATCAGGCACAGTGCATTCCCTGGAGAATAGTGCCCCATGGATGGAAACAAATGTTCTAATTAGCCGAATATTCTCCTAATGAGAAATCTTTCCGCTGGAAATAATATGTTGAATTATTGAGCCATGAACCCTTGTACGAGGAATGTTCTTATGATAGGAGCACATAGCAGCAGAACCAGGGGTATTTAGAACGAAATGGCTCATGACCCTTTAACAAATGGAGCGAGGCAGACCACGTGAGGCCTTCTGACTTTTACCCAGGCTTCCCCTAGTTCTTTTTCTCGCTGTTAGGTAACACTTGATGCCATATCAGCATAGATACAACTTTATATTTATTATAAACACTTGAGTGCATTCTAAGATGTGTAGACCTTGTTCATATAAGGTGAAGTAATTGGACTAAAAGACCTAGATAACAGGGGTGAACAGAGGTATACACTAGTCTGCAAAACAGTGCCCTTTATGACTTTGAGTAGTCGAGTGCATTTCACATGCTTGTTTGAATTTATTTCATTGAGAGTATATATATATATATATATATATATATATATATATATATATATATATATATATATATATATATATATATATATATATATATATATATATATATATATATATATATATATATATATATATATATATATATATCACAGACGGGCCTTAAGGGACAGTAATGCCCTTTTCATGAAACTGGCAGCTAATTAACCTCAGCACATGGGCTCTAGGATGGCAAAGGACGTTTGCAGAAACAATAAAAATAGGATGCAGCGGATAAAAGAGAAACATCAGAGTTATGAAACAGTGCAATTTGAAGGTGGTACACACAGGGAGAAAAAGACTGTCAAGTGTATTGGAAAAGATGGTGATTAGAAAGGGCTCGAGTCCTTACCTTAAGGACCGGTCTCAAGCGAGGGCGAAGGCTGTTCTATAGAGAAGGGGTGAGGGATTGGATGGTCTCGCTTGTTAATTCTCCACTTTCATCTTCAGGATCTCCAGCATCAAAACGTTTATTAAGAGGGTGATAAGTAGTTTTTTTTTCCAGTGAGGAATTCTATTATAATTAATTAATGGCTTTGAAAATAGTGCAAAGAGCTTTGAATGTGATACAGGCTTGGACTGGGAACCAGTTAAGGTCATTGAGATTGGGGGTGTTTTAGTCATATTTGTGTTTACCAGTGTTAAGATGAGCAGCATCATGGAAGGTGACCTTTACAGGGGTCAGTGTGGCTTCAGGGATCCTGGTTATTAGAGCCTTGTCTGCTTTAGGGTGGGAGTGAATGAGGGCCTACACTGGGGGTTGTTAGTCAGGAGACTAAATGGGAAAAAAAAGCTTTAATGCTTCTAAGAAGGCTGGTCTTCTACCAGGTAATGTGTGCTTTTTTTGAACATTTTCTTTGAAGGTGAGGGGTGGATTAATTTAACAATCCAATGACTTGGCTGAAGAGTCAAGAGTATGGGTGGAGCTCCATTTCATTGTTTTGAGACTGTCTTCTTTGGGAGGCTGGAGCTTGCCTCCCTTTACGAGGGCAAACTAATATCTGGTAGGGTTGCACTTCAAACAGACTGCTGAAATTGTTGGTGAATTTCACATGCCAATAAGATCTTAGGTAACATAAGAGGATCACTGGTGTTAAGGTGCAATTTATAGTTGAGTTCATCAATTACAATGCCAAAGGACTCTGGGGCATATTATCAAGGGGGTTTATCTCCGCTTTTTTGGCTTTAAAAGCCAAGAAAGCGGAGATAAAATGATCTCCCTATTACCTAGCTGTCGCTAACATCAGTTAGCGACAGACAGTAGGAGATAGCGACCATCTTGGGCCCCGCTTTGCATGTCAGTGAAATTTATCACTAATGACATGCAAAGTGGGCGTGCCAAGATGTTAGCGACTGGAAACAGTCACTAACATCGCTATCTCCTATTACCAACTTTTGGAGATATTCGCGCTAAGCGCGAATATCTCCAAAAGCTAACACCTGCCCTGAGCAGTTCTTAGCCATGTTATCCAATGGTAGGTGGATAACATGGCTAAGAGCATTAGCTCGGTAATGCATGAATATCGCAGACTTTTCAGCGATATTCATGCATTTCGGCCGATTTTTATCGCTTAGGAGATAAACCTTGATAATAGCAAGGTTCCTAAGCGATAAAAATCTCCGCAGCATGGCGATAAAAATATTGCCGCTAAGCCAACATAGCGATAATTATCGCTAGTTGTTGGTAATATGCCCCTCTGTGCGGTGCAATGAAATACCATTTATACGAGGGTAAAGCCTTGACGACTCCCATCCTTAAATGATAAGGGTGTTGGTATTTCATGAAGTGCCTTTCATTATATCGTCTACTTGTGAGGATGTTGCAGAATGAGTTGAGAACTGCATTGGAGAAGATTGTGTAGGAGGCAAGGGTATGAAGACCACTTTATATATATGAATATTTTAAAGCAGCACTGAATGGAGACCTCCTGACAGACAGCATTGAAAATATGACAAAGTGGCAGAGTTCGCTGAAGCATACGTCATTTGAGATTCAGAAGATCGCCATCTTCCCACCCGTTGCCCGCAGCCACTTTTTGGACTTCCGTAGTTCCCTCTGTCTCAATCAACCCCCACTTGCTTTTTGGATGGGAAAGCATTTTTTGTTAATTGTTATACAGTGTAAACTCCATATTTGAGGAGTCCATACCTATGCATGCCCTCGGATCATAGAGTGTATGTTAGGTATACCATGGTATTTTATATGTGTCTGTGGAAAACTAAAAACGTGCTCATGTCTGGCATTTGCTCTCAATATATTCTTCTGCTGTGGTAAGTATTCCCCGTTTTTGAGAAACGTACAATGGAAAAAATCTCAGGTCATCCATAGAGAAGGTCTTGTGCAAGCCTAGATAATTCAGCCATGACATTCTGTATAATTTGATAACCAACCAATTTACATCAATAAATAATAACCACTGAGTTACCCATTGGCATTGGGTTACATAGTGGCATGCTACCCACCATAAAGCCCTCCAAAGCCTCATCTGGGGTAGTAAATCTATATTAATTCAATTGCAAAGCAATTCAGTACAATTCAACAGGTGTCTAATTGACCATTCTCAGACAATACATACCATGATGTTCAGTGGGAGCAAGTCTATCTGATAGAGACATATAGCCACAGATTCCTTACTTTAGAATTATCCCCAGATGTAAGACTGGATCCGGAAATCTTTCATGAGCACTGTGCACCGGTAGGTGGCATATTTTGGCTCTGCATGCCGGTGGCAGCGTCATCCGCGCCAGAAGTGACATGTGCGGTGCCTATTTAGGCACCACCCCTGTGTGCTGATGTCAGGCTTTTCTTTCTGCATCACTCAGCGCAGATCTGGAGAGAACAACCCTGATTCGATTTTTGACTGACCTTTTTCGACTTTTGTCGAAGTCTTTTTTGAGGGATCTTCTCCTGCTGTGGCATGGATGTTCACTAGGAAGGCCGACTTCAAGCCCTGCAGCACCTGTCATCGACAGATGTTGGTGAAGGGACCTGAATCTTATTTGCCTATGGTTCCTGGAGCGGGACCACTATGCCAAGACCTGTGCCAATTGCACACCAAGGCCTTTTGGGGAGCAGTCCCTTAAGCTCCTTGCTGCTCAATGTGTCACACCATGACAGTCTCAATCCCAGCCTAGGCGAAGGTCCTGGGATCGGTCACTGAGCCCAAATTCCTCGAAGCACTCAATGTCGTCCACATGTTCAAGTAAGTCCCACAAGAAAAAGAAGAACTAGAACTTAAAGAGTTCTTCCACTTCGCCCCATCTATCGAGGTCTTCAGATGAGATGAGGGAACATTGTTGTGAGAAGTTGGCCTGGTATATGATGTCCACTAGTTAAAGTGGGCACCTTGCACCAGTCCAAACAACCATTATCGTGATTTAAGAGAGCAATGATAACCATATAAAAGCTATCTAAGTGGTAGCTATGGAGAGCAGCCTTCAGGCTTAGTCTTGAAGGAATGTTAAGCAGCTTGTTTTACCAGAATGCAACCTTATTGTATTGGTTAAGTGAAAGGAGAACCATACAGTAGTTAAAAGAATATATATTTCTTTTTATAACACCTCAAATACCTCACAGTATCTGCTACACAGAGATAAACGCACACAATACTGTAGCACAGAAACAATCGTAAGTAGCACTAATACACAGTGGGCTCCCGGGGAGACCAAACCATATACTAAAATAGTTTTGTAAGACCCACGACTCGAGTCAAGACAATGTCTAGAATGTGGAGAATCGCTGGGACCCCAAGAAACCATCTGAGCTTATGATCTTGGCAGTAACTTTAGCCCTCTCTCGGAGATTCCCTGGCCTGCTAACTGGGGGCCACCCCCCCCCCCTCCTAAAACAGCCATAAAAAACTTAGGTATGTGGCTAGACCAGAACTTGACGATGGAGGTCCAGGCCAAAAAACTATCAAGTACCTGCTTTGGGATACTTCGTATGTTCAGAAAAGTAATGGCCCTGCTCCCAGAGTATTCGAGGAAGACTGTAGTGCAAGCCTTGGTGGTATCAAGGCTGGACTATGGCAACCCTCTCTTTCTGGGCTCTCCTAAATACGTTACAAACATACCCAGACATCACTCAGCTAGGCCCTCACTGAGAGAGCTTCACTGGCTACCGGTCCAAGCCAGGATCAAATTCAAGTCCCTAAGTCTGGCCCACTGAGCCATGTATGGGAGAGGCCCCACCCTGATCCAAAAACTGGTCTCACATTACTGACCCCCATCACCACCTTAGGTCAAGCTCTAACTTTCTGATGAATCCTACCAGATTCAAGAGAGCCAGATGGGGCGGAAGATCATTTACCCATCTGGTACTCAAACTGTGGAATAGCATGGAACCAGAACTCCGACTAACTGAAAACGAAGTGTCCTTCAAAAAAAGACTCAAAACATGGCTCTTCCCCATAACCCATGTGCGAACACCTGTCTGTCCTGTATCACTTAAGCGCTGAGATGCCCAAGGTAGTCACGCACTTTACAAATCCCTAAACCTAAACCTAAACCAGGTGAGTTAGTAGAGACCCCACAGAGGACGGGTGCAGTGTGAGAACACTACCACGTGCTATGTACAATTCAATGGGAGAGTTGTGGTTGCAAATCTAAAGTTGAAGGACCCTTCGCAGTGGATTACTAGGAAGCCCTTTGAAACATAGAAGGTTGGAGAGCCACCCCACCTGTGGATACCAAAGTACCAAAGCTACCTATCCCAGGGAGGCAGGTCTGAAGTGGCGTCGAAAACCGCAGTCGTTCTCAATCGGAGTCTTCAAAGAAATGTCACTTCTGGAAAGAAGAAAAGTGTCTGGTGGAATCGGCAGGTGGATATTTGATGCAAGGAACCTCAAAGCAGAAGGGACACATTCTGGGTCATTTAGGGGTGACCAAGGGTTCTGTAGCCGAATGCCCACCGATGTCGGGTGCTTCAGGTGCGAAGAAGGAGACCTTGACTCTACAGCTGCAGGGACCAGGAGACATCGAGGATGACCAGAAGCTGGATACGAGCTGTCCCATGAAAGATGTCGAGTGCTGAGGGGTCGGTGTCCTGCGGGAACACAAACAAGCCTTACGCAGATGTTGGTGCTATCGACAGCCCAATGCACGAAGTTGGGGAACGCCAACACGCATAATCAATTGCAAAAGTATGCGGTGCACAGGGGTTCGGGTTATGCAGTCCCCACAAGAGATACTGGCCTCAAGAGCGGGCTCGAGCTCAAGGAACATAGGAACCCACCTCCTGTGTTGCTGGAGCTTACGTAGTCCGCAGGAGCTCAGGATCAGCAGACCGATCAGTTGCGTTATGGGCTCGGTGAATGCAGAGGAGTGACTCCTTCACCCCAAGGGAGATACTTCAGTTGTCCTTGATGCTCCACAGGTCCTGCAGTAAGCCTGTATGGTGCACGGGCACAGACAATGCTTTGGACGGAGAGGGTGATGACGTCGGGCCCAGTCAAAGCCCAGCAAAGTCCAGAGTGTCCAGACGGTAGTAGGTTAGTGGTTTCTTGTTCAGAATCTTTTCCACGTCGAATCTAGGGTTCTACAGCCAGGTAAGCCCTTTTGTACCCACGAGAGAGGGTTGGACAGATTCAGGGGTCAGGACAGGGGGATGGTTACACCCATGTCCTTTGTCTAGTTTCGTGGCAGAGCAGGAGCCAACGGCTACCAGAACTGGCTTGAGCTGGACTATGCACAGGGACACCAAATGTGTCCTTCGTGCAGACTTTCAGGCACTTTGGAAGTGAACCCACCCAGTTCCAATACACTAAATCCTGTCTGGGAGGTGGTCACACTTCCCTGTGACAGGATGGCTATTGTGCTGTCTTTCTCTGCTCTAGCTTGGCTCAGCAGCAGGAGGGCAGAAATATGTCTCTGGTCAGCAACATCTATTTTGTGCTGTCTGGGTCGAGAAGGCTGATACCGGGAAGACCAGGGACCCACTAAGCTTGCTTCTGAGGGGTGGAATCATACCTCTCACACTGGTTACCGGCATAATACATGCCTCAGCCCATGGGAGGCCTCTGGGGTACCTATGCCCTGGGTGCATGTGTACCTTATACTAGGGACTTATAAGGGTAGCCCAGTATCCTTTCTGCAGTGTACCTATGTACATGTCATTACATTTCAGGGAGAAAGCAGATAGACTGGATATCCTGATTAGCAGGATCCCAGTTAGACTAGTCAAAAACCAGCAAAACACCAGGCAAAAAGTGGGGTAACCATGCAGTCAGATCCTACCTTCCTACAATTGTCATTCGAGGTCAGGCTCCATTGTTGAGCCTGTTCTTTGGCCAGCTCAACACCTCCCTGAGTTTCCAGGAGCCAGTGGGCCCCCACCCAACTTCAAGACTTTTATGAGGCTATGCACCTCATATTTGGATGAACCGACACTGCCGGTGTGCCTTCAGGCCCTGCGGTTAAGGGAGGGGCCACTACTGGTTCCCCACCAGCGGATCCATCCCCTGGCACCAGTCGGGTCCCTTGCATCCCCTCTGGCAGTGCCATCCCCATTCTAATTCCCGACTCTGACACGGAGCCAGAGGGACATTGTCCGACACCGACTCCAGTGCCAACTGGAGCCGTGCCTTCCAGGCCAGAGCCTGACACCTATTCCTATGGGCTAGGACATGGGGAGGATTGGGAGGGGTCTCTGGACCCTGAAGAATACCAGTCCCTAGATCTCAACATGGACTGTTGTGTAGACTTGGCAGAGGCCAGTGGACTGGACACTTCCCCAGATACTGGCATGCTTTGTCCCCTACCGTGGCTAAGGAGGAGGGAGTGTCATTTGCTATGGTGGTGAGAAGGGTGGGTGAGGTCCTGGACCTTAGCCTACCCTCAATGGAAATCAAGAGTAACAACTTGACAGAGGTGAATTTATTTGGGAGCGTCCCACTCAGAACCGCTTCTGCCATTTAATGAAGCACCCACGGACGTCCTGTTTTGGGACTTGGTCCAAACCCAGCCCATGGGCTCCTGTGAACAGGACTGTTGCCCTCCTCCATTGCCCTGCCCCAGGGGACTACCATTTCCTCATGCAACACTCTACCCTGATATCTTGGCCGTCCAAGCCTCTACTTCCGGTGCAAGTCCTGGTGCAATCCCTTCTGCCCTACTGGATAGGGAATCCAAGAGGCTGGAGACTTTAGGCAAGAACATGTTTTCTTCCACCAGCCTTGCAATGCTGTCTGACAACCCTGCATGCCTTTTGGGCTGTAATTCCTATGCTCTATGGGATTCAGTTGCACATGTGGTGCCCATGGTTCTGAAGGTGGCCTGGGCCATACATCCCCAAGCTGTTGCTGATGGGAGAGTTCACAATCAGATTTGAACTGGATAGCACAAACTCACTAGGCAGAGCGGTTTCATCGACGGTGGGCTTATGGCGCAACATCTGACTGAGAATGACAGCCTTTTCACGGGATGTCCAAGCATCTCTTATGGACATGAACTTTGATGGCTCCAGTCTCTTTGGAGGCAAGGCAGAATATGTGCTTCAGGGACAGCAGGGCTACGACCAGGTTCTTGGAATGTTCCATGGCCCCTCGTCAACCCCAGTCACCTTTGACTTCTTTCGTGGCCATGGAAGGGCTTCCAGTCACGTCCTTGCCCACCCAGCCACCACGGCATGCACAAGCTTCTCTGTGTCTTCCTGGCAAAGAATGTGGTACCCACAAACCATGTGGGTCAGGCAGTCAGAGGTCCGGCCAGTCCACCACCATCACGGCAGTCACAGCCTCCAAACACCTTTAATTCTCCTTCTTACTATCATGGGCACCCAGTGGTAGGCAGGATATGCTATCACCTGCCTCACTAGAAGTCTATAACATCAGCCCCATGGGTTCTCCAAATTGTCCAAATGGCTTACTCTCTCCCCTTTATGACTACCCCATCTCCCATGCCTCCTGTTTGTGACAGGCTGATGGAGGACCATTTTACCTTGCTCCCCCAGGAAATTATGGCTCTCTTGGCCAAGAGAGCCATCAAGAGGGTCACTAAGCCAGAAGTAATCCGTGGTTGCTATTCCCAGCTATTTTCTGGTTCCCAAGAAGGACAGAGGTCTCTGTTCTATCCTAGACCTGGACCCTCTCAATTTCTTCCTCAAGAAGGAAGAGTTCAAAATGCTCACGCTTGCTCAGGTCTTGTCTGCCCTGGACGCGGGAGACTGGATGGTAGCGTTGGACTTGCAGGACACTTCTTTCCATATTTCTGTCCTGCCTGCCTATAGGTGTTACCTGCAGCTCATGGTGGGCCACAAGCAATTTCAATATGCTGTGCTCCTTTTTGGCCTTACTAGTGCCCCTCAGGTGTTAACCAAGATGATGGTGGTGGTTGTGGCTCATCTGCGGAGATCGGGGTGCCAGTCTACCCCATCTCGACAAATGGTTAAAGACAGGCTCACCCAGACTGTCATCTCCCACCTCTGCATTCGATGGGGATCGCTATCAATGTGCCCAAGTCATACCTGATTCCCTCTCGGATACTCCCTTTCATTGGAGCATTTCTGGACACGGTTCAGTTTCAGGCCTGTTCTACTGAACAGCGAGTCCAGGTTATTCAGGCTGTGATACCGATGTTTCAGCCTCTATCCGGGATTTCAGTGAGACTGGCCCTGAGGCTGCTGAGACTCATGGCAACATGTATCCAGTTTGTGAAACATGTCTGCTGGCATATGCAGGCTCTGCATTGGGACCTGAAGTTCCAGAGGATGCAGCCTCAGGGATATCCCTCCAATATGGTCCAGATTTTGGAGGGGACTGCAAAAGATCTGCAGTGGTGGTTAATGAATCATGATTGGTTCAGCAGCATACCCCTTTTCCTTCCTCAACTGAAGCTGACAGTGGTGACTGATGTGTCACTCCTAAGATGGCATGGCCATCTTGGAGAGGTGAAGACAGGAGATTTGTTGTCTTCATTCATTCATAATAACTTTATTTCGGCCGTTGTGGCCATAAAAGTGCAAGGATATACAATTTTTTACATCCGCAGACAAAATTAAAAAAAGAGAAAGGGGATCACCGATAAAACCAAATTGGAGATATTAAGGCGTACATATACTATATGAGTATAATTATTTCATTTAGGGAGTTTGGCCATTAAAAAATTAATAACAGGCAGCGTGGAAAATCTAAGACAATCTCTTAAAAATATAATTTAACATCTAAATATTAAAAAACTGTTAAAAAGATCATATAAAAACATCTAATAAAAACAAGGCAAGCACATCAACCCCCTCCAGTATTTGATATGGTTCAGTCCTTACACTGCATATATCCAACCGAAAGCAGCCCACCTTAATAGCACCTCAACCTCAAAATGGTTAATACAGTGGACATATTGCGCTCATTTATTACATATTGCCCTGCTTGGTGAAATAAGGCTCAAAATCCTACTCTTAGACAGAGCTAGTAGCAAGAAGGTGCCTTCTCTTTAACCACATCGCAAATAGGAATTTCGATATCACAACAACAGTGGCCGGGGCAGTATCAGATTTTAGGATTCTGAAAGTTTCTCTATAGTTTCTAATGCCCTGGTTCTTACAAAATTGAATCACCCACTTGGATCTTGGACTCTTGTATGCCGGGCAGAAGAAGACCACATGAATAGCGGTTTCTTCCTCGGTTAGGCACCCGGGGCAAATGGGGTCTGGCCCGCCTTCCCACTTATTAGTACGGACGTTGAGCGGGAGGGTCCCATACCTAAATTGCAGATACAATTTTTTGGCTAAAACTCGTTGTATGGTATCTATTGCTTGTTCGAATTCGTATTTGCACTTATAGTCCAGAAACCCATATGTTAAACTAGGGGTAGCGACTGTCTGGACAGAGCGCACCAGTTTGTAGTCCTTTAGAGCATGTGATAGGGATTTTTTCAAGATTTGAGCACAAGCTACTTCAGGCGTGGACCATAAATCACCCAAGCCCAATGCTCTGGTCGAGTCCCTGATAAAGGCCAGCCAGGGGATCTTGCCCGCCCCCATGGTCATGAGCACAGCATTCAGGTCATCCCTGTAGTGAGCCAATTCTGGGGTGCTCCAGAGACGTCGCCAATATAGCATTGGACGCGACCAAATCAAATCTGCTATGGGGCTGATACCCAGATCCATTCTGAGCAGAACCATGGGTGTATTTTTTGGCAAGCTCAGGATCTGTCTCATAAAATTATTTTCAGTTATTGCGAGGGCATTTACAGAAGAATGCCCCCACAATTCAGCCCCATACGTGGCAGCCCCGGGCTTGGATTTTATACATTTCTACTGGGGGACTTAAGGCCTTACGGGCTGAGGTTTTATAGAGTTTTATAATCCCTCCTGATGCCTGTGTCAGTTTCAAATTGGCCTTGATGATTTGGGGACCCCACCCCATTTTGTCATTTAAGGAGAGGCCTAAATAATCAAAGATAGAGACTCTTTCTAAAGGTCTACCATCCAAGGTGGGGTGGGGGCAGTTGGTTGGGTTGGCATTAAAAACCATATATTTCGTCTTGGAGATGTTAACCACCAGGTTCCTCCTCTTACAAAACAAGGCACATTCGTCTAGGCCATGCTGCATCCCCATCGATGATTTGGAGAAGAGCAGAGTGTCATCCGCAAACATGAGAGCAGGCAATTTGCGGCTTGCCAATTTTGGGGGGTCTATATTGTTCGCAGCAAGGAGGTCTTCGATTAACCCATTGAGAAAGAGGGAGAAAAGGGTCAGTGCAAGTACGCACCCCTGTCTCACCCCCTACTCAACAGGAAACTGAGATGTCAGGTTACCCTGCTTGCCAAAACTCACCCTTGCATATGTACCTTCATGGAGGAGCCTAAACTGATGGCATATGTACGCTGGCACTCCCATGTCTAAGAATATACCCCACAGTTGCTGGCGGGTGACCATATCAAAGGCGGATTTTAAATCCACAAACGTGTGATAGAGGCTTCCACGTTCCAAGACTATATGTTTCCAATAGATCAGTTGTAGCCTGAACAACTGATCTATAGTTGAAGTTTTACATGTAAAACCCGCTTGGAGGGGGGTCAAAATGTCATGATCCTCCATCCACTCGTGTAACCTCGCTAGTAACACTCTGGCATAGATCTTTTGAGACCCATCTATCAGGCTTATCGGCCTATAGTTACCAGGATCTGCCTGGGACCCCTTTTTATAGATTGGAATGATCTCAGCCCCAGCCATGTGGCCCATTTGTTGTCTTCACATCAACCTACTGGAGCTCCGGGCGATCAAGCTGGCATTAAAATCCTTTCTACTTTCCATCAAGGAAAGGCTAGTACAGGTGTTCATGGAAAACACCACCACGATGTTGTACTGCAACAAACAGGACGCTGTGGGGCCTTGGACTCTTTGTCAAGAGGCTCTGCACCTCTGGACATGGCTGGAACATCAGGGCATATCCCTAGTGGGTCAACACTTGGCAAGCTCTCTGAAAGCCAGGGCGGACAAACTCAGCTGAAGATGCCAAGCAGATCATAAATGGTGTCTCCATCAAGAAGTGGTGCAAGGTCTCTTTCAGCATTGGGGAGAGCCTTGGTTAGATCTGTTTGCCATCTTTGTGAACCAGCAATGTCAGCAGTTCTGCGTGCTGGAGTTTCTAAGGTGGCTCTAGCTCAGAGCCGCTTTTAACTCGAGTGGAGCTCAGGTCTCCTGTAAGACTTTCTGCCCATACCACTCCTGCCCAGAGTTCTCAAGAAGATCAGGAATGACCAGGCCAGATTCATCCGTATGACTCTGAACTGGGCTCTGAGAGTTTTGTATCCTGAGCTGTTGATGATAGCCATCAGTCCTCTGACTAGGCTGCTTCTTCAGCAGCATCTTCTGTCGCAGCAGCAGGGGAGGGTTCTCCATCCGAACCTGTCAACGCTCCTCCTTCATATGTGGAAATTGAGCGGCAACAGTTGACAGCTTTTGACCTTCCGCCTGAAGTCTGCAATGTTATCTTGGTAGCCAGGTGTCCTTCCACTAAGAGGGTATAGGCTTGCCATCAGGGCAAGTTTGTGGCATGATGTTTTGATAAAAATGTTGACCCTATTTGTTCACTCTTGTCTCAGGCTTTTTCATTTCTCTTTTACCTTGCCCAGCAGAGCTCTGCCCTGGGAACATTAATGGGCTATCTTTCTGCCATCTCAGCCTTTATGTGGTTGCCTGATCAGCCATCCTTTTAAATCCCCTATTGTACATAGATTCTTGAAAGGTTTGCAATTGGTTTCCTGCTTCACCCTTCATCATGCTTCAGTGGGACCTTAATCTACATTTTACTCTCTGCCACATCCCTGTACAGAAGAGGAGCGACCTTACCCACTAACGCCAAAAGAGCATTGTTGTTGTAGCTTTAACTTGACTGCACAATAGTATTCCGGGTGGACAACCAACGCTTTATGAGGTATGTCAGAGTGAAGAAGGTAAAGGCTGTGCAGAAACAGATCATCTCCTGATGGATCGTTCTCTGCTTTAGGATCTGCTACACATTGGTCAAAAAGCAACCCCCTGAGGGTTTGTGCACTCATTCCCCCAGAGCTAAGGCTAAAACCACTGCATTAGCATGCAGAGTTACAGTCCTAGATATTTGCCGGGCAGCAAAGTGGGCTTCTCTTCCCACATTCATGAAGCACTACTGCCTGGGCATTTAAGTCCGTTGGGGCTAGCACTTTGTTAGCTCGGTCCTGCTGCACTTTTTAGGTTTGCAGTCCCACCTCCGTGGAAGTATTGCTTGGGTATCTATTATAAGGTAAGGAATCTGCAGCTGGAAGTCGCTATTATATGAACAAGTTACTTACCTTACGGTAACATCTTATTTAGTAGAGACTCTATCTAGCCACAGATTCCTTACTGACCTACCCATCCTCCCCGCACTACAAAATTCTAGGGACAGGGCAGGCCAGGGCTCTAGTTTTCCACTCCAGAAGTCAGTGTTCTTTGTGGCTCTGTACTCCTGGCGTGGAAAGTCACAAAAATAAACTCACATCAGCGCACTGGGGTGGTGCCGATATAGGCACCACACACAATACTTCTGGCGCGGACGCCGCAGAAGATGCCACATGGAGCTGAAAACTGCCACCTATCAGCACGCAGGGGAACTGCTCACAAACAATTTCCAGATTCAGCCTGATGTCTGGGGATAATTTTAAGGTAAGGGATCTGCAGCTAGATAAAGTCTCTACCAGATAAGGGGTTCCTGAAGGTGAGTAGCTTGTTCTTTTCACAGAAAAATTAAAAATGAAGCCTTATTTTCCTGTCTTGCCATCAGGGATCTGTAGTAGAAAGGTATGACCTTTCTGGAGAAGCCAAGTAGTTTTTTTATGTCAATGTTACTTTACTCAGGCATATATATCAAAATAATGAAACGAGATCCCTTAAAAGTCCAGTCAAGCATTACTGAGTGTAATATGATATAATAAGAAATAGGGATCTGGCAGTGATTTGTTTACTTCAAAAGGGTTCATCTAGTTCTCATTCATCTAGACAGTATTTCTAGATGCTTTTTGACACACTTTCTAAATTGCTACAGTTAGTTCGTTTCAGGGCAGGAGTACTTGTGGCCAGCATGCCATCTAGATTCTACAATATGCATCAAAGATGAAAACAGCCCATTCGCATTCCTTGCTAATACCAGTATGAGCCACATCCTGTACCTTTCTCTGCCTATTGAACATGCTCGCCTTTGAACGTGGAGGTAAAGGACAGAGGGCATGGCTTAATTTATTTTTCTCCCTCTGATCTGGTGAATGCAATTATGCCTCACTTCAAAGGAATATGCAGCCATTGCAGCCTGACGATTCCCTAATGGGGGTCTGAGAAGGATTGACAGTCCTTTTCACACGCTGCAATTCCCTTTGGTACTTGTAACCCTACAGTTCATATTAGGAGTGCAGCATTCGGACCACAGAACTTTGCATGATAGGTTGCAGTGCCATGGTAGATCTTTTTAGCACAAAAACCTTGTACTCTAACATACGTTCATGGGGCCTCATTTATGAAAAGTGACGCATCGCTGCGTGAAAACAGCGATGCGTCACTTTTCACAGCGCACTCCTTGCGACACCAATGATGCGTCATATTTAATGTATGACGCATCATGTCGCAAGGAGTTACAGATACGTCCGTATTTCTGACGTATCTGTAAGCGCAAAAGTGATGCATTGCTGGAGTGTGTCACAAAAGTGACGCAACTCCAGCAATGCTCCCTTTCACATGGGGCAAGCCCCATGTGAAAGGGCATGCATCAGTCTTACACCTGCTGTGAGGCAGGCGCAAGATTTGACGCATCGGCATCCTAAAAGTGACGCTGAAATCTCATAGATTTCACTGCGGCACTTCTACGACCCTTCCTTGCGTCAATACGCCCCCTTTGCATACATTATACCTGGCGCAGGTATAATGTGGCACAGGGGTTTATAAAGTGACGCATCTACCTAGATGCGTCACTTTGTAAATATGGTGCAACAAGGCACATTATTTACGCTGCTGGTGCGTCACAAAAAGTGACGCACCAGCGGCGTAAAAGTGGCGCACGGCCTCATAAATGAGGCCCCAGGTATGTAAACTCATCTGTTTCTAGAATGCCAGACTCATATCGGCGGCTGGTATTTGAAGGCGGTGGGTGGGGGGGGGGGGGGGGGGGTGGCGGGGAAGGGAATAAAAAAAATTATATGACACTTACCTGTCTGCCACCCTCCGCCGCCTTCTCTCAGTCTTCTTCCCCGCTTCCAGGGCAGGAAGCAGGATGCACCCGGCTCCCAGCCTCCCAATAGCCAATCACAACACTGCAATGCAGCGTTGTGATCGGTCTGAGCACCATGGATCAGCGCTCATCCATAGAATGGGAGGCTGAGCATATTCTCCATGCAGGCTGTAATGCAGCCTGCATGGGGGACGTGAAAAGTGGTATGAATGTTTGACCGGCCAAATATTAATGCGCACTTTAGGGAGTACAAAGCACTCCTCCCCTCCCCTGTTCATCAGCAGATCAGCCCCACCCATCCCACCCGCAAAGCTGCCTAGTGACACTGCTTAAAAATAGTGGGGTGACACTCCTCCGCCTTAACGGAGGAGCCCCCACTGACAGCTCATGGTCCACAGGGTTGAAACATTAACATACAGTCAGTTTGTAGATTGATCGGAATTTTGAACATATAGCTAAAGTAAAACATTCAAGAGCATTTCCATCTTGGGACCCTGCTGTAAAGTTGTGCCTATGTGTTGCAATGGTGTGTGGGTGAGACCAGTATTGGCTTCTTCAACTTATCCTAAGAAAACCGCTGGGACCTCGCCCAGTGAAGTGAGTATAACAAACAACACTCACTAATATTTAATAACACAATCAAATTCCAGTCTCTTGGGTTACACTTTCAGTCTGCAACCACAGCCATACCACCCTGCTACTTGACTGGCATCAGGGTGAGCAGTGGCGGCTCGCATAGGGCGTGCTAAGGGGTGAGTCGGGAAGGGGCAGGGTGGGGGTAGTAAACTCGGACATACGACCGAACGGAGGACAGTAATTATTATGTTCCTCCGTTCCATCGTAAGTCCGAGTTTTCTACCCCCCAACCCTGCCGCTCCCGGCCCACCGCCCCGCAGCACGCCCTATGCGAGCCGCCACTGAGGGTGAGTGAGGGTGGGCAAAGGTGCTCAAATAATCACAGAGGATTCAAGGCAAGACTCAAAAGGTGTAACACTTTATAATGAAAATAAAGGACATTTGATATCATATCATATTTGTAGTGGCCAAATAAGAAAATGTAACTCAATCAAGTACTGTATAGCCAGACAAGAGCAGAACAAGGCACAGCCACCACATATTGCTTAATAGAGGAAGGTTCCTCAAGAATGTACATTAGAAGCACTTGCACTTTGGGTGATTACAGTTGCAAGGTTTTATGCTCTGACACAGACCCTAAGAGATACATTCTAATTGAAAGATCTGCACCCAGAGGCCTTTGATCCTTCATGGGTGTATATTTACGACGTTCTAAAATTCACAAATAATTACACAAGCTCTATTGAAGTACTACGAAAGTGGCTGGTTTGCAGACGTGCTCCTGGAAATGTTTCGTGAATTTCATGTTCGCATGCACAAATATGAGTGCTTATTTGCTCATAATGAAAACTGGTGAGCAAATGCACTTGCTATTTTTTTCTCCACAGTGAAATTATGTATGCACTGTTGGGGAACTCCTTCCTCTAAACTCACAACAATTTTGTGGCATTCTAATCCCGTCTCACGCTGGAAGGGGATTTACCTCTGACGGGAAACAACCTTTACAACGCAGTCATTACACTGTGATACCTTTACAACGCAGTCATTACAACCACCGCGTTTTAGTAAGCGATGCATTTACATCTCAAGTCTTTACTACGACTTCCACTAGGGGGTGCTGAGGTATTGGAAATAAATTCCACCACCTTCCTTACTGTTGTGCAAACTGGAGTAGGAATAGTAAATAATACTATTCCTAAATCCAGCGCGCCCCCTAGTGGAAGTCGCTGTAAAGACTTGCGATGTAAATGCATTGTGTACTAACAGCGCGCCGTTGTAACGACCTTATTGAAATAGCACAAGATGTAATACATCGCACAGTAAAGTGCTATATCCATCCCTGACATTCTCCGAAGTAAATGTTCTGCTTTCTCCAGAGTAGGAGTAGGTCAGTAAGAGGTGTGTGGGTGTCAACAAATTCACAGGGTAATTCAGGCATGGAAATCCAACTCCTATTCCCCAGCTCACCCCCACCTCGCCCCCTCCACGCGAATCCCCATCTGTAATAAAGATTTAGTGCCAGAAAAATATTTGTATGAGTAAATTCTTTTAAGAACGCAAAACCAACTTTGGAAATCAAAAAGTGATTTTGTGCTCATGAAAAAAGGCTATTGTCTTTTTTTAATCCAAACATTCACACATAACTAACTTTTAAAATCGGGCCTTAACTTTTAATCACGTTATGGGACCAGGGCCCATATGTACTAATGCATTTTCCTATAGACACCGATTTAGAAAAACCCTTTAATACATTAGACCCTGGATTTGCTGCCACTTATGCCATTACGATCAGGAACGTGTGTTCCACTTCACATTGCATAACAGTGAGCATTTCTAAAATAAACATTGACCTTGCAGTGAGTCTGCTCTGTGGATGGTCAAGACACAATGATGGGTTATGATGCGTTGGGTGGAAGTTGCTTTTCTTGCATTTATTATGAAAGAATTCCTGACTTTGGTGTTCCCTTGTAGATCCTCTCATCTGTGAAAAAGTGGAACAATTTAAGAGAAAAACTTAAGTATATTTTCTATATTTTTTCAGAATTACCGACTGAGGTTGGACTAGTGCAGCTTGGTTGTTGGAGCGCTGTACAGATAAGAAAAGGGGGCATATTTATGAGGGGAATTCTGTCACTCTTGCACTACACAACGTGGGGCACAGATGACGCAAGCCCAAATTGCGATTTATGAAGCCACACAAGGCCACCTTGCGTGGCCATGAGTGGTTTCATAAATCAAACTTTTAATACATTGACAGGAACCATCATGGTGGTGGTTCCTGTCAAGTTGTCTGCTGGGCTGGCGAGCATTCCTAGATTTGGAAGAAGGATACTCCTTCAGGCCGGTGTAGTCTTTTACTGTGCCACCCTGAAAAGACTGTCCTTGGCAGGCTAAATCGGCCTCATGGTTTTCTATGAATCCACCTTACATTCTGGGTTAACACGCTCAAACAAAATCTCTTGTTTTCGTGAAGTAGCCTTCTTTAATACAGCTTGAGTACACCCTGCACTACAGGGAGATACTTTCATGAAACCGACAAGCTATCAGTAGCTCCCGAGCTACCCGTTGGAGAACCTGGTACAGGCAGTAGTAAGGAGTTTCTAGTATTTTGGGATAGGTAGTCCATCGGGATAGTGGGGAATTTTTAGGGTTAAGGTTTGGTAATTTAAAGTAGTTTTTTAAATGTATTTAAAGTAAATTAAATTAAAAATAGGTGGAAGGTAATACTAATATTTTAAAGAAAATGTATTCCAAATATTAAAATACCCTATTATATTCAAATTAAATTTAAATTAAACGTTTACATTAAATATCTCTTTTTAATTTTCACATTTAATGAATTATGTAATATGTGAGGTCAGAGGCAGTGCAATGGGGGCACAAGTTATAGTTGGAGTATAACTTGCGATTTTCATTGTTTTTTGTTTTTAAATATTTGTTTCTATCTCATTTCACCACATAAGTATAACGTTACTTTAACCTTTGTTTCTTTCAGTGATTGTTTTTGTTTTTTTTGCAAAGTGACTTAAAATCGAATTACCATACCTAACTAGGGTATCACTTTAACCTTTTTTTCCCCAGTGAATTCATGTTTGTTTTTCCTTTAAATCATATTTAAACTTGAGCCCAGTGCAGAGGATGGTTGGCTGCAGGTCCTGGCTGCAGGGCCTCCAGCCAGGACATGTACCCAACTCTGCTGCAGCTGCCCAGCACCCCACTTGGCACACCTTCAGGCCAGACTCTACCCACCCCTCTATGGATACCCCTCCCCATTTCAATGCAAGCAACATTTGGGTTCTACCACCACTCTTGCTGTCATGAATCTAGGCTTCATCCTGGATAAAGACTTCTCTTGACCCTCAAAGTAGCAGACTGACATCTGCATTTTTGTTTTGGGGGCTAAAACAGTAAACAAGACCTTTCCTTTGCTTTTGTTAGAACATTGCAAAATAGTCATCCAAGCTACAATTCCCTCTCATTTAAATTATGGTAATGCCTTTTATTTAGGTTTGCCAAATAGAGCCTCATCCAGAACTTTGCTGCCTATCTGGTGTTTGGTTTTGCACTCTGTGATCATGTTTTTCAACATCTTTCAAGGCTTCTCTGCCTGCCCATACACCAAAAAATCATTTTCAAGTGCACATGGATTTGCCACTGGGTCGATTCATCATTTGGGACGGTCTGTTGGCAGGTTGTCTACTTAGACAATCAATGTGTAATGTGGTGTGCTCTATCTCTACTCATCTGATGGCAGTTTCAATGATTCAGTAAGTTTGCTGCCGTGACCCATCCATATCCTGTAATGGCCACAAGTTCTAGAATAATTTTCCTCCCAGACTTAGGACCTGATGATGACTTTGGTGCAGTTGCGCCGGCTCTCCGCTAACACAGCTACGCCAAAGCCGTGCAAGGACCGCCCGCCTTATTATGAGTTGAAATCGTGTAAGGCGGACGGTCCTTTGCCTTTCCCATAGCGGTGCCTGGAAAACAGGCACTGCAATGGGAACGTCAAGAAAGTTCCAGCCTGGTATAGACGGTGATGTGCATGCCGTACTGGAACTTTGGGGGGATACAGACAGGGGGGCACATGTTGTATCCTCCTAAATATATCCCTGTGGCGGGGGCCATCTTAGTTCCTTCACCGCCAGCCTTTTCATGGCGGGCAGTGGTGGAACTCGTAATATGCTGAGCGGGACAGTCCAGCTCAGCATGTTGCATTGTGGTGACTGTTGCCTGACACAGCCGGTGGTCCTCCACTGCAACGACTTTTAAGTCGTACTGCGGCAGACCGACCACCGCGACTCTGGCGGTCTTACGAACGCCAGGCTCGTAATCAGCCCCATTGATTTTTGATGAATCATTTACCATTCTCAAACAATTGTTTTTTATTATTTTATGTTAGCCTCTAGACTTCTCTTGGTGATTTATTTTCTCTCTAGCGCTAGAAGATCTTTCAGGGCGACTGTTTTGTTCAATAGAAACCTGTTATTCGTTCATTGTTTCTTCATTCATTCATTAGTATGCACCACATTATTTATATCTTATCTATTGCTGAAGTTGCATAGGGATTTTAAAATAAATCTGCAAATTACTCAGTCATGAACAGGCCAAGTGGTTTCAGGTGGGAACGTGCATGCGCACTTACGTGTACGTGTGTGCGCGTGTGGCAGTGCTCTTTAGTTCCAATGGCTTGGGACTCCAGGAAGGAAAGACATAATCTAAAGTACGAATGTAGAATCGCTTGCCACGTGCCGTTCAGGGCCAGTGGGTCCCAGCCTGCTTATATATTCCATGCTTCCGTTATGGGATTTTGGACCACGCTTATCTATTGCTTTTTCCCTTCTACTCTAGAAATTGCAATAATAAAAATGTACCGACAGAGATTGGAACAAGAAATGTAATTTGAAACTGGTGGAGTGGTGTTTGCAGATGAAATGTAAATCACGCTGCACGATGGCAGCCCTGATAGATTACCAGAGAAATACACATCAGGAACTCGGTAGAAACAGCGCCCGGCCAATCGACTTGCTTCTGGGGTGGCGTGAGACTGACACGGCCTCCAGGAAACGGAATTGTAGCGGCGGAAGTGGAGAGCGCAGTTTTCAGTAATCCCCTTCTAATCGCCTGAAAGAAACATCATGTCCTAAAATATCATTCACGCAATTGCCACGTCGTTGGAGTAAATATTATTACATAATAATAATATTAAAGCTACACCCAATGGGACAACGTTTTTATAAACAATATTTAGGACATGATATTTCTGTCAAATTAATATTTTTGTGTGCAATATTGTGACAAACAACCATTCCTGGGGCTAAAATGCCTCTGGTCGTTTTACCTGATCTGCACTGGGTATTGTTGTCACTCACTGGAAAATGACTGAAATATTCAGTAACAAGATCAGGCAATAATGAAAGACTTTCAAGAGAGGGAAAATAGCAATAGTCCCTGATTCTGTTTAGGTCAAGAATGAGTTGTTTTGGCAGAGCTCTGTGAGGATCCCAGTACTGAAACAGCTGAGGTTTGAAGTGTAAATAGAAGGAAAAAAAATCAAAAAGAACAGATGATGGTCGGAATGCTGAACAATGCAAACATTCACCCCCAGTCACAGATCTGAGTATAATCCATCATTTTTTTGCGCACCACGCCACCCTAGTTCAGACCCGGCCATTTGAAGAGACTTACAGCCAGATTCATCATTGTAAAATCGGCTTGCAAAGGGCCAGATTCTGAGAATCCGGCCCTTTGCGAGCGCTACTTTTCCATTTGGGATTCATCATCCCAAATGCAAAAATCGCTATTACAGAAAGCGCAAAATTGCGAAGAATCGCATTTAAGGAATCTCAATTAGAAAACTTACAAAAATGCACTTTAGTACATTTTTCTAAGTTGCATGTTACACACACACATGTCCTTTGGACATGTGTGTGAGCAACACCTGTGTACATTTTCATTTCAGGGGTGCTACAGGGTGTCCTTTGGACACTCCTGGCACCCTTGAAATCGCTTCCTTATTTGCAAATCGCAAATTGCTAATCGCAAATAAGGAATGACTCCCCAATCATTCCGCGAATCGCAAATAAGGAAGCTGTAGAAATCGCATTTAATTGTGCGATTTCTACATGAATCCCGTTTTGCGAGTCCTTAATAGCGATTCCTTAATAATCGCTATTAAGGACTCGCAAATCGGGACATTGATGAATCTGGGGGTTAGAATGTGTCAACAACACTTTCAAAAAGACCCATTCTAAAGTATAAGTTGCTGTCAAGCATTGGCAAAGTCAATAGGGCACGACTTTGACTTTGCTAATGGAGACCTATTGGCTTTGACAATACTTTTAGTCAATGCTGTTCAGCTTCAGCAAAAAGAAAAAAATGGTAATTCCCTATGGTGAACATCATCTGCAAAAAAAGAATAAACTTAGTGATATATGTGAGTGCATGTCTTTTCATTCATGCACATATATATACGTCATGACATTTCAGTGCCCCAGTGTGATGGTGTGTGCCAGTGGATGTGCCACAACACATGCACATGATGATGTGTATGCCATTTTGTCTTTTTGTTAATTTATCATTCCAAGATGGCTGACTCCCATCATGGAGCAGTACAGGTTTTTTTTAATTAAATTGCCTAAAAGGGCATATTCAAAAAGAGGAGTCATGGAAGCAAATCGCAGGTGCATTGATCTCAAAAGAAATAAAAAAATGTATGAAAAATGTGCAAAGAGAGATGGGATAGCAACTGAGACGAAGGGTGTGAGGGGATGGCAAGTAAACTCTGCCAGCAAGCAGTGGCAGCATTAAGCATGGAAGGGTCTGGGAACAATGGATGGGTGAGGAAGAATTATTAAAAAAGCTGATCGAGATGGAGAAGGCTCTGGTAACAACAGCGGTGACATAGAGTTTTGAGAGCAAGGGGGAAGGGGGTAGAGCAAGAAACATATATACTACCATGGAGTGTTAACCCCTTCCATGCTGATGACGAACCCCAGCCGTCACGCTCCACGGTGCTCGTGTGCTGATGACGGCTGGGGTTCGTCACGGCCCGCCCTGTTCTTTTGTTTACCGCACAGCGGCGGAATCGACCCAGCATGGAAGGGGTTAAAACCAAAAGTAAAAAGTAGTTCATGAATGTAAGCGGTTGAAGGATATAAGTCATCCAGTCAAAAGGATGGTAAATAAGCTAAGTTCCAGGAGAGGGACAAATACAAGAAGTGGAAGAAAATCTAAAAAAACAGAAGTAAGCAAGATTGATAGGAAAGCCAACCAATGGTAAGCAATCAGCTGAACCAAAGCTCAAGTTCGGGTATTTTCCAAAATGGGTCTTTCAGGATTTTTCATGGCAAACCTGAGGATGTAGGAAGTGATCTGCCAGACCCCTTTGCTATTTTACCAATGAGCCCTAGATGACATGAGTGAGGTACATGAGCAGTAAAGTCAGTAAAATTGCAGATGCAAATTTCAAATGCTATTGAACTCTGGCATGGTGCATGTGTGCTCAAAGAACATGCAGCATGGGTTTCTTGGGGTGGTGTCTAAGCAGTAGCGGCTCGTGCAGGGAGTGGTGCAGAGTGTTGGGGCGGGGGAGGGGCAGGTTGGGGGTAGTAAACTTCGGCATACAGCCGCACGAAGATAAGTAATGCTGCACGAAGATAAGTAACTAAATAAATAAAACAAATTACATTGCGCGCGCTGCAACGCCATCAGCGATGCAGCACGCGATGAAATTTGTTTTATTTATTTATTTAGTTACTTATCTTCGTGCGGCCGTATGCCGTAGTTTACTAGCCCCCCACCCTGCCCCTCCCCCTCCCCACCGCCCACACCACTCCCTCCACAAGCCGCTACTGTGTCTAAGGGACTAACTTTTAAAATTCCATGAAGCACATGTAAAAAACCACCCTCTTAAAACACAAAGGGGTCACACCAAAGGACTCCAGCAATACAAAATTGCATACAAAAATTGCAAATTAATGAAGCAATAGACAAATATAAAGGTTGTCAAGCGAAATATTTTAAAGTGGCCAAGCATAACAACTGTTGGAAGTGGTCCTTTTTGCAGGGTTATCCCCAAACCTTTTGCTTCTTCCTCCTTTATTTTTCACGACCTGTGGTTGTTGGCAATAGGACTCTGGGCACTTTACCACTGCTGTTTAGTGCTAAAGTGCATATGCTCTCTGTATAAATTGTTATTGTGATTGGTTATCCATGATTGGCATATTTGTTTTACCAGTAGGTCCCTAGTAAAGTGCACTGAGTGTGCCAGGGCTGGTGATTCCAATGCTACTGGTGGGCCTGCAGCACTGATTGTGCCACCCACATGAGTAGCCCTAAAATGGTGTCTCAGGCCTGCCACCGCAGTGCCTGTGTGCAGTTGCTAACTGCCATGCTGACCTGACGAGTGTCCACACTGGCCAGGCCTAACCCTTCACTTTCTGTACACATTGGACACCCCTATGGAAGGCCCAAGGTACCCCCCTGGGCAGGGTGCAGTGTATGTGAAAGGTAGAGCATGTACTAGTGTGGGTGACATGCTCTGGTAGTGAATTACAGCCATTTTTCGTTTTTCACTATTGAAAGGCTATTTTGCCCGTAGGCTATAATGGGGAATGCTGCGTATAATGTTTACCTGCATATCTTCCCATAGGAGCAAGATGGAAAATTGAAGTTTGGTATCCCTGAACTCAGAATGTAATAACACATCTTTTAGGAAGGATGGTTTTTCAATCCTGTGTTTGAAAGCGGCACTTTTAGAAAGTGGCTGCTTTCTTGTCTGACCTTTCTGTGTGCCTTTGGCTGTTTGTTATGTTATGTTATATAGTCTGATATAGCGCACAGCTGCCCCAGCTTCCACTTGGAACTTTTGTTGCATCTTCAGGTACTTTGGGCCAAACGTGACGCAACTGTGGATTATTTTGACGCAAACCCTTGAACTCTTTTTAAGTCATATTCTTGAACTGTGTATTTTGGATTTTTGTCATTTTGGTCTTGTGTAGTTTAGATAAAGATACTTTATTTTTCTAAACTGGTGTGGAGTCCATTTGTGGTGTTTTTACTGTGTTACTGTGATTGTTGGTACAAATACTTTACATATTGCCTTTGCCTGTCTGCTCATGCCAAGCTACCAAGGGGGTGAGCAGGGGTTATCTAAAGAGTGTATCTCCGTTGCCCTGACTAGAAGCAAGGTTCCCTATTTGGACATTGGTACCTACCTCTGCCAACTAGAGACCCCCAGATCTAACAACAACAAAATGCTGAGCAGGCAAAAAACAAAAATGAGATGGGTGCAAAATGATATTTTCGGTTTATAACTTCTCAGGGAGATGAACATGTGATTATTGTTTGTACATACGTTTTGGGCAGTTTTTTATAGTCTTGTATTCATGAAAGTAAGGAAAAACTGCAGAGTGGGAAATGAATATTCCAGTGACCAGTTCTCGTCAATTCATAATGAAACAGACTAAGAGGAATATATGTATATTTAAAATGACATATCTAAACTAAGTTTCAAAGTCGGACATTGGCTCAAAAGGTAAATCGGGAGACCAAAATGGATGCAACTTTGAAAAAACCATAAAATGACAAATTAAGTTACCGTCCACACACAATTAGTTTGGGGGGATCTGTAAAATGTAAAATGTATAATTTTTTATAGGATATCGTAAGTAAATGTTGGGGAAAGGTTCCAGTACATTATGGAGAAAGCATCTCATATGTTGTATTTGACCTGCATACATGAGTGAATTGTACTGTGCTTATATATTTCTAAGCGAAAGTAACTTTAGTGTACTTATCAACCAATAACTGTTTTGCTTGTACTTATTACTGTCTATATGGCAATATAGAGAGACATATGTATATGAACAAGAAAATTTGAAAATGAGCAAAAACAACAAAGTTTCATCATATTATCCCCTCATTTTTAATTTCCTGGCAGCAATAGGGGCCGCCCCAGTTTTAGATATGTACTCTGGGTTGACTCTTACCAGCACTACTGTAGCAAGCACATTCACCCACATTCCTATGTAAGCGAACAGAGCAATGTTGAGTGTATGTTCAACAAACAGGAGCATGGATTCCTCTTCAATGAAGCATTGAAACCTCTCTCACTCTATGAAACAAAGAAAAAGTGTAGTTGTCTTCACAACCCCCCCAAATATAAATTTAAAATCTATTTTTGTATATTTATTATCCCAATATTTAAATATCAAGAAATATAAAAAGCCCCATAGAAATCCCCAATAATTGGGATTAATTAATAAGCGTTGCCACTTATATGATAATCGGGATAATTATCATATAAGTGGCAAAGCGGCTATTTACTGTTCCATTCTCTAAACCCACGTGTTAAAGCATTCTAATTGCACCTCTGTTAATAAAGAAAGGTCTTCGTTGAAAATTGCAACCCTTGTATCACGAATATAAAATAAGAAAGACAGTTTAAATGTTGTGTTACTATTTGGGCTAATCTCATCACTAACCCAATGTCTACATAATGTGTATTCACACATACCAGTCTAATTATTCAGCTGTCTTAAAGGTGTTTGGATTGTCTTCAAAGTGAAAATAACACTCTTCAAGAATATGTGTCCAATTTCACTTTGTTTAACTAAATAATGACAGTCCTTACTAGGCACAGTATCCTTGCTTCATGTTTGATTAGAACTTGGTGCTAGAATACGTTTAAGAGCTCTTTAAGCATTATACATAAAGACAATTTAAATGCACTTGCCCAGTTTGTAGGTTTAACTTTGAGCAAAAATGCTGCGTCCGATTTGAAGTTGTATCTAAATAATTACCCATAGTTTTCCTGCATAGAAACAATGCAAGTAGTATTGTAAATGTTAGATTTTTTAAATTTAAGGTAACCATCTTTCAGTTGCAGCTAATACTTTTTTCACAAACAGTTTCTGATATGTTTTATATGACGAGGCTCCATTTCTAGAAAGGGTAACAGCCACTCACTGTTTTTAAGTAGGTAATGTTACTATTCAGGTTGGCTTTTCCTTTCTTGTTTCTCCATCAGTGATCCTCAGTATATAGGGCTGTTTGTACCAAGCCATTTCTCTTATGACTTGTCACAACCCTCAGTGAGATGTGGCTGTATTCATTAATTGGAAGTAGTTTAAATATGCAATGATTGGAATAAGAATTATCCTAACATCATGCTAATCCACAATATGCCCCCTTGATTGTCATTGCATAGAAAGCACACAGTCATCCTCAGACAGGTTGTCCTGTGACCCTTACACCATTGTTAGTCCATATAGTAACCCAGGCACTCCAGCCTTAAAGTGGGGATCTATTATTAGTCAGCACTGTATTTGTGGGAGCTAACTTCATGCATATCTGCAGCAGGGGAAGTTCTCTCAAAATGATTGCAGTCACTCTGTGTGTTGGGGACCGTGGTACAAAAAAGGACATCATTTGTAGATTTCTGGTTGTATTCCTGTCTGATAACATCTCTATTCATCAGTACTTTTATGAAAAAGGTGGCATTCCTTGACAATGTTTCAGATTGAACATATATAACTTTTGTAAAGTCTGCACTGTCTCTGATCTATTCTTCTTGAAAGATTTGAAGCTTGAGCACGCACAATATATTTGTCTCATTTATCCAGAAAGTTTTGGAATTTCCTCCTCATAAGTGCAAATCACAATTGTTTGAAACTGTCTCAAGTATACTCATACTTTGCTCTCTTCCACCACATCCTGGAAAAGTGCACTGGCTGATAAGAATGTTGACATTACTGTATACATATAGGGACATGATTACAAGCCTATTTCTAGGGCCCTCACATTGATGGCCCACGTCTCTTTATGGCATAAGGACCACAAATATAAAATAGTAAACACCGTGTCCTTTTTTGTCTTCCTTTGATAGCAAAATGCAGTAGACCAGCCGCGGCCAGTGTAGGTATGAGCAGTGGCGGGGTTGGGCCTGGTTGTGGGGGATTTCGACAGAAGCCAACGAGCGACAGTTAATTATTTATTTAATTACCCCTCGTGGCTGTCTGTCGAATCCCCCACACCTGGCCCCAACGCTTTTACCTGCACAGGCCGCGGCTGCAGTAGACCCATGGGTGCCAAATAATTTGGACCATCTTGGAGCTACTTAGGGTGGCCTAGCTCCATGATGATAGGAATGGTGACTGAGTCAGCCACAAGGGTTGAGGGGTCATTACCGCAATAGAGCTCATTGTTGCCTCCACCCAACACCCCAGCCAATCCCACCTGTAATTCAAATAACGGCACATGAAATGAAACATGATAACTAAGAGCTGTAATCATAAGAGAAACAAATAACTCTTGAGATAGTACATGTAATCTCGCCCCCTGATGCTAACTATTCTGCAGCTTTTAAGCAAATTGGAGACAGAGAGGTCCTGTGTGCAATTTGTAATCAGTCCACACCAGAAGCATGGAATGCATGTACTGTTTCAGGAAATCGAGCATTGACATGTATGTGTAGTAATGGGTCTTCAGTTCAAGCACATGATGCTTTGCCGCTATCGTCTCTCTTCGGTTGCATTTCTCGTATTTTACGTGAAATCCCTCTTTGGCACTAGGGTTTGAAAAATGGTTGATTGTAGTTCAATTTCAAGTGTCCTAATGAAAAGTCAACAAACATTGCACTTATGACTTACATATTTTTCTTACTGTAACACTGTGAATGTTTTTCACCAGCAGAGAGCCAATGGCCAGTAAATAAAATTGCATGTGCAAGGGTAAGCATTATCCTTGTTCCCGTAAATTTTTCTCCATAAAATCTAAATCTGGGGGTGAATTTAATACAGAGGGGGAACTTTTTACTGCTGTGTGGTGCTACCTTGAGAGTGTTAGTAGAGTATCTAAATTCTGATGCAGCCACTTGCCACAGGTTTTAGTTCTGGTCCATGCCAAATGTATTGATCTCAATTTCAACACACTAGTACATCTACTGAAATGTTTTTTATTTTCTTTGCTCATTTTAGTTAAAAAAAACCTGTTTGGTGGATCTTTCTAATATGCGAAAAGTTAAAACCAATGCACACATTGCACAGATTAAGTCCTGGGCCAGAAGGTGTGCATGGATGCAAGAAACAAGTGACACGGTTTCTAAGTAATTTGATGTACTGTTTCAAGGGAAATTTTAATAACTTAATCGTTAGAAATGTATAAATAAATAGGAAATGGCAGTGTGAGAATTTTTTGAAAGGTTTAAACCTTTGATAGTGTGTTATTGCATTCTTATTTCATATTGGAAGTATGGGATTTCAGGGTCATATAACTCCCTTTTTGTGTTTTGATGGACATGTTTGTTTTGGAAAAAGTAAGGTATTCATAAATGACATCAAATTATTTTACTTTTTCAAAGTCTGAAACTGAATAGACTGGTCCCACATGAGGTATCATGCAAATGTGTTGCCTGATAATTATATTTATATAGTGAACTATACACAAAATGCCTCTAGGTGCTGTAAAGCCTACTCCTAATATCAAGGAACCAAATTATAAAAAAAGAATGCGCTTAGAGGATTGATTAAATTTCAAGAAGAGAGCCTTCATTCTTTAGATCTCAGCTAGCAGCCTTGGACTGGCCTACCAGGAAGGGTTTCTCAGTAGGTTGCTTTCACAGCACCTGCCAAACAGCCATCTTTGTTCTACATGTATTTTTAAAAAATCCACCAGATTGGAAGAATTAATTTTTCTGGTAATGAATCTTAAGCATAGTTGCACTACTGTATGTCTGTAGAGTAGTGGCATGAAACTTAGAGCTGGCATGCTCTCTTTATCACTTTGAAAGTTTTGGTAAATTTAGGAGCTGTAAAAAACAATCTCACGCCTAATGTGCCATCCTTGAGTCATTAGACTTCAAGAGCAATCTTGATGTCCCATCAGCTAGCTAGTAAAGAGGTTCTGGGTTTATTTCAAGCATTCAACTAAGTTCAAGGCAGCATCATGGTTGGAGGCTGTCAGCATGACCCTTCCAGAGAGATGTTAAGCAGCAGCTTGGGCTTCCCACCTACCTTTGATAAACACAACTTGTAGGTGGTGGGAGACTCAAGAGATGTTCTAAAGATGTGACGTTTGATACAGGGGTCCTGTAGGCTGTTTCACTTGCTTATGCACATATCATTACTCAAATTATGTCTTCCTCTTCACATTGTACACTGCCAACCCTCAAGGTTCTTGGTTTTGCCTGAGGACTTTGGTCGTCATCATAGGAGGAGCAACAGATAGTCTTCCACTTTACAAGGGACCAAACGCTAAGGAAAAATAATTGCAATTAGATTGCCTGTCTAGTGAGGTGGATTTAGTAGTGTATGATAAAGGAAAAGTTGGAGTAATGATAACGCCAGCAAGTATTCCTGGAATCGCCCCGTGTATGATCTTTGCAAATCTTAGCTCCTAGGGCCTTCTGCGTTGTAATATTTTCTTGCAGAAATATTTTGAATTGCAAAACCTAGAGAAGGTGCCAGGTGCCATCTGTGTCACTGGGGTGGTAAAGTGCAAAATAACCCCCTCTGTTCAGTAATACTGCAACTGTGCTGCAGGCAAATCTGATTTGTCTGCCAAATAACATTATTCCTCAGCTTTAGCCAGGAACTTCTGTGCGTGGGTGGCTTGAATGCGATGAGCATTTCTCCACATAACAGTCCTCCCTTGTCCCATGTGCCCATGTGGATGGTGCAGTCTGTTCTTTTAGCAGTACAACACTACACCAGAAAAATAGAAGACACAGGAACGACAAGTAAGAGAACAAAGGAGAGAAGGAAGAGAGAAGAAGAGAGGGTAAAATAGAAAGTGGGCAAGAGAGAAATACAGTAGAGAAAAAGGAAAATAACTGCGGCGGGCGAAAAAGAACCGCAGTTGGATGGGGAGAGGCAGAGGAAGAGAGAGCGAGAACAGCTCTGTGGACAGAGGGGCAAGTAAAGAAAGAACAGAAACAGTATGAGAGAATGAATGTAATAAAAAATGAAGGTCATATGCACAAACACTGGGAACCTAATATCTAAAGTGCGAACACGGTTAAATAAGTGCGTCATATAACAGTAACAGTTAAAAGATCCTGATAGTGTTATTCACTACAAACCATATAACAAATGATAGGATGGAAGGTCAGCTGTAAAACAAAACTTTTTAGGAGTCGCAAAATGCCAGATTTATGAAAGGATTTGCGGCCACATGCATCATTGTAGGATTTTGCGATTCCTAAATTGCGAAAATTAAGGAATCGCAATTTAGGAATGGCAAAATCCTACGCATCAAGAAATCTAAAAAGTTTTTGCGATTTCTTAATTTTCTGTATTTGCGATTTCTTAATTGCGAATCGCAATTAAGGAATGGCATTACATTGATTCCTATGGACCTAGAGGCCCATAGGAATCAATGGGAAGGCATTAACTTTTTGCGATTTTCATTTTTTGAATCGCAATTTGTTAATTTATTTCAAGGGTGCTGAGGGGGGTCCAAAGGACCCCCCCCCTGCACCCTTGAAATGTTTTTTTAAGTGCAAGTTTCACACACACATGTCCAAAGGACATGTGTGTGTGTAACATGACACTTTCAAAAATGCTTTTTTGAGCATTTTTGAAAGATTTCCAAATTAACACGAGGGTCAACCTCGTGTTAAATTGCTCCTCCTATTTGCGAATTCGCATTTTTTTAAACATTCATGCATTGCATTTAAGGAATCGCACAAATGCGATTCCTTAAATGCAATCGCATTTTTAGGAATTGCAAAAAATTACGATTTTTGAAAAATTGTTTAATGCATCCCAAAAAGTGATTTTGGAATCGCAAACGGACGATTTTTCCGATTCGCACCGTTTGCGACTCAAAAATCGCTTGATGCATGTGGGTGTTGGTTTCGAGCGTGAGAAATGAGCAGGAAAAGAAAGAGTTCTAACTACAAACATTCCCCCTAAACAAAAAAAGAATAATCTGTCAATACAAAAATCCCTGTCTCTTCCTTTCTTGAACCTACATAAAAAGATGCTATTACTGTAAGCGAGAAGCAAACTACTTCTTATACTTCAATGCAAGGCAAATATTCCAAAAAGATAGATGCAAGAGGCAAGAGATACTCTGGGATAAGGAATTCATGCGAGAACAGCAAATGCATATGCTGTTGAATCCAATCTCACTCTTTTTCTTTGGTTGTCATAGACAGTGTCACAAGACCTCACCCCTGTAACCAGAAACAGGACCGGCTGTGCTAACATCACCTACTTTAGGTATGATGAGAATTTCCTCTTTCCTTCAGAGGCATGGCAAGCGGCTGTCCTCAGCAATCTATATTCAGACAGACATGCTGCCAAATGGATAGATCCATGGATTGCAGTGGTGACCTTGGTATCACAACACCACAGGTATGGTGTAATGTGATGTTAATCTTGGAATAGCAGGTATTGTGTCTACACATCTTTTAGTTGGTTGGTATGCTTGGAATTCTCAGCTAACGCTGTGCACCAGTGTGATTCCCATGGCCCCCTGCCCACACTGAGGAGCTAAGGAAATACATCTGTTCTCTTAAAGGGTGTTTAAATGTTCCTCCTGTTGAGCTACCTGCATCATGTAAAAATGTAAACCTTCTTCTGAATAGAGGAGTTTGCTTGCTGATATTTACTGGAGACTAGCTAAATTATGGGTAATAGTGGGTAATCTCAATCTGCTGCTACTCACTCCCCTCCATACGAATTGAAAAAAAATAACACATGCTTTAACAAGTACTTTTATTAGTCTTTCCATTGGAAGGGCGAGTCACACCTTTATTGGATGAACCTGCAAATCAGCTGCTACCTGTTGGTTCCTGTCACTTAAAAGAACAGTCATAACACAAGCCGCTGCTACAGCCACAAGCTGAGGTTCGAAGAGGAGCAATCAAAAATGTATTTGGCCTGAAAGTGAGATGTTTACATTGCTCTTAACCCCTTTTCAGCGCGGGTAATTCCCCGCTGTGCTGGGCGGCGGGGGGGGGGGGCGCGCGCACAGCGCCCCGTGCTCATGACGAGCTCAGCTCATCATGAGGCACGGTGCTCGTGTGCTCATGACGAGCTGAGCTCGTCATGACCACACCCGTTTCCATGGAACGTTCAGCACAGCAGGGGAATTATCCACACGTGTGAGCGTTCCTCGGCTCATGACGAGCTCAGCTCGTCATTAGCACCTGAGCACCATGCCTCATGACGAGCTGAGCTCGTCATGAGCACTTAAGGTGTTAAAGCCACAAAGCAAAAGAACAAAAAGAGGAATTTCTTTGTTCATCATAGACATGTTTAGCAGACAGCTGAAGTCATGGCATTAGGGAGGTAAGATTAGTGAACTTCCCTAGTGTGTGGCTCCACTCTTGTCCAAGACTAAGCAGCAGAATATTTGTGATTTCTACTGGTAGAAGTACCCTATCATTTTATCAATATTCCACCTGGGCCTAGTGCAACTCTAAATGTATTCACCAAATGCATGCCATGGTTTGAAGCACTTATCACAAGACCAACAATGAGATCTGGCAGACTGATTGACAAGGGATCCAATGCAGGAGGAGGTTTGCAATGCTCTGGAAGTTACTGTGAATGTTGGTCATTCTCTGGGTCTTTCATTCAACACTAGCAATTGCTGTTCCTATTTGTACACCCAACTACCCTCATTCACCTCGCGGCCCACCCGAAGTGCGTTAAGAAGTATGAATTCTAAAGGTTTTTGATGAAGAGAGCACATTTGCAGATTGTTCTTCATTAGCATTTGTCCAGGATGACATTTGTAGTTTAATACCCTGAAGCTCTGAGGAGTATGAATTTCTCTTAGCTTTTCTATGCAATGTTTAAGGAAAGCAAGATTATATGCTTTCGACTGTATGCCAGCTGTGTGCTGCATCCACAATGAAGGATGATGATGTCTTGTTTCCTCTGAAAGGCTTTTCTTCTTTCGAAACGTATTCTTCACCTTGAGTATAACTTGTGTCTCACACCTGTCCAAAGGAAAGGCCTAAACTGACCCTCCGTGTCCACACACAGATATCTCATGAATAGTAGATCACACTGAAGTCTGCCTATCAGCTCAAGGAGCTACCATACGTTCATCTGTCTACTTCCACAAAGAGAAGTAAAGGCACCTTTTACTCCTCCGAGATAGAACGGAGTAAACACTCTCAAGGAAACAGTCACCCCCATGACTGACTAGCTCATCATCATCTCCTAGAACCAGAGCAGTGAAGAAAAGCTCGTAATAATGCTGGAGCCATTCTCATGCAGCATTAAAGGCAACATGGATATATAAGTATTTTAGAAGATTCACAAAAAATCCCTTTATTCTCAAAAATCAGACACTGGCATGAAGGTAGCTCTAGTCCTTGAGAATCTAGGCTCTTCAAGTGTCCTTTCTAAGTCCAGCTCTCCTGTAAAGAAACATAACACTACACACACAAGACAGTTTCATGCTGCAGGATGGATTTGTAATTGTTCTTTTTGAAGAGTTATTTGTTCTCATACCGGAAATGGACGGATGTAGTGTGGCTTACAACATAAACACTAACATGCTACAGGCGCATACAGATAAATGCACTGATGACCTATCTGTCTTTTGGCTCTTCCGCAGACCTTTCTAAAAAAAACGCAAATAACTTGCTTGGACCTGTTACCATCCTGTTTGTGACTCAGACTTTGTCCTTGGTGTATTAAGAAAGTCTATGATTGAGACTTTAGACAAATGCCTTTAAATTGATTGCTCTGCAAGGCGACTCTCTTTGTTTCCATCCCTCTGTAAGCTTAGTCAGTGACATTGCAGCTTTTCATGCTGATACTCTAATTACAACATTACACAAGAAAAGTTTTTTTTAGGAGAATGTCATCAAACCTCAGAACTATGATGGAAAATAAAGCATCAGAATAAAGCTTCAGAAGCAATCCACACAAAATTCTGTTAATTTGTGACTAAACTTTCTCTATCTGTTTTTCAAGATTTAACATCTACTTGGCTTGCCCCATGCATTGTTTTCTGTTATTGAGAACAGATAAACTAGCCCTTGCCAAAAAGTGAATCGGGACTCCCTCCAACAGAATGAAAAGAGCCAATTTTGCTATGGTTTGAAACTTCCCAAGATCGAAATTTGGAAAGTTGTCATGCATTCTTTGGTGCTTTCAAAACAGTGTTGTGTGGCCATAGGTGACAAGGCTCGCTGGTTTTGCAGCAAAGTCTTGCAGCATCTCTTTGCTACAGGCTCTCTGTAGCAAACCATGTAAAAAGAGGGGACCTACATAGTCCATGTGGGAAGGAGATGGACAAGTATACAGATTATCTCTCTTCATTTGTTGCCTTCCATTGTTACCTTTGAGATAGCCTGTTTGAACACACCTGTTGTGATGCAGAATAGAATACAGAACCACTGGAGATTCTGGAGGGATCCGTGATTGGAGGTATACAGGAAATTGTGCAACAGCGATTTTGAAAAGCCGGTACTTACCTGCAATTGCAGCGGAGTATCTTGGGGCAGCACATTTCATGAAAAAAGGACACTGAAAACATTTATTGGAGGTTTTTTTCAAGGGAATCTCACTTTACCAGGTGGAGATTGCAAGAGTTAAATCCTCCTAACCACCTGATGTTTGGGGACAAAGGGAGGTTTCTGGTTCTACTGAGTAAGAAATGCACATTATCTTTAACGTTACACTAATAGTGAGCGCAATGATAATTATATTGATAGTGTGGAATTCTAATCAGCCATGCAATTATGTAAGGAACTCATTACAGGTCCAGGGCACAAAGTTTTTTTAGAGCACTTCTGTCATCCTCCTGACTTTGATTTGTCATTCTCATGAGTTTCTAAGGAGCAAGGCATGGTAAATTAAAAAAAAAATGATTTATTAATCAAGCCCTATATTCCTGTCCACGTCTGGGGCAATCTTGTTACCTTGTAGGGACACCTTCTTTTAATGGTTGCATATCTTTGTAGGTAAACTGCTTCATGTTGCTATCTATAGCCACATGCTTTACAATGAAGTAAATTGATGACTTAGAATAGAGGCTTAGGCTATGTAGGCCAAATGGAGGTCAAAGGGTAGCGCAGACACTGAGGCAATGCAACTGCTGCAGGTAGTTGCGTACAACATGAAGCTTGAGGGTTTGAATCCGAGCAGGGATGGCGCAGTCCTTAGTCCCTCCAGGATTGATAAATGAGTGCCAATGACTGGGGCAACTGGAAAATGAGATATAAATAATTTACAAATCAGGTGAATTGGCAGAAAACATAAGGCGAATTAGTATTAAACATCGAGGCACTGTCTGCAATGAAGAGTTTTCAAAAGAACAATTATAAAGACATTCGGTTTTGGACCTGACTATTGTAACCCAAAAATTGTCTCACAGAAATATAGTGCTCTACACATTGTTCACACAAATGTGGTCCAATTTGATTTATTTTTTGCAAATAGACATCCAATGGCATTATATGCTAGTAAACATTATTTAGGACACAATATTTCAGTCAGATGTTATTTGTGCTAACAATACTCTGACATACATTGAGCCACACAGGGTAAAGAACGCGCATGGGAAGAGAGCGGCACACATCAGCCACACATGAGCGTACATTCAGACTCCACAGCCATTATAGTAGCATTGGCCATTCAGGGAAATATGCTTTACACTAGTTCCCTCTTCCTAGAGCGAAAATAGCACATGCCATTCAGGCCCAGGCAGTGAAAATAATCTCTTCATCCATTTACAATATGGGTTTAGGAAAGGTCGAGGGACCATAGATCAGAGCTTTAATTTACAATTATTAATTGGGAAAAACACAATTGCCAACAGGGGCACTCTATATCTAGCCTTCATGGACCTTTCCTCGGCTTTGACCGTGTGAATACGTCCAAACTATGGGGGTTGCTCCTTAAGTTGGGCATGGAAAAAAAATATTGTATATTTCCTTGCTGATCTGCATAGGGACCTCTCGGCTACAGTCAGATGCGACCGCTTGGGCAATAGTACGGGTAAGATTGGGATCACAAATGGGGTTAGGCAGGGCTGCATTTTAGCCCCCCTACTCTTTACCCTCTACATTAACGACCTAGGCACTGTTTTAACTGAGGCGTGCAAGAATATACCGAGGGCAGGCAAGCGTTTCATTCCGGCATTACTTTATGCGGACGATGCCGCTCTCACAGCACGCACAGCAGTAGGGCTGCAATGTCTTTTAAACTCATTTGCTACATTTATGAAAGCGCTGGACCTCAGTGTAAATTTTTCTAAATCGCATGTAATGATTGTGGGCAGTAAACCTAAACGAATTAAAACTCTGCACTGTGAAGGGAATGTTCTGTCTAAGGTGTCAAGATTCCCATACTTAGGGGTTATTTTTGATGATAAATCTACATGGTTGCCTCAACTGGTTGCTAAACGTAATGCCTTTGCAAGGTCTATCCTGGCTGTCTTGGGTTTCGCCCGCAAATTGGGGGTGAAGCCGTTGCAAGCGGTGTTAAAGATATACGATGCTAAATGTATTTCGTTAGTAATGTATGGAGCAGATTTGTGGGGTTTTAAAAACGTAAAGGCCATGCAGGTGGCAGAGGATACGTTTCTGAAATCTATCTTATCTGTCCCCCAGTCAACTTCTGGCTACATCGCTCATCAAGAGTGTGGTGTAGAATATTTAGAAGATCGTATAGTCATAGCCCAGCTCCTGAAATGGATAACAATTTGGCTGAACCCCGAGTTGGAGTTGAATCATGAGATTCTCAGGGACTGTTTAGCCCTTGAGCATGGCAACTCCATCCCCTGGCTGAACAATGTTAAAAAATTGGCAGTTAAACTGGGTCGTCCAGAGCTGTTTGATCAGCCGAACAATCTATTGAAGGGGGACGTTAAATGGGTGAAAGACACGCATAAGTTGATGGCATCTCTGGCCAGAGAAGATAAGGAGCTGGGTAAATCAACAGTAAGGGCTCACCAGCTGTTAATAACCTCAAGTGAGATAGAACCCTATTTAAGAATTGTTAACAATACCAACCACCGATTCTTATTGACAAAGTTTAGACTGAACAAATTCCACCTACTCCTCACAGAATGCCCAGGTTGGACTAAGGAGATAGATTTGGGGATCTGTTCTTGTGACGGATTCTCCATTATGGACACCGTCACTTTATTTTCTTTTGTGAACACCTTCGCCCCATTCGCAAAAGGTTCATTAGGCCTCTTATTAAAGACAAGGGCTTCAGACAAGTCAAACCTGCCCTTTTGTATCTACAGCTGCTGTCTAACGTATGGGAGATTTTCAACATAGCAAATTTCCTTACAATAGCCATGAGACTTAAGAGGAAAATTAATGTGGACCCATTGTACATAGCGGTGAACATATGAATTGCGATCTAGCACTTAATCTCTTTTTTAAATAATGTTTTTAATTCTTTTTAATCAGTCTTTTTATATGATATCCGCAGACGTAATGAAATCCCTTGCCTATCTCGTTAGTGTATGCTTTTAAATATGATAATGTATTTTATGGACTGTATATTTGTATAACTTTCTTATCGTTTGTTACTGTGGTCTTGACCTTGATGTTTAGTATACTTTTATGGTTTTTGTTATGAACCGAATAAAGTACTTTTGACTGACTGGATAGTAAACAATCCTTTAAGATCAAGGCATAAGTGGCGGCACTATCTGTATACAATTTATTGTAATACAGGACACTCCAGAACAGCAGCAATACGATGCTCTCTTTAGCTATAGAAATGACAGCAATTAAACATTTCATTCCAGCACAGAGAGTGAGAAAGTGCTCCACTTTTAAAGTACTTACAGAATCACAATTTATTCTAACACAGCGAGTGAGAGAGTGCTCCTTTTCTCTGCAACAAAGAATAGCACAATTCCTCCTAACAAGCGACACACAGCACCCTGACTACAAAACTTACATTTGCCTTGATCCAAGCGTGAGACTGAAATGGTACTCATTTTCAATAGGGCTTACTGTAACACAATTCATTTTAACATAGACAGTAAGAGAGTGCTCCTTGGCTATATAATTTACAACAATATCTTTTATTCAAGCAGAAAGAGTGAGGGGACTTCTTTTCTGTAGACCTTACAGTATCACAATTAATTGTAACAAAGGCAGTGAGAGAGTGTGCCCCTTGGCCTTATAACTTACAAAACTACCCTTCATTCAAGCAGAAGGAGTGAGAGGGTACTCCTTTTCTATAGAACTTGCAGTATCACAATTCATTCTAACACAGTCAGTGGGAGAATGTGCACCTTGGCTGTAGAACTTACAGCAATACCCTAGATTCAAGCACAAATGGTACTTTTCTGTAGAACGTATACTGCTTAAATGAATTCTAACATACTCTGTGAGTATGTATTTGTTAGCTATAGAACATACAATAATACTCATCATTCAAGCATATAGAATGAGAGGGTACTCTTGTTCTATAAACCTTACCGTAACATAATTCATTCTAACACGGACAGTGAGAGAACTTACAGCATCACAGTTAGACTTGGCATCTTTGGCGTGGTTTCCCCTGACTTTTTGCCTCTACCTCCTGTATTTTTAATGCTATGCTGGATTTTGTTTTTGCTGGCTTATATGCTTTTGGCACTTTGCCACTGCTGATCAGTGTCAAAGTGCAAGTGCTCCCTGTGTAAATTGTTGTTCCAATTGGTTCTCCCTGATTGGCATATTTGTTTTACTGTTAAGTCCCTAGTTAAGTGCACTGAAGGGTGCCAGGGCCTGTAAAGCAAATGCTGCTAGTGGGCCTGCAGTACTGATTGTTCCACCCACTTGAGTAGCTCTGAAAATGTAACTCAGACCTGCCACTGCAGTGTCTGTGTTCAGTTGTTAACTGCCATGTCGACTTGGCAAGTGCACTCACTTGCCAGGCCCTAACCTTCCCCTTTCCTACACGTAAGGCACCCCTATGGAAGGCCCAAGGTAACCCCCTGAGCAGAGTGCAGTGTTTGTGAAAGGTAGGACATATACTGGTGTGTGTGACATGGCCTGATAGTGAAATACTCCCAATTTTGTTTTTCACTGTTGAAAGAAGGATATCTTTCCCTATAGGACAGAATGGGAAATGCTTTGCAACATCTTACAAACATAACTTCCCATTGGAACAAGATAGAGGAATAAAGTTTAGGCTCTCTGAACGCAGAATGTCATAACACATCTTTTAGTAATGATGGTTATTGAATTGTGTGTTTGAAAATGGCACTTTTAGAAAGTAGCTTTTTTCTTTTTTAACCATTCGGTGTACCTTTGTCTGTTTGTGTATTGACTATCTGTCTTTGGAGGGCCAGGGGCTGGGGATGTGCATTCACTGTAGACAGCCACTGGGGGGGGGTTGAGGTGTGTCTGGCCCTTCTTGGATGACTCAGAGCTTGGCTGAATAGACTTGGGCTGAATTTAGAGTAGTGGGAGGAGATTTCCTTGCACCTTAATAGGGCATGTCTCCCTTGCACAATGCTGTATACACCCCCTGTAGTCATGCTACACCAGTGAGGACAGAACTGGGTTGGACTGGGCTCAGAGACCCTTCCACAAAGAGAACAAAGACATTTTAGGGTGTATGTATTTGACCTAAAACGCCTGAACTTTAGACTACTCCAGGAATCAAGATGAACCTCTGCTGAGGAGAAAAGCTGAAGACCTATGAGGAGGAGTACTGTTCCTTTTCTGTGTACTGTGTGGGGTTGGTTTGCAGTTGCTGTTCCTGCCAAGAAGAGGACAAAGACTGGAACTTTGCTTTGAACCAGCTTGAAGCTCTCCCAGGGACTCTGTGTGCTGGCCTCCAGTTCTGAAGTCAGTGCCACAAAGACTTCACCCCCAGCTCCCATGACCTCTATTACTACTGAGTGTTCTGTCATGCCATGGGGTGCCTATTCATGTGTTGGGCCTCTTGAGATTATTCCTGCTGTTGGGAGCTGGAAGCAACTTGAAAGAAGTAAGAAAATCTGGTTCTGACTCCATCAGCGTTGCCTCTGTGAAACCGCAACCTGCACTGATCCCTGGGGCAACACTTGTGAGGTGAACATTGCACCATCCGGCCTGCACCACAGCTCCGGTGTCCTTCAATACCCGCTGACGCCTGTAGTTATCAGCCATGACCGACACCAGCGCTTGCACCGACTCCTTCATCACCAACACCTGCATCCTATTATCGCGGCCCCGATAACTGCCAAGGTGACTCCACCAACTCACCGACTTTGCATTGTCACCGGAACTGATGCCTCACAGCAGATGCAATAGTCTTCCCCTGTCCTTGACATGATACGTCTCCTCCTCTTGCACACAATGCCTCGCCTTCCCCGTGGTAGCCGTCCTTGACCTCGGCGCTGATGCCTCACCTCTACGATGCCAAGCATCATCATAGACTTCGTTTCCAAGGTACTGTTTGTTTGGGGGTCTGTGTGACTCTGTACCCAATGCCGCGCTGCTCATGGTCGGCGCCGTACTTTGGATTTATTACTGTCACGACGTCGCAATAGCCCAGGTGGAGCTTTTTATTTTTTACAACCTTTATTTTTCCAATAACTGTTCTGAAATAATATTTTATAACATGTATGTTGTATTTGTGTTGCTTTGGTCTTGTTGAGTTTAGATGAAGATACTTTCCTTTTCTAAAATGGTATGGTGTCCAATTGTGGTGTTATCACTGTATTACTGTGTGTTTTGAGTACAAATACTTTACAGATTGACTTTGGAATAAGTCTGTCTGTTTGTGCCAAGCTACCCAGGGGATGAGAAGGGGTTAGCTAAATTGTGTATCCCCCTTACCCTGACAAGAAGCAAGGGTCCCTTGTTGGACAAAGGTACCCACTTACGCCAAGTTGAGACCCCCATTTCTAACAATCACAATGTACTCTGACATACTCAATGAGAGAGAGCTCCATAGCTACAGAAAATACAGTATCACAATTCATGCAAGGAAATAGAATGAAGGAGTGTTCGTTAGCGACAGACCTTCAAGTAACAATTCATTCAAGCACAGTTGATGAGGCACTCCTTCACTATTGCACAATTCACTGATGTGCCCACAATTAGAGGATGCTCTTTATATAAAAAACGTGCAGTAACATTTGATTGAAGCACATAGGGTGAGATCTACAGTAATTCTATTAATTGAAGCATGAGCAATAAGAGGTTGCTCCTTAACTATAGTAGTTACAGTAACTTTATGTATTAAAGCATGAAGAGTGTGAGTCTTCTCTTTATCTACATAATAGTACCAAATAATTCAAGGACTGAGTGTCAATCTTCAGCAATCCAGCAAATATCGACTAGGTGGAGGGCCCCTTCACATAGATCTTGCTTTGTGTAGAACACATACAGCCTAAGAGAATAATGGATGAGATGGTGTTTTCTACCTGAGAGAGTTTACTTTAGCACAAGTCATACATGTAGTTGATGTATAGGGCAGATCTTCACATAGCCTATAGTGTTTCAAAGACAGCCTTGTCAGTGAAATACCTCACTATATGTAATTGTGTGGCATTGTGGATTTAGAAGAAGCTTCCTGAGATCTGTTTTGGATTCAGTTGTCCTGTGAGATGGCCTCTTTTCTCCTTACCCTCTGATCAGTAGGTTCTGAGGAGAAAGAAAAGAAAAGTTATTCAGACTTAGAAGAAATTCTTTAAACATGGTTATAAACTCAGTAGATAGTTAGTTACTGTTGTATAAGGGTGATATTTGCTCAAGACTGTATAAACCTTGCAAGGGGTTCTCAATAATAAGCTCAGGTCTGAATACTTTGTTGTCATTGATTTACAGAGGTGTGTTGTGCTTTACAGGGGGAGGGATAGCAGGCAGGGTTCTCCTACCTAGTTATTTTATTTTTGAAGTTTTCTATAGCGCGAACCAGACCCAAGGTAGGGTAACAGAGCGCTTTACAAGGTGAGCAAGGAATGAATAGCACATTTGGTACCAACAAAGTAGACAAAAACAACGCATACAAGTAACCACAAAAACATAATAAAGTTCGGGGGATAAGGCAGAGTAGAGAACTGTTCTGCGAGAGATGAGTCAATTCGAGCTTCTGCAAGTCTTATCTTCGAGATATCAAAGGATAAAGAGTATAGATGAATTTGAAGTTGAAGCTGGCCTGGTGTTTGTGCGGAATTTAAGGGAGGAATTTGCTCATCAGGAATGATTTTGCTTCCTTTTTGAAGAGGGGCGTCGAGGCGATTTTTCTGATGAATGGCGGAAGCGAGTTCCAAATTCTTGACACCGCTCTAGAAAATGCTCTGTTGGAGGTTTTAGTCTTGTTGAACCATGCAGGCTTCAGGAGTAGATTGTCTGGGCTCCTAGAATGTCTGTTTCCTCCAGATAGTGTAAGTTTTTGGGCAAGGAACTGCGGGGTGTTGTGGTGTAGCGCCTTGTGAGTAATACAAGCAATCTTTAGGTGAATACGAGCTTCATAAGGTAGCCAGTTGAGTGCCTTCAAGTGTGGCAATATGTGGTCAAATGTCCTCGATCCAGTAATGAGTCTTGCTGCGGTGTTGAGACAGGCTTTTAGAGGTGCGGTAGAGATTTTAGGAAGCCCTGAGCGGGTGGAGCAACAGTACTCCAGCCTTGAAATGACTAAGGACTGAACTGCAGTTTTGAGGTCAGGGAATCTCGATAAATGTCTTAATTTTTCTGAGATAGCTGAGGTGAAAGCGGGCATTTTTAGCCATCAAGTTAATGTGAGCTTGCATGTTAAGGTTCTTATCCAGTTTGATTCCAAGTGGTATCGTGGAGTCCACCAACGTTGGCGTGCAATTCAGAGCAGTGATCATTTTGGTCCATTCCTTTATTTGTTGTGAATTATTGGGGGGGGGGGGCAGATTAAAAGAAATTTAGTTTTTTGTGAGTTTAGCTTGAGGAAGTTGGTCGTTAGCCATTGTACGTTTTTTTCGAGAGCTAGATTCATTAACTTTATCTCTTCAATGGAGGTGATTTTAATGTAAAGTTGGGTGTTGTCCGCATACATGTTGTAGGAGATGTTCGCCTACAGTAGTAGATCAGTGAGTGGTTCGACATACAAGTTGAATAGTGTGGGTGATAGGGTAGAGCCTTGTGGTACTCCTAGTATGTTAGGTGAGGATAGAGAAAGAATCTTGTTGGTCATGAATGATTGTGTTCTATTTTCCAGAAAGGATTTGAACCATAGGACTGTGCCAGAAAAGCCCATCCTGTCTTCTAGTCTTCTTAGAAGTTTGTCGTGGTTGACCGCATCGAAGGTTGATGAGAGGTCGAGCAGGACTAGCAGGCATGTTTCATTGCGGTCAAGAGCTAAGAGGGCGTCGTCTACTATATGTAGGATGGCTGTTTCTGTGCTATGGCCAGGTCTGAAACCAGATTGGTGGATGTTCAATAAATGGAAGTTTGCCATGTGTAGATTCAGTTGTTGCTGAACACGTTTTTCCAGGACCTTTGCTAGCATGGGAATGTTGGTTATTGGTCGCAAGTTGTTGGGGTCGGAAGTGCTATCTGTCGTTTTTTTTATGATAGGGGTGACTTGACCAGTTTTTAGGCAGTCTGGGATGTGACCTTGTGATAGCGAGGCATTAATGATCTTGGTCCAGAGAGGGGAGATGATATGATAGATGTGGGGAAGGCACTTTGCTTGGACAGGGTTATTGAAGTGGTCGTTAAGTTTGATAGTTGCTAGAATTTTGGTGATGTCATTGATATCGGAACATTTGAAGGTAGACCAGTGAGAGTTATTTTTGGGTAGAGATCGCTTATGTTATACCAGGTTAGTGGCCTCACTGATCTTTGGGTGGCTAAGTTGATTACTGCCATATTGAGTTCAAGTTGGAGGGAATTTGTTTTTGCTGTGAAGAATGTGGAAAATGCGTCACTACTTAGCTGTGAGGTTGATGTTAAGAGTGAAGATTTGGCCAATTTTTTTGATGGTTGAATCACAATTTTGAAGAGTTTTTTTGGTCTATTTTTGGCATTCTCTAGCTCTGATTTGAAGAAATCTTTTTTTGATTTTAGAATACTTTTATTGTATGGTTTTCTTGCTTGTCGGAGCAGTTTCAGGCGAGGGGGAGGGGTGTTGCCTCCATTTCCGTTCAGTTGATCTGAGTTTGCGTCTCTCATCATTCAGGGCTTCACTGAAGCATGGTTTTTTATCCTTGTCCAGAATTCTTTTGAGTTTTGGCGGCGCGGCTTGGTCGAATATTTTGGACATCGTGGAGTTAAAGTGAACAGTGAGGGCAATGACGTCTGCTATGTTATTGGGAGGGATAAGAACCTTCTCATATTGGGAGGCAAGACTGTTCCAGTTGATTTTCTTTGTGTCTCTTATCCATTGCATTGTTTAGGTTTAATTTGTTGTGGGAGGATTTTTTTGTTACAGGATGGGATTTGGAAGATGATAATGTGATGGTCTGACCAGTCACAGGGGGTAATTGAGATCGATTCAATAGTATTTTGTTTAGAAATGAGCCAGTCGAGAATGGCACCCTTTGTGCGAGTAGGCTCTGAGGCAGCTTGGATCAGGGAGTGCTCAGCAAGGAAGGTTTTAAGGGCTTTGACCTGCTTTTCCAGTGTGTTCTCCCAGTGGAGATTGAAATCACCAAGGAATATGTCATTCGAGTGAGGGGAAGAGTTTGCAGTGATGATTTCCATAAGTTGTTCTGTGAAAATTGTGTTTTGACCTGGAGGATGGTAGAATATATGTAATTTAAGGGAGTGGTAACTTGATGAATTCACAGAGATCCCAATGTATTCACAGGAGTCCAGGGGTTCCGAGTGAAATTTTGAGATGGTGAAGTAAGATCGATGTATGCAAGCTAAGCCTCTGCATATTTTGTGAGGTCTGTCCAATCTAATGAGGTTGAAGTCTGGGGTGGACCAGAAGGTCTAGGCATGGTGAAGATGATTCCTTGAGCCATGTTTCACTGAGGATAATTATATAAATGTTCATGCTAAGGACGAGGTCGGCAATGTCAGAGGCGTGTTTAGGGGCTGAGCAGCAGTTTAGTAGTAGACAAGACATCTGGTTTGAGGGATTCTTTAGAGTAGGCTCCTGGTTATCTTGGTTTGTGGTTATAGAGTGAAGATTATTCTGGTTTCTTCCTCTATGGATTGGATGTGATGTTCTGCATGAGTTGATGGAGACTAGGCGGATAGCGTATTCCTCTTTGTCTAAGACATGGTCGGATGGAGTTTCGTACAGCCGTAACAGAGTTTGTATTTCCTGGTCCGTAATGTAATTCGAGAGTTTGCGCGTGCGCAAGTATCGATTGTTTAGAGGCTAGTTTTTGTCACATTGTCGACTGTCTTTAGTGAGTTTTGAAGATGCTTAAGTTTAGTAAGAGATTTTTCAGCAAGTTGTTAAATGGTTCTGATTTCTAGGATAACGTATTGAAGGGTTCCTAGAGGTGAGGTATGAGGTCTTGAGAGAGTCTTGTGCAGTCTGCTGATGAGGCGGGGTAGACAGGATATGGGGTGTTGAGGGAGTAATATTGATGTTGGTTCTCATGGTAGTTCTAGTTGAGGGTGATAGTGCAATGCGTGCTAAGGTGGGTGAGTTGTTGATCTTCCTTTCACTGGTTCTGGGTGCGTGACGGGGTCGATTTTCTTCAGGAGACAGAAAGGTGGAGGGGGTAGTAGTAGAGTCCAGAGTGTGCTGCAAGAGATGGATGAGGACATCAGTGTAGTGCGTACTAAGGAGAGAGAGTTGTTGCTTCTTTCATTGGTTCTAGGTGAGGGATGTGGTTGATTTTCTTCCTGAGAAGAATGGGCGGTAGGGGTAGTAGTAGAGTCCCTAGAAGTGCTGTGTGATGTAGATGAGGGTGTCAGTGAAGTACATGATAAGGAGATGGAGTTGTAGCTTCTATCATCAGTTCAGGATGACGGAAGGGGTCGATGTTCCTCCGGAGCGGAAGGGGTGGAGCAGGTAGTGTTAAGGTCCCGAGAAGTGCTGCGTGCAGTAGAAGGAGGTGTCAGGGCAGTGTGTGGAAAGGAAGGAGATTTGGCGTTGCTTCTTTCCACGGATCTATGTGAAGGACGGGGTTGAAAAGAGGTGCTGCGTGAAGTAGAAGAGGGTGTCAATGCAATGTGTGCTGAGGATGGATACTTAGTAATGTTTCTATCCTCCGGTCTGAGTGAAGAGGGTGGTCACTGATCTTCAGTAGAGGAAGGGGTGGTGGGGGTAGTAAGGACCTGAGAGGTGGTGAGTGTGGAGAAGGTGTGGGTTTTTAGGGTGAAGAAGTATTTGTCAAACAGTTCTAAATCCTTATTAGCTGCTTGAATAAGAACACCAAGAACATTTTTGGAACTGTTATGAATTCCTTCCAAATTCGTCCTTTTTGTCAGACTCCCAATAGGAAGACAGACGCAACAGAAACATGACAAGTAAGAAGATATGGTGTCATGTAGAGCTCTCAAGTTTCTCAGACCTGTGTGTGAGAAGGTGATCATTCAATGATTTTTTTCTTTCCTTTACATTGTCAAGTATATACTATAGCCTTAGAGCCAGGGCTCTACTAACTATTAAAGGCCCACTCCAGCATACGGCGACAGCCTTTATCAAGAGAGCAGGCGATTAGAACATTCCGCCTCTAGAAGGCAGAATGTTCAAATTTGTAAAACAAAGGACTCCTGAAGCCTGATGGGGTTGAAATCCCTTCGGGAACTGTGATGCCTTTGTTCACAGCAACAGCTGTGAACAAACATTGGAATGTTGATGCTTCAGGCTTCTACCAGCCATTAGAAGCCCGGAGCACTCCATTGTCTTCAATGGAGTGCTCAACATTCCAATGTTGTAATAAAAATAAGAGTCCAGGTACCAGAATAAAAAAAAAAATCTAATATGAACTGGCTGAACTGCTCACACATGGCACTGGTAAACTTGAAAGAGCTGCTTCTAAAGCACCTACATTGGAGGTGTCACGTTTTTCTTTTGATTCTGCTGTCTACCAATATTCACATTCAAAGCTAAATTGAGACGTTCAGGTCATGGAAGCTGTCTCACCTGCATTCTAAAACTGACTTGTCAGGAACACTAGACTGAGGCAATAGCTGTGTGGCAAATGATGAGAGAGACCATTTTTCCACAGCTCTTCCTTAGCCAGCTGAACAAGCATTTGCAATGCAATAGGTCTCACATTTGTGAATGACAATGCCTTCTATTTATCTGATTTGATAATTAACACATAAATAAAAGCCATTGTCATTTACAATGCCAATAGTTCAAACTCTTGTAAATGTGAGACCTATTTCATTTCAAAGAAGTGGCCCATCGTCCCGGGCGACTTGGAAAGTGATAGCGCGCATGGCACGCAGAATAATGCAGGAAAGCATGTTGTGCCTGCATTAAGAAAAACTCATTAAAGAAAATAGCGCTTACAGACTAAATAAGACATACCGTTTAACAACAGAAGTAAAAGGGCCAGTCCTCAAGGGAAGTTACAAATTAAGACAATGCAGTACCAAGGAGGGACTAAACAAGCCTATTACGAATCAGAAGCCAGCATTTACGAAGGACAATGATACAAGCCAATGACAAATATGGGCGGAGAGTGGGAGGAGCTTCAAGTCCCTACTCAAATACAGCATGCCTCGCAGAGCACCGCATGCTCTGTCCAGGCTCAACCTAAAAAAAGCTGGTTGAACTCCTTAGTCTGCAGCCATTGAGGCCGGTCTCAGACTGCTCTCTGCCCTTCCTTTTGCACCATTATGTAAAATCCCACAAAATTATGCGAAATTACTTGACATTTAAAATTGGAATTTAGCACTATATTTAGCAAGAAACACGTCCGCGTGTCAACTTTAGGTTAGAAGATGCATTTCGCAAAAAAATACAATGCAGAAAACACAAGTTCAGTAAACAGCAGCAGCAAAAATTCATTCTGGTTGTTCACATTGTTCCCGTGCTAAAATTTGTATTTATGCCACACAACGCGTAATGGTGTAATTTTGGGAAACTTTGCGTAGCACGCCAAATGTGAAATTATGTGAGATTACGCCGGCCTAACAGGAATTTCCCCTGGAGTTAATTCTACGTTTCCGGCCATTTATTTTCTTTTGGGCTCAGTACCCCCTTATGAAGTCCCTTGAGCAGGAAAGATAAGAACTTTCACTAACATGAATGAAGGTAAATGTATGGGAAGCACGTTTTATTTTTCCTCATTGTTTCCGATTCATGACAGTGACTGCTGTAGCTGAGGTCAAGGGTATGTAGAAATCACAGAACCAGACTAAAGCATCAGAGGCTGCCATTTAATTCTATTTTGTATTTCTCAATGCCTCACCTCACCTTTGAGGTCGATGCCACTTTGTTTCTGTGACTCCCAACACGGTTGAGGTCCACTTTCGGTGCTCAGTGTTGGACTGACCTATAGGCAGTCGATTACTGCCACATGGGATGACGTGAACGGAGCAGTGCGTGGGTGTTTATTTTTTTTTGGGGTATTGTCGCGGCCCCATGTGACCAAAAGAAAATGGTCCACACACAGGTCCTTTCAAGTTGGAACATCAGGCAGTGATAGGCAGTCAGACTGAAAAGATGGTATCTAACCCTGCAGGTGCCTTTCTTTTGGGTCCTTTGCAGGGCCGGGCTAGGAACCCAAAGCAACCTTGGCAAATTTCTCAGACCAGCTCCTGGGGAAGCACTGCCTGGCTCCAGAAGGCCAGAAACACTCACTTGCCGGCCCGCACCCTTCTAGCCTCCCGGCGAAACACCCAATGCCCGGTCCAGCCAGTCCGGCCCTGGTCCCTTGACCTGTTGGATGATGGTCTGGGGGTAATTCCAGCTAAACATCACAAGGAGAAGAAAATCTGCTTCTGGTGAACGCGTAGGGCAAGTAGTTGTTACAAACTATGTACATCTCCCTTGCACAGAAAAACAATCATTGGGAAACTACAGGGAAAAGCCAGCGGTACACAATCCCTGAGTCTTTTTCGCAGTATTTCTGCTGTCTGCTGTAAAAAACGAGCAATACAAGCAGCTCTCCTGACTAGCTGGAAAGGCACAGCAGGAAACCTTGCTCTTAATGAAAGAGCCCGGGGCACCAGGACTGTTGTTGATTTCAAGACTTGTTTTTGCAAAAGTAAAGCTTGGACTTTTGTTATACTTCTGCAACTAACTGACTTTGATTTTTGCAGTTTAAGTAGAAACTTTATAGATTCTCATGGATGTATTACAGGGTATTATGACTGCAAGACAAATGGTGGCCACCTGGAACCTTATTTTCCCTCGACGTCTATAGGTACAGCCTTATTATAGAGATTTGCATCATTGGAGTATCTTTACGCCCATTCTATTAAGCATCTGTGTCCAAGTGACCATACTACCAGAATATTGTGGACAAAATATCATCCTACAAAAATATTATGGTAAAAAAATAAACTACCAAAATATCACGAAGGTAAGATTATATATAGATAAGTGTACGTTTAGTGCATTAAACTCCACTTGCCTGTACCTCAACAATATATATCCTCAATGTATGTGGAAGTGGAGTTAATAGTAAATCTTGCTTACCTATATATACTTACCTGCACAATGTTGTTTTCTCAATATTTAGGTCACGTTTATTTTGTTGGATAATTCTGCCCTCGAGAGTCCTACGTGCAACTGTTCATGTAGCCATTATAATGTAACTGCTCAAATGGCTATATGTAAGCAATTCGCTAAAGCGCTATTTATTGAATTTATGCAGCCGCGGCCCGTGGAGGGAGTTACGGTGGGGCAGGGAGGCGGGGAGGATGAGGGGCAGGGTTGAGGGTGCTAACAACCGGCATATGGATAATTGCAGGTAAGTAAACAATGTAATCATTAAAACTAATTTCGTAGCGCGCACTACATCGCATTTTGCGATGCAGGGCGCGCTACGAAATTCGTTTTAATAATCCCACCCCCCCTTCCCCGCCTCCCTGCCCCACCGTAACTCCCTCCACGGGCCGCGGCTGAATTTATGCAATTGGTGCCTTAGCAAAAGGAGGTATGTGCTGTAAGCTGGCAAGTACAATGGCCCCTCAGCCTCTAATTTGGTATTAAAACTCAATTATAATTGGGGGGGCTGTTGGAAACTCAGATCCTTAGGCTTCTGTGTCACAGCACCTGATGCAACATTGATCACTATGTACCTGTGTGTAGCACATAAGCTGGGCCGGGCGGGGAACCCAAAGTAGCCCTGGAAAATTTGAAGGACCATCCCAAGAGGGGGAGGGGGTATTAGGGTAGTGCAAGTGTGAAGCACTGCTGCTTTTTGTTACTGGGGGGGCGATAATTTAGCACCTCTGCAAAACCAGCCCCGGGAACAAAATAACGGTCCCCACTGCTGAAAAACCAGACGCCACCCTTCCAGCCTCCCGGGAAAACGTCCAATGCCCGCTACGGCGGTTGTATGTCAATACAACGCGGTGTTTACACCGCACTACCATTACAACGCTGGTTTTACAATGCAAGTCGTTACCACGACTTGCGCTGTAGGGTACTGGACGTAGGAATAGTAAGATTTACTATTCCAACACCAGCCTGCGTACAGTAGGGAAGGTGTTGGAATAGTAAATCTACTATTCCTTAGCCTAGAGCGCCCTCCAGTGCAAGTCGTGGTAATGACTTGCGTTGTAAAACCAGCGTTGTAATGGTAGTGCGGTGTAAACACCGCGTCGTAGTGGATGTTCCCCGCCACGGCCAGTCTGGCACTTCACATAAGATGATTGAAGCAGGAAACCCTTGCTGCGGTTCCTATACTGTTGTTGAAAAGCAACACGCTGGAACACAATGTATGCTGTTCAAGTTTGGCAGATTATCAAATTGATAAGATTTATAAGCCGATGATGCCATTAGGATGTTCTTCTACAAAGAGCAATGCTGAAACTTTGCAGATATGATCTTAATCGTAAATCAGGATTGTACATCTGTGATAACTGGAATGCGTCGGGTATTTACTTGATGCTGATATTTTTCTTCTTCTCTCCCTAACCAGAAAAACCCTGCAGGTGAAGATAGTTGACGATGAAGAATATGAAAAGCAAGAAAACTTTTACATCATCCTGGAAGAGCCGAGATGGCTAAAGCGCGGGATTTCAGGTAGCATTTAAGAGCACCTTGTCTAGCACATGCCTAAACAGAAAGCATTATTTACATCCATGCCCCTCCATATGATAAGCTTCGTGTCAGTCATTGTATATCCCTGTCGCCCCTTCTTCTCCACGATTGTGCACTAGTTTTAGAGCAGCAGAAAGACCTACAGAGATACGGAGATGAGTTTGGGGTGGGAAGAATGATTTTGTTTACCTGCTAACTCTGGGAGATGGACCAGGGTCTGATCATTCCAACATTAGTGGCTACATGAGCAATACTGAAGCATAAGGTCTTGTGAATGAATGCCTTGCTGTAGAGTAAAGTCCTTCAGCCTTCAGACATTAGAAAATGTTTCCTAACCACAATGCCACTAGGCAGGACGGCCACTAGGTGTTGAGCATGATCATTGTATTGGAAGTGGATTGCCATAAAAACACTAGTTTAGGATTGGGTGCTTCTTTGATGCCCTATCTTAGCAGAATCCATTTCTTTAATTTAGAGATTCAGACGGCAAACAGAAAGTAATAATCTTCATATTCAGCTGGAAGATATTATTAACAGATTTCTCTTCAAGACACCTCACTATAGACTTCTAACTATTTTATGACTCTAGATTAGCACTATTTGGCTGGTGAATTTAGCAAGACAGTTTGAACATTTAACCAATAGGAAAAAATGAGATGTCACACTGTACCTTAGTGAAAAGAACCAGGAAGGAATGCTTCATATGTTTATTGTGATAATTGGATGCCTTTCAGGGGAACTTAACTCCTAAAATACACCCCATGTCTTCTTGGCATAGTGATACATTTGCTTCTGGTTTGAAGTCCTTTGATTAGAGAGGAATTTGAGAGAACGTAACTGCAAGCTGTTTTATGTGCAAATATTTGGAAAGTGTAAACGCTTGTTGTATATCCTCTTTTGAAACAATCATTGAGAAAGCCAATAGGCTTGGCTTGTATTTTTAGTCCTCGCTAATACTTTAAAAAGAACCTTCTGCAGTGACAAAGAAACTATGGGTTTCAGTAAACAATGCATCTTTGCTATAAAGAATTTCCTGTGTGGGGATTCAGTGTATTTTTGAAATATAAATTGGTAACAATATGTCTTGCAGACAGCCGTGCAGTCAAGCCAAACCAGGAAGATCTGAAGTCATTCTCAATTTTTCTATTTGAGTTATACATCTATAGACTTCCAATGCCTTATTGTTATTGCTAGTTGTCATTTATTTATAGCACACAATAGACTTCTTGCCCTCAAATTGTTACTACATAAAACACACATGCATAATGTTGACATATCAATATTTGGAGGGGGAATATTTGTGTTATCAAGGTGAAAACACATATTTTGGAAATTGACATTTTGAACAAAGGGCTTGGATCATGTCATGCCCTGCTCCTAGGTGGAGGATCAATTCTTAAACCCCAAAGCTGTACTGACTTTACTCAATGAGCCCCTTCGCTGTCACTGGTTTTCTTTCAAGTTGAGAATCTTGACTATTCTGAAAAAGTTCAGATTACTTCCACGTTAACATGCAATACTTTCGTAATGTTTTCCGGGATGTAATTACTTTGGAAAGACATAATGGGGTTAGGAAAAGGTAGTAACATTTAGTTTCTAAAACCTTAAAAACATAGCATAGAGATAAAATAGGCACGATAGAATGAATCATAAAGCATTCATTATTAAATCTGGGTACATAGCCAAAGGGTTACCATAGAACATCATCCGTTGCTATCCTCTAGATATAGGTTTTTGTGGCGTTACAAAGTTAAATGGTGCATAACCGGAAAAGAGAAAAATTGGAGTTTATGCTCCTTGCATGAGCTTTCCTCTGGAGTCTTCTAAATCTCCTTTAGCTTTTAAGGCTTTTGCCACAAAGGCGTCCACTGAGCGGCAAATTTAAGGTCATCGAAGCATCAATAAGTGAATGAGAGTTGGTCTATGTCTCCTAGAGCCTAAAACCTTAAAACTCGTCAAAACTATCTTACTGGGTGTTATATGGGGCTACTTAGTATGTAGCAACTGTAGTCTGTGTACATATTTCGTCATGTATCTCAGGGACTTGGGCTGCAACCTGTCTCAGATACTCTACAGTTGGGTTTGCTAAACTGACTGTTTAACAGCCCATGTATGAGTCTTTTTGTAGAAAAAAAAACAGAGCTTCCACCAGTTGTTGTTCTAGGAAATTATTCACAATATCCAGGATGCAAGAAACGTGAGTTTGTCCGGTCTCACATAATGTGAGAATATTTTATCCCATAAAGCTGGCTAAGCCACAGTTTGGGCGCCTTTCCATACAGTTACTTGCATACAAAAGCAATTCCAAAGAGAGGTTGTAAGAGCAAACTAATTGTATTCTTTTCAAAATAGTGATGTCAATCTCTTGAAAGTTTAAATCATAAATAGAATTTATAATAGTACAATCAACGCAATAACATTTGAAGAATTGTGAATGGGCACATAATAGTATATACAAGTGGCAAAAACGAATCTTATGTACATGGGAGGAAATGTGTTCAACAATCACAAAAACAGCCAATTGTCTAGGAGATGGGAATGTCCATTTGTCTAGTTTAGAATCTTTTCAGTGAGAAGAGGAAGCTTATTAACACTTGAACAGAATAAAAAAAATTCTAACAGTGGGCTTTTGTTGCCCAAGTGAGTCCAACAGATATAAGTATATGGGACACTCAGCTACCAATTTCTTATCTTTAACTGCTACATCTTTGGTACTAAAAATAAATATCTTGACTTTATGTCGTTTTGCAAAGGCACCCTCCATATAACTAAACCAAATAGATAGAATTAACCTTTGCCAAACCTAGGAGATCTACCTGTTTATATCCATAAGGTCGGTGGCCAGTGTGATTCTATCGTCTAAGTATGTTAAGCAGTCCTCCTGGTGGATAGAATATCCTGAGACTGACTGAGGGAAGGCTTAACAACCCCCTCAGGACCTTTACTCTGTAGAAAGGAAGAAATAGCATACCCTGAAATGCCAGACCCATAAACGGTAGAGGACATGTGTTTTGCATCCTGTATTTTTAATATTGCTTCTACTTGCTTTCCCTCAGTTTTTGTCTGTGCTAATGATGCTAAGGTTGACCCACTCAATTTAATATCGAATTTAACATCTGAATAAAAAAAAGAATTTAACATTTCCCAATCTGGTTTTGTTAATCTTCAGGGGCCTAGTTGTTAGGTTTGCTGGCACAGTTGAAATATCCTGAAACTGTGTTAGATTGGTCTGTAGGCCCAAGCATCCATTAATTTAATATGATGCATTATCAGCTGCTGACGGCCATTTACTTTCTGAGAAATACATATAAAAGGAAGGGCACATTTCTCAGGCTCACTTTAGATGAATCATTATTTTATTTTTAACTGTTTGAGCTTCATTTTTGGTATTCTCTAGTCCGTTCATAATTTTCAACTAATTTGTTCAAGTCAGAACACAAAGACAAAAATTGTTCTTTTCGTCCATGATATATATTTATATTTTAGAACAAGAGGAGTCTCTAATAGAGCGAAAATAGCTGCTTTGAGCTATCCAGATGCGTGTCAAGTGTTGGACACTAGCCTAAATTTCAGACGGTGACCATCCATCAGTCACTGCATGGCTAAGGATGGAGAACAAAGTGATAGCTCTTTGGGCTCCTAATACAAGTAAAATGAATATATGGATACAACAAATAAAGAAAACTAATTTCCCAGATGGGGTGGCAGACTGATGGTAAGAAATCTTGGTGCATCACCACTTATGGCTTTAGTCCAGAGAAAATAAGGCTTGGCTGGCCTAAATTGAGAGATATAATTCCAAGGGAAAATAATATTAGTAGGTCTTGCGCCTGCCAAGAAAAGGAAATATTACACATTCCAGCATTTATCTTATTCAAGTAATATAATTTTGTGGGACCTCTATCCAATTGCATATAGGAAATTTGTTCAGTCGGTAAAAACATGAATTCCAAAATATATGCAGACTCAACCCACCATAGTTAAAGAAGGTGTGCTTATGGTTTCTGATTCTCTGGTTATACATTTCATTTGTATGCTTCTCTTATTTTCAGAAGAGGCGTGCTGTTAGAGAAGATCAGCTAAATGCAGCTCTTTTATTTCCTTAATGAATGCAAGGAGGGCTATGTGGATCCAAGAAATACTGGCTTATATTCAGTTCTTAAAAACCTGGGCAGGTGGGCATGCTTCTTTCTGCTAACCAGGTTTTCTGATCACTCATTTCCAGTCCCAGTTTCCATATGGCAGCTGTTCTCCACGGAACAGAGGCGGGAGGGTTCAAAACGGACAGACTGTTGTGTCATATGGGACAAAGTGATCATAGAGTTATTACTTGGGGAAACTGTCTGAGGACTGTACTCTAAAATAATATTTCCTACCTTCTCCTCAGTGTGTTTTAAAATAGAGTCACTGTCCTTTTCCAAAGACAGCTTCTGTGATCTTTATGTATCTGCTGTGCTCATAGTTTGATCTTTCTTTTTTGCCCTCTCTCTTTTTGTTCCCCTCTCTCTCTCTCTTTCACCTCCTTTTTCACAGCTCTCTTACTCAACGAGGGTAAGCCATTTTAATGTCCATGACACGTCCCTTGCATGTGCTACGCTGTACCCACTGCTTTACATTCTGTGTGTGTCTACTGTCATCTGCCTCCCTCCTGCTTGGTCAGGAGACAGATCAGAGCAGGCTAGCAGCAGCCAAGAACGTTCAAATGTGTGTCAACCAATTTCTGTCTACTGTTCATGGAAGCCACTGTGGCAGTGACTGGCGCGTGCCACTGTTTCTCATATGAGTCATTGGGTACCACAGGAGATATGCGCAAGAGCTCAACATTAGAATAAATCTCCTGGGATCACTCCATGGCTGGCATCAGCCACTAGATTACTCTATCATCTTGCAGACTTGTTTTCACACATACCACAGGTTCAGGAATCCTCTGGCACTAAGCTGCACTGTGGTTTAGCAATTGCACTCACATAGTAGAAATTCAAAGAACCCAAGGATTCTCCTTTAGCTGCTAGGAGAGGAGAAGGAGGGGACATCAGCCTCTAGGAAATGAACATTAGTTACACACACTCCAGTTTCTACAGTTGAGTGTAGGACCAGAATTGAAGATAAGCCTCAGGACCATTATCCCTGGTAGAGAGGGAAGTATGAATATATGCATTGCTTGCAGGTGTAGATACACGGTAAAACACAAAATGATGAGAGTGTGTTTTACAATGAACATTACTTCTATAAAGGAAACTTCCTCCATTGTTCCAGGGCAGCACCCCAAGACTATGCATTGCATTGTTAAGCCATACTCAGCCGAATCATACAATCCATGTGCTAATATAGTGAGACCCTTGGATTTAACTATGCGGAAAACAGCACCATAAAAAGAAGTGTCACCACAAACTCGTACCTCTTTCACTGATGTGCTTGATGCCACTGCCCCTGCTCCCGACTCCTGTTCTTCTGTATCTACCCAATCCCTCCCTATCCCATTCTGCTGTGAAATCCCTAAGCTTATGTTCCCCCTTGCCAGAATTCTCTCTGAATGTAAGAGTTCCAAACTGTAAATGCACCTCCAAAGAAAGTCTCATCGACTTGGTCAATTGTAGTTTACCAACATATTGACTTGCTTATCTTTTAATTGTATACCTGTCATAATTTCAGAAAAAAATTAAACAGTGTGTTATGGATACATTGTCTATGTTTTCTGCACAATCATGTGACCCTTCCGCCAATAGGCATTAGCTGAACCAACTGGAAGTTTACAGTTTAAATTACCAATAACATACTAGAGTATATGGAAGATAGGTGTGGGCGGGTATTCATTTATAAATGTTGCCAACTTTTTAAAATGCAAATGTGTTTGTGAGAGTAGTGTATTCGCACTAGAGTCGTGATGTATGACTCTTCTATTGAGAAACAGGGACCATTGCCCTTGTGTGTAGCTATTATTTGCCGTCACCTACACACTTCTCACAACGGCATCGCTTGCTCTGGTAGCGGGAAACAATATTCTTAGATTTGCAGTTGAAATCTTTTAACCTCAGCAGGTGCAGTGTTGGTACATGATGGGTACCTAGCCATTAACATGTGTGAAGGTCTTGCATCTCTAACTTTCCTTGTGCGGTTGATGGTACCTATTGTTAACATGTAGGTTTGAGATGTTTTATGGTTGTCCGTATGTGGTGACCGATGGTATAGGGCATATTACACACATATTCTGATCTTTTTTCAACAAGGGATGCAGGCCACTGATATTTTTCCAGTGGATGTGTAATCTGTAAGGGTACAAGAAGAAGTGTCTTTCTCTCATTGTGTTACATTAGTTTTTCTGAGCACTTACTTGCATCCCACCTTCCACTCAGCTGCCTAGTTGTCTCTACTGTGACTATGTTTGGTCAATTCTTTTGATAGGAAAAATAAATGTTGCTCTCTGTGTGCACCAGAATATAGTTTGTGGTATAGGATGGTCTGGCAGGAGATCAGAGGTTTCTTATTGGAGTTGGGCTGGACATGGGTTGTAATCCGATGGTTTCTTGTGAAGGGATGCTCTGCCATGTCCATTCTTGTGTGTGATTCTTGTTGCTTCCTGGGAGTTTTGTCTGTTTAAATATGTTGAATGTGAAATGTTCGAATCAAGTTTCATGGATTAGCGTCATTCGTTATTGAGTCATCCCAGCTAATTTAGATGGGGGATTTATGTCACCCATCTGAGTCATTGGTTTAAGGTGTTGCTGGTTCCACAATTTTGCTTGCAGATAGCCGTGGTACACCTAGTGAGGACCAATGTGCATGGTGAGCCCAAAAAAAGATTTTTATATTTGTATTAATATTTTAGTAAACTTTTTCTAATTACTAGTTGCTTGACAATAGAATGGTGAGTCAAAATGTGCTATAGGTGCATTATCTTCAACTTTAAACAGCTGTCTCATATTGCAATTAAAGCTCCATTATTTTGTGAAACATTGCAAATTAATCGTAGTACGTTAGACTATCTCATAAATAATGCTAAATCTTCAGGCTAGCTGTGTCGAACACCAAGAGATCATTTAATAGAGCCTGCCACGTCGCAAAGGCGAAGCAAATAAATGTCCAATCCATGTTTGCAAATAAACAAATGCTAACTAATTAAGGAATGAAGTAAACAGATGTCAGGCTAATGGCTGTAAACTTGTGCTTCACCTCTGAACCCGGAAGTCATTAGTATAAAAAGGCCCTGCGGGCTGAGCAGGCCCCGGGGATCCAGGGTTGCATGGCCGCCTGCTAAGAAACTGACCTGTGCTCTCTTACTCAGATGAAGAGGATAAGAAGCTGTCGGCGGAAGAGGAGGAAGCCAAGCGGATCGCGGAGATGGGGAAGCCAATCCTGGGCGAGTATTCCAAGATGGAAGTCGTCATTGAGGAGTCCTACGAGTTTAAGGCAATTTGTTTTTCTCTCTCTCTCTAAACTTGTTGGTGGTTTTGCTTCCTCACATGAAGGGGCCTTAGGTGCCATGTCATCTTGAGTTTGGTTGTAGGAATTACATTTTATTTATTTTCTCAACGCATCTTCTGTTATCCTATGTTGATGAGAGCTGTCATTCTGCGCCCTTCTGTGAATGAAAAATTGCAGTCCTTCTTCTATTTTTTCAAAATGTCCCGGTTTTTAGGACTCAAGATCTGGTCACCCTAACTTCCAGGCATTCAGAAGCATCCTTCTGTCACAGGAACTGTGCTTTCCAATGCGCTTCAGGGCCATTAAGGGGCCAAACCAGAACATTTGCTGTGTCATGAAGCACTATACAAACTAGGGGAACATCCTTTACAACGCAACTTTTACCACGCAGTGCCTTTACGACGCCACTATTACAACGCATGTCATTACAACGCATTGCGCTGGGGGGCGCTCTAGGATAGGGAATAGATTTAATTTACTATCCAACACCATCCCTACTATCCACGGGGACTGGAGTTGGAATAGTAAATTAAACTATTCACTATCCAGCACCCCTTAGCGCTATGCGTTGTAACAGCATGCGTTGTAAAAACTGCGATGTAAAGGCATGCGTGGTAAAAGCATGCGTTGTAATGTCATACATCCTACAAACTATAGTACACTACAATATGCCATGCAGGCCAGACAGGTTGGCCTGCAGGAGAATTAATGTCTGATTGCATCATTTCTCTTTTCATTAGCTGTCCCAGCACCACAGTGGCCATTGCACGTTAGAGGAAATCTGGTGGCTTCGGTACATACGTTCCAAAGGGGCACCAACCACTAGGGCATCACTGCTTTGCCATTTCTGCCCCCGATTATGTTTTCTCTATTTTCGGTCTTTTCATATCTTCAGAGGGTTGAAGCTGAGACAGTATGATGCTCAGCAGTAGATAGGGTTTTCTTACTAGCTGAATTGTACGCATGTCACAGGAGACTTTGCTGGCAGTTATTCAGAACCTATAGAAAGGCGGGCCAGTGGTCAGGTAAGGCATATACTGATTTAACAGAGCATTTCCTTACTCTGCGCCCTGGCCATTAGAATTATGCGGCAGAGGAGCACCAGATTATACGCCTGGGTTCTCTAAATTATGTGGAAAGAAATAGGCAATTATATGCCATAGTGCAGCATATTTTGTTTTAAGTATTACTTCATTATTTTGTCATTTCTATCATGGTAATGTGGTCTAGGCAAAGATTTTACCTCTCTAGTACCAGCCTAACAACCAAATACTGAAATAAGCAAATGAAAGAGGCCCAGTTAAGCTTTGCGAAGAGCCCTCCACTGCACACAAACATGTTGCCACTTATTATATGTAACATTTGATCTGTTTAATCTAGAAGCACATGCTTTTTAAATGATCTTATTATGCAGCAGATGATCAATTAAGTGGCAAATGAGGAAAATCCTTAATTATGTGGAAAAAAATGCAGCTGCAGAATCGCATAAATCTAGTGGCCCAGCCTACACCTTATGCATTGTATGAGCATGCATGCTATTTCCAGTCGGTTCAACAGGTTGCATGTTAGTATATCGCGGTTACTAGTATCGACCTACAATATTATTGCAGCCAGTACATTGACCTATCACTACGTTGCAAGGTAAGTGTATATGTACGATTCTTAACTGCACCCATACTTACATTGGGGGGGTAAGTATAAGTGAATTAAATAAAATATGTATCTACTTATATCTAAATGTAGCAGTATGTCAATGACATTATCGGTAGGCCAGTGGCGTAGCGAGCCGTTCTGCAGCCCGTGGCGGTCCCTGAGTTTGCTGCCCGGCAGCCGCATGTGAAAGCGGGGAGTCAGTGCTTAATTTGAGCTGGAGCTTTCCGGTGCTGAGAACCTGCACATAATTGGTTTCCGGTGCTCGGCACCGGCACCTAATTGTCAACACCACACTAAGGGAAGCCTGCCACAAGGTGGCGCTGCTCATGGAATTTACAGATGAGCAGTATAAATGTTGTTTATGAAAACAATATACATACAAAAATTACTAATACCTAAATCCCCAGCCATTCCTTAAGCTTTGGGGACCTGGAACAATCTGAACTGTTGCATTTACATGTGAGAAAGATGGTTAGTAGTTGTTTTGGCAGCAATTACAGGGGCGAAGGGTGGGGCAAGCTGCAGTGGCCTCCTGGCCGGAGCCCTGGCACTTAATATCTTACAAATGAAGCACTGGGGAGGGTGCTGACAATTCCTGAAACGGCCACCTCGCACAGTCGCAGGTAAGAGCAGGGGGGCAGGCCCCACCCCCAAAGTGTGTGCCTCCTGGTGCGCACCTCCCCCCCTACCTCCTTGATACGCCACTGCGGTAGATCTTATATTGCATGCAGTACAGTGACCCCCACCATACACCAAGCAGCACGTGGGTTGTCAGACTGCACCACCCTCTTGCCAAACCGACCTGTACACACAATGTTGAAGCATCAATGTCGGAGAGCCACACAAGTTGCTCCGCGCCCTCCTTTCCTGAGATTAGGGAAGACTGTTCGCTTTCAGAAAGGCTTTTAAATCTACATCCTTTTCTTATCATAATAGCAATTTCACTGTGACTTGTTCCAGAGGCAGGCAACTTGTTCAGCCATAATAGAATAACAGATTGGGGCAGATAAGGACCACGAGGCCCATTTAGCCTGTCTGCTTTACACTATCTACCCTACAAATGCAGCCGTTGCTCGATCTTTTACAGCATTCAACCCTATAACACTATTCGATGACAAATTAAGTGTTTCCTTGCACAGTTTATGCACCTCAAGTTGACACTCCCCAAAGACAAGCATGTTTTCAAGGAACTGTCAGTGCAGGGGAAGTTGTACCCAGAAATTAAAGCCAATTGGTTCTATCCGTTCCTCGCTAACCGCACTGTTTTGTCCGGTTTTGAAGATGGGTGTCAGGTCCAATTCCAGAGCAATGTAATAAATACAAGCACTACTTTAACCTTCCTGTTAGCGAGAGAAATGATCCAGGACCTGTAGGTGTGTGGAACAAAGAGGACTGGATTGGTGGAGATAATTTGTAAAAGACTCCTAACTAGAAGACCCTTTTTGCACGTTTCCGAGTAGCAAGAGGGGTTCTGTCTGGTTTTAAGCTTAATCTTGAGTTATTAATTCTAGGGCAATTAATGTCAGTTTCTTATCTTATTTATTCATTTTTTTTTAAATCTCCGACCATTTTTGGGTGAAGTGTGATACAGGATCTTGCTCTCTGATTTTATCCTTTAATTTTCTGGGGAGAACCCACCCGGACGCTGCTGCGTTCTTTTTTTATTTTTTTACTGTGAGTGTGTACATCACTTGCATGTGAGAAGGGTGCATGAGGAGCGCATATGACACATGTGACTGTGGCCACACTAGGTTCCATTTTGATTTGACTATTCGGTTATCATACCTAAGATGGAGGATTGGATGGAGGCCCCCAGACAGCAGATGTTTTCCACCCTAAACTATCCAGGGATCCTTTGTGCTGAGACAGACAGAGGATTGCTAAAGAAGGACAGAGAGTCCTTTTAATGCAAGGGAGTTTGCCCTGCCCCTTCTGGGCCCATTCTTCTCTGGGAGTAGCTACCCCAACAGGTTAACAGGTAGTTAATGGGGCAATCATAATTGCATTTTAACTCTTGTTCTGAATTGCTCCTGTGAGGTGGCTCCCAGCTCTTCTCTGTCTTCTGCTCACTGTTGTGACAAAGCCCATAGCTGGACTACTCTGTGGAAATGGAAAAAGAGCAGAACTGCTCAGAACTGGTCACTGAACTGATAAGGTGCTGGAATACAGAAGAACTGTCTGCAACTTGTGCATATAGATGGGACAGAAAATACAGTCAGTGTGCCAAATGTTCTTGAACAGAAACATGGGGTTCCACACCAGTGGTTACAGGGAGATTCCTTTAATCTCCAGGGTTGGGGCACTGACCACCAACTACTCTAGCCAAATTGTAGACTATAAACCTGGAAAAACTCAACTAGTCTTACAGGCGGGGATTCCCAGACCCTAATTTGAGCAAGGGAGCAGATTGACTGCTCAGGGTGGGCATGGGCGTTGACTTTGCCCAAAGAAGGGTCTACTCTGAAAGAGAAGGGCTACGAAGAAGCCCAGGTGAGTCAAACAGAGAACACTGATGCAGCTTGGGATAAGTGTCAATCAGTGTCCAAAATGCTGGAGGACTATTACATCCTATCCAAAATTGAGCCCCGAAGAGCCAACAAGTGCCAATAGAAGATTGATGCTGTTGAAGAAAACTGCACCTGTACAACATGGTCACTGCTGCAACCCAGGGTGGACACCAAACTTGTTCAAGTGGGGGTTTTGTAAATGGGCACGAGGATGACTCAAGCGGTAAGATGTAAAAAGAACAATTGATGGACAGAATGCAGAACAATGTCATACATTCACCCCTGTACAGAGATCTGGGCCTAAATCCTTCATTTTCTGCTCACCATGCCATTCCAGTATGGACCCAACCTTATGCAAATCAGTCTTGACCACAACCACAAGCAGCATGACCTCAGTCTAACCTCATTTCCAGTGGTGCTGGTGCTGTGACCACTTACCTGAAGCTGTGGGTGCCAGCCCTCGTAACTTTGGATGCAACCAGGCAGCCGGTCTGGATCAAGGTTATCAACACCCCCACCCTGGGGGCAGTGCAGAGCACACACCACCTGCATCATGTCTACTGAAGCTGACAGCGACATTTGCATGCTCAGCCTGCTGTGAAAGGACGCCACAAATGAATTGCCGAGGACATGGAGGTCAGGAGGCATTGCACCCAAGATGGACATAGAGAGTATGCATCTATTTCTTGGGTTGAGCCCTTGCTCTTGAGGGGCAGAGAGAACTTCAATTCCATAACTACCCCCAACAGTCCCTCTCTATCTACATGGACTTTCGTAAAGCCTTAAAAACTCACCTCTTTTCCTTAGCCCTTCCTCTGCAATAATCTCCCGGTTCTTCTTCCTTCATATGTCAAGTCACAGCGCCAAGAAACCGCTAGGTGTTAGTGCGCTCTATAAATTTTTTCCAACTTCAACTTTTTTCCAACTTCAACAGTCCCACAGAGTTACCCACATAAAGCTATGAGCCAACACACATTACTACAATAGGATGTCCCCAGTGTACAGAGGGTACTCATTCCATTATTAGCCTTAATGAAAGCCCTCTGTTTGTTTTATACAACATTTTCCATTGTGTGTGTTAGCATTAAAGTACTTTTCTTTTCAAAACAAACATACTGGCTGGACCTTGAGTTATCAATTGTTACCTAAGTTCTGAATCCCTATCTCCATACTACCTCCTTGAGTATGCCTTAGACCTCTCAACTTGGGTACCCTGAGGGTCAAATGCTAAGGAGGAGTGCTCTGTGCTCAGTTTTGGGCTCAACAGTAAGGTTAAGCCCCAAGACACCAGCGATAAAAGGATCTGAATATTACAGTCTGAGCGCAGTAACCTCTGACTGCCCTGGGACTCCTGAAAAAGATCCCATTCATGTTACTGTTTTTCCTTTCATCCATCACATTTTGATTCTTTTATAGTGGAACATCGCCTGTTCCCTCATGTATCTCCTCTTTAACTTATTGCATGCCTTTCTTTTTTATGTGAATAGTTATTACTGTACCCCACATTCCTTTAAGTTAAACCCTCCTTTACCACTACCCTTATTTATTTTAAACAACATGTTATTATTTTCATATAACAAAAACCAAGAACATTTGTTGCCAGGACTTCATACTTCAGAAACTGAGAATGTTCTATGCACTGTGGTAGTACAGGACATCAGAAACATACTAAGGTCTATGTTAACTAATATAGAGAAAAACAGGTTAAAAATGCATACACATCTTTAAAACTTGTTCAAACCAAATGCATACCTATTAAAACAAGTCAATAACAAACAACTACACCCAATCCCCCCACCTACAGTTACCCCAAACCAAACTGACAGAATTTTAGTTCCCCTCCCACCCAAGCCTCTTCACTAAAATCAGTTACTTCCACCTTCTGAAGTCTCCTGCAAAATCCAGGAGCCGTCAGATCTACCACTACCCTTTACACTTTTTATTTATCTATACTCTTCCCATGCCTTTCTCGTTAAATATTTCTACCACCATTTTTTGCCATTTTAATTTAAATACCCTGATATTTTTGTATCCTGAGGGAAGTAAACTGAGGAAAACACACTTTACCACGGGAGAGAATGCACCAAGACCGTGAGACAAGGAGAACTGTTAGTGGCTGAACCGAAGTTTACTGTAGTCCCTGGCACTGACCTCTGGGACGATGTTAAGAGATTCTTCATCCTGTGCTTTGGTTAATTTAGCATCCTGTCCCTTGAGTCAATGCATTACTAAGCTAAATATAATTTCTTGGCCAGTTTGTCTCCGCGCTGCTCAGACCCACATGTTCCATGGGATTTCGACAAGTAGTCTACCGTACTGTGGGGCTTATTTATTAGCCCTTGCGTCACTTTTGGTCCGCCGGACGCCAGTGCGTCACTTTTTGTGACGCACCAGCAGGGTAATAAATGCACCATATTGCGTCATATTTACAAAGTGACTCATCTAGGTAGAAGCGTCACTTTGTAAACCCCTGCGCCACATTATACCTGCACCAGGTATAATATATGCAGGGTGGGCATTCTAACGCAAGTAAGCCTCGTAGAAGTGATGCAGTGAAATCTATGAGATTCCACTGCGCCACTTCTAGGACATAAATGAGTTAATATCTTACGCCTGCCCCAAAGCAGGTATAAGGTATAAGACTGACACAGGCCCTTTCACACGAGGCTTGCCCCATGTGAAAAGACACATTGCTGGAGTTGCATCACTTTTATGACGCACTCCAGCAATGCGTCACTTTTGCGCCTACAGATACATCAGAAATACTGATGTATCTGTAACTCCTTGCGACATGATGCGTCATACTGTAAATATGATGCATCCAGCATGTTGCAAGGCGGGCGCAATGAAAAGTGACGCATCGCTGTTTTCCCGCAGCAATGCATCACTTTTCATAAATGAGGCAATAAGTTCCCTTTTTACTCTGCTACAGTTAACCAAACCCGATAAAATGGACTCTTTCCTCCAGCTATATTACAATTTGAGATTGTGCAAAATCATTAAAGGGCATACTTACTAATGTTTCACGCAACTCAGGGCAGCAAGCAAAGTTGCCATGCTGCCTTGTTTGAAATGGAGAGAACAAAAATGTGCAGTATCTACTAGGATATGGCATACTTCTGCTTCCGCCTAGCGCTGGTGCACTGTTCGCTGCCTAGGGCCGACTCATGCACCCTTGCGACAACCTGCAAGGGTGAATGCATTACAGCTAGGATTGTTTTTGTGCAAATACAATCCTAAAAGGCATATTCCTCTTTATACGCAGCATGTGGAAAGAAGAAATCACAAGGCGAAATAAACATATTTACATCATTGTCGAGGTGGCATACCATTTTGGCACAATCTCAGGTTGACCAGTTCCATGCTCCACCCAAGGAATGCCTTTGACTAATGAAATGTAATGCAACGCAGCACAAGGCACTGTGTTGCTTTACTTTTCTTTACAAAGCCAAGCAAGGCAGCACATAACATCCCTTGTGTGGCCTTGGAAATCGTACTGAAGCCTTTGTGTTGTCCTTGCGTTGCTTGTGCTATGCAAAGGGTTAGTAATTCGGGACCTAAATCTCAAGCTGGAATCTGATTGATGACTTAACTCTCCAAGTTGACATCTGTTGCGATCCACAGGTCATGAATTTGATTTTCAGCATGACTAAGCCAACCTTCCCCGATGTGAAGTTTTTAAATTTAGCAATAATAAATTGGATAATTCTAACACCTGTTAATTTGCACTCCTAAAAATGGCAGCTGTGCAATAAAAAAAAGATATATATTTATTTTTATCATTTTTTTTCACTCCCAATGTGGCTGCATTTCTACCAGTAAAATGCAGGATTTAAGTGGTATGTTGAACGTGTTTTTTTTTATTTGGGTCTTTGTTATATTACAAAGATTTCCATTTTTTATTTACGTGCATTTAACAAATGCTATCATGTTTGGCCCATTTCACGACATGTCTCTTTTTTAAAAAAAGTATTTTCCTTCGTTGCAGCGTGGAAAAGTCAGAAAGCGTCCACATGTAATCCACTTCCATTTCTTCGAGCCACATCATGCATGCAGCGGCGAAATGTATGTGTTCCCTTACTATTTATGCATTTACGAGTTTCAGGTTACTATATAGGAGTGTTACTAGGAGTGGGCATAAGGCAGCAACCAGGGCCAAGCAATGTGAATGCCTACAACATTGTAGCATCAGGTTATCCACCAAACGTCTGACATGCATTCTGTCCTCTGTGGAGTTCTGCAGGATTCATTCTTGAGATAATTTTTTTCATTCTTAAGACTCACATTATCCAACGTACATGCAGAGATGTTTTAAGGCATGGGCAAAGTGGGCTCTGGCCCAGGGCCCCAGCCTTCAGGGCCCCCTGATGGAGCTAGCTCTGTTCTACAGAGTCTTGCCCTGATGACCATCAAAAATTCTTCAACAGATTGCTTTAAATACTGTTTCCTTTAATTTATTTTTAATGTGGGTGATGTGTGAAAGTCGATTAAAGACATTTTGCAGAGAAATTTTGGGGCCGATTTACAAGCCCCTTGCTCCACTTTTGCGTCACTTTTAACATGGGAAAAATTACGCAAAAGTGGCGCAAGGAGCTTGTAAATCTGCCCCTTTGTGTTTATGTTTCATGCAACATCAATAAAAAAGATTTTATTAGATCAAAACAGGACATTAAATATGAGAAATGCGAGGGCGTCACAGAGATTTTTTGCAGTAATATTAGTGAAGTGCTGCTGGGTTACAATATTGAAAACACATCTCACTATCCCATAATATTACATGTAACATATTTAGAATTAGGAGTAGTGCGCCTGTCTGGGAGCGGGCCAAAGAGGGCATGAAATAGCTGAAATTGGATCATAAATTGAAAGCTGTTCCAAAAAGGGGCCCCCAAAATCCTTAGTATGCCCCTGCGTACATGTGGCTACTGTCGTGGGGTTGATTAAGGAATATCATCTTTCTTGCATGGTGTTAAAAAGACTTAGTAACACCAGATAAGTTCCAAAGTAGGCGTTAATGGTAAAAACATCACCAACAGCTCTCAGCAACTCTGCCAGCTCCTCCAGGCTCTAAGACTCATCTGAGCATAGAACCAGAGGGGGAAGAAAAGAATGTACACAAAAAAGGAATGGCAGAATGTCATAGTGTCATAGAACAAACCAAAGGAGAGAAGGAAAAGTACATTACAACACATGTGTTATGCAAATGATGCTGAAATCGTTCTTAGGCTGAATGGCAACAACTAGGTGGCTCGTGTAGACTTCCATTCTGGTGGCAGACTGGATGGCAAAGAATTGTCAGAAGCTGAATTCAGAAAAACGATGTTGATTGGCGGCTCTCTGCATGTATGGTGCTACAATTTGAGGCTGGACTCTCTAGACACCTAGCCAGGGCTGTGAAGAATGTTAACATTCTGAGGATGGGTTTTAGTGAAAAACACAGGTAACCAAGGTCACCTCATCCTGTTTTTATGATCTAAACATTCTCTCTTAACTACCGGATAAAACTCATTACCCCATTTGCACAATGTGAAAGGTCCTAGGCAGGATTATGCAAATCCTCTGTAATTAGGCCTTCCGGCTAATACCATTCAGCATCTGCAGCAGGTTTCAGAACGCTGCAGCTCAGCTCTTCCTTAAAACCCCTAGACAAGAGCCCATTTCACTACATTCCTCTATACTTCACTTGTTCCCTGTATACAAATGAATTATTTTTAAGAGTTTCTGCATCTGTTTTAAGTCCTTACATGGTTCTGGCCCACTGTTTATCCGCCAGCTGTTTTCGTGGTATATCCTTGCAACGGCCTTAAAATATTGCTCTGTTTTTCTCCGATCTAGAACACCAGGAAAGATCTTCATGGTGCCAGATCCTAAGGGGCAGATTTACAAGCCCCTTGCGACATTTTTGCGCCGACGTTGCGTCACTTTTGTGACGCAGCAGTAGAGTAAACAATGCGGCCAATTTACAACGTGACGCATCTAGGGAGATGCGTCATGTTGTAAAGCCCTGCGCCACATTATACCTGCGTCAGGTATAATGTATGCAGGGTGGGCGTTCCCACGCAGGAAAGTCTTGTAGAAGTGATGCAGTAAAATTAACAAGATTTCACTGCACCACTTATAGGATGCCACTGCGTCAAAACCTTACGCCTGCTTGAAGCAGACGTAAGAAGTGACGCAGTACAATAAGTATAGGCCTCAACATGCATTGCTGGAGTTGGGTCATGCTTGTGACATGACTCAAGCAATGTGTGACTTTTGGACCAAAAGATGCGTCAGAAGTTCTGACACATCTGTCAATCCTTGCACCATATGAGGCGCCATAAATACATTGCATCCATGGTAGCGAAGGGTATCGCAGGCTGGCGCAGGGAAACTGACGTAGCTCTACAGATGCACCAGTTTCCTGTAAATCTGCCCCTTAGTGTTTTTAGTAGCATCAGTGCTTAATTTGTAAAAAATCGAAGTGCCAGGACCCTCATCAGGAGGTCACATTGTCTGCACTGTTCATTGCCCCTGTCAGTGCTGCCAACTATAGTAACAACACATCTACTAACCGTCCCATTCTAACAGTTGTGACAATTCTGACTTTTCCAGATCCCAAAGCTATAAGAATGACTTTGTCAGCAAGTATTATTCATTTTTAAAGCATATTGAATTATTATTACAACTAATGTCTTAGTTAGACAAATAGTCCATCAAGTGTCAGACTCTCGAGTGTCAGTGTTGACAATTAAGTGGCGGTGCCAAGCACCGGAAACCACTGGCTCAAATTAAACACTGAAATGCATGGAACCAACTACATTTTGAAACAAGAGGTATTTCAGACTTTCTGATCTTCAGAAAACAACTGAAACACACATAATAGGGTTGCGTTTTGCAAGTATGTAGGACAGAAGACCACCTGCTTAACACTGCTGGACAGGCAGTACTAGGCACCATCACAAAAATGTTCAACCTCTAGCAGTGCAAGCGAATCGTTTATTGCATACATGACTGTTTAGTTCAATCGCTCCAGTTAGGAAAACTAGTTTGGCAGGAATATGGTACATTGTAGTTCGCAGGTCCAAACTATTGTGAACAATTAAATAGATTATAAAAAATATAAAAAATCTGATGAAGTGGAGCATCTCTATTTTGGAGCACGTTTATAAATAATGCAGTGTGTGGGGAAGGTTCAGGGATTGGTGTTGCAAGCCTATGAAATGGCTACCGGGCAGGTGACTGTTGTCATGCCTTGTAGCCAAGATCAATTTGCGTTCTACCTATTGCTCACAGCATCTAACTCCATAACTGACTAAACTTAATAGTCAGAAGAGTGCATGAGGGGACGATCATGTTAGAAAAGAGACATAGTTAACTAACCTTGAATAAGTACTCTAGAATCTTTGCTACCCTTTTAGGTCATTCTAGACCAGGCTTCTCCAAGAGTAGCTCACGAGCTACTGGCAGTGGCGGCTCCTCCGCTAAGGCGGAGGAGCATCGCCCTCTTCTTTTTTGCAGTGAAACAAAGGGAAAATAAACTGATAATAACTTGCATAATTATCCTTTTCTTTTCTCCGACTTCCGCAGCTTTGTGTGAGGGGGCGGGGGCAGGGGAGGAGTGGTAGCACCCTCCTAAGTGTGCGATGACTGCTTGGCCGGCCCTGTTGGGCCGCCCAAAGCAGACTTGCGCACTTCGCATGTTCCCCATGCAGGCTGCATTACAGCCTACATGGAGGACATGCCCAGGCCACCAGTCGGCGCCTGAGTGCCAAAACACGACGCTCAGACCAATCACAACACTGCTACGGCAGCGTTGTGATTGGCTGACTGGGAGCCTGGGTGTGCTTCCTGTTGAGGCCGAGCGAGGGAGGACTACGGAGCAGAAACGTGACTAGGAAGAAGCCAGAAGGTACGTTTTTATTTTTTATTTTATTTTTTATACTTGCTTCCCCCTGCGTCCTCCCCCCTCCCTTCCCACCCCCTACCTCCGATCCATATCGGCTGCTGCTGGATACTGGTAGCTCTCCAGCTACCTGTAAGTAGCTCTCCTCCATGTAGGTGAATCAATATACCTGTACTAAAAATTGAGAGTGTATATTTTTGACGAAAATATTTTAATTATCAGAACTCATGAGCTGGAGTTTGGAGAAAAATGGCTGAATTTCCAAAAGATATTAATATTGGATATTTGAGTGATAAATCATGTGGCAGTGGGGAGACTTTCTGCAAATGTTATCACCTTGATGCCAGAGGCCTTGGTGCTATCCCTGTTATGTATTATATTACCCATGTAGAAGCACATCATACTGGCGAAGCCTTTCTTACATTATGGTTGGCAACCACCACACATGATGAACTGAGGTGATTACTGCTGGTAGTAATATTGCATATGGATCCCATTCATATAATTTTGTCATACATGATCACTATTACAACACTAATATTAATAGTAGCTCTCAAGGAGTTTCATTTAATATAAGTATCTTTAACTGGCTGCTCGAGATTCTCCTTTGCTTATAAGCAACAAACCCCAAAATCGGCCATGTGTTTAAAAAAGCATAAGGAAAAGGTTCTTGACAAACAGGGAATTTTCCTCCTTGCCCATCAGGAAAAGTTACACATTTTTCTTCTGGGGTCCTCCAGGTGTTGTATGGTGGTTCTGAGAAGGAAAAATGAGTGGCCGCAGCCCTACTCTCAGTGGGGTAGGGCAATCGCACTGTGACCTGAAGACCCATTGGAGGTTGGACAGCCAGAGGAAATTGAAGTTGGGCAGAGAAAGTGGAAGCTCTGCAGGCAGAAACCCTGCGATTTCTGCCTGGAGAGCCGGACAACCAAGGCTTTGGTGTGCTCTCCTCCTGCTAAACTGTAAATAAGCTTTAAAGTGGGTTGACCCATGCACAAGGCCTTCTGGAGAAATTATCTAATGTTGCTTTGAAAGCTGCCCCACCATGCACTAAAAAGGACCCTATGTTCCACAGCAAAGTTTCAGGTGGCAAAATAATGAAGTAAAACCCAGACCCCTTACCCCCAAATGCAATATCTCAGACCCATCTAAGATTCCACCCAAAAAGCTTGCACTTTAGCAGACTCTGAAAAAAATGTCTGTCTAAACTTATATGGATGCCAATTTCCGTGCAAACCAGTGATCTAGTAATGTGAGATAAAGCCACAAAAACGTATTCAGTCTGCTCTTCCTTTCTTATACCTCCCCTCCCCACTGTGAGCCACCAATTGCCCCACTTTAGCACAGGTATGGCGGTTCTCAATGCAGCATTCTCCTCCTGATTTGCCACCTTAGATTACAGTTGCTATTCAGGACTCTGTATGCCTGATCAAAATGGAGCCACACTCCCAACGTGTGTGTCCAAATGTAGCAGAATGTTCTGAAGTGGTTACAAGCCGACATTTATGGCATTATAGAAAGTAACTGATGAACATTTAAAAAATACCATCCAATTAGGTTTTGTTGGATGCCTAAGTGGAAAATTTTTCCATTCGGTGGAACACAGTGATGATTTGATAAGCCACACTACAGCACAGAGTTTAATGCTGTGAAAACCTGCGACTCACTTTTGAGGTCTGCGTGTGTGATGTGACCATTTGGAATTCGATCGATTAGTAGCAGTATAACCAAAGTGCAACGTTTATTTACCGATTAGCGCTGGATGAAGAAGGGAATCCTTCATGCACAAACATGCAAAGCTACAGCCTAGGTACTGGCACTGTACAGTTATCTCACATACACTGAATAGGTACATTGTGTACTTTGGAACACAAGCTTCCCTCTTACACAGAATGGTTGCAGAGGTAGTCTATGCTTCCCTCTCCATATATCATATGAAGAGCACACTTCTTAGGATATACTTCTCTGACACAGAGGGTTCAACACAGATAGTAGTTGTAGATTCCTCCCTAATGTATGTATATATTTATTTATTTGCAGAGTTTTATATAGCGTGAACATGACCCATCAGGGTATCAGAGATCATAGTTACAAAGAAAAAAATGCATGAAGGGAAGAGAGGGAGAAATGCAAACAATAACAAACAAATACAGAAAGTCACAGTGGCTTGGTAGATCTATGATCCAAAGGAGTCCACATGTAAATGATTAATCACAGTGATAGAGAATCACTAGTAAATCAGTATTATTAGTGGAGGAGACCATTTAGCATAAGATTTTTTACTTCTGTTTTGGAGAATGAAGAGGAGGGGTTTGTCCTTGTTTCTGGTGAAAGTAAGTTCCACATTCTTGGGGAAAGGCCAGAGAAGGAGTGGTTGTAAGTCTTCTTTTTATTGAACTTCTGTGATTTCAGCAGTTGGGAATTAGAACTTCTTGAGGAACGACTACCCCCAGATAGTTTATGTTTTTGGTTGGTAGACAGGTGTGTTGTAGTGCAGGGCCTTATGAGTCATGCAAGCTATCTTCAACTATATTCTAGCTTTAAATGGAAGCCAATTTGTATGGTTGAGGTACGGGGTGATGTTGAATTTCTTGGATCCACTGATGAGTCTAGCAGCTGAGTTCAGTGTAGCCCCCAGGGCCAGACTGGCTAACGGGCGTTTTGGTGTGTTGCCAAGCTGGGGGCTGATTTCGTTGATGGGAACGTGCGTGTGCTTAAAACCATTTGTTTTGCTTTAGTACACGCAGGTCTCCATCAACGAAATCAGCCCCCACCACAGTGAAATGAGCCCCCAGCTTGGCAGCACACCAAAACTCCTGGTAGCCAGTCCGGCCCTGGTAGCCCCTATAGGGGCCAACCTTACTTTGGGCAGACCTGTGAGTGTAGTACTCCCGAAATCTAAGCAGGAGATGACCTAGGATTAGAATTCAGGCTACAAGTCATCTGGGGGCAGGAAAGGTGTTATTTTCCTCAGTATAGTTAGCTGGAAATTGGCTCCCCTGGCGGTGGCACTGATACAAGCTTGCATATTCAAACATTTGCCCAATGTAATACCAAGTGATCTAGTGGAGCCAATCACAAGTGGGGTGCAGTTGAGAGCAGTGAGTTGTTTGCGCCACTCTTCTTTGAGGGCAGAGTGATTGTAAGCGGCAAACAGGAGGAATTCGGTTTTGAGCATCTTAAGCATGAGGTGATTGTGGGTCAACCATTGTTGAGTTTTCAGTGGGGTACAGTTGAGCAGTTTAATGTCTTCATGTGAGGAAATTTTCAAATATAGTTGTAGATCATTGGCTTATATATGGTAGTGGATGTTTGAGAGCTTGGGAAGTTCAGTAAGAGGTTCCATAAGCAAGTTGAAAAGGGTGGGTGAGATCATGGAACCTTGAGGAACACAAAACGTGACTGGTGTGGTGCCAGATAGGTTTTGATTTACTTTGATTCTCTGTGATCTATTGTGAAGGAATGAGGCAAATCACTTTAATAGGGGACTAGATAGTGCTATTCTCTTCTCCAGAAGGTGAATCATATTGTCGTGTTTTACCATATGGAAGACAGCGGAGAGATTAAGTAGAATAAGCAGGCAGGGCTTGTTCGTGTCTATCATTCTCAAGGTGTCATCAACATGTGTTAAAGCTGTTTTAGTGCTATGACTGGTTCAGACTCTAGATTGATGTTGATCAAAGTGTTAAAATTGCTCAAAGAGGTTGCAGAGTTATAGGTGTACGTATTTCTCTAATAACTTAGCTAGTGTTGGTATGTTGCTGATTGGCGGTAATTGGTGAGGTCAGATAGGTCCGCATTTGGGATTATTGGAATGGGGTGACCTAGCAATCTTGAAACATGCCCTGAACAACAGATGCATTGACAATCTTGGTCCAACGAGGAAGGGCTAAGCTGCAGGGCCGGGCTGGGAACCACAACCGGCCCTGGCAAAGTGCTCGGCCGCCCCCTCCCCCCCTCCCCACTCGGGGGAGGGTTGGAGGTGCCGCCGAGCTCTTTGCCAGGGCCGGTTTTCGGCCGAAGTTGGTACAGGGCCGATTTTGCAGCTATGCTGCAAAAAGGGCCCTGTAACAAAAACGGCCCCCAGGGGCCAAAAATCGGCCCCCATCCGTGCGGCGCACCAGGGAATTGCCCGGTGCCCGCTATGGCCAGTCCGGCCCTGCTAAGCTGTTTTAAGAGATTGGTGGGCAGAAGATCAATGAAATGATTGGAGGGTTGTATTGTAGCTAGTATTTTGAGTATAGCTGCTACATCCAGGATTTTGAAGGCACTCCATGTGGCATTGTTTTTAGTTTTGTAGCCATCGGGAAAGGTACTATCCTGGTGCTAGGCAGGTAGGAGCCTAGGCTGGGTATGTGTTAGTAGAAGCTGTGAATCACTGTGCAGATCAGTTTCAATGCTCCTTTTCTTGCCAATGAAATAGGAGGAGAAATCCTCGCTACTTGGCAATGATCCAATGTCAGCCAAATGTAGGTTAGAATTGCATACAGTTTGTTCTTTGATGATTTTGAAGAGTTTGCCAGGTCTATTTTTTTGCATTGTCTAGCTGTTCCCTAAAATATTTTGCTTTGGATGTGTTTATTGTCGGAACTTCTTGCCAACCTCAGGTGCGTGAAGTGTGAGGTGGAGGTTGAGCTTCTCTCCGATCTTTTCGCAAGCCTTAAGGTCCATCTCTCCTTGTTGGGTCTGTCATTGAACCAGGGTTTGGAGCGTTGGCAAGGTGTTCTATTTAGCTGCTTAGGAGCGCTCATATCCAAGGTGTCTGTTATGGATTGTGTGTAGTACTCAGTAAAATCATTAACATTTGTCATTTTAGTTGGAGGCAGCATAATGTTTTTATAAGTAGAGGTTAGATCATAAAGGGTAATATTTCTAGAGTTTCTAAACCATTGTCTGGGTTTAGGAGGTTGACCTTTCCTGGTCAACACCTTCTAAAGGGTTACAAAGGAGAATAAGTAGTGGTCTGACCAGTCACAGGGGTATGGATTCAAGCTGGATGGGGTTGTCTTTAGATGTGATTAGATCAAGGGTGGAGCTTTGAATGTGTTGGGATATTACAAACCTGAGTAGGGTTGAGGTCAGTGAGGAAGGCCTTGAAGGTGTTCAATAAGGGGTCATTAAAGTAATTCCAGTATATATTGAAATCCCCGAAGAAGATATGGTTGGTATGCTTACCAGATTTAGATGAGGTGGTCTCCCTTATTTGCTCAATGAAAGGTAGGTTGTTTACCGGGGATGGGAAATGAGCCCTACTCTAACAGTAATGGTAAGCATCAATGCAAGGACAAACAGAACTGGTACATCATAGTTAATTGTACTGCAAGCTTCCCTCAAACAAATACCACAAGAGCATAACGACAAATAATTATGTGTTCTCCACTGCATAAAACTGTTTCTTACTTACTTGAAATACGCCTTCACACTACTATAGGTTTGCAGTCATGAAATTCTTTTTTGAAACTTTACAACGGTCTATCAAAGTTATGCAGCTTTCGAAAAGTAAAAGGTGGGAACATCACAAAAGGAGTTAGCAGAAAAAGAACTCTGCACGCTGCTAAAGATTACTCCCTCAATATGCTTTGGAGACAGGGTCAGACTGAGATGGAAAATAGGACTGGCCTCCAAAATAAAAGGGTTACCAAATAAAAGGGTTACCCAATGAAATAGGAGGAGAAATCCTCCTACCCATTAGTAAATTAGATAGCTATTTCAGTGTCCATGTTTAAAAACTGCAGCAGTTTTGAACTTGCAAAGACACGCTGAATAAGTGATTTCTTCCAGGTATGTAAGACTACATGGATTGAGCTTGCTACGAGCAATTTTAATTTTAATATCAGTAAAATTAGCAGTAAAATCAGCCCAACAAACCGTAAAGAAGATCCACAAACAGGGAAAAGATCGGCCCACACACTGACCTATCAGACCAGCCCCTCGAGCACTGCCTGGTTGCCCTATAAGCCAGTCCGATCCTGTTGAGAGGTCTGAACAGATCCATGCCTTGGCTCTCAGCTTGTGGTGCCTACTAGGGTTCCTTACTAGAAAGAGAAGTTATCCAATGTGAACTGTGCTAAAATTGACATCTTGTTTCACACAGTTTAAAAAAACCTCTCTGTGTAATAATGACTGTAAACCACTACCAACCAGAATCAGATCTGATCAAAAAGGCACAAGGCAAAATTCTTTACAACACTTTTTATTCCTTTCAGCAGTCTCATCAAGATTACATCTGCATGTATATTGGGCAGAGTCACAGAGCAGATCACATGCATTCCATGTAAAATGTGGAGCTCAAGAGAGAGAGCTTTGTCTCTGGTCCATCCTTTTATATCCATTTGTTCATTGTGTATTTATGTCTGTTCTCCCATTTCCAGAGTACTGTGGATAAGCTGATCAAGAAGACCAACCTGGCTCTAGTGATCGGAACCCATTCCTGGCGGGAGCAGTTCATGGAGGCCATCACAGTCAGTGCAGGTGAGTCAATGACTGTCACCCATTCCATGAGACTTCAGTTTCGTGGACACAGGGGTTGCAGACTGGAGAAGTAGAAAGGTATACACAACAAATACTTGGTGGAGGGTCTCAGGGCGGGTTTAGCGACCAACCAGGTACATGCCCCAAACATTACTATCACAACACGAAATACCTGGGGGTCAAAAACATAAGTCAAACAGAGAGGATCACAACACCAATACTACACCAATAACACCCGTGAGGACATTGTGCGTATTAAGGATGCCGGCCAAATCAAGGCTCAAGAGCATATGGAGAAAATGATTCCCATCAGAAGCCACACTGTACCGCCCTCTTTCTCATCATTTGGGTTCTCCTTACCCAGGAGACAAAAACGGCTGGTCAGATGTTACCGTAGCCGATAAATGTGACAAGTGGGAGGTATATTGTGCAAAGATTAAAGAGGCTCCTGAATAAAGCAGTGTATAGTGATGATAGTGAAAAGTGAAAGGTAGTCGTAAAATTAGGTGAATTGGGTAGAGAAACAGAATTTATTAGTATCTCCCAATCCCTAAGGTTAAAAAGCAAGTGTAAGTGCGGGTTTGAAATAATAACCGTACTTGATAGTGGTCAACATGTTTCTGCATTAAAATAGAACAAAGTTTCCAATGCATTCGTCAGGACCTTTGATGATTAACACTACTGCTTATAATAAATAATGAAAAAATATCACCTGAAAGTCCCAGGTGTGTACTCAACCGTGTACTGTTATTGCGTTGCATCACGCGGTATTGGATCCAAACAGAAAGACAAAGACACAAAGACAAAAAGAAACATGAATGAATCATATTCTCAGGGTTTTTTTGCAATACAAACCCCGTGTGATGGAGACCCATTCACAACTATTCGGACAAAACATTCCAAATTACACTCACCCATAGATGGTTGAGAGGCTTCACCCCACCTGGCTGCAGCTCAGGTTGAAGGAGCACCGCTCTAAAAGTAATATTATTTTGCTTTTAGAGTTGATTAAACACCAATGCGAAAGAATTTAAAAGAAAAGTTTGTTACTCCATCACTATTTTCGCTGCACTCACAGCGAAAATAGTGATGGAGTAACAAAAGCCATATTTGACCTCTGCCTAAACTTTTCTTTTAAATTCTTTCGCATTGGTGTTTAATCAACTCTAAAAGCAAAATAATATTACTTTTAGAGCGGTGCTCCTTCAACCTGAGCTGCAGCCAGGTGGGGTGAAGCCTCTCAACCACCATCTATGGGTGAGTGTAATTTGGAACGTTTTGTCCGAATAGTTGTGAATGGGTCTCCATCACACGGGGTTTGTATTGCAAAAAAACCCTGAGAATATGATTCATTCATGTTTCTTTTTGTCTTTGTGTCTTTGTCTTTCTGTTTGGATCCAATACCGCGTGATGCAACGCAATAACAGTACACGGTTGAGTACACACCTGGGACTTTCAGGTGATATTTTTTCATTATTTATTATAAGCAGTAGTGTTAATCATCAAAGGTCCTGACGAATGCATTGGAAACTTTGTTCTATTTTAATGCAGAAACATGTTGACCACTATCAAGTACGGTTATTATTTCAAACCCGCACTTACACTTGCTTTTTAACCTTAGGGATTGGGAGATACTAATAAATTCTGTTTCTCTACCCAATTCACCTAATTTTACGACTACCTTTCACTTTTCACTATCATCACTATACACTGCTTTATTCAGGAGCCTCTTTAATCTTTGCACAATATACCTCCCACTTGTCACATTTATCGGCTACGGTAACATCTGACCAGCCGTTTTTGTCTCCTGGGTAAGGAGAACCCAAATGATGAGAAAGAGGGCGGTACAGTGTGGCTTCTGATGGGAATCATTTTCTCCATATGCTCTTGAGCCTTGATTTGGCCGGCATCCTTAATACGCACAATGTCCTCACGGGTGTTATTGGTGTAGTATCGGTGTTGTGATCCTCTCTGTTTGACTTATGTTTTTGACCCCCAGGTATTTCGAAGTAGAAAGGTAGACAAATCTGACATAGGTGGACCTGTTGTGGTCGTTTTTGTTCAGGGATGGTGACAGGTCCTCTTTTAGCAAGCACTTCCTTTGCTCCAGTTTTCAAGCTGATAATCTCATTTTCATGTTGGTCAGATGCATTCACCTCCAAAGGAATAAGCATGGTCTCATCTCTCCTGTTTTTTTACGTGTACGAGTCCCCACTCTTAAATCACTGGCCACTCATAGACAAACAGGTAAGTATTGCTTTAGATATATGGTTGATTTCACAGTACACCACAAATATGGCCTTTCTGTAGAATTTGTATGCCTGTGTGTGAGATACGGAGTTAAAGGCTGTGGATAAAGTTGTCATAGAAACATTGTCAGGAAGAGAGTAGTTTCTTTTAAGCAGATGTCTGTGCTGACAACATGGCATACCAGTGAACCATGGAGAGGTTGACCATAATCTAAAATCTAAAAGTCCACAGTTTCTATCTTGGTGGAAGGGACGGTGCATGGCCTGGGTCAAGTAGGTCAGGAATAGGAGTTTCAGAGGTTGCTCCAGTGGTAATTCATCAGTATCTCCATTTAACGCCATGGGCTGGTAAATTTGCATCAAAAGTTGAATGACTTCGAGGCATAAGGAGAAAGCCTGAGCAAAAGAAGGAGGGATGTTGTTGGGTATACTCTTTCTCAGCATAGAAGGTCGAACAAAATAATCTGATCAAACACTAAATGGTGGGAAGGTAATAATTGAAGGAAAGTAGAGACAGGGAAGATCCTTGTGGAAAAATCAAAGAAGGGGCCCTTGGTCTCTGTGTTTGGGAAGGAATGGGGGCCATTTGAATTCTACTGAAGATCAAAGAGGAGATTCAGGAGAGCACTACAGCACAAACCCTACAGCCTAAGGTTTACATGAACAATAAGATGTCAGCCAGTGTTAGCGAGATGCTAATTTGCATGAAGGCACCAACATTGTTCTTGACAATGATTATTCAGCGGCCATGAGTTCCACCGATGAGGCCTCATTATGTCCCTCCGGTTGGGTCAGTCACCTGTCTGATTGCCATGTAATGGTCAGTAAGCATTTAAGAATATTGCAGTTCATGGGGGACTGTGTTCTGATCATTGGATGTGGTCTGGCAGCTTGGAGAGATTTCATTATTTCTCAGTCGGGGACGGTGAGTGACAGTTTGCTCCAGTTGCTTGAGTTAGAAGAGACCCAACGACAGTGGCGCAAACAGACAGTAAAAGGCAGTATAAAAGGGCTGAGCAGGGGATTGTTTTTGAATTGAGAGCTGTGGCCATGAGGGAACACAGAGGGGCATATTTACAAGGGGCTATTGCCACCAGATTGTCACTTTTAGTGAAGTTCTGGTGGCGATATCCCCATCTCCTTATATAAAAAACAGCATGAAGCCACTTAACATGGCTTAACGCTGCCTTCTAAATAAGGTGCCTTTTCAGGCTTCACTTAGCATGAAAGGGACGTGCAATGAGCGTTGCAGTGGGCGTTCTGCAACAACCCCCATTGATTTTTGGCGCGGCCCCATATTTACAAGTATGGGGCAGCGCCAAAAAACTAAGACCACGTAAAACCTGCTCTAAGGATGGAGAAATTATTACTTTCTCCTCATATTTTGCTCTTTCTGTGTGTGCTGCATTCTGCAGCCCCCTAGGAACTTCAAATTGCATTTAAAGATTGTTTATGTGCAAGAAGGTGTCCCATCTGCACATAAACAATTTCCCTGCAGCGCAGGTGCCCTTGCAACATGGTGCAAGGGTGCCTGCGCTGGCACTAGGCTGCTTTTTGAGCGCCAGAACTCGGGAAATCACTAGGGTGGGCCATATTTTTGTAAATACGGCCCATTCCTGCATTTAAAAAATGTTGGAGCATGGCGTTACCATTTTTGGAGTAACACTACGTTCAGACATTTTATTGTAAATATCCCCCTAGATTCTTTGAAGGATTAAGAAACGTATGGAGTTGTGAGAGTGGGATGAAGAGAAGGAGAGAAGCTGCCTGGAGCTGGAATGATAAAGGAGGAAAGGGTGGTTGGGACCGAGGGGATGAATGCATTATCTCTGTGGATAGAAGCAATCTTGTCAGCTATAAGATCGGTGAGCTCCTTGCAGAAGGAGAAGAGTTGTAAATGGGCCCTGGAGATGAAATGGTTCATTAAGGGCTCTGAAGTGTTCTTTAGATGTGCTGTTCAGGGGAGTTCTTTAGATTACAGTTTTAGATGATAAAACGTTACATACTTCTGTCTTCATCCACATAGTCACACATCTTCAGTCTTACCAAGCGTGAAAGCTCCTCAAAGAACTGAGCGGTTTGTCCTACTTTTTTTTCTTACACCATTTTCCCTAAAGAATACAATATGGTGATATCGCTGCTGGAGCTCCCTCTTGAGCTAATTTTAGAGGGTTTGTTTGCCAGCTGCCAGAGCCTCCCCGTTGCTTTTTTTTGTCCTACTGTCATTAAGTCACGGTTTACGGAGCTGCCGCGCACAAACTATTTTAAGCCCTTTCACCTCACTAGGGTTTTCCTTTGCCTGCATTTTTTTCTCTGCAGGGTTACCATCATGTCTCAGAAGGCGTAAGGAAATAGCTAATTTGTCTTTTAGGCGCTACAATCTCTGTCATGACTATCTCTGTGTAGTGGCGGCCGTCATAAACAAAGGGTGGTGGGTGGGTGGGGTGGCGAAAGGGTTGTCCCCCAGGGGGAGGGAGATACAATATTAAAAATTAAAAATAAACGTACCTTTTGCCGCCGGCCTCCTCCTGCGTCGTGTCTCGTCATGCTGCCTCTCTTCTTCTTCCTGGGTCTCAGCATCCCCTGGGACAGACTCCCTGTCCAATCCCTGCACTGCAGAGCAGTACGGGGATTGGTCTAAGCAGCAGCCACGGCCGGTAGTAGGTGTAACTGCAGGACGGTGACGTGGGGAGGAGCAGGGTGGGGGATAGTAATGTATGGATTACGGACTTTAACAGGTAAGTAAACATATAAATAAATAAAAAGAATTTCGTTGCGCGCACTGCATCGCATTTGGTGATGCAGTGCACACAACAAAATTCGAAAGACGCCCTGCTCAGACCGGGGAGGCTGTGGGGTTTCTCCAGCCCAGCTGCTCAATGCTGCTGGGCTGGAGAAAACCTAAGTGTGCATGCATGTTTTGGTCGCCCTGAGAGTGGACTGCACTAGCACTCCTCCTCCCCCCTCCCATGCCTCCGCCTCGCCCCTCCCCCCAACACCGCTGGCTAAGAGCCGGCAAATGTAAAATAAAACGATGCAAACACATTGTTTTAGTTTACATTTGCTGGCTCTGAGCCAGGCAGTGGGTGACGCTCCTCCACCATTGCAGAGGAGCTACCACTGTCTCTGTGACACTAATGGCTACGCCAAATTTCTTTCTCGGCTCATATTTCCTATTTTTCAAATTTGACTAACAGTCTTCATGAAAAAGACAGGCGAAGCGGCACGTACATTATTTTAGCTCGAATTAATAAAATCAGGGGATAGCTTGCTCTTTTTCAGGATTTGAAAGGTCTCCTAGCGCCAGGAAGGGAAGGACTGGGCCTTCTTACTTCTAGATGCTGAATCTACTCCATTGGTTGCCAGGTCCTTCCATTCATGCTGTGGGGATGTGGCTCGCCCACTGGTAGAGACAACTTGAAGGTTTGTTCTAAATGTGGGATATTACTCGGTTCTGAAGAAAGAAAAATAGCTGACTTTGCCACGTATGCCTTTGCACTGGTAATTCTTCCCCTGATATGGAGTCCTTTGGTGTTCAAGCCTATGCAGGGGCGGCTCCCCAGATAAGGCGTAGGAGCGTTGGCCCACTGCTTTAAGCAGTGCAAATGTAAAACAAAATGATAATAACGGAATGTTATTATTATTTTATTTTTAGTATTGCTGTTGTACAGCAGCCAGCTAGGTTGTTAGAGCGGGGAGGGGCTGGGCTCCCCTGACGTCGAGGGAGGAGTATTGGTGGCTGCACCTTAAGTGCGCATGACGGTTTGGCCGGTCGTCTCAGGCTTTCCCTCTTTTTTTTACGATAGATGCATAAGCATTGATAACCTCGCTTGGCGAAGAGCCTTCATCCAGATACAGCCCTACCTCAATAGTGCATGATTCTCTAACCTTCCGGTAAAAGTTATCTGGGGTGATCTGGGACCATTTAAGACGGCGTGAGTCGTCCGTTGGTTTAAGCGTTCCCGTTGGTGCTACTCCACTGATATGAGCTGACAGTGGTCCCTGCAGATACCCATATAGAGGGTTGTGATCACTATATACACTGTCCTCAATATGAAAACCACTAGTTAATGCATGTAAGAATGAGGAGATTAAAATATAGTCGATAAATTACCCCCTCCCTCTTCCGTTAAGGGTGGGTACAGGGAAAGTGCGAAGTGGATCCGAACTGGACATGGTGCACATCATGTCCAGGTCACTCATCTGATTATTTAATGCCTCCCCTTGTGTGGAATGTTCAAAATGGACAGTCGCAGCTGGTGACATTTGAAAGTGGCGGGGCGTAAAAGTTGTGGACGGCGCACTGTGGCGAGCAAGCGCAGCCAGCAAGCATGAACGCACCAAGGGTGCACCTCGCATTTCTTCACATGACCCGTCTCCTGATGCCTGTGTAATTTAAATTATACTACGGGGATCTAAAGTTATTGAAAGGCGGCGGTATAATTATTCAGTATTTTTGCTAAACTACCTACCTTACAATAGTGCACATTAAGGCCGAAATAGGTACGCAAACACACGCACCTGAAAGTTCAATAACAGGCTGTTGAGGCAACCAGCAGTATACTAAGTACATGCGTGTGTTTACTGGAAAAAAGAGCACCTGTACAACCGATGGAATGCGTAAGCACTTTGGCACAGCTCTCTGTCATCGGCCTGAAAAACCTAACTTGAAACTGACAACTACTGACTTCTTCCTTCCACAAAACTGAGTGGCGCTCCACAGTGGCTTAAAACAACTTGATGGGGGCGCTGGAAAGTGCATGGAGGGAGGCTTTCCACCCTGGCCACCATCTAGCATTTTTGCTGAGGGGGAGGTGGCTCTTAGAGCTCGGTCTCGGGGCTTACATTACCCCACTTGGGCCCCGGTCTGCGTTGGAGGCGTTTACCGCACTACCAGAAGACCCACGCTGCTGTATCCTACTAAATAATGGTAGATTAAACTCCACAAACGTACTAACGAAGAACAAATGTTCCACAATTTACAAATATTTCTTAGTGCCTCAGCGTGGCAGTAGAAGACGGGAGAAGGTGGAGGAGACAGGCTACCGTGGGACAGACATTAAACAGACTCGAAATAAAGCTTTTTTTGACTTAAACTAAACAAACATTCTATAAAGGCAGAGACCTGGGCGCCAGGCACGAACACGCCAGTCGTGGCCGGCAATACGGGTGTGGTGGGGTGGAAATGGTGTTGTCGCGCTGCGGAGGGGAGGGATGGGGGGAAGCGGGATAATTTTAAATAAAATAATAAAATAAAGTCAATAAACTTAACTTACCTTACCTTCCCGCCTTCAAGTTAGTTCCGACTCCAGACGTCCCGACTCCAGCCGTCCTCCTGTTCTTGAATTCGTCGTCACGCAGGAAGCCAGGCAGCCTCCCTCCCCTCCCTCCCCTCCACCACAGCACAGCGCTGTGATTGGTTCGGCCAGCTGCCCCAACACCACTTCTTTTCTCTGTATGCTGCAGCATACAGAGAACAGGGAGAGTGGGAGGGGTTACTCGAGGGCAGGGGGGAGCGGCTTGCCCGCTGTTATTAATACAGTTAATACTGTCTGTTTGGACAGCCTCTCAGGCTGCCCAAACAGACAGTATTAACAACAGTGGGGAAAGCCACTCCCCCCTGCCCTCGAGTAACCCCTCCCACTCTCTCAAGCAGGAACTTCTGCTTTCTCGCCGTGCGAGAAGGCAGAAACAAATGGTAGTACTCTACTATTTGTTTCTGCCTTCTCGCACGGCGAGAAAGCAGTAGGGCGGCGCCCAAACGCCCCCATGGAGGATCCGCCACTGAAAATGGAACCCCTTGAAGCGAGGGCTTCACAGCTCGCAAACTCCAGTAAGCATGGGGTTTCGGCAAGGGTAGATGTTGAAGTTCCCAGAAACCATAAAGTTGTGAGGAATGGAACCATAAGATTGATAAATAAGAGTGCCCAAGGTGGCAATATTACTCACACCCGATGGGCAAGTAACAGAATTATAAAAATTAATTAATCCTCAGCTTTTATCTCCCTTTTTTAATATCAATGGCAATATACCTGGGCTAGGGGAAGGGACGACCGTAATCTGGCAATCGACTGTCAGGGAGCTGTAGGTTACTAATCCTCCCATGGGTCTACCCCCAGCAGAGGGGATGGCTGGCACAAAAAAAGCCCTGTAACCCTCCAGGAATAGATCACATTCTACCGACCAGGTTTCCTGGAGGTTAATAACGAGGAATTGCCTCACAAATTTGAGCCAAAGCGGATCCTTAAATTTGCTCGCTAACCCTGCAATGTTCCAGGATATAAAAAAAAGTTTTTTTCTACAGGTGCACCTAGAATATCATTCTCTGCCTCTTGTGGTTGCAGAATGTTTAAAGCGAGGTCGGGCCCTCTCTCAAATCATTTCTTATGTCATTTCCTAATCAATCACAGCCCTCCATCCCTGTTAATGGGGAAAATCTGTTATGCAGATTTATCATGGAACCTACACCTTGCTCTCTAACAAATAGAACTGATTGGTGGACCGCAGGTGTAAACTGTTGCATGTACGCAGGTATCGAGCCGTGTGACCACCCACCTTGGGCAACGGGCATTATAGCATTGTGGGGTCTTGCTCTTATTAGATCGGGTTTATAAAAAGAACCTAGCGGGAGTGCCCCGATTACTGAACCTGGCTTGCTAGGGGCTCGATGTGTGTTCCCAAACAATATCCTACCCGCTGTATGAGGATTGTCAAAATTGATAATAATACACTCACCCATGCCTATTTGGCTAAGGCTCCAGATCCATCTAACCCTGCGGACCATGATGATGTTTTTGGCCACTCTGGCCCTCAGAATGGTATTATTTGAGAGCCAGTGAACTACATTGAGTCTGGGAGATGTAACACCCACAGTAGATTTAATTTTTTTGGGGTATCGACCTACAGATTTAGTTTTTCTTTTGGTGCCACTCCCCGACTGCAAGGTCTCTTTCAATATCTGGGCTACCTTTTCTCTTGGTATGCCAGGGGGTAGTTTCTCTGTAATACTAGGTAAGCTGGCATCAACTCCCATAAAGCCCCTTCCCCCACCTCTTTTATTACTAACTAGCAGCCCGTCCCGACATTGTCCGGGAGCAATCAGGCTTCCCCGACCCCCGCCCGCCCCGACATTGTCCAGTAGCCCGAGACCCCGTCCGCCCCGACATTGTCCAGCAGCCCGGGCCCCCGCCCGCCCCGTCCCCCGCCTGCCCCGACATTGTCCGTGGGTCCCCCGGAGCCTTACCTCAGCCGCCGCTCCTCCCCCGCGCTCCTCAGTTCACCGCTCCGCCGCTCCTAGCCGCTCGTCACCGCTCCTCCCGCCTGTCCGCCGGTCCTAACTGCCTGTCCGCCGCTCGTCACAGCTCCTCCCCCGCGCCATGTCCGCCGCTCCTGGACGCCGCTCCTCCCCGCGCTCCTGACGTCAGCACGCAGGTCGGGGCCGGCGCTACTTCGAAGGGACTACTTTTTTTTTAAGGTACATTTTTTAAATAACGCATATTTTTATAGTTTATATAGCCTATGTCCATCTGCACACCCTGACGATTACAATGATGTATCAGGTGTGTGGATTGGTGCTGTGGTTCCCGAGTTTACCCGCCTCAAAGGTTCAAAGTTCTTGCTTTATAATAGTAGTATAGATTACAATGACAGGAGATAAGGGAGCCACCAAGATGGGCTGATCAGCATGAGTAGGCGTCAAATTAGAAGTCCCAGCATCATACTCAGAATCCACGTTTGTGTCTTCGCGTAAGCTCACAGTAGATACGGGGCAATAACCTCAGATAGCAGGATCAACAGGTGCTTCAGACAGTTCAGTCTCTGGAACACAGAGGTGCTGGATGTTATTTGGGGACCCCAAAAGGCGCCTATTTTCCAGCTCAATTTCCTTGTCCAACACGGAAGCGGCCCTTTGCAAAAAAGAATCCATAGTAGAAACAGTTGCAGACACACCCGGTTTCCCCGTTATCATGTTAACGGGAACAGGCACGACCTTACGCCTGCCCATAATTGATATAGAGTGTAAGATCCGTTACGGAGTGGGAGATAAAAAAAATATATCAATTGACAAAAAGATGCCGCCACAGCAGGATAGTCACATATAAAACAAAGATGGGCAGTCTGCACAGAGAGAAAACATGTGTGAAAGACCCCAGACAGCACTTAGTTGTCCTTACACTTTGGCTTGGGGATCAGCCGCAACCATAATAAATAAGTGCAACTGGAAACTAATTACCAGATATTTGGGAACTCCGATTGACAGAGAGGGTGCCCAGCCCAGCCTCCTTGGGCCCCTTACGGGCACAGACGGGCACGCCCTTGGCCCGGGCTTCGCCCGGCGCGTGCAGAGCAGGAGCCGCAACAGCTTTTTAGCGCCTCCGGGCGCGGGAGAGTGACAGCGCCTCCTGGCGCGAAGGTGAGCGTGTCAGCGTGGCAGCCTGGGATCTGAAGTTCCCCGTGTACAATTCAATCGGTTCTCGCGGAGCGGGAGCCGCAACAGCTTTTTAGCGCCTCCGAGCGCGGGAGAGTGACGCGCGGGAGAGTGACGGCGCCTCCTGGCGCGAAGGTGAGCGTGTCAGCCTGGGATCTGAAGTTCCCCGGTGTACAATTCAAGTGGTTCCCGCGGAGCGGGAGTCGCAATAGCCTTTTAGCTCCCCCTGGCGTGGAAAGGTGACTGTGCCTCCTGGCGCGAAGGTGAGCGTGTTAGCAGCATGGCAGCCTGGGAGGTAAATTTCATTACACTTGCGGAATTTGCGATATTTTGACGTTTTCGCGTTCCGCGGATAGGGCGAAAATGTCGAAACTTTCGCAATCTGTTGCGAAACGCATGTTTTTTCTTGTTGTGCTTTAAAAATGTGTTCTTGCGCGTGCGGGAGCAACTTACCGGGCCCCTGCGTTCGCCAATGAGTTTTCCTATCCGTTCGCGTGCGCCACGAGATGTTGGATTGTTGGTAACCGGTCGCACTATCCTGCACGAGTTTCCGATCGCGAACACGTGATTCGACCCGGAAGAGGAAATAAGTATCGCAAGCAAGATGGCCGTGCCCATCAGCGACCACATGCGCAAGTTAGCGGTACATTTCCCTGTGAGCACGCAAAAACACATTGCAAAAGGGTGGGAAAAGCAATCTCCGCATCTTCGCGAAAGTTCTGCATGCTCGTGGAGGTTTTACGCAATTTCGTGATAGTTTGCGACTTTCGCAAATTCCGCCCACCCCTACCTGGGATCTGAAGTACCCTGGTGTACAATTCAAGCGGTTCCCGCGGAGCGGGAGCTGCAACAACAACAGCCTTTTAGCGCCTCCGGATGCGGGAGAGTGACGGCTCCTCCTGGCGCGAAGGTGAGTGTGTCAGCTTGTCAGCCTGGGATCTGAAGTCCCCCGGTGTACAATTCAAGCGGTTCCCGTGGAGCGGGAGCCGCAACAGCCTTTTAGCGCCTCCAGGCACGGGAGAGTGACGGCGCCTCCTGGCGCGAAGGTGAGCGTGTCAGCGTGGCAGCCTGGGATCTGAAGTCCCCCATGTACAATTTAAGCAGTTCCCACGGAGCGTGAGCCGCAACAGCCTTTTAGCGCCTCTGGGCGCGGGATAGTGATGCGCGGGAGAGTGACGGCGCCTCCTGGCGCGAAGGTGACCGTGTCAGCGTGGCAGCCTGGGATCTGAAGTCCCCCGGTGTACAATTCAAGCGGTTCCCGCGGAGAGGGAGCCGCAACAGCCTTTTAGCGCCTCCGGGCGCAGGAGAGTGACAGTGCCTCCTGGTGCGAAGGTGAGCGTGTCAGCGTGGCAGCTTGTGATCTGAAGTCCCCTGGCCATGGTATGAAAATACTAGTTCCCATGTAGAGACGAGGTGGCGCCCCCTACCCATAAACGGTTGTATGAGATGACGGGTGACAAGGTGCTCATCCGACCATAGACAAGGCTAATTTTTTTAAGGTTAGGGGCCATCCTTTACTTATGGTCCATTCAGATGACATGGGGTGTTATTGCTAGTTTATCAAAATAGTCCATACAATAAGAGACGGTATTGTAGACACGTTAGGTCTAAAGGTACCCAATTGGTTCCCATAATATAAAATGTTTCTTGCTTTTAGCTTGCCTTGTAGAAATCAAATGAAACTGACCAAATCAATGCAGATGTGCATATTCGAAATAGCATTCTCAGGGCTTCAGCAATATAGCTAACATTCAGTAATAACTAACACTTCGGATTTGTTAATATTGGATAAGAAATTTGGATTCTAGCAGTTGAGGCTGTCTTTGTTGTGTCCAGTAGTGATATTGGCTACACTAAGCAGAGTCAAAGGCGTGTCTAATAGGAACTGATACCTTGAGTTAAAGATAATAAACAATCTGGTTTTTAGGTGAGACCTACCAAAATATCAATTTGCCCTTGAAGTAGACAGATTGCATTGTTTACTAGGTACGTCTGTCACAGTCAGTTGGATGCAGAACCACTGGCCTCAGCAAACCTTATGTGTCGTCCATCTCTCACTTGTAGGAAGGGGGGCGCTGCTAAGCAGAAGAAGGACTCAGAAAAATGAGTCTCAATGGGGGCATTGTAATACGAATCGAGTTGAAACTGAGCAGAGCGGGAGATCGGGGTGAAGCTCAATGTTGTCGGCATTTGGAAATGCCTTGTGTGAATAGGCACTTCAAATATTGTTGAGAAGGAGGTTGTTCACTAGCAAATATCATACAACTCTGCTTCTAAGGTTGTCAGACTACAAAGTCACCACGTCAGCCAAGAATCCTGACTTTTTGTTCAGCTCATCGATAAAGATGGAAGCCTTCCTCACCAGCATAGTCATACGCAATTTCAATTACCTAACCTGCAAACAATTTGCTAATTATTTTGGTTGAGTACTACCAAATCACTCCTCAACTCAGTGGTTTTCAGAAGACTGGATTAAGGCAATAATCTTCTGGTCTGCCTCCGTAATTATTCCTATGCTCCCTAGACAAGTTTCTGAACTTTGCAAGCCCAAACCTTATTTAATCTCCACAGGCACACGCCCATCTCCTCCTCCCTTCACCAAGAAGGATAACTAAATGCCAAAAACAGCGTTACATAAATTAAGGTAGGGGGTATTCTGTAGGAATGATTGTGATTTGGGTATGTTGTATACATTGAGCAGTTAAGCCCTTTCATGATTGTTCACACTGTTGCCCATAGCTCATAGAGACGTCTAGCCACAGATATCTTACCTTCGAATTTCCCATGGGTCAGACTAGATGGAAACTTTTGCACGAGCAGTACCCCTGCACACTTTCGAGTAGCTCCGTTCAGTTCTGCATTGTGTCGTCAGTGTCGTTGGCACTAGAAGTGATGTCACGTTCAACTACATAGGCACCATCCAGGCGCATGTATGTCAGTTCTTTTATTTCCACGCCAGTTAGCGCTGATCCAGAGAAGAGCTACCCTTCTTGTCTACTTTTTTCAACGTTTTGTTGCAGAATTTTTAATTGTGTCTCGAGGGATGACCTCTAGAAATATAGGGTTTAAGCCGTCTGGTGCCTGTCACTGCGCCATGCCGGTTACCGACCGTACCATGCGTGCTTATGGTGTCTCGAGTGTGACCATGATTCAACGTTGCGATTGAACTGCCAGGCCATTGTGCCATAGGATTTAGGGGGGGCGGTCCCTAAAACTTCTTGCAGACCAGCTGTCGGTGTCATCGAGAGCGTTTCCTTGAAGGTCCCAATTGAAGAAGAGAAGGTCGCACGACCGCTCCAGGAGCCCCGAATCCTCTTCGTTGCACTCATGGAAGAGGCACAAGAAGAAGAGAAAGTCTAAATGTACTTCGACTTCACCTTGTTAATTGAGGATTGATGAGATGAGTGAGGAGCATTGACATACAAGGCATGGTTTGCCGAGCCAGAGCCACGTGTGACTCCGTGCCTCCCCCGGTTTCCGGCAACCAGAGCAACCCCATCTCAGATAAAAGACTTTTCCGAGGCAGTGCACTGAGTATTTGAGCAGGCCGACCCCTTTGGTGTGACTTCGGGTCCCACAGGTTCTGAGGAGACCACATCAGGTTCTGCACCATCGGCTCTGGCCTCAACTCTGGTGGGGTCTGATGGATTCCATTCCAGATTGGCGCTGGTTGTGCCACTACAACCTTCCCTGGCACTGGTGCCTAAGTTGATGGTCCCGGCATTGCCAGCATCCACCAGCGGCGCCAGCCCCATTCTGATTTCCAAAGATTCGGAGTCAGATTGGTGTCGGTCGATACCGATTCCAGCGTCAAAAGGGCCCTGAGCCTCTATGCCATTGCCTCAACGTTTTGAAGAGGTTTTTGGCGTGGGAGAAGAGTGGGAGGCGTAACACCAGTTAGACACTCCTGCAGTGCCCTGGGCGACACTCTTTTTGGGGACGGCAGAGGTCAGCAAGACTACCACCTCCCCCGCCCCCCTAAAACAAGTTGTCTGTTGGGCGCCAGACATTCCCCCTCCCCCCACCCTCCCGGAACAAGTAATCTGTCAGCCAAATCAAACACTCACCCCAGTCAACTGATCTGGGATTAATCCTTCATCATTCTTTAGCTCACTCCACCACCCCAGTTCAGACATGGCCATATGCAAATCAGTCTGACCCTGTGCCTCATGGGAACAGTCCAGTCCAAACTGCCAAGCCATGTCTTCCCTGACCTGGAAACAAGCATCCTGGGACCGGTTTCGGGTTCATAACCCTCATCAGCCAGTGAATCCAGTGGCAAGTGGTGGTGAACAGGGAAGCAGAGGTCCTTGGCCTGGAGCTGCCCTTTGTGCAGGTCAAGACTAACCTCTTCACCAAAGCACTTCAGCCTGGGTCTTCATCATCTGAATCCTGTTTGCCCTTTAATGAGGCACTGACAGATGCTCTTCTAAGCTCATGGTCCAAGCCTTTCACAGGGGCTCCTGTGAATAGGACTGTAGCACGCAGCTTCAGCCTGCCTCGGGTGATCCATGTCTTCTCAGCCAGTTTCCTATCCGTGAGAGCTTGGTGGTCCAAACATCAACATCCCATGGTTCATCCCTTCCACTCCCCCGAACAGGGAATCCAAGAGGGGAGACGCACTTGGGAAGAAGATGTTTTCTTCTGCAGTCAGTGAACACTGCATGCCTTTTGGGCTATTTCTCACACATCTTATGGGAAACAGTTGCGCAAATGCTGCCAAAAGTCCCAAAAGAACCCAGACTGTGCTTTCCCAAGCAGTGAAAGATGGGAAAGATGCAGTAAAGTTCACCATTAGGTGTGGTCTGGAACGACTGACTCGCTAGGTAGAGCAGTTTCATCGGTGGTGGCCTTGCGGTGCCATGCCTGGCTAAGAACATCTGGATTTTTTAGGGCTGTCCAGGCCAACCTCATGGACATGCCCTTCGATCTGACTTGTCTCTTCAGAGAGAAGGAAGACTTTGCGCTGGTACGCTTCAAGGACTTGAAGGCTATGGCCAGGTCTTGGTTCTGCGAAAAATATAATAGGCGCCTGCACTCCTATCTAACAGAATTTATTTAGTGTATTCAAAATGTTCAAACTTTTAAGTGAGCTTGCGAGCTACCTCCCGAATATGAGAAGGGGCCCAAGCTTTCTCAGTTAATATAATGGCAAAAAAGAACTGTGGGGTACCCACAGCCTGGGTGGTGCACAGCTGTAGACAAAATATGTCTCAAGTAAAGTTAAGAGTGAACTGTATACAAAAAATATTTCAGATGCTCAAAGGGCAATTTGTTTTCACATATCTAAGTGAACAAGTCTAAATAAACAATCATGACAAAAGAGTGGACTCAATGACTACGAGTATATTTATGCATACTGATAGCAAAGTCATATAACATTCCTAATGCATCAACAAAATAAATGTTACTGGTATTTTCATGAAATTACAATATTGTACAACTTTGCAAAAAATAATACGCGGTCCCAATGCATTTCGGGTTCGACATTGAACCCTTCTTCAGGGAAACGCTCATTCATCATATTGTGTTCATCAAATAAATGTCGCATCCACAGTAATCTACAACACAAAAATGTAGGAGTAATAAGTCCTAAAACTGTTTACAAAAACTCAGAGATTAGAATTTGCACTCTCAAGAGAAGGGATTATTGATAAATAAAAGTGCCTCAAAGTAAATCAAAGTTCCCCAGATGTGGGCAATGTGTGAATTGCACTCTCGGCTGTACCCGAGATTACTGTGTGCTTCAAAAGTTAGTGAAAAGAATACTTCCATTATGTGCTACCAGGCATCCACCTCGTGTATTCTAAAACCAAACAACAACAGTGAAGTACCGCATCAGAAATGAGTGTCCTCCAAGAGGTGAGATTGGAATCTGTAATGTTGCTGCTTTAATAACCAGCGGACTGCTTAAATAGGTTCAGGTAAGTATATTTATTATTTAAACAAGCTCAACAGTGAGGAGCGCCGGCCGGCGCTGCCGTTACTTCTAGTCTCTCGGCGCGCAATGGGGAGTGCGCGCGCAGCGCGCCAACATGGCCGCCGCACGTCACGTCTGACGTGACGTGCATAAACTAGAATGCATACTCTACATATCTCCCCCTTTTAATAAAAGTTTGCTGAGTCACTTACAGTCCACTGTCCAATTCGAAATCTCGAAACCTGGAGGGCCTTACCACCGGCCTTCCACTTCTTGTGACCTTGACCGGGTTCTCCATAGTCTCTTGGCTCCGCGCCTCTTGGCCTTCTGCTCCCTCGCTCACAGCTCTATCTTCAATCGTGCCTCTCTCAACCCTGTCCCTTTCCGTATCTAGTCTTCCATTCTCTACTTCCTCTTCACTCTCCATTCCAATTCTTCCTCCGCCTTGTTGCTCGCAGGCTTCTTGGCTCATCTCCGCGTTCGATCCTTCCGTGTCTTCCCATTCGGTTCCATGTTGCTCCCAGCCCAATACTTTATTGCACCTAGCCATCCGGTCCTGGGACCACACGTTCCCATCACTCAGCAAGGCAGCTCGATCATACACCTCCACGACTTGCATCGGCTTGCTGTACTTGCTGTCTCCTTTCTTCTGTAGAGTTGCCAACTTTACTCTCACCCACTCTCCTTTCTCCAATCTTGTACTTTTAACATTCCTCCGTTTGTTGTAGTGATTACTGTAAATTGTCTGTGCTCTTTCCAGGTTGGCCCGCACCACTGCAGGGGACCACTCGCTGGTGACGACCTTTTCCTTCCAAATCCTGTTGTCATGAGTGAACGGTTCCCGTCCCCTCAATATTTGGAATGGGCTGTACCCCGTGCCGGTGGGGGTTATTCTGTAAGCCCACACCATGTTCTCCAACGCCTTCTCCCAACTCTGCCCACTGGATATGGCGGCTTGTATGGCTCCCATCACTACTCTGTTAAATCTCTCCACTAAGCCGTTACCGGCCGGATGGTAGATCGCCGTGTGCTTGACAGTGATGCCATTTCTTTGCATGAACTTGTTCCACCTTTCCGACGTGAACTGGGGCCCATTGTCACTCAAGATCGACTTGGGTATTCCTTCCCTGGTAAAGGTCTCTGACAGAAACTTTACAATGTTTTCTGTGTCCATGGACTCATCTATTCTCACCTCCGGCCACTTTGAATATCGATCCATGAGCACACACACATATTTCTGTGTGCCATGGTCGTCTAGAACGGGTCCCAAAATGTCTATCGATAGTTCTTCCCATGGATTCGAAGGAGGGTCAAACTTCCCTATTGCAGGTCTCATGGGTTTTAAGGTCTTATCTGCCCGTTGACATTGAGGACACTCCCTGACATGTCTTTCAGCCCTTATGTCCATGCCTGGCCACCAGTAGTTTTGTTTTGCTCTCGCCTTTAGTTTTCCTATGCCTAAGTGTCCTTCGTGTAGCAAGTCCAACAGTTTCGAGGTGAGGTTCCTGGGGGGAATCACCTTATCTCCTCTGTAGACGAATACCCCCTTGTCCCCTACTGACAGTTCTTCTCGCACTTCGAAGTACGGTTTGAGGCTCGCCCTCACGTTCCTTTTCTCAGTCCATCCTTGAATAATGTTCTCCTTTACATCCTTCATGTCCGTATCTTCCTCATAGGACTCTGTCCATTCTTGTAGGCTTATCAACTTTTCTTGGTCCTCTATGAGAGCTACCAACTCCCCTTTGTTTTCAGGGTCTTCCTCTCCAGGTTCCATGGCAGCAGCCCTACTCAGGTAATCCGCCACTCGGTTCCGGTTCCCAGGAAGGTACTCCACGTCATACCTAAACTCGAGTAACTTTAGTGACATCTTGGATATTCTGGGAGTAGCACTGGCGTGTCCACTCGAAGTCAGCACCTTCACCAATGGCTTGTGATCTGTTTTGAGTAGGAAACGTGTTCCCCACAGAAATTGCCGAAATCTTGCCATGGCCCACACGACCGCCAGCATCTCCTTCTCAATCACGCTGTATTTGCTCTCTGTGTCTGTCAGTGCCCTGGACGCAAAACTGATTGTCTCCATTTCTCCTCTTCCTCTGTCTTGCATGAGCACAGCACCCAGGCCCTTGTCGCTGGCGTCCGTTGTTAGTACGGTGGTGCCTTGTGGGTCGTAGCCTTTGAGAGGGACAGCTCCTATGACATCCCTTTTGATCGCTTCAAATTCGGCTTGTGCTTCCGGCGTCCATTGGAACACAGTGCTTTCCCTGGTCAGGAGCCTCATGTTGTGGGTCTTTGAGGCGAAGTGGACCACAAACTTGCTGTAGTACTCCGCCATCCCCAAGAATGACCTGACTTCTTCCTTGCTTCTGGGTGGCGGAGCTTCAGCGATGGCTTTCACATTTTCTGACTTAGTGGTAACGCCCTGTTGTCCGATCTCGTGTCCTAGGTACGTTACCGACTGTAGGCCCAACCGACACTTCGTCCACTCCGCTGTGAGACCTTTGGTTTCTAGTGTCCGTAACACGTGTCCCAGTTTCTGATCATGGTCATGCCTATCTCGCCCCATCACCAGGATGTCATCCTGGAAATACTGGACGTCCTTGCAGTCTCTGAATAGTTGGTGCATCATCTTCTGGAAAACTGCGGCCGCCGAGGCCAGCCCGAACGGCATGCGGCAAAATTGGTAACAACCAAACGGGGTGATGAAGGACGTGAGACTTTTGCTGTCCGGGTGGAGTGCTATTTGGTGATAGGCCGATGTCAAGTCAATGGTGGAGTACCATCTCACTCCTCTGGTCTTGGCCAACATTTCTTCGATTCTGGGGAGGGGGAACTTCTCCACCACGATATTTTTATTAAGTTCTCTCAGGTCCACGCAGAGCCGGACCTTCCCATTGGGCTTCATCACGACTACTAGGGGCGCCAACCATTCTGCGCAGGTTATCGGTTCTATTATTCCCTTCTTCTCCAACTCCTGCAGTTCTTTCTGGACCGCCTCTCTTACTGCAATCGGCACATTTCTCACTTTGTGAGCCACAGGGATGGCCCCTTCCTTGAGCACGATCTTGTGTTGGAATTTTTCCATCCGTCCCACCGTGCCTCCAAACACCTTTGGATAGTTCTCCTTCCACTTATTCAAGTCCGGCCATTCCTCTTGTTCTGTGAGTAGTATTTGCTCTTTTCCTCCTGGATCCAGTTTTATCCCTAGGTCGCCCTGATCTAACCATCCTAGGACGGAGGGTCCTTTCTCCGCAATGTACAGCTTGCACCATGCTGATCGGCCCCTAAATTCAAACAACAGGCGTCGGAACCCCACCATTGGAATGCGATCGCCATTGTAGGTGACTGGCCGAATGTCTAGTTTTTCCAGCTCTGGGCCCAACTTGGGTCTGAACGTTTCTTCCCACACTGCCCTCTGGATGATGGTAAAGGGGGATCCAGTGTCTGCCACTACAGTGATGGCGATTCCTCCCATAGACATGTCCAGAATTGGTTTCGTGGATTTCTTCCCTTCTACACTTAGTACTTGGTCGTATATGCATAACACGGTGACCACCTCTTCCTCTGCGATCTCCTCTAGATCTTCTTCGCCTTGGTCTATGCTTTTCACCATTTCCTTGGGATTTTTCTTCCTACACACCTTTTCATAGTGGCCCAAGATGCCGCAGTGCAGGCACTTGGCTCGGAACGCAGGACATCTTCGATCGCGCGCGTCGTGGGACCAACTGCCGCACCTGTAGCACGATTTCTTGCCCTCATTGCCTGCTTGCTTTCCTTGCCATCTGTTGGTTCCTCTGGCCACTGGGTCTTTGCCTCTCTGGTCCTTTCGGTGGTCTGCCTCTTGTATCCTGTTCACCATCGTAGGAGGTGCTACCTCTTTCTTGGTCGCCTCAGCACATCTCCTTGCGAGTTCCGCCCTTTTTACGATGACCATTACATCTTTGAGTGTGGTGTCGCCGCTTGCCCATAGCTTGTCCTGGACATTTGTGCTTGTGGTATGCATCACAATCTGGTCCTTTATAAATTCGTCTTCCCACAATGCGTATTTGCACAGGGCAGCTAACTTCCTCAAGGCCGCCACATACTCCTCAATATTTTCTCCAGCCCGTTGTCTTCTCTGCTGGAAGTTAAACCTGTCCACTGATACACAGATAGTGGGGCGATAACGTTCATCCAGATCTTCCAATGCATGTGCATATACATCCTTGTCGGCGTCATCCCTCTTTTTGGGCACTAGGCTCTTGTAAATCCTGAGACCCTCTGGTCCCAGGTTCAGTAATAGGATCCGTTTCTTCCTTTGGGGGGTGAAAGCCTCTTCATTCTCATCCTCCAGGACCCCTATGAAATTCTCGATGTATTCTTTCCAGTCCTCCCATTTCATCAGGGGGTCCCCTGGTTTCGGTAGGAATTGCACCGGCGCAATCGCATAGCCTGCTGGCGTGCTCATTCTCACCTCTCTGGTCGCTGTCGCTTTGACGTCTCTGCTAGTGGGACTTCCTGGGGTGATGTCCCTTATCTCTGTGTTGGTATCTTCCTGGGGACTCTCAGTGCTAGTCCCCGCCTCCTCCTCTTTGGTAGCCAGCGCTGTTTCTCCCAGGCACGGTGTGGTGGGAAGGTTGGCACCGTGGGTATCTCCTGTGGGGCGTGCTGCTGCCTATCCGGCCACTTCGCCGCCTCTCAGTGGTATATGGCTCTGCCACGCTCCTCAGCTTGTCTGGTGGCCCAGCTGTGCCCTCCTTTATGCCCTCCGCTGTGTGGACTGTGTGGGGCAGCTCTGCATCATGCTGTTGTCGCATATATATATATATATGGGTAGCCTACCCTGCTGCTGTCCACGTGGGGGTCCGTTTTTTTTTTCTTTGGGAAGGTCAGCTGGGGCCTCCCGTCCTCGTCGCCACTGTAATGTTGCTGCTTTAATAACCAGCGGACTGCTTAAATAGGTTCAGGTAAGTATATTTATTATTTAAACAAGCTCAACAGTGAGGAGCGCCGGCCGGCGCTGCCGTTACTTCTAGTCTCTCGGCGCGCAATGGCCAACATGGCCGCCGCACGTCACGTCTGACGTGACGTGCATAAACTAGAATGCATACTCTACAGAATCTAGCTGTGAATGCAGGCAATACTGTCGTTAAGCATGCATTCTTAAAAATGTTCGTATGGCTAGTAAACCTAACCATGCCTACCGATCAGCTGAAACGTCTGCCCGCAATTTCTATATTTGAAACCCAGCGTCACTAGTGTTTCTGAGCATTAAGCTCTTGTGGAAAACAACCTGTGTAATGTCAATGACAAATGAAAAACAATATAAAACGAGACCAATGTAAAAACCCATTTTAACTGTGCTTCACCAGAGCATATCACTACACTTGTGCAACTCTCACCGTTCGTGAAGAGCAGACTTCACCTGTCTTTTTGCAGCGCTTCCACTCCTCAATGTATCTGTAGTAATAAAAACGTGTTGGTATGAGTCACAACGAGGCATACTAATGCTCCCCTAATTTAAACTATTCCGAATTTCTTTAATGTTTACATACCGAATGATTCTAACTTAAATGCGGCTCTCGTTCTCCAGCGTTACTGCCCGCCGAAACTGCCGACCGTGGTATCGCGTCAACCTTACCCATAATGCTTCGCGAATTTAAAGGGACCTGTAGTGCACCGCTCTTGTCGAAAATCGGCAATAAACTTTATTGAGAAACTCGTAGGGAGACACGCGACTTGATTCCCACATATTAAAGGTCATCATGATATAGTATACACTGAACTTCAGTAAAAATACATTTGTTGTAACCTAACTGAAGTTAGGTCTCTCAGTGACACCTCATTCAGAGTCTGCCTTTCGCCCATTTCATGGCAGTGGAAGGGGCTTTCAACCACATCAGCCATACTCGGGCCATCGTCCTGCCACGGAGCCGCGGCGAGGCAGTGTCCTGGTGAGGAAGAAACTTTGATATTTTTGTGACTATAGGTACACCTTCCCTCCCATTTTGAAGGCTCATGGGGAATTATCTGGGCGATATAGGAAACCCATTCAGCAATATACCTTCTGGGGTATAGTATACTGTGCATGTTAAATTTATGTGCACCACTTAGTTAGGATTATATATAAATACACAGCTGTTTTGATTTGAGTGTAGAAGGGATCTCTTCTATGTCCTGATGAGAAGCCCGCACTGCTCATTAAAGCATAGTATCTCCATCTCATTCCCCACTTTTAACGATACCAGCTCAAAGGAACATTAAAAAAAGTTTTCCTCTAAACCAGGTATTTTTTAATTTTTCACCATTCATTCCCTTCTGACCCTTCCACTCACACTCCTACACCACACGTAGTATTGTTTTTCATAACCAGTGCACCCACGTAGTCGTAGGTCATAGCACGCCCCGTACCTCAGCGGGGCAGGAAGACCCAGATGATGAAGCATGCCACCTTTTGGTTGGTGAGGGGTATTTAAACAACGCTGTGTGCTTTCCACCATTGTAGGAGACACACGTAGTCTGGAGGAACACTTCTATACTCTCCCATAAGGGTGAATCCCTTTGTTTATTGACAATTTCCATTCCTCGCAAATAATAATGAGGTAGGTCGTACATTATGACCCACTATGTTGGCTATAATCACAGCCATGGTGGCCTGCTGGGGTCAGCAGATGACTATGTCTGTGATTGCTATTAAATAAATAAATCTTTTCTTTTTTAAATGCAACATGTTCCCTAAAGGAATGTTTATGAAACTTTGTTCTTTAAGATTAGGCAGTTGTCCATGAAATGACCGCCTACTCTTCTAAAAAAACAAAAAAATCACAATTCACAAAATGGAAGGGGTTCTTTGGGACCACTTTATGTTTGAATATGGGTTACCACCTCCTCAAAGTTAGTGGTAAATTATTAATGTTTTTCTAACATATTTCAGTCGTAAAAACATATCTTAAGGAATCAGCATTTGGAACGAATGCCCTCAAAACCCCCTCCCAAATAGCAATCCCTTAATGTCTCCTAAACCCATGTAACGATTCGGAAAACCTTTTCTGAATCATATAATGTGTTTAGTACACTGAGAAAAGTGTTTTAGTGGTAGCGAACCCTCACGTTTACAGAATCTAAGAGTTTGCAGCCGGTAAGACTCTTTGTACATGGGACCCCTCGACGCTTGAGTGGGGCTTGTCTATGGAAACAGAACACTTACACCCATTTAGTTTAGGAAATTTCTTTACAGTGATCCACCTTTCTGGAAAGATGGCTTTACTTTCATTTTTAAGAAATTAGTTGCTGAACTGTCCATAGCAGTAATACCAGCAGGCAAGGAAGTTATTTGCTTAATTTATTGCAATTAAAGCACAGGTTTAAAATCATTACTTTCTTTTATCACGTTTATTCTTCTGCTACTCGATGTTGTTTAAAAATTAAAAAACTCTTACAAGCATATGTTGCTGACATATGGAAAATGTTTGGAGAAGATTTGAACATTTTGAAACTGTCACCAGTTTTACAGAATTGTAATACTTAGGGGGTCATTCGGCCATCAGATCTCGCACCAGCCGAGACGGTCAGGTTTTCATGGAACGGCAACCGCAAATGTAGTTTATTATCCCTTCCCCTTCAATTTTCAGCTAGGTGGAAGGTGTCTGGCGTTATATCGTCCCCGGTTCGACGATATAACGCCAGACATCTTCCACCTCTCGGCTGGTACGAGATCTGATGGCCGAATGAGGTTGTGAAGACTAATTTGTCCATATGCAGTGGCCTTAAAATATAAGATGCCCTGAAGAAATTGCCAGAGTTTCCGTTGGCAATGAAACATGTCGGCAAGTAAAGTGGTATTGGTTGGATAGGTAGCAACCTTATCTACTTTTTTTTTAACCTCCACACCCAACGCAAGAGACAGAATAAAATTGCATATCTGTGTTGGTGTGTGTTTTTACATGTTCTTTGACACTTTTGGTTACCTTGTGGTTTTCCTCCACTGTATTTTTTCACAAAACTCTTCCTTTTGTGGTTTTTTGGACACTCTTTTTCTTTGAGCTTGATGGTGCCAATGATGAGAACAGGGCAATCCTGGTGAGTACCTGCCAGGTTCCCATTGGTGGTGCGTCCGTGAGGTGCCATCTTGCATGCACACACTTGTTCTAATCTTTCTACATCACAGCTTGACACTTGTGTGTGTGGTTTATTTGTTAGCTCACAACTGAATTTTACTTGTTTGGGAACTAGGCGATTTGTTCAAATGAGGCACAAATCCAGGTTATACCGACTACCCCGAGCATTAAACAAAGGGGAGTAAGTTTTGTAATGATAATACAATAAATGGTGTACCTAAAGAAAGGATAAATCTGTAAATGCCTTTAAAGTCTAGGTCTTCTTTTGTATTTGTTACATTGTGAGTGGAGGGCGACCTATGACTAGCTTTTCCCTCTAAGCTCCTGTTTGTTTTGAATTCCTCACAAAGATGCCTCCCTTGCTGCAAAGGAATGAAAACTGGTTTTAATCTGTGATGGATGTACTTGATCCTTTAGCCTACATTGGAGCAGTTTAAAGGAATACCTGTTAGGAGAAACATTCTGTTACACAGGCATATTCTAATCAGCAAATGCATGTTGATTAAATACAATACGGTCCCATTGCACCCTACTACCTTAACTTGACTACATTGCATCCCAGTTTTGCCACAAATTCATCCCAATCGCCAGTGCTTAATTTGTAAATAAATAAGTGCCAGGGCTCTCGTCAGGAGACCACTGCAGCTTGCAACGCAACATTGCCCCTGCTGTCTTGCCAGTGATAGCAACAGCACACCTACTAACCATCACACTCCTTCAAGTGTGACAATTCAGACTATTCCAGGCTCCCAGAGCTATAAGGACGGCTTGGGCAGCAGATAATATTTATTTTCAATGTATATTGGATTAATAATTGGCTGTTGTGATCATCTGAGACAGCGCCACCTTGTGTCAGACTGTCACAAGCTTCGGTGTTGACAAATAAGTGACGGTGCCGAGTACCGGAAACAACCTGCTCAAAATAAGCACTGCCAATCGCACCACTAAACCCTGATGGTCTGGACACGCCCTAACTTCTCAGTGTTGGCTACTCTCTCTCTTTTTTTTGCTACCTCGCCTTGCCAGACTTTTGTTGCCCTAACTTTGTTTTCCACCCATCAATTGTTTTATTTTCCTCAGTGCAACTCCAAAAGTGTGACTGGTATTGCCAGACTTGGGCACCACATTCACCGTTCCATAGGAATCAGCTATGCCTCACTGCCGCGGCCTAAACAGAACCTAAGCGGGTTGGCGCTGCTTGTGTTCCCATCTGGAGGGGACCTGACTTGGCAGTATGGGCTGAGCTGTTATTGTTGGAGCAGGACCAACCCTATTTGCATATGGCTGATCCCTGTCTAGAGTGAAAAAATGGGCAAAAAACACGACGGTCTGGGATGCGGCCCTGAGTATAACTAGTGGCTCAAATTAATTCACACATTCCTCCTATCACTTTTTTTTTATTTCTCCTTAAGTAGGCTTGCGGAATTTCTACTGTTCACCTGAGCACTCAGCTTGGAGAGTTGTCCCTCGTTCCATTTTACTTCCTGTAGGTTTTGAGTGCGGTAAAAGGGATGCACTGCCATCTACCGACAAAGAGTGGTAACAGCATACAAAGACGATGTGCCCAACGGAACACAGAAATGCTTATAAACTTACATTTGCCTCAGGATTTATTGGACATCTGGGGAAAAAAGTTAAATTGAAGCTTTCAGGCAGAAAAGTGTGTGCTTGAAATAGTAGTTTCCCGCATGTTTATTTGGTGATAGGCGTACAGGTTTTTTGAGATAAGTTATACCGAGAGTACATCTATCGTTTTAATTATGTTTCTCTCTGTAGAGTGCTGACGTAGTTTAGAGTTTCTGGGCAGTAAGGGCAATTCCTTTGAGGAAAACATTTTTTGCAGACTTGAACACAGTATTTTGTTTCCGACCACAAAAATGCTTTTCCACACGTACAAAACACAAATTGTGATTCGGTAATACCTTACCGAATCACAATTTGTGTTTGCGATTTGGTGTTTGGAAGGGGGGGGGGGGGGTTAGGGCTTCCCTTCCAAATACTAAATCTGAATAGGATGTAGGAATGTCTTGCAAACTAATTACGGTCGCAAAACATTCATATTTTATTTTACCGGCACCTTGAAGGAGGTGGTAACCCATTCGTAAATGAGAGGAGGTCCCCAGGGGACTCCATCCCCATTGAGAATGGAAAACAAATATTTTTTTAAGAGCAAACGGCAAAGTTTATGGTTCCTTTTTAAATGCTGCATTTAAAAAAAAAAAAAAAGATGGCTATTTAAAAAGCAATGACAGACAGGGTGGTCTGCTGACCGCCGCAGGCCACCATCCCTTTGATGGCTACAATTCCTAATGGGTCGCAAATTGCGACCTAGCTTATTAATGTGAGTGAGATAGGTCTATTTGCAACGCACTAGGAATCTCTAATGAAACTCAGAAGAATGTCATACATTAGGGGTACCGATTTCCTAATTCCTAATGTTGGTACATCTTACCCAGAATTCCTCATTTTGGAAGAGAGGCTTGTTTGTAAAAACAATGTTAACAACATGATTAATGCCATACTTGTATTTTTTTTTTTAACCTATCTTACAAAGTTGGGTACTGTGTAGAGAGTTTAATTGCCTTTACACAGAGGAGGCATGCATATCACTTTACCTGGTCTTATTTAGACTTGTATGAATATCTGAATTATAAATAATTCGTGTCATTACTTTCTGTTGCCACAGTTTCAAGAAGACTGTAAAATGTCAATTTTCACAACATTTATTTTAGTTTTCTTTATGCCTGTCTTTTTCCTGTCATTAATTTTCTCTCGAGTATAGTATAGTGCTCCTGGAAACATTTCCAGGGTGGACGTGCTGAAGCAACCCTCTTGGTGAGGCTCCTAAGAACAGCAATTCTTAGACCGTAAAAAAATTCTAAACTAATCACACATCTACAAAGTATTACCGGGTGAGCGGAAGGCTTTGATACCGATTGAATTGATTTTGTTTAATTAATGAATGAATGGGCCATGCACTGAAGTTCATTATGTCGGTGAAAGGGGTCTGAGTGAGGATAACTTAAAGTGGAAGGGCAGTACTCTTCTTGTACAGCAGTAATGTGAAAATACTGTAACTCAGTTAATTTGGGATGAGTGGGACTCCATTAAGCTGAAGAGGTTGGTTATGTGCAGCACTGTGGTGTGTGAAGTTGATGTGGAGAGTGCAGTGATGTGAGACTCAGTGGCATAATGATGGGATTCCCCTGCAGACTGTGATAAGGGGCCCCTGAGTCCCACGTATTTTCATTGGCCTTAGGCTGATGGGGGTCCCCCTAAAGGATTATGGGGGCTTGAAGAGTTTGGGAGAACCCAGGCAACGCAGGGGCTGTATGGGCCTGCATTATGCCCCTGCCTGGCTCATTGTCTCTAACCCTCAGTCTGCTCTGTACTGCTCTCTATTACCTCTGTTAGGATTCTCTTTTAGCCTGGCTGGGCCCAATCACACTGACTGTTGCCTAGGAGGCTTTTTGCCGGTGAGGTGAAATACATCCATCAGCACTTGCAGCAATAAGATAATCTTGCAAGTTTTCACTTTTTCCTTTCAGCTGGGTAAGAGTCAGATTCAGAAAAGGGGGTGGTGATGAACAGAGTGTCTGAATTAAGCAGACCACTCTTACCCAGTCCAAAGATCAGGGCTTGATCCATCACCGTTATTTAGCTCACTGCCCCTTCCCAGCTCAGAACCTGGCTATATGCAAATTAGTCTGTCCCTGGCCCAGTACATCATGGGAACAGGGCAGACCAAACTACCAAGCCAATTCTTCACCAGAAAGGAGACAAGCTTCTGGGGACCGGTTTCTGCCATTTCAGGCGTCGTCGGCCCGGCTTGCTTGAATCCTGATGGAGCAGTGAGCAAGGGACTCATGTCTGAGTATACCCTTCCACGCTTATGGTGGACAAACATGATTCAGAAGGCATTCTCAAGCTGTTGTTTACATTACACTCATAGTGCAGTGAGGGCCGATGGGGCCCCATGACGTGGAAGCCTGTGGGCCCCTGGTAAGAATGAGTAGGACTCCATTAATGTGTATAAGGGTATTTATGTTCAGTGCGGTAGTGTGTGAGGTTAATGTGGGGAGTGCAGTGATAGAAGAATGAGTGGGACTCCATTCAAGTGTATGAGGTTGTTTAAGGGAGGTTCTGTGGTGTGTGAAGTTGATGTGGGGAGTGCAGTGTTAGAAGAATGAGTGGGACTCCATTGAAGTGTATGAGGTTGTTTAAGGGAGGTTCTGTGGTGTGTGAAGTTGATGTGGGGAGTGCAGTGTTAGAAGAATGAGTGGGACTCCATTGAAGTGTATGAGGTTGTTTAAGGAAGGTTCTGTGGTGTGTGAAGTTGATGTGGGGAGTGCAGTGTTAGAAGAATGAGTGTGACTCCTGAAAGGGCCGGGCCCATAAGTTTTAGATCTGTTCTAGAGTCACACTTCGATGGTTCTTTTTTGCAGCATATGAGCATAGAGGGGAGAAAATCGTTAACAAGATAATCAATTCATTAAGGAATTTCTCTAACACATAGTAACCGCAGACTACTACGCAAGGTTAGTTATTTTATTACAAAGTCAAGAATAACTCTATATAAAGACACCTCAAGATGAGAGTGTAGAAATACATTGGAATCAACGTAAAGCTAAATCTGTGGGTAAAGTTGAGTCAGTGCAACATGCACAAGACGATTAACTTTAGGAATAGAATGCAGAGGATCAAAAAGCATGAGTCCAAATTTCCCTGCATCGAGGTTGATAGCACCTTAAAGATATAGGACCTCTTCAAAGTAGTGTACAACTTAATGACTTCACCTCAGCTCATGCATGACATCAGACTGGCTATGAAGGTGAACGTCTTGTTGTACTTCTTGAACTCTTTACATCCTCGGAGCAAAATTGGTAATCTAGAAATACTGATTCAACTTGAAACATTTCAGGAAAAAGTTCCCATTACTCACACCCCCACCAGGAAGGGGCTTCTGTTTTGCATTGATTATGTAATTTGTTGACTTTGGAACCGCTCACACCTAGGGCTCTTAACCTAGGGCATGTATATCATATATCCTTTAAAGCTGATGGTGCATATTTACTGCTCCTACTTTATAGCAGAGCCCGTATTATGCCTGCACTAATAAAACTGTAGATGTTGCCGGCGTAGGGTAAGTAGATTTTAAAAATAAAAACCAGGGCATTCTACAAACATCAAAATAGGACTACAGTTTTGCAGGGACCAATGGGCACAGACTGACTTAAGTTACAACACTCACCAATACAAAAAACGGACAGTGAGGCATTGAGGGGAATTAAATGCAACTTTTACATTGTTTTCTGCAAGGGGCTGTTGACTAGTTCTGCACTGGAAAACATGAAAACTTGCCTGTCTCTGTATTCATTGAACCCACTTTGAAAACAAGTACATTTCCTCAGGGCCGTACGGGGAACCGAAACCGGACCTGGCAAACTGCTCGGCTGGCCCCCGTTGGAGGTGAGGAGGGGGTGCAGCCGAGCTGTTTGCTAGGGCCGGTTTCGACTGATTATGTTACTGGGGCTGATATTGCTGGCCCCCGGTGACAAAAACGTCGGGAGGTGCCCAAAACCGTCCCTCACCCTGGTGGCCCACTGGGGAAAAGCCCGGTGCCCGCTACGGCCAGTCCGGCCCTGCATTTCCTACATTTACAAATATATGCTGGGACAGTGAAAAAAAGTAACCATCCCAGCAAATCCGGGCCACCTGGCCACCCTCTGTCAGTGGCAAAATAGATCAGATGAAGGGCTTTGGTGCTTGGCACTTCATACCTATACCCCAGAGGCAGGCAACCTACCTCCTTTGCTCTCATTTTGTGAATAAGATCTGACCTTACTATCAGCTTAGCAGGGCCTGTGCTGATTCAGATCACAAATTCCCACAAAGAACGACCCATTGAACTGTTCTGTTGCTGAATATTCATCCCTTCTACTCTGCTGCTTTTGGGGCAGTGCTTAATGTGCATAAGTGTCAGGACCAAAGTTTTGTTCAAAATCCCACAGCAGCTTGACTCCACCTCATGCGTTTTATCTTTAAACATGCTCTTCGCCCATTGATCTCACTCCTGCAGATTCCTGCTTTCTCCCTTTGTCACAGGTTTCCCGTCCATCTCTTCCTCCTTCATTCTCCCTTGTGTGGTTTCCCTCTCTTGCTCAATATCTGATGAGGTAAAATAAGTTCCAGGACCCACCAATGAGCTTCGGTTGGCCCCACCAGCAATCACCGGATAAGATTAAACACTGCTTTGGAGTCATCTATCTATTTCAAAGCCATCCAGAAGTGACAATCTGGGGGAGATTCTCCAATATTTTGCACTGCGTTAGTATCACAGACCAGCACAAAAAGTTTTTTTCCTGATTCACTCTCCAGTGCAACACGTGTATTGCACTGGAAAGTACCCAAAAGTAACGCATTCCTTTGCAGCAAGGGGGCGTTCCATGGGTGGTACATGGACATTAAGAGGTGTGGCGCCGCGGCCAGGGCGACTGACGCTGGAATCTGGGGACCACGGTTCGATCCCCAGCTCCGGCGGCAGGTTAGCCCAGCACCATGTGACTCTGGGCAATAGCTCGCTTAATCTTCCCGACGGCCCCCCAGCGCCTAGAGACCCTTACGGGTGATTGTGCGCTTTACAAATGTGGACTTTACTTTACTTTACATTCCCATGCAACAACCCATTTGTATTCAAGCTAAACCCTATCTACTAACACTGGTAGACAGAGTTTAGCGCAAAACATTAACACTGAAAAGCAAATGTTAAAAGGAGAAATGTTTTAATTTCTCCTTTCTTTTCCGACTTTGCATGTGTAATGAACTGTACAGCACACATACAAAGTAGGAAAAGCTTTTTCACTTGTCTAGCCATAATACTTTGAGTACAAAACCTATGGTAGACTCAGGCACACACCCTAGCGCTATGGCTCTAAGGTGTGTGACTTGGGCCACAGCAGCTGAAATCAGCACTAGGGAGAGGGGAGGCGAGTGCCATATCTCTGTGAATATGGCGCAGTCCTGCTCACTCCCTTTCACGCAATGCAGCACAGCATTTTTGGCTTCTACGCTTTGTCTTCTCACGAGCACATAAAATACGCCTATTCGTGACTTAGCCTAACACTACTTTTTGCTACGTATTTCGTTCATCTTGATAGTGACTGCACACAAAAAAATGTGCAATGACAGGATGTATAACATGAGCCTTTTTTTATCCTCGATTTTCCAGGTGATGAGGAGGAAGAGGATGATGGCCGGGAAGAGCGGCTTCCCTCCTGCTTTGATTACGTCATGCATTTCCTCACCGTCTTCTGGAAGGTGCTCTTCGCCTTTGTGCCACCAACGGAATATGGTAATGGCTGGGCCTGCTTCTGGGTCTGCATCACCATCATCGGCCTGCTCACCGCACTCATCGGAGACCTCGCCTCCCACTTCGGCTGCACCGTAGGGCTGAAGGATTCCGTCACTGCTGTGGTCTTCGTCGCTTTGGGAACCTCCATACCAGGTAATGGCCCAAAGTAGAGTTTCAGGATGGAAAAGTGATAGTAGTAGTGCAGCTTGATGGGTAGTTGTGGTTATTGAAATGTCAATTGACTAAAATATTTCCCCTTACTATTTTTAGAACCCGTTGAAAACTGTGTCTCTGACAAAATGTCCCACCTTTCCAGTTCAGTAAAATATTGTGGTTATAGCTGGTAGCCAGGGCCACTGGAATTATGCAATTGTGCCGCCATGTTTTTTCCACTGAATTGGAGATTTGCCACATAATCCATCATGTGCTGCATGATCTGCAGATTTGAACAAAAACAACTTTTTGTTTCTAGCTCAAACGGTTCAAAAGTTACTAAAGACACAGTGACACATGTTGCTGCACAGAGGAAGGCCCTTTGCAAACGGTGACTGGTCATCTTTCTGTTTTTTATTGCTATATTTTGGTGTTAAACTGGTACTAATGAGGTGCCACCAATGACCGCACAGTGTAAGCAAGCATTGGCAAAGCCAATAGGTCTTGGCAATCCGAGAGTTATTGACGTTGTCATTGTTAGTCTACAAACTCCCTGGCCCCTTCAATACTCGCACACTCGGACAGAGGTAAGCTATGATAACGACCTCCAACAGATGGGCACAGCACACACATACACAGACATGCACACAATGATAGTTACACTCACCCTCTCACAGTGAGGCATGTTGAAAGATGCCCCTCCCCTTCCTCTTCTAAACGCATGCTGAGACAGAGGTAGGCACACTGACTGGTGCGCACACACATACTAAGGCGCGCAGCAGCCCTCCCTCTCGGACACGGAAAAGCCCTCGGGTCCAAGTAGGTGTGCTGTCGCGCCGCTCGCACTGGAGTAATTGGGAGCCATGGATTGGCGGAACTGAGTGTGAGTAGAGTTCAGAGAGGCATGGGGAGGAGAGCAACGAGATGAGCAGCCAGGCAGAGAAGCGCTAAAGTCCAGAGGAGAGAGGCAGAAAGAGAGTGTGGAGGCTCCCAGGAGCAGGAACATAGCTTCAGGGGGGAATTTGGGGTGTTACACCCCCTTAAAAATAAAATTCTGTAGTAAATAGTAGGGTACACCTGCTTTCTGTTGAGTATGGTGGGGTGTCTGTCAGATTTCACCTGGGGTTTTCACTTACACACAGACTAAAACACGCACACACTCGCTCTCTTGTCTCTGTTTTGAAGTTCTTACAAAAAGAACAATCCTCTGATGAGAGGTGGATGAAGGACCATAGGGATATGCACAAAGCCCATCAGAACTGCATGTAAAGTGTCAAGAAGACGAATATGAGCAGGAAGAGTATTCGGGTCACTGCTACTACGTCCCTCAGGACCAATATCAGCAGCACTATCAAGAAGAGGTGGTTTGCATGCCCTCCACACTGCTCACTAACTTGAAAGTTATGTTATCAGACTACAAGAAGCATTTCCCTCCATCTTCTGCTATCGCAGCACCCACCACTCCATCACTGCCACCGGTGTCTATTCCACAATCTACCGCATGGCACAATATACTCTTGCTACCTACTTCTGTTCACCTTTCACCGCAAACTGCTTCGCTTCAGGACCGAGCGACTTCTGATGATGATCATGAGGAGTGAGAGTTAGGGTAACCACACCAAGATGCGATGATTACCATTTCCCACACCATCATCTCCCTCTCCAATTCCTATTGATTCACCACACGTGGATATTGGTGGGTTCCACAATTTACTAGAGCGAGTAGCTAAGAGATTTGACTTATCTATGCCTTCTACCCAAAACAGACTTCTTCCTTTACGATTTTAAGGAACCATTCAGGAAAACCGTAAGAGTTACGCCCATCATTAATAACATCGGGGAGGAGGGCTTGAACGTTACGAAGACTTCGGCCACAGTCACTGCGGTCCTCCCCATCAGGAGAAAAAGTGCCACGCTCCAGAGGATGCTCCTGCTTGTCTCACCGGGCAACCAAAACCTGATTCAGTCAACTCTCAGGCAGCACAACGCAGGTCATAAAAAACCTCAGTCCCAATCACAGCACCTCCAGACAAAGAAGGCCGGCACTTTGAGAATGTTGGGAAGAGGTTCTCTTCTGTGTCGGCCCTCACTGTAAGGGCAGAGAGTTCTCTCGCAGTTCTTGGCTGATACGACTGCCAGATGTGTTCCTATCTTTCCTTTTTCCTGGATCAGCTTCCTAACCAGAGTAAATCAGAGGCCAAAAAGATTCTTCAGGAAGAAGAGCGCACATCGTTGAAAGTCATTGATTGTGCGATGGACATTGCCACAACTGCCTTTAGACTGCTGGCAGGTGCAGCTGTTTTAGACAGCTGGGGCTAGCTTAAAGCTACTTCATTCTGCCCTGAGGTCCAAAACAAGTTTCTGAACCTTCCTTTTGATGGAGAAGCCCTGCTCAGCAAACGCGTTGATGAGGAAATACAATCTTAAGGATGCTCCAGTTACGTAAGGTGCTCTTTTGAGTCACCGGAGGGAAAGGCTTTCCATCCTATAGAAGAGGGTACCAGCCGTATCAGTACCCTGCTTACTCCTCTACATCTCAGCCCTATTGTCACCAGTGCACTCAATGTCAGCCGCCGTCAGCAGCTTACAACCGGTCTTCTGCAAGAGGTACAGAAGGGCATTGGAACAAGTATTCAGCTCATCACCAAAGATCACCGTCAGGCTCAAGCTATTCCTCATTCCTCACAGATAAAGTTAGGGGCAAAATATCTACTTATCTTCATCGTTGGCAGGCTATAACTACAGACGAATGGGTTCTCAACCTTATTCAATTTTGCCATACCCTAGAATTTCTTCAAATTCCATCTCCCACTCCACCTCGGCCATCTGTTCCAAAACATCTACAGCTCCTCCATTTAGAGGTTTTTTGCAATGTTGGAGAAGAGAGCAATAAAACCAATTCCTGCATCATAACCAGGGAAGAGGTTCTATTCCCGTTTCTTTTTGGTCCGCAAAAAGTTCAGGCAATTGCGACCTATAACAGACTTGAGAAATCTCAACATCTACCTGAAGGAACAGTCCTTCTACATGGTCTCCTTGCAGGAGACTCTAATGCTCTTGATCCCAGGAGATTACATGTCCACCCTCAACCTCCAGGATGGATGCGCATTTTGATATTCACATCCACCCATCTCCCAGGAAATTCCTTAAATTTACAATAGTCAGGAGCCATTATCAATTCAGAGTCCTCCCTTTTGGCCTCAAATGTGCCCCCCAAATATTCACAAAGTGCTTAGCTCCAGTGGCAGCCTTTCTCAGCAAACAAATATGCCAAGTGTTCCCTTATTTGGACAATTGGTTGGTCAAGGCGTCATCCATGTATGCAGCTCAAGCATCCACCGCAGCCTGCACAACGCTGTTCATGGAATTAGGCTGTATCCTGAATCCAGAAAAGGTCAGTCTTGGATCCTTCAAAGACTATTACCTTCCTAGGAGCAACACTCGACAAAACGCAAAACAGAGCTTTCCCATCGGTCTAAAGACAAGAAAAACTAATATCAATAGCAGAACCTACACACAAAAAGACAGTCTCTTTCAGTTCACCATTACAAATCCCTCCTAGGGATGATGTCCTGCTGCATCCCTCTTGTTCCATTCGGTCAGTTAAGAATTCATCCTCTTCAAGAGAAACTAGACAAGCAGTGGCTTCACGCAGAGGGATCTTTCGATGATCTACTCACCGTCACCCCAGCCATGGTAAAAGCTATTTCATGAAGAAAACACTGTAACAATATTTCAGTCAGCCTCACCTTTCTAGTCCTGTCATCTCCTTTGGTCATCACTACTGACACCTCCCTCGACAGATGGGGAGTTATCCTTCAAGACTTACAACTAGGTGGCAAGTGTCAAAAGCTGCATCGCCTCCTTCACATCAACTTGTTAGGGATCAACGTGGTTCACTTGGCCTTATAAGCTTTCTTTCTTGCCAAGAATAATACCAAGAATAAAGAACTTTGCTGTGCTCATTCAGATGGACACCACAGTGCACTGCATCAACAATCAGGGTTGCATAAGATCACTCCTCCTATTCCAAGAGGAGCAGTGCATCTGGGAATTGGCAACTAAACATCTTCCTGGCAACCAGAACACCACAGCAGGCACTCTAAGCAGACTAGAGTCTTCGTGTCATGATTGGGAACTGGGTCAAGCCACTCTCGACAGCATCTTTCTCCGATGAGGCAAGCTGATTCTCGATCTTTTTCCATCACCCCAGAACAAGAAATGCTGGTTCTTCGCAAGCTGGCATCACCATCAGGGATCATGGGGAAATGCATATTTGATGGCATGTTCAGGCATCTTTACCTACGCCTTTCCTTCAATTCCTCTCCTACCAAGGCTGCTCATGAAGATGAAAGCCGAGCCCTGTAGGATGATCCTTATAGCTCCTTCCTGGCCGCTCCAACATTGGTTGATGGAACACCTCCTACTCTCTGAGAAACATCACATTCTCTTGAAATGGATTCCATCTCTCTTAACGATGTCCCAGGGCCAAGTGCGGCATCCGGATCCCAAATCACTTCATTTATCGGCTTGACTCTTGAGCGCAATGAGTTTACCCATTTGAACCTCCCTTCAGAATGCAGGGAAATACTGTCCAGTGCTCATGCGAGCAGTAATAACAAGACCTATTGGCTGAAGTGGAAATGCTTTGGCATTTGGTGCCAACAAGCTAATGTGCATCCTTTCTCTTCTTTACCTCGGGAGATTCTCCCTTATCTCCTGCACTTAGCTAAATCAGGATTGTCTCACACCTCCATCAAGGTCGACTTAGCAGCTATCTTACACTTTAGGAGTTCATCTACCTTTCCTTCCTTATGGTCATCTAGAAACGTTAACCCCCTCGCCGCTGTGCAAATTTGGCCACGGGTGTGGGGTGAGTGCGTCGCTTCCATGCTCGTGATGGAACCACGCCGTCATGAGTCACGGGTGGCATGTGCTCCTGACGGCGTGGTTCCGTCAAGGCCCCGCCCGCTAATTAATTCGCCCGCACGGCGGGGAATTAATGCCGCGTGGGCGGAGCGGCAGCTGCATGACGGAACCACGCCATCATGAGCACACGCCGCCCGTGGCTCATGACGGCGTGGTTCTGTCATAAGCACGGAACGGGTTAAGCAATTCTTCAAGGGACTATTTAGGGTCTATCCACCAGTCAGACCTCCCCCACCTCTCTGGCAGCTCAACATTGTCTTCTCACAGCTCCTGAAGCACCCATTCGAACCCATTCACAGAGCGGATCTCAAATTCATTTCTTTGAAGATAGCTCTACTCGTAGTATTGACATCTGCTAGGCGAGTGAGGGAAATTCAAGCTCTAACCATTCAGGAGCCTTTCCTCCAATTCAGAAACGATAGAGTGGTTCTTTAGACAAACCCTAAGTTCATTCCTGAAGTCCCTTCAGACTTTCATTTAAATGAGCCTCTCATCCTAAAGATATTCTTCCCAGATCCTTCCACTCCAGCTGAGAGAGCTCTCCATTCATTGGATGTCAACAGATGTTTGACGTTCTATTTGCAAATGGCCAGACGCTTATGTAAGTCTAATCAGCTCTTTGTGGCCTACAGAGCTCCTCAAAAGGGATTTCGTTATTTCAAACAGAGTATTGGTCCTTGTATTTCCAGCTCCATTTGCTATTGCCATCAAGCAGCAGGCAAGCCGTTACAGACATCTGTACACGCTCACTCTACCAGAACTGTTTCAGCCTCAGCAGCGCTGTTTGCTGGTGTGCCAAACCAGGACATCTGCTGTGCAGCTACTTGGAAGAATGCACACACCTTTACCAGGCATTGCTGTTTGGATTCTGCAGTTCACTATGAAACAGCAGTGAGTCAAACGGACTGCAACTTCTTTTCCAATGACGGTGACATTTCTCCTTAACCTCGCCATCCTTTTTTTTCTGGCTATGCAAATTTTTTCTTTCTACTCTTTCCTATTAGATGTATTTGTATATGTCTGGGTTTGCATATGATATATCTATGTATTCATGCTTTACATAAAAAAACAATGTGCTTCTTAACTGCTTTCTAATCTGATTTAAGCATGCAATTCTATGAAGGTTCCAATACTAGAGTAAACAAGCATTTGCAATGCATAAGGTCTCGCATTAGGAACATTTGAGCTATTGGTATTGTAAATGACAAACTTTTTATTTATGTGTTGGGTTTGAAAATAGGAAAAATAATAGTTTTGTCATTTACAATGCCAATAGTTATAACTTGTGACACCTATAGCATTTGTAATGCAATATGTGTTGTATTCACGTGACTTAAATGTATTGATATTACAAATAACAATGGCTTTTAATTTTTTTAATAATTAATACTTAAATAAAAGTTATTGTAATTTATAATGGCAATAGCTTAAACTTTTGTAAATAACTTTTGTGAAGAATATGTTCAGTGTATTTTATTGTGACGAAAATCCAAGAACAGAAGTGAAATATTAACATCTTTTTATGACATTTGGAATTAAGCTTGAAACATTGAGAGAACATATTTGAAGCAGTTGTTGTTGAATGGTTGCACAGATTGATGCTGTGGTGGTGCTGAGTGATGTTGTGGTGGCGACTAGTGATGCTGTGGCATTCAATGATCCTGTGGTAGCGCATAGTGATGTTGTTGTGCCCCTTAGTGATGCTGTGGTGGTGCTGAGTGATGCTGTGGTGATGCGATAGATAGAGTGAGTGGGATAGATAGATAGAGTGAGGGCGATAGATAGATAGAGGGCGATAGATAGAGTGAGGGAGGGCGATAGAGAGATTGAGTGAGCGAGATAGATAGATAGATAGATAGATTGATAGATAGATAGATAGATAGATAGATAGATAGATAGATAGATAGATAGAGTGATGGCGATAGATAGACAGAGAGTAAGGGCGATAGATAGATAGACAGATCGAGTGTATTTATTTTGCATTGAGCAGTGTAAGTATAAGGTGTGTAATTATATGGCACTGAGTGGTATTATGTGGAGTGTATTTACGTTGCATTGAGAAGCATGGAATTATATGGCGTTTAATTATGTGGCACTGAGTGGTATTGTGTGGAGTGTATGTTGTATTCAGTAGAGTGTAATTGTGTGGCGTGTAAGTATGTGGCACTGAGTGGTATTGTTTGGAGTGTATGTTGCATTGAGTGCAGTGTAAATATGTAGCATATAATTAAGTGGCACCGAGTGGTATTGTGTGGAGTGTGTGATGCATTCAGTAGAGTGTAATTATGTGGCGTGTAATTATGTGGCACTGAGCGGTATTTGGAGTACATGTTCCATTGAGTGCAGTGTAATTATGTGGCGTGTAATCATGTGGCACTGAGTGGTATTTGGAGTGTATGTTGCATTGAGTGCAGTGTAATTATATGGCGTGTAAGTATGTGGCACTGAGTGGTATTTGGAGCGTATGTTGCATTGAGTGCAGTGTAATAATGTGGCGTGGAACTATGTGGAACTGAGTGGTATTTGGAGTGTATGTTGCATTGAGTAGAGTGTAATTATGTTGCGTGTAATTATGTGGCACTGAGTGGTATTATGAGGAGTGTATGTTGTATTCAGTAGAGTTTAATTGTGTGGCTTGTAATTATATGGCACTGAGTGGTATTTTGTGGAGTGTGTTGCATTCAGTCAAGTGTAATTATGTGGTGTGTAATTATGTGGCACTGAGTGGTATTTGGAGTGTATGTTGCATTGAGTGCGGTGTAATTATGTGGCGTGTAATTATGTGGCACTGAGTGGTATTTGGAGTGTATGTTGCATTGAGTAGAGTGTAATTATGTTGCGTGTAATTATGTGGCACTGAGTGTTATTATGAGGAGTGTATATTGTATTCAGTAGAGTTTAATTGTGTGGCTTGTAATTATGTGGTACTGAGTGGTTTTGTGTGGAGTGTGCTGCATTCAGTCGAGTGTAATTATGTGGTGTGTAATTATGTGGCACTGAGTGGTATTTGGAGTGTATGTTGCATTGAGTGCAGTGTAATTATGTGGCATATAACTATGTGGCACTGAGTGGTATTTGGAGTGTATGTTGCATTGAGTGCAGTGTAATTATGTGGCACTGAGTGGTATTTGGAGTGTATGTTGCATTGAGTGCAGTGTAATTATGTGGCATATAACTATGTGGCACTGAGTGGTATTTGGATTGTATGTTGCATTGAGTGCAGTGTAATTATGTGGCATGTAATTATGTGGCGTGTAATTATGTAGCACAGAGTGGTATTTGGAGTGCATGTTGCAATGAGTGCACTGTAATTATGTGGCGTGTAATTATGTGGCACTGAGTGGTATTGTTTGGAGTGTATGTTGCATTGAGTGTAGTGTAATTATGTAACATAATTATGTGGCACTGAGTGGTATTGTGTGGAGTGTGTCTTGCATTCAGTAGAGTGTAATTATGTGGCACTGAGTGGTATTAGGAGTGTATGTTGCATTCAGTGCAGTGCAATTATGTGGCATGTAATTATGTGGCACTGAGTGGTATTGTGTGGAGTGTGTTGCATTCAGTAGAGTGTAATGATGTGGTGTGTAATTATGTGGCACCGAGTGGTATTTGGAGAGTATGTTGCATTGAGTGCAGTGTAATTATGTAGCATATAATTATGTGGCACTGAGTGGTATTGTGTTTTGCTATGCTATGCTTTGTTATGCTATGCTATGTTTTGTTATGCTATGCAAAGTTTTGTTGTGTTTTATTATGCTATGCTTTGTTTTGCTATGCTATGTTTTGTTATGCTATGTTTTGTTATGCTATGCTAAGCTTTGTTTTGTTATGCTATGCTGTGTTTTGTTGTGTTTTGCTATGTTTTGTTATGCTATGTGTTGTTGTGTTTTTTATGCTATGTTTTGTTATGTTATGTTATGTTATGCTATGGTTTGTTTTGCTATCCTATGCTTTTTTTTGTAATGCTATGCTATGTTTAGCTATCCTATGCTTTGTTTTGTTATGCTATGCTATGTTTTGTTATGCTATGTTTTGCTATGCTATGCTATGCCATGTTTTGTTATGCTATGCAATGTTTTGTTGTTTTTTATTATGCTATGCTTTGTTTTGCTATGCTATGTTTTGTTATGCTATGTTTTGTTATGCTATGCTATGCTATGCTAAGCTTTGTTTTGTTATGCTATGCTATGTTGTGTTTTGTTATGCTATGTTTTGTTATGCTAAGTTATGTTATGTTTTGATATGCTTTGTTATGCTATGTTTTGTTATGTATGCTGTGTTTTGTTATACTATGCTTTGTGTTTTGCTATGTTTTGTTATGCAATGCTTTGTTTTGTTATGCTATGTTTTATCTTATGATATGTTTTGTTGTGTATTATAATGCTATGTTTTGTTTTGCTATGCTTTGTTATGTTTTGTTATGCTATGTTTTGTTGTGTTTTGTTATGCTATGCTATGCTTTGTTGTGCTATGCTATTTCTTGTTTTGTTATGCTAGGTTTGGTTTTGCTATCCTATGCTTTGTTTTGTTATGCTATGCTATGTTTTGCTATGCTATGCTAGGTTTTGTTATGCTATGCTGGTGAGGGTGGGTGAGGGTGAGTGTGGGCGTGTGAGGGTTAGGGGGTGTGAGGGTGAGGGTGTGTGAGGGTGAGAGGGTCGTGAGGGTGAGTGAGGGAGGGTGAGGGTGTGAGGGTGTGAGGGTGAGGGGGTGTGAGGGTGAGTGGTGTGAGGGTGAGGGGTGTGAGGGTGAGTGAGGGAGGGTGAGGGTGTGAGGGTGTGAGGGTGAGGGTGTGTGAGGGTGGGGGTGTGAGGGTGAGGGGTGTGAGGGTGAGGGGTGTGAGGGTGAGGGGTGTGAGGGTGAGGGGGTGTGAGGGTGTGTGAGGGTGAGTGGGTGTGTGTGGGGGTGTGAAGGTGTGTGTGGGTGAGGGTGGGTGAGGGTGAGTGAGGGGGTGTGAAGGGGTGTGAGGGTGAGTGAGGGGGTGTGAGGGTGAGGGTGTGTGAGGGATAGAGGGCCGTGAGGGTGAGTGAGGGTGGGTGAGGGTGTGAGGGTGAGGGGGTGTGAGGGTGAGGGGGTGTGAGGTTGAGGGTTGTGAGGGTGAGTGAGGGTGTGAGGGTGAGGGGGTGTGAGGGTGTGAGGGTGAGGGTGTGTGAGGGTGAGGGGGTGTGAGGGTGGGTCAGAGTGTGAGGGTGGGTGAGGGTGAGTGAGGGTGTGTGAGGGTGAGAGGATGTGAGGGTATGTGATGGTGAGGAGGTGTGAGGGTGAGGGTGGGTGAAGGTGAGGGGGTGTGAGGGTGAGGGGTGTGAGGGTGAGGGGTGTGAGGGTGAGGGGGTGTGAGGGTGAGTGAGGGTGAGAGAGTTGTGAGGGGGGTGAGGGTGTGAGGGTGAGTGAGGGTGTGTGAGGGTGAGGGGATGAGGGGGTGAGGGTGAGTGAGGGTGAGGGAGGGTGAGGGTGTGTGAGGGTGAGGGGGTGTGAGGGTGGGTGAGGGTGTGAGGGTGGGTGAGGGTGAGGGTGTGAGGGTGAGTGGATGTGAGGGTGTGTGATGGTGAGGAGGGGTGACCAGAGACAGACAGAGGCCACTGGAGACAGTCAGAGAGCAGCCTAGACAGGGGAGAGAGAGCGGAGAGAGGGAAGAGAGAGCGGAGAGTGAGAGGGAAGAGAGAGTGGAGAGTGAGAGGGGAGAGAGAGTGGAGAGTGAGAGGGGGAGAGAGAGGGGAGAGAGAGGGGAGAGTGAGAGGGGAGAGTGAGAGGGGAGAGTGAGAGGGGAGAGTGAGAGGGGAGAGAGAGCGGAGAGTGCGAGGGGAGAGAGAGGGGAGGCGAGAGTGAGAGGGGAGAGAGAGTGGAGAGAGAGAGGGGAGAGAGAGCGGAGAGAGGGAAGAGAGAGCGGAGAGTGACGGGGAAGAGAGAGTGGAGAGTGAGAGGGGAGAGAGAGTGGAGAGTGAGAGGGGAGAGAGAGGGGAGAGTGAGAGGGGAGAGTGAGAGGGGAGAGAGAGCGGAGGGTGAGAGGGGAGAGAGTGGGGAGGAGAGAGTGAGAGGGAAGAGAGAGTGGAGAGTGAGAGGGGAGAGAGAGCGGAGAGAGGGGAGAGAGAGCGGAGAGAGGGAAGAGAGAGCGGAGAGTGAGAGGGAAGAGAGAGTGGAGAGTGAGAGGGGAGACAGAGCGGAGAGTGAGAGGGAAGAGAGAGCAGAGAGTGAGAGGGGAGAGAGGTCTGACACTGAGATTAGAGCGGAGAGTAAGGGGGGAGGTCTGACACACACTGAGACGAGAGTGAGAGAGGTCTGACACTGAGACGAGAGTGCAGGGATGGTGACAGCAGAGTGCGCTCTGACACAGAGGTGACAGGCGGGTGAGTGCGCCGGAGGTCGAGTCTCCGGCGATGGTCGGGGTCCGAGATGAGACAGAGGCCGGGACTCAGCAGTGCTGCGCTCTACCTGTTGCCATCTTCATATGAAAATGCCAATAAAGCGATTTAAACTGTAACATCAAATCCAAAGTATTACAAAGAAAGGCTGAGGATGATCACATTTTTTCCCAAATAAAGGCAGCAAGAATCATTACCAGTCTTATCAGTCTGATTATATAGTTGTGGCAAGAAGACATTGGGGTCATGTAGTTATTATGATGCCATTAATAATTACAAAAACACTGACTTTCACTAGCGGTTGATGTGGGGGAGAGAGATCAAAGCAAGCCTCGATCTCGGTTTTTTTCTAGGAGGGAGCATGAGCAGTATGGCTGCTTCATATGAAATGGACTATACAGGAACATGTGACTACTGCTATTATGACTGAGATGAATCTGTATGGCATCTTCTGTCAATGGCCACATTCCTTAACAGTTTAATAGTCCTGAAGGCAAGCCACTGAATCAAAGAACATAATTAGAACAAGATACAAGCAAACAGAGTGATATGGCCAGAAGCATACTGAAAAGAGTAAGACAGAGCAGGCACAGAACAGGCAGGGAGGGCTCGGGCACCCCTAGCAAGTAAGATACGGGAAAATAAAGGAGGCAAGGACAGCAGGCAGGGATCAAACGTAGATAACACAGAAGACAAGCGAGTTACAGGCACATCGACACATGAAAGGCATACAGAGCAGGGATGGTGTCATATGAACACAGAGCAGGCGGGTAGGGTGCGATCGGCATTGTATGGTTTAACTCACCGGCAGTCACCTCACTCAGCAGCAGCAGCATCGGTAGGAACGCCGTGGGGACGGCCATGCCCGGGATCCTTGCTCCAGTTTACAGTGCCTCCGCTGTGTCCTCCTCTCACCAGCAGACTCTGCTCCTTGGACGGCGGAAACAGACCCGCAGCGGCCTCGGTTTACAATCCTGGGAGCAGAAATGGAGCCGACTGGAACCAGCCAGCGCGCATGCGCGGACAGACGCCGAGGCAGGAGCGTGCACGTTGGCGTTCACAGACCTGAGTCGGCTCGTGCCCAGGTCTGGAGCGGCTCGTGCACAGCTCTGACTCCCTTGGGACCTAGCAAGGTGACTATAAGTCTCGTTGGCGGCAGCGCTTCGCGCTGCAACGCCAGCGAGACCTAAAAATAAGTTACTGACCTGCAACTGTAGTCCTGCAATATTGGAATCTTTCATAGATTCACATGCAACCCACCCTCCTCCCCAGAGGAATTCACCTTCCACTCTTTTTATCTGGATGTATCTCCTACATTCGGGCTTTGAAAATCTGAGGGACTGGAGCTTCTCTCTGGAGTGGTCTAGAGGGCAGGTTAACCTGATTGGTTCAAACCTATGTTTGGTCTCTTATTTACCAATGACTATGATATGTTATAAAACTATAGGGCCTAGGGCCTTTTTGGTCTATGTTTATCTTTGCATTGCTATTATAATGTACTGTGGGACTCCCATCTCAACGACGGGGAATGATTCAAGCATGTGAATCTGTGAAAGATTCCAATACTGTAGAACTACAATTACAGGTACGTAACTTATTTTCTTCCAATGCTCTGTGGTCTGAAGGTCAGTGAGCCCCCTGAAATATTTTGTAAGGGCATGCCAGAGCTGCATATTTTAGAAGAACTGTGAGTGATGCAAGTCATATTCTGCCTGTAGATCCAGGAAGGATTTCAGGGTAGTGCCTGACATGATGTCTCCCAGTGTCGAAATGTCTACAGTGTCCTATGATGAGAAGTGCTTCAGGGCTGTGACCTGCAGAACGCGGTTCCTTGCCACAGTGGGGTTTCTTTCATCAAGTGTCCCACCCACCCGAGGGTCCTATCTGTGTCTTTCCATATCTGAAGGGTTACTATCATTGTCAGCGGAAGATCAACTGGAGAGGTACCCCATGCAGCACACGTAGGAGGGGTATCTCCTGCATCACCCATTTTCGGTATTGTATGTGGGGTTGAGTATATTGCTTAACCACCATTTATTTATTACAATGAAATGGGAGGCCCTGTAGTTTGAAAGTATGTTTGGGGTCACAATGCCCCGTCATACGGGGATTTGTAACATTTAGTGAGGGCTATCCATGGTGTATGTTGGCACCACAGGAAGTTCTGCACCACAGAGTCTTGCAGAAGAAGGATGGAAGCGGGACTGCATAGTTCTGCAGCTGGTATAACTGACGGGGCAGGATAACCATCTTATATACAGCCAAGGGTCCGACTATAGAGAGCGGTAGTGTCTCCCAAAATCCAAAATCCCAGGACATTCACTGCAGGCAGGTGATGCTGGATGTTGCGTGCCGAGGCCTAATCAGGGTTATTAGTTACATATACTCCGAGGTATTGAAAGTCATTCTGAAGGATCTGTAGGCCGTCCACCCAACCAAGCGCCGATGAGGGGAACTCTCTAGGGTAAACTGAGGACTTGGCTTTGTTCACCGTAAGCCTAGTAAAGGCACCGAAGACTCCCAGGATTGGGAACACATGGGGACTGGACTCTTGAGGATCATTGAGTAATTTGAGTATGTCGTCCACAAATAGTGCAATCCTACCCTAGACCCGGAGGCCCACTCAAAACCCCTAACCAGGGCATCCACACTCAGCCACCTCACTAAGGTTTCGATCGCGATCATGAATAGCAATGGCGACAGGGCAGATCCCTGACTTATGCCACTAAATAGTGTGAATTGAGTGGAAAGCAAAACTCCCACCCTCACCCACGCCTAGAGATAAGCATATAGCAGTCATTTCCATTTGAGAAAGTTGGGACCAAACTTCAGTTTATGTAGTAGGCAGAACTGATTGTCCCACCAAACCGAGTCAAACGCCTTGTGGAAAATGACCAGGAGGAATGCATGTGCACCCTGAAGTCTGCTGGCTAGTGCCAGTGTGTTATTGCTAGAAATTGGGTTTCTGATTGGCTAGGGTATGCACCTAATCCAGGCAGAACCCAGCACTTTATTCAGGGTAAGGGAGTTACACACCCAGTATAATCCCTTATCACCCACTTGGTAGCACCACAGAGCAGTCAGGCTTATCTCAGAGGCAGTGTGTAAAGCAGTTGCACAACACACACACACACACACACACACACCAGTGACACACTACACACACCACAAATGAGACTCCACACAAGGGTATATCAAATATCTCATATATTGTAGATAAATCACATAAATCACTTTAAGACTAGGCAATTGTCATCACAATACATAGATCATAAATCACTATGCCATCTAGGCAATTGTCAGAACACCATACTTAGTGCAATAAAGCACATACTTATAAGTTGCACATGTCATACAAACATCATGAAAAACACAGTTGTTGTGCATATCATACCGTTCCTGAACATCATACTTTTTATCTGGTCTGTACAAATGTCAAAGTGACCTTCCTCCTAATATTAGGGCTTGAAAATGCAGTTGAATGCCCTGCACTCCTACGACACCTCATATGATACTTCTCACGTCACATATGGGCACAATGGACTAATCCGAGCACTCAAATTGTAACAACAAATTTATGTTCAATCGAACAGTAAATTATACCAAGTCCACTTTAATACGATTCATCTGTTCAGGCTAAAGGAGGTGTACTCCAATAGAACATCCAACACAGAATAGTTCAGGCTGAACTATTCTGTGTTGGTTGTGCAATTCTACTAATGGTTTGAATGCTCATTGGCTATGTGAAATTCAACTGGTCTCTATTGTGAAGACTATTGGACTACACCTCCTTTGGCCCGAAGAGATGAATCAAATTAAAGTGGACTTGATATTATTTACTGTTGGATTGAACATTGACTCTTTCTTACAATTTGAGTGCTTGGATTAGTCCATTGATACAGTTTGTCCCTCCCCTTTCCTTTGAGGGACCTCTTAGGGTTGTGTGACAGGACAAACCACAAGAGGACGCAACAGTTGTTTGATCAAAGTAGGTTTTATTAATCGTCCGTGAAGCCTTATCGGGTATTCCGTTAGGTAAGTTCCTGGTACTCATCCGTGTCTTTCCCTCCTTTCGGGTCTCTCTTCGTCTCAGCAGTCGGTATTGTTAGTCCTCGGTCAGGGTCGGTCCTCCCTCGGGGAAAAGAAGAAACGACAGGCAATTAGTGCATGGATCACTCCTAGTACTTATTAGTTCCTTCACCAATATCCCCAGGAAGTAGGGTAGTAGGATGGGCCGAAGCTCCCTCGGGTTTACTGGGTGACTTCTTGGGGACAACGGGTATCACATTAAAGCACAAAGCGCAGACGGGTAGCGTTCCATTCCTTGGGTCCCAATTCCATTCTATGTCTCCAGCTCCGGGTTCTCTTCACCACATGGGCTCACTCACTCAAGTCAGGTAGATAAAGAAAGAAGAGGTGAGAATTACCCCTCCCTTAACAAAAAGGGAAATAAACAGGTTCCTCCTTCAATACCCCGGAGGTGCCCTTTTACAACCCGGTAAGGTATGCATGGGTAAGAAACTTCCTGCCTATAGCCCGTCCGGTCGTTCGGGCCACTTGCCTGAAGCCGTGGCTCAAAGACAAAGCCATGGCTGCCTCATCGGGTAAGCCTTCCCCTGGGATAACCGGCAGTGCAGCCTCACTCTCCGTCTCCTCGTCTCCAGTTCAGTTCTCATTCTCCGTACTCGCATCTCTCTGCTCGCGCTGGCCAAGCCTCCGTCGCTCGCGCTCCTTCCTCTCGGCCTCTGGTTGACCCCGTCTCTGCACCAGGTGACCCCTTATGTCACGTCCTACGCCGGCCGTGGCCGCGGGTCCTGCCCATCTACCGATGTCGAGCACACGTTGCGGTACCCCCGGGGCACCCGTAGTCCTTCTCCAGGAGTGCCCTGTCACAGGTTGTTTGGTAACTGACCCTTTTTCATATGAGTACCATTTAAGATACTTGTGTAGTTCTACTTTCCCCCATACGCAGTGTAGAGCGCCTATTTCTGTCCTGTGACCTTGATACCAAAGTGTTATAGTCACACATAGGCACTGTAACTCCTTTGTGCCTTTTCTGGGACTTATGGCATTCTTCCTCATGCTCAGAAGCACATGTGCATATGGAGCACCATTCACAAGGAGGGGTGTTTGGGCTCTCCACACAGGAGACCTTGACTGATCTCCACGGTCAATGGTCCCCTGGAGCTGCCCGCGAGCCTCCGGCAAAGCTGGCAAAAATCTTGGGCTAAATGGCCCGTGGTACAGGGGGCGTTCCCTTGCCCAACTCCTTGCAGGGCTCCTGGTATCACTGTAATGCCAGCAAAGGAACAGAGAATCTTCTCTGGCCTCATGCTCTTCTCAGGCACACAGCACTAGCCGCGCCCACAACGGACCCCGATCCCGGGCCTCCAGGCGGTGCTTTGCGGTTGGTATTGCAGCTGCCGTTTCTCACAATGGCCACTGTGCTGACTCTGCCCTTCTTCCTCGGCTCCGAGGTAGGCAGGGCAGGGCTTGGCTCCCTCCTCAGCATGGCTCGGCGGGTTTCCCCAGCAACACAGGGATGTCCTTCTGGGTTTTCTTTTGTTTCCTTGGTCATAACTCATGCCGCCAAGACGTTTTCAACACAGCACCAGTTAGCTTTTTAAATAACCAGAGAATTGTGATCCATGCGCTTCCTGCAGGTCAAAAAGCACTTCACACGCTCTGGGCTGGAAACCCCAGTGCTCCTGCAGGCTTTCTTAGTAAAAAGGTGAAGAACAGTCCAGTCTTACTCCTGCTCCAGGCAGGTCCTTTTACAATCCAGCAAGGATCTTTCTCTGAAGTCTTTTATCTCCCTAAAACTTCCAATAGTAGACAAGCACACACAAGCCCTTGGAGATTCTTCACAAGCAGGATATCACACCAGGGCAAAAAGAGTCAGTCAATTTCCTCCACCACAGACGGAAGTAGCAACTGCAGGCCAACCCACCCCTCACACCGAAAATGTAGTGCTCCTCACAGAACTCTTCAGCTCTTCTTCTTGGCAGGGTCCTCTTATTTCCAGAAGTAATCTAAAGTCCTGGAGTTTAAGGTCCCATACGTATACCCCATTTTGTCCCTGTTCTCTTTGCTTCAGAGTCGCTGAGCTCAGTCCAAACCAGTTCTGTCCTCCCAGGTCCAGCATGACCTCTGGGGGTGGAGACAGCATTGTGCGAAGCAGACACAGCCTATTCAGGTGCTAGTGAAACTCCTCCCACCACTCTAAATGCAGACCAGGTCTATTCAGCCTAGTGATGCGTCATCTAGGCAAGGCAACCCCTTGTAACTGTCTAGAGTGAATGCATATCCCCAGCTCCTGTCACTCTAAAACCAGATGATGAATACACAAACAGGCAGAGGCACAAATAATGGTAAAGCAAAAAAATGCCCACTTTCTAAAAGTGCATCTTCAAACACACAATTTAAAAAGCACATTTACTAAAATGTGTGGTATTAGATTTGAGTTCAGAGATCCTAAGCTCAATTTCTCTATCTTGTCCCAATTAAAAGTTACACATGTAAAACGTTACTGTGCAGCTCCAATGATAGCCTAAGGGATAGACAGCTTTTCAACAGTGAAAAACAAATTACACAGTATTTCACTATCAGAACATGTAAAATACACCAGCACATGTCCTACCTTTCACATACAATACACCCTGCACATGGGGGTACCTTGGGCCTAGGGGTGTCTTACATGCTAGAAAAGGGAACGTTAGGAACCGGCAAGTGGGTGCAGTTGCCAGGTCGACATGGCAGTTTAAAACTGCGTGCGCAGTACCTAAGTGCTAGGTGTGAGACAGGGCTGCTCATGTGGGTGGCACGACCAGTGCTGCAGGCTCACTAGATGGCATGTGATTTACAGGCCCTGGCACACTCCATGCACTTTACTATGGACGTACAATATAAACCAATCATGGATAATCAATCAGACCAGCATATGCACTTTAGCACTGATCAGCAGTGGTAAAGTGCCCAGAACCCTATAGTCAACAAAAACAGGGTCAAAAAAGAGGGGGCAAAAGGCAAAACATTTCCAGGTGCCTGATATTAGGCCATGAGGCCCTCCAGGGCATAAAGCCAGATTGGTCTGCATGGACATGGGGTGGAGATCACAGTGCACAGTCTTTTGGCCAGGGCTTTGGCCCATATTTTGATCTCCATGTTCAAAGGGGAGATGAGGCAGAAAGAGGAACATTGCTCCACTTGTTGTCCCTTCTAGGGTATAACAACAATTTCCACCAAGTGAAGCTCGGGAGAAAGCAATCCCAATTCCTACGCCCTCTATACTTTTTGATCAGCTTTGTCAGCTTATTCCACTACACTCCAGTTTCATGCTCTGCCAATCAAATAGAGGTCATTTGCAGAAGTTGACCTGTATACCTTTTGCTCTTCTTGATTCATGGACAGTCATCATGGGTACGACCGTGCTCTGTGTCCCATCATCTGCATGAAGCCATGCCGCAAATATCTGGCAAGCATGCAGAGCTGGGAAGCCTTTCCCAGCAAGATATGTTGGATTTCCTCATTTTGAAAGAATGATGAGATGAATATTTAGTTTCAGAAACGAGTCATGGTACATCACAACATTTCTGTCAGTGAAGCAGCAAGGCACCTTCTCCAGGACGGAGGGGAGTTCACTTAACGTTGTGTTCCTGTTATTGTGATTGCAGCAATATTTGAGTATGAGTGGCGGTGTCCGGTTGCTCCCCACTCAGGTAGACACCTTTCTCCTTTGAGGGAGAACAGTAGGTGGCATAATGAAGACACATACCCATAGGTTGCTCTCATGGAACCTCAGTAGGTTGGGTAGCACCATTAGGGGAGGGATGGTGGGCAAAGCTCTTACACACTACTCGGCAGATGCTGTGTTCCTACAGGATTGCAAAAAACACAGTTGATGGACAGAATGTAGAACAATGTCATACATTCACCCCAGTACAAGGATCTGGGCCTAAATCCATCGTTTTTTTGCACTCCACACCACCCTGGGTTAGACACTGGCTATATGCAAATCAGCTCTGACCCTGTGCCTCATGGGAACAGTACAGTCCGAACTACCAAGCCATGTCTTTCCCAGACCGGAATCAAGCATCCAAGGACCGGTTTCTGGCTATCAGCCTTCATCAGCCTGGATAGCTTGACTCCAGTGGTGTGGAGAGCCTGGGACTCACGTCTGAGCATACCCAGCCCACTCGGGGTGAAAATTGCAAAAAACACAGTTGATGGACAGAATGTAGAACAATGTCATACATTCACCCCAGTACAAGGATCTGGGCCTAAATCCATCATTTTTTTGCACTCCACACCACCCTGGGTTAGACACTGGCTATATGCAAATCAGCTCTGACCCTGTGCCTCATGGGAACAGTCCAGTCCGAACTACCAAGCCATGTCTTTCCCAGACCGGAATCAAGCATCCAAGGACCGGTTTCTGGCTGTCAGCCTTCATCAGCCTGGATAGCTTGACTCCAGTGGTGTGGAGAGCCTGGGACTCACGTCTGAGCATACCCATCCCACTCGAGGTGAAAATTGCAAAAAACACAGTTGATGGACAGAATGTAGAACAATGTCATACATTCACCCCAGTACAAGGATCTGGGCCTAAATCCATCGTTTGTTTGCAGTCCTGCCCGAACAGCCAGGTACGCATGAGCACAAAATCCGTTCCGCTCGCGGATTTTGCGGATTTTCGGTAAATTCGCAATCCGCGAACTCCCGCGAATTTACCGAAAATCCGCAAATCCGCGAGCGGCGGATCCGGGGGGCAAAAGTTCAAGCCTTCAAGCTTGAAGTTGTTGTAACTATTTTAGGATGGCGCCGGCAAGCTGCCAGCGCCATCCTAAAATAGTTACTAAGTTAGCTTCAACAGGAAGCACTAATAGATCAAATAAAGCAGGTGCTCGAGCACCTGCTTTATTTTATCTATTAGTGCTTCCTGATGAAGCTAATTTAGTAAGTATTTTAGGATGGCGCTGGCAGCTTGCCGGCGCCATCCTGAAATAGTTACAGGATGATGGCCAGCTCACTCAAGGGACCCCTGCGCCCTTGGGCACGATTGCATAGTAACACACACATGGTCGCTGGAACTAGTTGAAGCTCAATTCGGTGACGCATTCATCAGCCCAAAAACAATCGTGAGCGTTGACGAGGCTGGGCAGGTGTGCTTCCTTCCCAAATCTACCGTCGGAAATCAGCTGTGATGCTGGATAGAGGCCTTTGCATCCTTAACTTTCACGAGCGCAATCCCCGTGCTGTTCCTGTGACCAGGAGCTTCTTTCTCTTCATCTGCGGCTCTGATCTTTCTCTGACCTTTTATACACACAAGAGGCATGTGAACCCGCATGGAAGCCCCGCCAACACACTCACGGTGTGCACAGTCTTCCCGCCATTTACCCACTATGATGGACAGCTCACTCAAGGGACCCCTGCGCCCTTGGGCGCGATTGCATAGTAACACACACATAGTCGCTGGAACTAGTTGAAGCTCAATTCAGTGACGCATTCATCAGCCCAAAAACAATCGTGAGCGTCGTCGAGGCTGGGCAGGTGTGCCTTCTTCCCAAATCTACCGTCGAAAATCAGCTGTGATGCTGGATAGAGGCCTTTGTATCCTTGACTTTCACGAGCGCAATCCTCGTGCTGTTCCTGTGACCAGGAGCTTCTTTCTCTTCATCTGCTGCTCTGATCGGTCTCTGACCATTTATACACACAAGAGGCACTTGAACTCGCACAGAAGACCCCCCCCGAGTGGGGCAGAGGGCAGAAGACCACAAAAACGAGTTAGGCAGAGGGCAGAAACGAGTGGGGCAGAGGGCAGAAGACCACAAAAACGAGTTGGGCAGAGGGCAGAAGAGCACAAAAACGAGTGGGACAGAGGGCAGAAACGAGTGGGGCAGAGGGCAGAAGACCACAAAAACGAGTTGGGCAGAGGGCAGAAGACCACAAAAACGAGTTGGGCAGAGGGCAGAAGAGCACAAAAACGAGTGGGAGAGAGGGCAGAAACGATTGGGGCAGAGGGCAGAAGACCACAAAAACGAGTGGGGCCGAGGGCAAAAGGGCACAAACGCGAGTGGGGCAGAGGGCAGAAAGGCACAAAAACGAGTGGTACAGAGGGCAGAAGGGCATAAAAAACGAGAGGGTGGCAGTGATGAACCAGAGGGCGCATCACGGTCTCGCCCCAAAAACCCCCCCGCGAACACGCAAAGCGCCCCGCGAACATGCCGAAACGCCCCGCGAACACGCAAAGCGCCCCGCGAACACGCAAAAATATAAACATCCGCAAATTCGCACAAATTCGCGAATTTTGCGGATCGCGAATTCGCAAATCCGCAAATTCGCGAATCGCGAATTTGCAAAATCTGCCCATGTTTACAGCCATGCCAGGTCCTCACTGGATCAGAAATTAGCATCCTGGGACCGTGTTCACAGTATCACCCCTCATCAGCCAGGCTAGCTTGAATCTGGTGGCGTAGAGAGCACAGGACCCATGTCTGGGCATACCCTTCCCATTTAGGAGAACAAGTGCAAAAAGAACAGATGATGGGTGGAATGCTGAACAAATCAAACATTCACGCCCAGTCACAGATCTGTGTTAAATGTATTGTTTTTATGCACGCCACGCCATTCCAGTTTAGACCAAGCCATATGCAAATCAGTCTTGACCTGCTCCCCATGAGACCAGTCCAATATGAACTGCCAGGTCAGGTCCTCACTGGAACAGAAATGAGTATCCTAGGACTGTTTTTGTGATATCACCCTATATCAGCCAGGCTAGCTTGACTGGCCCACATCTGAGCAGACCCTTCCCACTTAGGGCGAGAAATGCAAAAAGAACAGATGATGGCCGGAATGCTGAACAAATCAAACATTCACACCCCAGTCACAGATCTGACAAATCGAATGGAAAGGGAGGTACTGGGGCGGAGGGGTTACCTTCACTTGCTGTGTGTGGGGAAATATACCACCAAATACCCCCCCTCCCCCACCCCCCACCGCCAGGCTACTGCCATGGTCCTATCCATTTAGCACAAACTGACAAGAGAGATGGGGTGGGAAAAGTGATTTACACAATGAACCCCACTGTGGGTGGGCACAAGGCTTCGTCCTTTACTGGTCTTACCAAGGTTTAAAAAAATGGGACCTGATTGGCCTCTCAGCCCTGTTTGGCATGGGGTTTGCTAAAAGGTTGGCTTTATTTACACACCTACAGGTTTGATATGATATTAGCACCTCCCAATTTTTTAATATTTGCAATTAAGATACAACCTGCAGGGCAGGATACCTAGAGATAAGGAAATGAAGGAAGAATTACCATTGGAACTACGGCTGTTAGACAGCCACCTGGATTCCAAAGCCATCTCCCTTACGTGTGGTACAGTGATGAGAAACACACAGGGGGAGCTGACGTGCTTGAGGGAATGATGGCAGGAGGATATAGAGGAGCTAGAGGATGATGCCTGGGGGTGATGCCCTACAATTCGCAAAGGAAGTGGCCATCTGAGCTAACTTTAATCTCATTCAATTGAATAAACTGCACAGGACATATTATTCCTGCTACACAAGATAGGTAGGGCATTGGGTGATTGTTGCCTCCAACAGTTTGGACAGAGAAGTCTTTTTTCTCACACTGTGGGGCTGGCAAAAACTTCAACCCTGCTGGGATGGGGTGACGATGTCTCTGGCAGAGGCTGCAGGGGTACCCTTGCCAATATCCGTATCGGGGGTGTTGAAAGGGGTCTGGACGGGTTCTGAGGTTACCTGTAATACTAAGCTATTGATCAACCTCGGCTATATTGTACCTAAGAGAGTTATTGCTAGACACTGGGGAAGTCCTCACTGTCCGGGTGTAGTGGTACGAATGGAACTGTGCAAGATCACGGAAAAAATGGTCCACAAGTGTAGGAGATGCATGCGCAATATGAGAAAATGTGAGGGACCTGAGTGGGGGGGGGGGGGGTCTAGGCACATGTCCAGGAGCAGGACAGTTTGTGAGGAGCATCAGGTCAGTGAGTATTACCGTTGAGACTATGGGGGAGATTATATAATTGCTTTAATAATTTAGTTGTGAGAAGGGGGTGTGGGGTGGAGGAAGGGGGTCAGGTTATGTTTGCTCTGCGGTGACTGCTGTGTTGGCTTTGAATCTTATTTCCGTTTTTCATGTATATTGCCTTAGCTTTGAAAATCAAAACAATGTTTAAAAAAAAAATCAAGACTTGAACAATCCTTCTTGATGGACCCGGCGTACAGCTTCATATCGAATTGTATAATCCATCGTGTCCTCGAGGCCATCGTCATAGAGATTCTCAACTATCGAAGTTATTAATGCTCCCATTTCGTCAACCAAGGTAATCTCCTCCACTAAGTCACAGTCGCGGCGGAGTTGACCTCGACTGCACCAATATCGAAGAAGTCACCATCCACAAAGACACAGTTGACAGGAACACCGTTGACAGGAACACCGTCAACAGCAGAGCCATTGACAATAGCACCAACGACGGCAGCACCACCAGCTTCAGCATCATCGATGACAACACCGTGGATGACAGCATTGTGGACAACTACCCCATCGACGATAGCACTGTTGACAAAGAAATACTTACTGTTGACGCCCGAGTTTACATTCACGTCGTCGACGAACATTAAAATGACAAAAATAACTAAGACTGCCTTAAAACCTGAAGTGACCTCTCCAAGCAAGGTCTCAACTTTACTACCCAGTAATGTATTGGACTTAGAAGAGTCATCATAACAAGCCTTTTGGGGGTGCAAACAGTCCTTCAGAGCTCCAAGTGAATTTCTAGGAGGAAGATACTGATAATGAAGATCGATACTATCTGAATTCTAAGATGTAAATCTCTCCCAAGACTGTAGAGACATTCTACACGATAAACCAATTAAAATGTAAAAGATTTTTCTTATAGTATCCGCAATCTAGCCTCTATCCCTTGGAAGCGTCACCTGAACAGATTCTGCCATACCAACTCTGACTAGCTAGATCGGGATTGGTGCATGCATCTGTAAAAGTTACCTAGCCACAATTTCAAGATACAGGTGTTCCTCTTATTCTCCCTCTCTCTGTTCAACTAGAATAATGAAACAATTCCCCCCCCCCCCCCCCCCCCCCAGAATGGCATCTCAATGTGATTCTCTCGCAGATAATGCACCCTCCTTTCGTGCCAATTCACAGGGGCAGATCTGAAAATTCTCACAGGCAAGGTTGCTCTATTGTTGTCACATCTACTAGAAGAGTTGGTGAAAAGTCAGGCTTTTACAATTCAGGAACCTTTTTTGTGCTGCACTGATGATCATGTGCTTCTCAGAACAAACCCAAGGTTCATCCCCAAGGTTTAATCACAATTTCGTCTTAATGAACCTATCATATTTTGCACTTTCTTTCCAAATCCGGAATCTTTAGCTAAAAGGTCTCTCCACACCTTGGACATTAAGCGTTGTCTCAAATTATATCTCCAACATACCAAACTTGTCTGAAGATCTCATCAGCTGTTGGTCTCTTATGGACACTTCTCAAAAAGGCATGGCAGTCACCAAAGCTACCATCACAAGATGGATCTCTGCTGCCATACAGTGTTTTCCACAGCAAAGCTGGCAAACCACTATTAACAAGAGTGAAGGCTCACTCCACGAGGGCACTATCTACCTCAGTTGCTCCGTTTTGCAGGGGTCCTGCGGGGGAGAAGATATGCTGTGCTGCAACATGGAAGAATACCCACACAGTCATGCAGCACTACTGCCTAGAGTCAGTGCAGAGAAGTGATGCAGCTGTAGGACAGGCGGTTTTGCATCATCTGTTCCAATGAGGCGAGCCTCTGTAAATATGGGTGATGTGAATATGTCTTTGCTAATGTGTGTCACAGAATTGTATTCTGCACAAATGTCTCTTCCTATATAGGCTATTTATGTTAAGTTATGCATACTGGTTATATATGTGTGTATATATATATGTGTGTTTATAGATATGTGTTACACTGTTACCCACCATCCTCAACTCCCCTTAGAGGCTCCCCTCGTAAGTCGATATTATTAATTCCCACTAGTGCTCGAAAATCTGAGAGAACTCAGCCTCTGTTGGGAGTGTTCTCGAGGGTGCGGTCACCTGATTGGCTATAGTTCAAGTTTCTTCTTTTTTAAAAAGGACATAGATCGGTGATCAAACTGACTTTGCATTGCAATATAGCCTATGATACTATTACATACTGCTTTAATATAGTACCATGGGGCTCCCAATTCGACAATGGGAAATGATTCAAACATGTGAATCTATGAGATATGCCAATACTGGGGAACTGCAGTTACAGGTAAGCAACTCATTTTTCCTGCCCACCCTAGTCTTCTTATGACCAAACAACCTTATCTGTTTTTAGTATGTCTATCTCCTTCTTTTTTATTTCACATAATTTGTTCACAGCTTCCAGCCCGAGCACTATGTTTCATCCGTTTTACTTACCTTATTAAATATAAGTAATATGTTGTTCAATTCAATTTAAGCTTTATTTCGATGAAATCAATCATAAAAGCCAATTACCATAAAATACAATAACCAATGCTACCAAACAATTATATAAAAAAAAATTGTCATCAACAATTTAAATATAGATTTATAATTCATAAATTTGATAACACTGTACAAATTTACAATAAGCAAGAAAATATAAAATCATCAATAAAAACATTGGCCGTTAAAATCAATAAACATATACATTTATAGATATGCATAAAAAATCAACTATTCCTTTTAGTCATTGCACAAACTTTATAATATATCAAGAATGACTTCCCTGGGCTTGATCATACTAAATCACTAACAGGAAATGGGTCGTCCATGGCATTCGCTCTGACCTCTGTGATCTGATTTTTATCAAGCTTTGCACGAATTCTCCAAGACCAACTTAAAAATTTGTCTATAGCTATAACAAATAACTCATTTGTGTTGGTCATGAGAATGCGCAGGGCTATAGCACTCGGCCGTGTGCCCATTTGGAGACAGATTTGTTTTAGTCATACTTTACGAGGAATTATGTATATTGGGCAGACAAATAAAATGTGTAGTACTGTTTCATCCTGCTCTTTAAAGTACAAACATTTACTATTACACGTGGTCGACCATTTTCATGCGTAAAAGTTAACTGGAAGACTGCCTACCCTAAACTGGAAGTATAATCTCCTATCGCTGGCTCTAAAATCCCCAAAATGTTCACATTTGGGAGCAGTCTTGTGCTCCAAAAATAAACCAGTCAAAGAATAAGTCTTAGTAGATTATATGTGCTCTGCCTTTACAATCGATCAGTATGCCTCCTTGAATTCTTTTTTGGATGAAAACTGGTTACCAACAGGGTCTTCCCACAAGTAACCCATGCCCATATCAGCCAACATGATTTTAACCCTCTGGAGCCAGACAACATTACAGGATTTAGCCTCCACTATGTCCTTCACAGCCCTTGCGTAATGTATAAGCTCCGGGGTTGACCATATTCGACACCAAAATTCTATGGGTCTAAATCGTACTTCCTCCACCAACAAATTACAGCCCAAATCAGATGGCAAAGGGGAACATCGTTTACAACGAAACTTTTACCACGCACTACCATTACAACGCAGGAATTACAACGAAAGTCGTTACAACGACTTTCGCTGGAGGGCGCTGTTGGATAGGGAATAGTTTAATTTTCTATCCAACACCTTCCCTACTATCCACGGGGACAGGAGTTGGAATAGAAAATTAAACTATTCCACTATCCAGCGCCCTACAACGCAAGTCGTTGTAACGACTTGCGTTGTAATACCTGCGTTGTAAAGGCATGCGTGGTAAAAGCATGCGTTGAAACGTCATACAACCGATAGCAAAGGAGTTAGCGGAGTGCTTTGTGGTAACCCAGTTAAGGCTCTCACAAATTTATTCTAGGCTAATATCAGCGGAGAAAGATCGTTGAAACCCCAGAGCTCTGCACCATACATTATGGAGGACCTGACCTTGGTGTTGTAAATCTTGATTGCTGGGCCTATAGGCTTGGTATGTGAGAGATTATATTCTTTTAATAAAATCCCTGCTAGTTGACTGTGTTTGAGAGCCATAAGATCTATATGATGTTTCCAGTTTAGTTTTCTACTCAGGGTAACCCCTAAGTATGTGAACAAATCTGTCTGTTCTAATAACTTCCCATTCATAGCTATTCTCCCTTTGACTGCATTCTGCTTATGCAGTACCATAAATGTTGTGTTGTCTACATTGATCATCAACTTGAGATCGTGGCAAAATACCTCAAAGCGCCTGAGTGCCCTATTATTATTATTATTATTATTTTTTTTTTTATTAAGCGCACAGCTACCCAAAGGTTTCCCGGCGCTGACCAACAAGGTGAGGAAATTGCAACAATTACTGGTTGAATAACCATGTCTTCAAATTCCCGCGGAACTTCAGATAGTTGGGCTCAGTCCGAAGACAGAGCGGAAGAGAGTTCCACAGGGATGGACCCAAGAAGAAAAATGAGCGGCCACCCATTCTTGCTCTCTTGATCCTAGGAATCAGAAGCTTGGATTGAAAAGATGATCTAAGAGTACGGGAAGGGGCATAAGAAGTAATAAAGGGTTTAAGGTATTGTGGGGCATTGCCCGCAATAATTCTGTGTATAAAACACAGAGCCTTAAACTTAACCCGACTCTCAATACGGAGCCATTGAAGACTACGTAAAAGGGGGAGATAGGAGACCTGCTCGGGATATTACCAAGAAGGCGAGCTGCCATGTTTTGAACAGTCTGAAGTTGCCGGACAATCTCCTTGCCGGCACCCAGAAAGAGAACATTCCCATAGTCCAGGCGAGAGGTGATTAGTGCCTGGACTACGGTTCTCTGGGTGTCAGGAGGGAGCATCCAGATGATTTTCCTTAACCACTTGAGAATGACCGTACAAGTGGCACAGACTTTCACAACATGGTCCCTCATTGATAATTGGTCATCAAAAATGATGCCCAAATTTCGAGCAGTTCTGGAGGGCAAAGGGAGAGTGCCCATTTGGTCAGGCCAATGAGAGGGCCCCCATAAATCACAGTTTGTACCAAACAGGAGAAGCTCAGTTTTCCCTCCATTCAGTTTTAATTTATTCTCGTACATCCAAGCACAGATTTTACTAAGCCCGAGACGTAAGGAGGAAGGGAGGGATGTACGACTGGTGGATAATAAAAAGATTAGCTGAGTATCATCAGCATACGAGTAAATGGAGAGCCCCGCTTGCTCCGCAATCGTAGCCAAAGGTCTTACGTACAGATTGAAGAGAAGGGGGCTCAAGATGGAACCCTGCGGAACCCCGTATGCTGATGTATGAGTTTTGGATGCTGATGAGGCTGAGAAAACTTGAAACGTCCTATTGCTCAGGAAACTAATAAGCCATTCTAAGGCACGATGGGAAATGCCAATAGATCTGAGGGTGTTAATAAGGATAGAGTGGGAAACCGTGTCAAATGCGGCACTTAAATCCAGCAGGATAAGTGCCACGGTTTCCTCTCTATCTACCAGATGCCTAATAGTTTCCGACACTCCCAATAATGTAGATTCGGTGGAGAAACCTGAACGAAAACCCGACTGAGAAGGATTTAGGATAGTATGGGCTTCGATATAATTAGTGAGTTGTTGATTAATGTGCTTCTCCAAGATTTTAGAGAAAACTGACAAAAGTGAGATAGGACGGAAGTTAGCCAGATTATTCGGGTCAGCATTAGCTTTTTTTAACAGTGGTACAACCATTGCATGTTTCCATGATTTGGGAACCTTAGCCTCCCTAAGTGAGGTGTTAAGTAGCTCCAGAATAAGATTAGGTGAAGGGGAATCAAGGATAGAGAGAATTTGAGGGGGGATGGGATCTAAAGGAGAACCAGATTTTATAGTACTCATGATGTTGCGTAAAGTGAGTATGGTCAAGGGAGTCCAGGCAATAATTCCAGATTCTAATGTACAAAGATCCGAATCCGAAGTTTGGGAATTAGACGAAGGGGGAAAAATGGTAGAAACAACTGGAATAGTGGAGCCGAAATCAGAGTAAATGTTTTCAATTTTTGAAACAAAAAAATCGGCTAAGGCGTCACATTGCGTCTCATCTAAGCAGGGTGCCTTGGGTTGCTTAGTGGCGCCCGAGAGTTCTTGAACCACCTTAAACAAAGCTTTGGGGCGGTTCTGAGCATTTAGTATAGAGAGATTCACATATTCCGTTCTAGCATTTTTACAGAGGGCATGATAGCTGGATAGCGCAGCTTTATATTCTAGTTTGAGGAGGGGGTCATAATTGGAGCGCCACTTCCGTTCAAGATGTTTGCAGCCGGATTTAGCTATTTTAAGCTGGTCATTAAACCAGGGAGCCGGGGGGTGATGTAAATTAAATTTCTGTTTACGAAGAGGAAGGCATGAATCAACAGCAGAGGTAAGCCAGTTATTAATAATGTCCGCCTGCGCAAGACAATTAACCTCACTAAGTGGTGTAGAGACCAAGAGGGCAGCATTCAGTTTGTTCGTATCCAAGTTTTTCCAATTTCTAGTCAATCTAGGTCTAGCTGGGATAGTTGAAAAGGTTGGGCCTGGTTCGGTGCTGATAGAAAACTCCACAAGAAAGTGGTCAGACCAGGGAACCGGTAAAGCTCGCTTACACTCAACCGCCGCAAGATTGGATAACACAGGATCCAGTAGATTACCTGCTTTATGAGTGGGGCCGGTGTTATGCAGGCTAATGTTGAGGGCAGCTAAGTCAGCTAACAGAGTAGAGCTACTGGGACACGCGTTGTCATTAAAATGAATGTTGAAATCTCCAACGAGAACAAAGTTTGTTGAGTTCAGTAGCAGTGGAGCTATATACTCAGCAAGTGAGGACGCCCATAAACCAGCTGGGCCCGGGGGGCGGTAAATGAGGACACCAGACAGCGTGAAGTTGGCAGATAAAGATATTTTGAACAGCCCAGCTTCACAGTTGGGGATGTGTGGGTCCTCCCATTTACATGAGTAGTGTTTTTTAAAAACGGTCGCAATCCCTCCACCCTCCTTTTTTATTCTATTCCTGGAAACATAAGTATAACCATCCGGAAGAGATGCAGCAATGTCAGGACCGGAGTGGTCATTTAACCAGGTTTCCGTCAAAAACAAGGCATCCGGTTGAGAAGAAACCAGGAGGTCAAAAATATTTCTGCAGTGTTTAGGAAGGGATCTGCAGTTTAAGTTGATAAACTTCATTGTATTAGAGGGGAGTTTCTGTTTCTTTTTACATGGAAAAGTTGATGACGAAATGTCTAACCGGGAAGGTAATGCTAAAAGGCTGAAAGAACAATCAAGACAGGAGCAGGGGGAGGATTGAGCATCCAAAGGAATAGTATGCGAACATCGGGGAGGTTCAAGGGCCATAAGGATATCTCTGGAGTATGTCATGAGAGAGGCTGAGTGTTTACTAACAAGGGATGTGGCCCCTGGCCGCGGACGAGCGCAGACGGGCTGGACTCTGGCGCGACTCCGGCGCGCCATCGTCGCCCCCGCTGCGCTCGTCCGCTGCGCGTCGACCAGCACATCGATTAATATAGGGAGGCGGCGGTGTGCTGACTAGACCGCTCACCCCCGCTTCCGCCGGAAGTGGAAAGGGATAGAGAGACCTCCCTCCACCCACGAGCGAGGCTCAGGGAAGAACGGGGAGGGGGAAGAGCAAATTTCAAACAGTGAGTGTTACTACTGTATTTTAAAATGCGATGTACGTATTAAAAAAGTTTGCATAAACACACAAAGCCTGCTGCCGGTGTCCCCCTGCCCTCTCACAGCAGAAAACACACAGGAGCCGCAATGTCAAGCACTTTCGTTGAAAGAATAAAACGCTATGTGCGGAGCATCTCAATCGAGCCCCACACAGATTAAGATAATCAGAGCAACACACACGCACAATTCGGTGCAAGCACAAAGTCGTGCTCCCCGCAGAATCAGGCTTCAAAAGAATGCGCAGTTGTAACGCGGTACCGACACATAGATCGTGCCCCCCGCCGGAGATCTTAAGTCAGCAATAAATGCAAGCACGTACCCTTGTTCGTAGGACCCTACTTGCGTCTTTGATACAATCAGGGTGTCATCCGCAAACATAAGTAGCAGTATTATAGTGCCAGCAAGTTAAGGAGCGTCCGTCGGGTACATTTGAAAATAATTGACTACCCTGTTGATAAATAGGGAAAATAAAGTTGGGGCTAAAACACACCCTTGGCCACCCCTTTGGTGACTGGAAACTGTGGGGTAACTTCTCCCTGGGTACCCCATCGGACTTTTGCGAAGTTATCTTCGTGCAGTCTCGCAACCATAGATAAGAGTTCTGCTGGCATCCCAAGGTGCTGCAATACTTCTCATAGCTTTGTGCACGGGACCATATCGAAAGCTGATTTAAGGTCAACTAAGGCTGCATGAATGGTACCACCTGCTATTACAACACGCCAGTAAATAATAAAAACCGAAAAATTTGGTCAATGATGCTAGTGTTCGTGAGAAAGCCTGCCTGAAGGGGCGATAGTATATCTTCGGTTTCAATCCAATCCGGTATCCTACTCAACACTAGCCTTGCAGTAATCTTTTGTATGGAATCAATAAGACTAATCGGCCTGTAGTTGCTAGGACAGGAAAGATACCCTTTTTTATAAATGGGGAGGATTTCAGCACCACGCCAAGATTCTGGAATGGGGGCACCATTTGCAATAGCATTTGATAGCCAAATAATGTATTGTACCCAGTTCTCCTGATCATGAACAGACAGATCTGCGGGGAAACAATCTAGTGCTTGTGCTCTTCCCCTGGGTACTGCCTTCAAGGCTTTATCCACCTCATCTTGAACAAACAGTAGAGGCTGGTCAGCCTTTGAAATTAAAAAATCAATAGTATCACTGGCACTGGCATTAAATTGCTCCTCGAAAAAGGAGACCCATGTGGCCATGGCAACATGATTACATGGTTTTGCCCTAACCCAGAATTCCCCCAATTAACCAACTTCCAGAAGTGCTGCATGTTTTCCCCTTGCTGGCCTGTAGAAGCTCTAACCATCTTTGCTCATCCCAGTCTCTTTTTGCTGTGACTAGGGTAGTTTTATAAAAGGTACGAGCAATTCTTATTCTGCCTATATCTTTTAATTTAATTGCTGAGTACAACTGCCTAAATGCCTCTCTACAGCTTTTATTATACCATCTATCTTGACTGACTCGTCCTTTATCATTCAGTTTGTATGTTTTAGTAAAAAAATAAATTATTTTTGCAAACAATTCGTCATGGTCTTTGATAATTGCAGCACAACATTTCTCTTGTGCAGACATGATGTGGAAATCTGCTAAGGTACTTTCTACTGCAACTTTCATTTGTGAAAGGGAATTGGAATTTGTTACAATTCTATCCCATTTCACCCGCCTCTGATTATTGCACAATAGGACGTCTGCAATTTCACTCTCAGGTGTTGTTTGCCTGCCCTTTTTGGAGCCCAGGGAGAAAAACAATAGCACAAGCGAATTGTGATCACGTTCATTACGTTCACATACCTCCATATCTATAAGGGATGACCACAGTTCTAGGTTAATGAGAATGTAGTCGATACGGCTACTTCTCGATCCATTACTAAATGTTGGAGAGCCCAACCTATCTGAGGGCGTTCTTCCATTTGTAGCCCTAAGCCCTCTCTCCAAACATAATGCTTTCAATTGTAATGCTAAATAACAAAATAAATTCCAGTACTGGAAATGTTTTTCTTTCTCAATAACCATACACTGATTGACAGAAAACAAAAAGTGACGTAGACTACTTTTTTTGTCTGAATTAATCAAATTGGAATTCTTATTTATTCAAAATAACACATCTTTAACTGCATTTTTATATATGTTTTTTTCTTTTTTCACAATATTGCAACATTAAAAATACATATAATGTACAAATTGAAAACCATACGATGCACTCTCACACATACCACTTTCCGGATATTTTCTCCTTCACTCACACCCACTCTACACATTCACCATACACAACAACCAGTATATTTACAATGATTACATTTTTCAATAATTCTTTTTACAATGCCATAGAACATTATATTTCACCACTTTATATTTTATCAGTTATTTTCAAGGCTGATATTACTAGACTCTTATGGCTAGAAAAAACAGGTTAGACTGTTTTGATTAATTCAGACAAAAAAAGTAGTCTACATCACTTTTTGTTTTCTGTCAATCAGTGTATGGTTATTGAGAAAGAAAAACATTTCCAGTACTGGCATTTATTTTGTTATTTAGTTGTTAAAGGCTCTGCCTTACTGTTGGGAATGCTTTCATCTCCTCCAGGTATTTAGCCAGGGAGGCTGGTGAAATAAAGAAAGGAAGTGTACGAAAACATGTGCTATTAAAAACATCCCTGCTCATGGAACCGTATTTGACGTGGCAGATGACAAGCTATGATCGTTTTTTGTTGACAAGGTTCCACCTGGATTTATTTCACTTACTTCTGGCTGTGCCTAAGGGATCCTACCGTGCGACGAAAAGTCTCCGCAAGACCTGGCACACTTTTTATTTTTCTGTCCATTCTATATTATACCACGGAGGCTATACCTAAAACCCTGTCTTAAAAAATTGAATTTCTCTCAATTTAGACCAGCACTTTATTATCTTCAGATGCTAAGCTGTGATTGTAATTTATTTGCATGCAGTTTTTTAAAATTAGCACTAAAATTTAGGAAAAGTATGGAAGGATAACAGTACTGGTAAAAGATATATTTCCAGTAAAATACTAACCTTTTTATATCCCCAGAAAACTCTCTTTTAACACTTTGAGTGTACATTCTGCCTGTAACTTTTTGTAATTCACCTACTGTAAGCTGTTTTTATCTCTTTTATGTAAGTATGAGTCAATATATGTTTTGTGTGTAATGCTTTTATGGTTGTTATTTTAAACAACCGAATAAAGTTATTTGACTTGACTATTGTTGGGAGCCTGAACCCAGTGGTGTTGCTGATGTTTAATTGTAATGCGGCCTCAGTCCATTTACATATCGGTGACAGCTCTAGTGAAGGAATGCTCCATTGGGCGTCTTCCTCCTCACTAAGATTGCCATCCTCCCTATCAAGAGGTTCAGCTGTAGTGTTGAAATCTCCCACGGTCACCACATTGCTTGCGCCTCTTTGGTTACCTAGAAATTGTTCTAGTTTGGTGACTGTGGTAGATTGCTTTCCTCCCGCAAATCCCCTTGCATAAACATTTACCAAAATAAAGTGGCACGTATTATTTGTGCCATGATATCGGGGCTGTCCACGTAAACTTCCTCAGTCTTGTAGGTCATAGATTGTTTCACCCAAATAGTGAGACCTCCAGATGGTCTGCCCCTTTGTCCCCCCATTGCTGGTTTAAAAAAATGTATATAACCTATATAAAAGATGGGATTTAATGACCACGTTTCTTGGAAGACACAGATATCGTGTTTTTTTAATATATTCTAACCAATACGAGGATTGTATTTTAGAATGCAAACCTGCTATGTTCCATGTAACGAAGGTCAGATAATCGGGGTCTGTGACTGAGCAGGACCAGTGGTAGAATTAGGTACACCATTTGCCCCTAACAATGTTTTTTGTACGGGGTTGACACAGGAACAATGGTGGGCTTGAACCACTCCACTACACTCTCGTTCAGGCATTACCTCAATGGCAACCATGCTCACATTACTATGGGTTAATATATGTAAATCATTTTCTAAATTCGCTTCTATATATAGAACTGGCAGTTGGTTTGTAAGGGAGGTTGAGTTCATCAAACATCAATCTATATTTGACGAACTAGATCCTTCACTAACTAATACACTTTAAACTGTTGGGTTTCTCTTTATAGATAAGGTTGGGGAATTGTATTTAATTTTTATCTGTGCGGAATCAAATTAGATGTCCTGATCTCGAAAGCCACAAAGTTATCCACCAAATCTCCAGATGCCAAGGTCAGGCAAACATAATCAAATTCGGAACCCTCTAACGAATACCTTTTTGCCGAGGATATATCCTCCCTTATGACTGATCTACATTTGCGCACCTGTCTGAGCCAGTGAATACATTTATTAGTCAAGGTAAGGTAAGGTTGTCCTCTCTTGCTGAAGGGAGTGTTAGCTTTGGCATATTAATTAAAAATAATTGGTTCTGCATGATTCATGTTGGTTTTTTGCCTGGATTACTGAGGGCGTCAGTTTGTTCGGGCCCTGGGGGGTAGCTTATTTTCGGGAACAACTGATAATTCCTACTTGCTCCCCCAGAAAGCCCTTATTCTCTTTCACACCACTTGGTACTGGGGTTTTGGTGATTGTCATGACTTGATGGTGTTTATTAATGTCCTTGTTGCTTGTCAAATAGTTCGATGCAATGTTGTTATTTTCACCTTCCCCGCTTTCGACGCTAGTTGGTGTATACTCCTGTGGATGCAGGTTCTGTGTAGGTTTGCTTATACCGGTAGGAATGTTTTGCAGATGATTCCTCATTAGCTCGGTTAAATTTCCAACTAGATTTTTGAGTGTGCTAACTTCTTCAAAAGCTTCAGTAAGCTTGGTTGTTTGTGCTTGTAGATTAGTCAGCCGTACTGAGTAAACATCTGGACACATATTCTTACATGAACAATATGGGGTGGTATTATGACTCTTGTTGGCAGACTTTTCAATGTTGATTCCATCCAGTCACTCTTCGCCCAGCGAGGATAATGCAGCAAATCTATTGGAACATTCTTTTGCAGGTTCCATTTGTATAACATGTGTACCGTCAGAGCTTATGGCTGTAGTTTGAGGTTTTCTAATAATTTCTGCTTCACCAACCATAATTGGTCCCTTGGGCCTCACTTTTTTCTTAAACATGTCTGGAACATGGGGGGTGGGGTTTCTACATTGCGCGCCAGGACTCAAGATTAGTGGTTCAATTAACATGCTGCTTTCTGAGCCCGAAGGAGTAGGGGTTAATAATATTGCCTCACACTCATTCACCAGGTCATCTATGCGGGCTAAAGATCGAGTACTAATTTGAAGCTTAGACCGCTTTCCCAATCTTTTGAGCTTCTTTCCTTTCCCTGTTTGAATCTCTCCTGGGGCGTCGGTGGCTTTCCTTTTACCCATTCCCCATAAACTATACTTGTTTGCAAAAAATATGGAATGTGATAAAAGAGTTTATAGTAGGATGGAGGTACCTTGGAGCTGTAGTCGTCTGTTCGATGTCCAAATAGCAGGGGTGTGGCCCTGCATGTCACTTCCTGTCAGTGACGAGCAAGGACAGGCACGTCCTTGGCCTGGGCTTTGCCCGTGCCCGTCCAGCGTCGCGGTGATGTTTGACGCGATTTAAGCACGCTGGTGGCAGCAAGCACCTCCGTCGAGGGGGTGCAGGGTATCCTGGAACAGGTAGTTCCTCCAAACACAACAGCAGTGGACAGAGCAGTCTCGCATTATTCCTATTTCTATTTTGTAACTTAATAAGTGAAGATTGGAGATCTGTGGTGGCAATATGGTGGGCATAGTTCTTTACTAGTGCTAGATTCCTGGGACCTCCTCTGGCCACTTAAGGCAGCACTCTTTAAAACTTATAAATGTATAGGTTTTCCTCTTGGGGAAGAATAATTCAGTTAAAAAAATGATTGTGTTCAACTCAAATCCAATGAGTGCTGTCCAAGGGCAGCATTCTGAACACCAGTTTCTCTGAGAGCTGACTTTGGAGAAGTTGTGTTTGACCAACCCTTCTAAATATTAATAGATGATCATATCAGCTTATGCTTTGGGAATGCTCTTTACAAACCCTAAATCCTTTAGCATCATCAATTTGTTGACTCCAGACCATGACAGTTTTGAAATGGGAAGAAACAGCAGCACCTGAAATCTATATCAGCTTATAGCCTCTTAGGCATGATCAGACTTTGGTCAAATCTGGTGTAGGCTTCCTTTTATTTTCCCAGTTTGCCAAACGTCCTGCTAATTATTTCTAGGATTGATTTTAGTATGGCCAAACCCTGCAAAAAGAACAAACACGAGGGGGAATGGGAGTGGTTTGAAGAAGGTAATGCTAAAACACAGCCCTGGGCAGGTCAGTTCTGCAGTGCTGATAAAAGCAGCAAGTCATTTTTTGGCAAATATTTCCGAAACCCTACCTAGCATGCCATGGGTCACTACGGCGTGGCATGTAATGGGAGTAGTTCCACTGCGCTTATGTACAACTCAGAGGTTTTTTAATTATTATTAGTTGCCATTCATACAGCGCACAATCTACCATTAGTATGACATCGCAGTGAGTGGACAAAATATTTTTCTGGTATCTACTCAATTGCCATTAGTATGCCAGAGTGGGCCATTCCATTTGCAACACCGATACCAATGTCATTCCCCAAGCCTCCACCATCCCTCCTTTCAGTTTGGAGAAGGTTAACAGGGCAATAAATGCAAGTAAGGGTGGGAAAATCCCCGGACTTAACACCATACCATTGGATTTGTTTAAGGCAAATACCCCTTTATGGGGTCGTTTCTTGACGTTTGTATTGAGGGCATGCTGCAACATTGACTTTTTACCTATGTGGGCAGAATCATTTATCGTACCGATTCACAAAAATGGAGATCGTCTTAATCCTGCATGCTATAGGCCGATCTCCCTTCTCGATTCCTTAGCAAAGGTAGCTAGTTGCATCATCTTGAATAGGCTACAGGACTGGGCGGAATCCTATGATATCTTGTCAGATTTTCAATATGGATTCTGCCTGGAATTGGGACTATAGAGCAGGGACTAAATCTAAGCATGCTAATTGGAAAGTATACCAAGATCATAGAGGGGAACATTTAACTGGCCTTCGTTGATTTGTCATCAGCTTTCAATTGTGCCATTAATGCAAAACTGTGGGCAATTATGAGAGATTTGGGGGTGGAGGTATCGATTATAAACTTTTTAAGAGCGTTGTATACTTGATGTAGAGCTATGGATAGATACGGCACTATAGGAGAATGTACACAATTTTTAACATAGAGATAGGGGTGAGACAGCTGTGTTTTAGCACCCTTTCTTTTTTCATTATATATAAGCAGTGAATGGGCTGTGCTAGCCACCCAGTGCAAAGACTTTCCTCAGATTGGAAATCGACCTGTCCTGGCCCTCCTCTATCTGGATGATGCTGTACTTATGGCGAAACACCCCTGGGCCTACAGAGCTTTCTTACAAACTTGTTGGATTATATGCAGGACTTAGGTCTCCTAGTTAACCAATCTAAAATGTTCATCATGAAATATGGGAGAAGAACAGCAATGTGTCAGGATTTAAAATCAAGGGCACAAATATTGGTTTTACAAATACCTTTTCTTATTTGGGCATATTGGGCTTATTTGACATATTATTTGACATATTTGGGCTTATTTGACAAAGAAGGCTCACGGACCTGCACTATTTCCAATAAGAATTTAGAGTTTAAAAAAGAAACTATTGCTTTACAAAACTTAGCCAGAAGAATGGGTACGAACACCCAATGAAATTATAAAGATCTGTAAAGCCAAATGTGTGAGCGTTGCTTTATATGGGGTGGGAGTGTGGGGACATACAACCTGTAGGGCATTGCAGATAGTGAAAAAGGAATTTTAAAGTATCTTCTTGCCATTCCAAAGAGTTCTTCTGCAGTTGCCTGCCATGTGGAACTGGGTGTCCCATTCCTTACAGATTTAATAATGCTGCAGTGCATTTTTTTATGGCACAAAATGTGGACATCGGACTGACCACTGAAATATTAAAGCCTAGCATATTAAAAAACCAAGCCATTCTAACTGCATATGAAATGCAACCTTATCTTAAAACTGTATTCAACTCTAAGGCATAGATTTAGACTCACCCGCTTAGAATCGATATTTATCATCGTTTAATTCGTTTTCCTGAAATTAATGATTGGTCGGCAAAATTAATAAATTGTCCCTGTGATACCCTGTTGGCACCGAGTACTATGCATGTCGTTCTTTTCTGCAAATTATATTGCACTCTGAGAAAACTTTATATTTTGCCTATTTTAAGATCGCTCAACTTCACACAATGCTGCCCTGCTTATCTTTACTTTTTGTGGCCTGTATTTTATGCTAGAAAGAAAAGTTTAAATTGCTCTTGACTAGTACTGGGCACTATTTTTTAAAGAAATTATTTGTCTTATGAACTGTTCTTACCATATCATGTATAAGATTTTACAATGTAATACATTACACTTTTATGATTTTATTATGAAATCGAATAAAGTATTGAAACTGACATTGAAGTGGTAGTTCCGGAGTACATTTCCAAATGGTCCTGAGGTTTTCAACCCAGAGCGAAGCCTGATTCCGGTTGCAGAAATGTGCAGCCATTGCGGTGAAGAAATGCACCTCTGTTAAATGAGTGAGTCATCTCTAGTGAGCTATGGGTTTGAATCGTGATGCCAGAGTGCTGTATCAAGATGACTTATGTAGCTTCATTTTCTGTGTGCCCGTTGCCTGGCAAATATATTTGTGTTTTAGTTACCTAGAAGTCCTATGCCCCTTTTAGTGCCAGAGTAGCCAGTCGGAGACTTATTTGGGCAGCACTGAATGAAAGATCCAGGCTCTGCCTTTAAGTTTTCTGTTTTAGATGTTGCTTTTCTTGGTCTATTTTGGTGCTTGGTGCTACTCGACTGCATGGTATAGCTATGCTGTGTTGGGTGTGAATGTACTATTCTGGCTGTTGTGCACTGTGGCATGTTTTCAAAAAGGTGTATGATATGGGGTGCCTGTGTGTGTGTGTGTGTGTGTGCGTGCGCGTGTGTGGGTGTGTGTGTGTGTGTGTGTGTGTAATGGGAACATGTATTTGTGGTATCAGTGCAGTGTATGTTTGTGCAGATATCTGCTGATATAACCTGTTGAGTGTGATGCTTACAGATTAGTGATAACTCACATGGAGTGGAAAGTAAAGCAAGTGATAACGTCTGCTATGTTGTCAGTGCTAGCCAAATCACATAAGGTGAATTATGGGCCGGGACTGTGATGCCATTACTCACTAGTAGTAAGCTATGCCAGGTGAGCTGTAGTATTTTTTCTTACTGCAGGAATTTCTGATGTCAGAATGTGATTTTAACAAAAAAATAATTTATTGTCTTTTATTCCGAGAATGTAGTTTCGCGTTATACAGCAAACACGTTTCAACGTGACAGAGACATTGTTAAGACTTATGGAAGCAATCCAACTAGGTTGAATTTTCATGAATACTTAAAATTAGAAGGTAATGTGATGGATTTAGTCAATTTTATCCTTCATTAAGGATTTGACATCCGAAGAGAAGTGGAATATTATGTCTTCCCTTTCCATCGAAGGTATAACTTCCTGTGAGAGAAAGCATCTGACTTGCTTTTTCTGCAGTTAGACTTTGGGTCATTCTCTCTCTACTTTTCCTCAGACTTGCTATAGTTAAAGAACTTCCAAGTGCTACCATGCCAGGATAAAACAGATTGGCTTTATTTTCTGTTTGCAAGCTATGGTGGTAATGCTTTGTGTGAAAATGTTTTCATTTATTCCATCACAGTGGATCAGTTCCATCATCACTTCAAGGGCTCACATCCAGTGTACACCGACCCATGAAAGCTCTTCACACAGGAAGGAAAGCAACATCTATGGCTACTACACTTGCAAACTGCCAATGCCATTCACTGGATACCTCTTCCAAAGTGGATTATGTGTTTGGTCAAATATTGATGCTGTCTTGAATCTAGGCTTTCACTATCTCCCAAAGTCTTCATCTTGGGTATTGGCTCCCACAGCCGGGACAGACGACAAGAATCAGATGACACATTATGAAAAATGCACATGCACTTCTTAACCCTTAGACTCCTGTTCCCTCTCTCCACCCTCAGATCCTCTTTTCTCATAGGTCTTCTAAAATATAAATAATTTCTGAAACTGTAGGTATCATATGCATGAGCTGTTCTACAGAGCCATTATTGAGTATGTGGGAGTACAAAAGGAAGGAGATAAATGGAGATTGATTCAGTAATTCATGCCATGTTCTCCCCAGCCTCACTCACTTTGGCGCCAGGATCTTTAATTGCAGCAGGTATTCGTGGCTTGTTGACGCGCGATGAGGTGCAATGAATGGCAGCTACGTCGACAGGCAGAACGCCGCAGAATCTTGCAGTTTGTATGTAACTCCGTGGAATCCTGTGGAGTAAAACTCTTTGAGGTCCGCTCACCCTGTTCACTTCATGTAATCTAACAACCTAGGGCAAACAGTTTTCAATCATGTCACAGTAAAGCAACAGTCCCTTCCAATAGGCATTTCACGGAGTCCAAGAACAAGATTTACTAAGTAAGTAACCTTTTGTCTATTTTTTGTCTGATCTATGATGTCATCAGCGAACAGCATCAGTGGCATTTCTGGTGTTTTATTGCAGAGCATGTAGCAACATATTGTTTTTATTTTTCTGAGAAGAATAAATAGCAAAATTCAATCAGCCTTGTGTGTCAGTCAGTGAAATGAATATTGCTCCAAGTCTTGTTAGTAACTGGTAACTGCTTACAATCTGAACACATGGCACGAATGACACCAAACTTTCATAATGTTCTTCCTTACACCAAGGGCTGTTTTTGAAGTTTTGTCTTTATGCTTTCAGATACCTTTGCCAGCAAGGTGGCGGCGATGCAGGATCAGTATGCAGATGCCTGTATTGGCAACGTGACAGGGAGCAACGCCGTCAATGTGTTCCTGGGGATCGGAGTGGCCTGGTCTGTGGCGGCCATTTACTGGGCTGTCCAGGGGAAGGATTTCAAGGTGGAGCCTGGGTCGCTGGCCTTTTCTGTCACATTGTTCACCATCTTTGCGTTTGTTTGCATCAGTGTGTTGATGTATCGCCGGAGGCCGAGCATAGGGGGCGAGCTTGGAGGATCCAGAACCGCCAAGATTTTGACCTCATGTCTCTTCGTCGGCCTTTGGTTCCTCTACATCCTGTTCTCCAGCCTGGAGGCCTACTGCCATATCAAAGGGTTCTAAGACTCTGCCAGATGGGGGACTATGTTTACTTGCAAGATCTCTTAAGAAGGAGCCTCTGCGCATTGGACCAGCGGTGCCTGGAATATTCCAAATTCCCTACATGGGTCCTCTTTTCCTAGGGCATAAAGTCCTGCAACCTCTTCATTACCTCCCCCCACCTTTCTACAACTAGAATAGCCTGTTTAACTTTAAACCTCGAATTTGCAGAATTGTCAGGGGAGGTGACCAGAGGGAGAGAAAAAATAGAAGGATGACTCACCTTTTGAGATTAAGGGCTTCTGAATGTACAGCGTCAACTAGCCAAGAATGTTATTTTCCTGCTCAGTCATTTGCCATTTGATTTTCAGTGAAACACAAAACGTCCCCACTTGACCAATTATTTTATAATATTTATTGATGATGTATTTATTAATTGAATGCTATTTATTTCAGTGCCAGATGAGCTGGTGAATTGTGTTCATATTCTGTCCAGCTCGATACCTATTTTAAATGTGGAGCCCCTTGTTTTCCTTCTTAGTCTCCCTCCCTTTAAATGGAGAGCCCCCGACCCCCTCACTCTGGGGTCACGTCATTGGCTACGCCTTCCTTACAGGACTCCTGCAAATGCCTTAAATGGCCATTCAGTCCCGAGCTGTTTGGGCGCTTTATCCAACGGTGTATTTGATTCTGGAGCACTGCTTTTTCTTGTTTTGTTGTTGTGGTTACTCCTTGAGAAGGGGGTGTGGGTGGGGAACAGTTTTACAAAAAAAGAGTTTCTAATTATGTGCAAGAGTAGAAATGCATTCTACGTTTGGAATACCAGGCGCATCTGGCATTAACTCCACAGAGGACAGGGTTGAAACAGCACTGTGGACTTCCGTGTACCACGTGACGTATCATGTGACCTACCCTCATGACGTACCATATTGTGGGTGGAGCCTCGACAGCAAGCTCTGATTGGCTCGTGGGACAGTCAAAGTTGAGTGGTGTGTGTGTCCTGACCTGGCCTCGTTGTTCGGTGTTGTCTTCTGCCTGCCACTTGAACGCACAACTTGGACTGTGGGTCCCACGGTGAAATGCAACGAAAGGAGAGATGTGAAGGTCGTCGGTCTGTTGCTTTTCCCTGCTGCCTGACGAGTGTTTGCCAGGCTAATAAACTTTTTGTGTCACGTGTGTTAGCAAACAAATGGCCTAGGGGAGCTGACACTTTCCGAACTGAGTGAGCAGGTGCATGGGCCAAACAATGCATTCCATCCAATGAACATTGCTTTGTATTTACGCTAACATGTTGAACAGGACTGCCGTACACTCGGTTAACATCTGGACCAAGATTTATATTATAACATTTGATTATAATGGCAAAACGATTTTGGGGAAAAAACGACCACTTTTAGAGGGAAATTCTAACGTGTTTTAAAATAGGAAACGGTTACATTTTATGCTGCTTCTCAAACTGGTCGCCTCTGTTTAATATATTTGGGACATGAATGTTTCTAGTTGAAAATCAACTTTATAATTGTCTCGTCGGTCCCCTGTCTAGAAAAATCAAGCAGATGTCGCAGAACAGGTCTCATTAGAATTAAACTGATGTTGCAGGATGGTGACATCACTGTTTGATCCTAGGCACTAGTTTTAATTTATCTGAAGCAAAATAGTTATGTCTACAGTGGTGGGACATCAGTTTGTTTGACACCATTTTAAAGTGTTTTTCCAAGAACTATTTGAACTTGCGCAACCATAGATTATAAAAACCTTTATGCTACAAACGTATACACAGAAGCCACGGTTAGTTTGGCCGCCATTTTGATTCTCAAAGGTCCGCATATATTCTACCATATTGTCTTCTGCACATTTATATTTTATGTCTCGTTATTCATTTTTTTTCTTGGGTTCCAATCCATACATGCCCCTTATTGGAAGCACATGTTTTAAGACGGTGCTCAAAGCGTTGTTTGTAAGGTGACTGCCTCGGTTTCCATTGAGGCAGAGGATAAACTGAGAGGCTTCGTAAAGGAGGCTGGCTGGTGGCCTTTGCAACACTTACTGGCCCGAAAACGAAAATAATTGATAAAAAATTATTGTTCTACATTCTGTGAGAGATTTAAAGAATTATTATCAAAATGGACAGTATAGGAACTATACCCAATTGACAAGCCAACAAGCAACTTCCCAGGAGATGTTCCCTCTATGGCCCTGATTGCGAGTTGGGTTGAAAAAGGGCAGTATGTACCAACCTTGATAATTACCATTGGCATTTCCCTGTCGAGCAACATTTATCAGATGCTGTAAACGCCTCCTATTGGGATTTTTATTTTAAGATAATGAAGCTTCTTTTGCCTTTTTTTTAATGAGAACTTTACCATCTTAAATGTTTTCAGGTTTTTCCTTGCATAATCTATCTGGGGAAAATTGTTGGGTTGTAGTAGTTACCACATTTAAAACGAAAATCCTTAGGTTAATACCTCATCTCGTCCTTTCTGCACAAGTTGGAATTTCGTTCCCTCTGTATTTGTGATGGGCAGAGATCAAAATTTACACCCCATCCCATTGATAATTCGGGGCTTAACTCTCAAAATCCCTCACGCGTGAGTAGGGCCATCTCTGATGTTGGACATCTCTCTAGAGTAGCGAAGACACAAAGCTTCTTCGCTGCTCATTTAAGAACTGACCTCATTTAACAACGCAGTAGCAAAGTGTAACTCTGAGTAAATTATACAGTTAATGGATGATTAGCTGGAGTGAATGTTCTCCCGGCTAAACAGGATAATTCCCCAGAAGAGTCGTCATTCTTATAATGCATAAATAATCTCCTTTATAATTGACGATGTGACTTCTGGCCGTGGCATGCTGTGGTCATTTTGTAAACCCCAGCCACTTTCTTCTAAAAAGAAAATCAGGCATCTGTTTCCCCCATCCCCACGCAATTTTTACTCCTTTTGATCCCAAGCAGTGGCTTTAAATGTTCATCAAAAAGTATTTCTTGTCAAGAAGGACTATGGATTGATGCAGCAGCTTCCAAGCAGAGATCAAGGGTACTTTGTGAGAAAGATGCAAGGTAATAGCCATAGTCCGAGTTGCAAAATGGGCAGTTAGTGTCTTGTATTTTTCTTTATCCCAAAACAAAAAAATGAATAAGGGATCTGTGGGAGTAAAGCAAGGCTAATATTAGTGAAGTACACCAGTCTTATACCTTCCCCCAAGTAATATGAAAGTGGTGTGAAGCTATAATTTCACCTCCAGCTTATACTACCTGAGAATTTTAATGTTCCACCCTCTAATTCCCAGTATGGCATGCCCATGCCATGCTTGGAGCTAGCCCTCATTGCTTGTTGCCTTGTCATTATACTATTGATAATCCAAATTGATTTGAAAGAAATTATTTATTTGGCTACTTGGTAAATCTAACTGGAAAGGTGCACAATCGACTAGATTTATTTCCTTCTGCTAGCTATTCTAAAATTTCTAGCTAAGTCTTTCTCAGATCTCACCTCAAACCCCTTGCACTACCTAAACGCTATCCGTGTCTCCAATTTTTTCCCCACCATTTTATTTGTCTGCCACTTCAGCACAGGCTGTGCCACTGCCCTGCTTTAGTCAGCAGATCACAACAACGCTCTGAGTTTGGTAAGGCCATACTGACTTGCTGGGACATCGTACTGTACTCCTGTGTGGCTGAAACACCTCAACCACATCTCAGGTGATATCAAATATAACATTACTATGATATTTTAGCTTGGTCTCAGTGCTCTCCAGGTTGTGGTCCAGCACCTTCACATGTAGTCTACTTTTTTGTTTGTGCTTTCTACATTGCCTTACTCCTTATTTTTTTTATAATGCCTCCAGTGGTCCTCCAGAAGAAGTTTCTTTTAGTCTCAACTATTGGAATTTGGCATTCATCTCTGGCTATCTCAGATGCTGTGAACTGCTCTTGCGGGAGCAGTGGACGAGTGTTTCAGTTCAGTGTCTTTCAAAAGAGTAACTTCTCTAGCAGTCCATACTTGGTACACATTAGGGCACTCACCACTAGTTACTTATAGATTATATGCCATATCCGACTTGTTAACCCTGAGAAGCAAGATGCATCATTCTTGCCATTGTAGCCTACGTTCATAGTGAATTGAAGTTGCGTGCAGGATTCCTGTGTCAGACTTCAACTTCACAGGCATGAAGCTTCTTTAAACAACAGCTGACATGTACGTTCGATGTGCTGTTACTCTGAAATTGAAATGGATACAGTTTTGAGGCACAAGGACCTTCTCTTTCATTGAAGTTGTATGCATACATAGTAGTAGTTAATATACTTTTTTTCGTATAGCTTCTCTGTCCATCTCTTTCCTCTCCCGTCACTCTACTCCCTATCCGTAGCTCAAAAAAGAATTACACTAACATATAGGTGTAACGTGTGATACTGTCTGGCCCATCTCAAATCTGGTGCTACTGTACAGAGACTTTATTTTTCTATTAATTAGGGATATGCGTAATACCTGAAAATGTTTAGGTGTCTCCCATCAATTTAGGTTATAGCCATTTTCTTCATATTGTATTTCACACGTCTGCTTGCTTTTCTCTTGCTCTCCTGTTTTCCTGTGTCCTCTTTCTTTCTGATTCAATATCTCACTGATCTTCGTAGTTCTTTCATTTCTGTCTCAACCTCCCTTTCTCTCTATAGCTTGCGTGGCAAAGGTCTTTCGATGAGAGAGAGAGAGAGAGCAAGCCGTGTCTGATATTTAGGATTTGCACTGAATATGCAAATTATTCTCATTTAGATTCATAGTATGCACATTTATTCCACGTGGCAATTCGGAAAACTTGACGTGAATCCAGCCCTCATGGGCTACACCTGTACACCTTTCTCTTTTTTTTGTTCTAATCTCTCTCTCTCTCTGTTTTCCTTCTCTCTTTCTCTTACATTCCCGCATCACTCCATTTCTCTACAGCCTTTTCTGCCCTTTTTCCAGCCTATTCCATATCAAAGTTAAATTTGGTAGCATAAGCAACACAGCTAATGCTAGTGTATGTGGGTGTTTCTTATGCAACAATAAAAATCCATATCTCCTTCCTCTTCACCTCCTTCATTTTTCTTTCTCCCCTTTGTGCTTGCTGTTTGCCTCTAAGATGTACCATTGCGTCCCATTTCCATTTTGATCCCTCTCTTCAAGAAAATATAATATACCAGTGATGTCTTAGAAGACTTAAGCTTCTTCTTCCTATGGCTGAGGAGATTTCAATTGAGAAAATGGTACATTGGTTTTTAATAATCTGAGCCAGAGGATTGGGGAGGCAAGAGAATGCTGAGGGCTTCAGACAGAAATAAAGAGAAGCTAATGCCAAAGCTATAGACATGTGCATTCAGGCCAAGCTGGGGAAATGGGCACAGAGGGTGAACCAGGCGAACCTTCTCATATTGCAACACAAAATCTGTTGTAAAAATGAAACACTGGTGAAAGGGTGAAACGAGGGTGATGAATTGGATGCAATTTGGCATTAAGCAATCAAAAGTTTGACATTAGCATCAGAAATTTGTATTGCTTGGAGCTAGCAGAAGCAATGTGGGTCAGCAGTTTCTGATTGGACTACAGGGCATGATATGGGTTACTCTTAAATTCGTTTTTGGCATCTAACACGTTTTTTATCTCTATTGACAACCTCTACTTTGTCTGTCTTCTAAATTCTCAGCTCTTTTCTGATTGGTTGGAGGTATGTTTTGTACAAAGGTAGACTAATGGAGTGACCATCTGAGGCATTTTTAGTTGAGAGGGACTGGTATGCAATTTTCAGAATTAATACCCTCGTGTATACTCCTCTTACCCTATGGACCATCTGGAGCCATTTCAACCAACTGTCAGGTTTTTGATAAGTGCATCAGTAAACGGCAGAGTGTTTTAGTGGAGCCTTGTGGTTCTGGCTGTAATACTGTGTCTGACAATGGCATCATCAAGTAAAACAACATATTTAAGTTTGGAAATTACACTACGAGAACACTACAAGACTTGCTAGATGATGGACAAGAAAACATTAACAGTGAGCTGTAGGAATTCCAAGGGGCTATGCCAGTGGCAGCCAGTACAGGTAAGAGCGTTGGGGTGGGGCGGTGGGGTTAAAGTAGACAGACAATGGGAAAGGTAAAATAAAAAATAAAAAAAACCACTTACCTAGCACTTGCAGCATCATTGACTCGGCGATGCGGTGAGTGCAAGGTGAGTGGTTTTATTATTTTATTTATTTTATTTTACCTATCCTGTCGTCTGACAACTAATGCCCAACCCCACCCCGCCCCACCGCCCCAATGCTCTTACCGGGGCTGACGGCCACTGGGTTACACTAACATTCTAAGGAGGGATACTGCAAGAGAGTATACTTTGATGCTCAAGACAGGCAAACCTCCTGTATACATCCCAGAGAAGAATCCATCTTAAGATCAAGTACTCTACCATGAAAGGTTGAATAACCTCTTCGTATCTCTTGCCATTAGCTCCCCCACTGTCATAGGAGATGAAGTTCCCGAACAACCACTTCCCATGTCTAAAGACCCTTAACTGGTCCTGTATTCTAGCTAGGTTTATGGAATACTGAGCATCAAGACTCTGTAACATGTTTACCAAAATAATGTATGAAGATGTATTGTAAAGCGGAAATGCAGCTGGGAAGCAATTGAGTGCTGAAAAGAAGAGCAAGCACCCCATGTCCATTTTAGTAGAACTTTATTGGAAGGCAGAGAGAGAGGCTGGGTGCCCAATGGGTGAGATAGTAATGTTCTGTGCAGATGTTTGTCTTAAGGAAAAATTACAGAGCTATCGTCAGTGGCGAAAGACAGTCCTTTGAGTTCAATGGTTGTCCAGTTGCCAGATTGGTACACCACACATTATTAGAACATTCGTAATACTTGTTTAAAAAAATTAACAACAAATATAATTCTCGTCCCCAAATAACAAAATTGGGCAGTCACTGATCACCTTTTTCTAATACGAGCAGCACTCCCTTATTATAGTATACATTCCAGCACCTTATTCCAAACCTTTTTTGATTGCTACAAGATCATGGGGGGGGGGGCTGAAACGTGTCAAATCATTAAAAAAAAGTGTTAATAAGTGAATGCAGGAATGCATTAGTCATTGGACATATAATGGAATAACTGGCCGGCCATCTAGATTGCTATTGGAAAAACACAATTATGCTATAGGATTAACACCCCTTCTGACTGCATATGAGAGACTAACACTAGGGGGCACATTTATCATGGTTGTGAGTGGTCCTCTTTTGCCACGCAAGTGGGTTCAAGCATTTTGCAGCACATGTAGAAAGAGGAAAAAGCAGCAAAGGATTGTTGCATGCCTTTGTGCACAAAAACAATCATGCCTACAACACAGGCCGCCTTGCAGAATGGTTCATGAAGTGGCTGCATCAACTTTAAGCAGCAGATTCTGGGCATGCACAGGCATAGAGCAGGAATGCACAATGTAATGTTTATTTCGGCACATTCCTGCCGTCTCCCTTTCACACAGCACAGCAAGGTGGCTTGGTTCGTTGCATGAATATTTGATAAATATGCCCTTGGTGTACTGAGAACAAAAAGACACACCATGCAAAGCATTCCAGGTATCCATCAGTCACAAGAGTGATCTGCTCAAGATTTTCAAGGGCACCACAGAATTAACAGAAGCCAAAGATTGTGCCTTGCTTCACCCCAAAACACTTAAAATACCCTCCACTCTTTTTTGCCAATGAATGCCTGTAATTCAAGAGCCGACTTGTGATAGCCCCAAATTACTGAACAATCTACTCACCAGGCCACCAACAAACAGAACTTATGAATTTCCTTCAAACCCATAAGCAAAGTTCAAGTATTTCGGCCAGAGGCAGAATAAAAGCCTCCAACTTGTGGCTCCTTGTCCCGAGCCTTAGTTAAGGATTATATTGCAATACTTGAACTTTGCTGAGATGTTTAATGCATCCCACAGACATGCACTTGTCTCGAAATGATCAAAGCATGTATTTGTAACCTAACCCAAAGTCTTGTACTGGCTACCAAAATATAATCTTGCCACTGCTAGCAAGATTCTAGAAAGGGTGGTTGTAAAATAGCTACTAACTTTCACAGAGTCCCTTGCTCTACTACCTGATCATGAATCCTAGTTCACACTCACCAAAGGCACTAAAACTATTATGGTTGATATCAAAGAGGACCTCCTCAAAGCAATAAAGAAAGGTTCAGGTAGCCTGATGCTATTTAACCTCTCTGTGGCCCATGATAGTCTACCAAAAAAACGCCATGACTAGTTTGGATGAGTGGCCAGGGATAATAGGACTGTGGGCCATATTATCAAGAAAGGGCGATACATTATCGCCGCTTTTATCGGCAGGAAACTGCTACTAAAGCGGCGATAATGGGCTTGATAATATGCCCTTGTGAATTCCCATTGAAGCCGAGGTTAACACCAGAATCTGGGCTTCTAAGGGAATTCACAAGGGTATATTATCAAGCCCATTATCGACGCTTTAGCGGCAGTTTCCTGCTGATAAAAGCAGCGATAATGTATCGCCCTTTCTTGATAATATGGCCCTGTGTTTTTTGATTGAGTTGATCTTTCCTCTCTGAGTGTAGCCCACAATTCAAGATTGGTTTCACCATACAGTCAACAAGGAAGGTGACCTAGAGGGTTCCTCTAGACACAGTGCTGTCTCATACCATGCCTAATGAACATTTGTCACTATGTAGAAGTGAACTCTCAGTACAGTGTTCCATTCAAAATATATGTTGATGCCAAATAAATCCTTCTCTGGCTAGAGAAACAAGTTGCGTAATCATAACTTAACATCGTAGGTGTTCCTGATTATGGATGATGAGAGCTTACTCTGCCTAAACTGATAAAAATCAGAGATCCATGTGGTGGAAATCTTGACTAACTTGACTGATCTCTAAGCCGGGCAAGGTCATGCTCCTATGCCAAACATTTACAACTCCATATAACTACTTTTTCTGCACGTTGTTTTCAATGTTTGTTTGTTGATTTATATAGTGCGGCTTATCACCCGTGAGGGTATCCAGGCGCTGTCCATGGGCATGTGCATATTAAGTGATTAGCCCAGAATCACAGGTTGTTGAGCCGATGCCGAAACTTGCATCCGGTTCCCCACTTCCCTAGTCACCAGCTCTGGCCGTTGCACCATAACCTCCTGTAAAGGCAAATTTGGGATAATACATCATTCTCTTGTGCAGTACTCTAACTGAGCCCTTAAGGGACCTTGTAGTTTCTTCCTCTTAGAGAACAGTGTAAACATACAGTTGGAAAATGTAGCCACGTGATTTATATGTGCATATCTATGATAATGTCAACCACAGGTTTATTGATACAATTTCTTGAAAGACATTTTGTGTCATCGTAGTTATAGTTTAACCAACACACAAAGATCTGCCTTGGTGAACCACTTAGGCACCATGGCTTGTAGACGTTCTTCAGTCTTATCCATCTTTACTCTGATGTCTTTCTGAGTGCTGGCAGTAGGAGATGGCATTTTTCCAAAGGTAGACATTGAAATAGAAAATTTACAGATCGAAGAATTAGACAAAATGTCACATACTTATCTTGAAAACCTGTAGTTTAATGGTAACCTGAGATCTGTCTTCAGGCAAAGAGGCAGCAGAACCTGGTCAGCATGAAGTTCATCTATTCAGCCCGATTCAGACAGGGAAGTTCATCTCTTCAGCCCAATTCAGAAAGTAAGAAATCTGTCCTTTGAGGATTACTACTGAACTTGAAACTGATCTGCACCAGGACAACATGTGTAGAATGCTAGGAGAACTCCAATGCATAAAATGCAGTCTTTGAAATATCCAGTGCTCTTTCCCCAATTGTTGTTTCTTTTTATTCCACCTGGTAAACCACCCCCCTTCCTCAAAACACTCCCACTAAACACACTATAAATATGTTAGTGTTCCACGTTCCCACCCATAAAAGGCACTTGCTCTTGCTTTAGATAGTAATGAAGTTGAATGTTTTCAATGGTGAGAAACCAAATCCAACAGACATGTGAATACCCAAAACCAAACGGATTTGTCAGTGCTGACCTACTTTACCACGTGGCTCACCAAGAAGCAGAGGGCATCCTGCCTCTTACATTAAACTTGAAAATTTAGCAGTTCACCCACAAACTTTCTGACCTTCGTTAAAACATTTTCAGTACATTACATTTCGCCAACCAAGTTTGCAATGTACACTTGAAAAGCACTGTTTTCACACAGTTAGGGTCAAACAAGTACACACCAACACAACAATGCAAGTCAAGATAGGCTGGGGAACGACTCACCCTAGAAAACAAATTGCTCCATTCTGCTCCATTCTGACCCTTGGGGCAATGCAAAACAAAAATCTAGAATGAATGCATGAACGTTTGAGCAAGGTTTTTTAAATTTTTATTTACTCATGAATTTATACGTACCCTTTGGAATCCACTTCTGGACACTATGCTAAAAATCAAAGATTACATATCTGCAGTCTACATTAATAAGCAAAAGCCTAAATACACAGGAACTTTTTGAATGGGGTGCAGAGGCAAGAGGGTGGAAATATTGCACACAGTATCACGGGTGCCAGACTAAAAATCATACATTGAAAACAAATACCTTTTGATTGGGGGAGTCTGTAATGTGTGTCAAGTTGCATTTTCGCATGCCATCTCAAATGGCAAAAAGGCCTCTGCCCTTCAGTGCCTAAAATATCTGACTTGGAACACAGAGGCATCATGCATTCCTTCTCAAAACATCCAGAACACAGTTCGAAAATGTAGGGCTGTCTGATCATGCAAGGGAAGCAGAACATAACTGCTCCTCTCTCCTGAGTAAGGGAAGTGCCTTTTCACCCCCATCAGTCAATCATGACTATCCAATTTATGTAGACAGTTAACACGGGTTATTACAAATAAACGTGTGGGTTGGGTGGCACCTTTTGCTTATGTTTTCCTATGATGACCTCTCACTTTCGTCCATCTAGCAATCAACATTTACTCCACCACTGAGGACGAACCAAGGGGCATGTCAACAAGCGGCAGCGATAATTATCGCTGGCCGCTCTTAGCGTCAGATTGCATATCGCCAGCTATCGCTGGAAATTATCGCCATGCTAGCGCTGTATCAACAACGCATAGCGCAATGGCGATAATTATTCCAGTGACAGCGGTGTTTTTCATGGAACATCGCTGGATGTTCCATGGAAAACGGCGAGATACTTGGTGATAGGGCCTATGGTCTTAGCCACACAATCCACCCCCCATGTTAGGTATGTCTTAATCAGGAATTTAAGGCGTTAAATTCCTGCGTTAAGGCATACTTAACACAATTTCAAATATCGCTAACCCTCGTTGTTAATTTCACGAAGCTGGGTTAGCGATATTTACCCAGGATGTTTTGTCAGGCAGGCCTCCTTTGCATCTCATTAGCAATGCGATAGGAGGCGTGCTGACAAGGGGCGCTAATGCAAGGAAACACGCGCTAGTGTGTCCTTGTTGATAATGCGATAATATTATCGCCGCTTTTTTTGCGCGAAAACGGGCTCTAAAGCGGCGTTAATATTATCGCTGCCGCTTGTTGATATGGCCCAATGACATGTTATTGCTCCTCTCCTCTGGATTTGGCTGGCACCCTCAAAAGCGAGCCCCCTTCTGCTCCAACAGAGAATGCTATTTAACATGTAACCTCTCTCCTGCTCCGAATACAGCGCTCATCCTAAAGATTAATCCTTCTCCAAATACCATTTCCAAGACAAAATGTCTTCTCGTTTCTGTTGTGAAAGGGTACATGACTCGTCTCGTTTCTGTTGTGAAAGGGTACATCACACGGACAAGCAATCCCTCCCCTATGCTGGGCCTGGAGGTTTACTCAAAAGGCCTATGAGTAACACAATGGAGCAATAGTATTTAGTGAGAACGGGTAGGGCTGGGAAGCCGTGGTAAGACTAAATAGGCCAGATTGTTATTATCTACTGGCAAAAGCGGTGTTACACTCAAAGGGTCTAGCAGATAGACAGGTCATCTCTCCCTCAAAAATACACAAAAATATCGTCATTTAGCTCTAAAAGGATATAGTGTCCTTTGAAGTTTCCTCTCTCTACCTCTAAATGGGACTAGAAGCAAACAATCCATTTTTCAATGCTCCAAGAAAAGCCACCACCCAAGCAAGGAATCACATCCATGCGCTAAAAGGGATTGCAACCCGATAAGCCAACTTGCTTCTATACCGAACAGCACCAAGACAAGCCATTCCTACCTTGTTCTGAAAGGGTCTGGCACCACACAAGTCACACTGCCTGGCCAAGGAACAAAGTAGCACATTTTTACTCTACGACGCAGTAGATTTTCTCTCTACATTTTCTAAGAGCTCTCTTGATTCAACCGGTCTCCCCAAGATTTGTAGTATGTACCATTATTTGGGGGCGGGCGGGGGGGGGGGGTCTTGAATTAAAATGATTCTCTCGCTGTTGCTCAGATGTTTATATTTTGTCGTTGCTGTTCCTTTTTGAAACACTGGAACCCACACTGTCCCTCATCATCCCTGACTGAGTGTAACTCTTCCCTTTTTTGGACTGTTGGTCTACCTGACAGCCTTTCTTCTTTTTCCTCTCCGTCTGACATTCTGCATTTCCTTGATTATATTTCATCACTCCTTCCCTCTGTCTTTTGTGCCTTCTCACTTTTGGTGTTCTCTTTATTTGGCTTCTCTTTTCACTTAAACCACAATGTTTTGGTACCTTCGAGCTAGCATAGCACCTCTCATTTTTCTCCAATCCCCCTTCTCCCCTTTTTGCTCAATCATTTTGTTTCTTTGTTCCCCAATATCCTCACCATCTATTCTTCCACACCATGCTAGCGCTATTTCGTGCATTTCTAGCTCTACTCTTTCCCTTCACTATATTTTTATGATCTACTGCTCCTCTAACATTTTCCCCTCATATCTGCCTCTTTATTCCCCTTATCTCCTGGCATATCTGCCTCATCACCTCCCCTATTAGCCCGCTCTCTCTCTGTTTGTTTGTTTGTTTGTTTGTTTGTTTGTTTGTTTCTCTGCTTGTAAAAAAGGCTATGGTATATCTGCCTCATAACCTCCCCTATTGGCCCGCTCTCTCTCTGTTTGTTTGTTTGTTTCTTTCTTTCTCTGCTTGTAAAAAAAGGCTACCGACGACTTTTAATATTGTTACTATGCTTGTTCTAATTTCAGACAACGACAACAATTACTGTTAGCAGCATGTCATTGTTACTGAGCAACAGACCCAGAAATTGATGAATACATTTATTTATTTTGAAAACAAATATATTTGTTGTCTTTTGTTCTTCCTGTTGTCTTTGCTTTTCAGATGGGAACCCGTTCTATTAACATTCCTGAGGAGGACTTAAGTTACAATGTGAACATTTTGAAATGTGTTATGTTCTTTGGTTCAGCAGGTGTAGAAAGGAAGGTTCAAGTTGATCTTGTTCATTCAGAGGCATCTACTTCTTTCCTTCCCAAACTTTCTTCTTCAGCAACCTCTAAACAAAGGGAAGGAAGAAGATGTGGTCATGAGCCTTCCTCCCCGTTACATTAATTTCCTTTATACGTGGTCTTAATATTACATTTTAGGCCACCAATGAGGCTCACTTCATTAGAGCTTTAGCTTAGGACAGCCCTAAAGATTAAAACATTAAGACCTACAAACATATCTTTTCACCCTTTAATCAACAACAAAATAAAGTTTGTCTAGTTATAAGTTTCAAAATTACACGTATTTTAAAAGCATTTGATTTTAATGTTTCTTGAGTTGAAAGGACCAGGGAGCAGATTTACAAGCCCCTTGCGCCACTTTTGCTTCACTTTGAAAATGGGAAAGGTGATGCAAAAGTGGTACAAGGGGCTTGTAAATCTGCCCCCAGCTACTTGATTATACAAGACTACACTGCAAGTCTCTTCTGCTGAATCAAATAATCAAATTCTCCGATCCATAGTATCCCGCAGTGAAACTACAACTGCACTTGGGGGCTTATTTGCAAGCCCCTTGCGCTGCCGGTACGTCACTTTTTCCCATGTTAAAAGTGACGCATCGGCAGCGCAAGGGGGTTGTAAATAAGCACCTTAGTTTTCAATTAAAAGCATTCTACAAATCCTTCACTTTGTCAATATCCCTCTCAAATAAACCTCAGTTTCCCATAGGAAGAGACAGCAGAATCTGAGTTGCATGGAATTTATGCCCTGGCCTCCACGTGATTTAAACCTTTCATTAAAAATCAATGAATTGGGATTCTGTGTATTTTTTTTTACAATTGATACAACTTATTTATACCTTGCACAATTGTTTAAAATCATTGCAGATACATTTTTTTTTAAACTTGTTTTTATTGTTGCATCTTCAAGCATAAAAACAGGATGAATCATCTACTGGCGCGGCGTCAACATTCAGCCGCGGTCAGCTATTCGCGCAACTTTTCTGCATATGAACCTAGGCAATTTGGCATTTCATCCACTGAACATTACAGGCCACTCAAGCAAGTATTTAGGCTAGGATACAGATACTAATCTCCGCATGGGAGAACAGAGAGGAACAGTAGACATGCGAGTCCCCGCCATGGGGGTCGTTGGATTAGGGCCTGTACAGTTCACATAGTGGTGGCGCCATGTAACTGGGGGGACATAACTGTGGGGGGGAGCATGTAGGCGATAGCAAGAGCTTAGCAGGAGGAGACGGGTGTCGGACGATGGGTAGCAAGGGGGGTTCACAGTGTTCGTTCACAGTGAGGTAGAGCGGTCAGAGGATGGAGCCGTCCCGTACCTGGGGCAGCAGGGTGGTCGGCGTGGGGGGCGTTGTCGGCGAGGGGGCACGTGGTGTCGGGATCCGGTACTGGCAGGGAGGGAATCAGTCAGGGATCATGGGCGCATTCAGGTGGGCGGGAGGGGGGGGGTAAGGGGGGGGGGTAGGCGTGGGTGGGACATCAGCGCGCAAGGACTGCCGGAAGCTATGGAGGGATAAGTTGTAACGGGGAAGACCCTACAAACTGTCTGACCTGGGTCAGTTAGGCAGGTACGTATATAGTGGTCAGAGTCCAATTTTTACTAAACATCAAATGTAAAGCGAAGACACAACATAACTTAAATCGTCATAGTTCATAGATCCAGTATGTATTTTATTTTCATACATAAATCACTGGATACTTAGTATCATTCAGTGGGTACCCAAAAACAATGAGTTACACAGTAAATCCTCAAGCATATCAATTAATTCATTGAGTTATATAATCTTATGTACACAAATAGGAGAAACATTTGAAATTCATTATACAGATAGCTTGAGATTTGTAAGGCAACATAACCTATTATTCACATTAAATGTAAAACAGTGCGCTCAAAGTGAACAAGAAAGGAGGTAGTTTGGAGGGAATGGGTGTGATGGAAAGAGGTGAGGACTGGGTAAAGGTGTTGTGATCCTGTAACAATCACAGTAAAATCAAGTGCAACCTTTACAGTCTAATTTAGATCGTAAGTTCCATAGAGCTCTTCAACATAGGGTCCGTCTTATTCCATAATTTATTCCTATGTTCAGAGAGATGGCGTGGTCAGGTTGTCTACGTTTCGACCCCTGGTATAAGGGTTAATGGAAACCTCATGCTGGGGTCTTCATCAGGACAAGAATAGCAGGAGCGCCTATGAATAATGTAATCGGAATAAGTATCTCAAAATAATACTAATAACCTTATTCATTAATACATTGGAACTGGACTGGAAATGGATTACATACTTAACGTAAGGCCATCCAGTGGCTCTTAGGTTGGGACCATCAAGGGTTCATATGTGGAAGGATCAATCTGCAAATGATCAAAAGGCGAGATTTTAGACTAAGGTGGAGGGGGAACCTCCCCTTAAGGTATGAAAAATCAAGGGTTGGTGGGGGACGGTAAGAGAACTTACTGGGTCACAGGTGCTTTCCAGTCTCTTGTAGCGTATTCAACAGATTCGTGGTATACCGTGTTGGTCCACGGGGTGCGGCAAGCGTCACGTTCCCTGGTTATATCTGAGGATTAAAATGAAATGATTGTGGAGTCTGGTCCGTAGGAAGAATTGTTTAATTAATTAATGAAGGTCGTCGCGTTGGTGGAGCCAAATCGGGGTCTGGAACAATCCACTCCCCAGTGGTGACTGAGGAGATTGTTGTTGGCTTCTAGGTTGGTAATGCCTTAATATTAAGCCACGCGTTCGTGTAGCAAGACTGAATAGAGTAGCGCGCGTTAAGTAAAATCGTAGCATCTGGGTCGGTAACAAGTTAGTACTGAGCCTAGCATTCATATGGTAGGGCTGAATGGGATAGCATGAGTTAAATCAGGTCGTGAAAGGCCCAGTGGGCAGATCAGGGTTGTACCCCAAAAATGAAAAAGGGGAGTCGAGTGGCTATAAAAATTCTTTGGACAATGGGCGCCCTATGCACGATGTACAAGGGACACCGGCATCCCGTACTTTGATCGGGTGTGCGCAAAGAAGAGCTTGGCCAATATTTCTATGTAGTTCCGCTAATGTTGTGCGCGGAATTAGGTAAAACCTAGATTACGTGTGCACTCGTGGGGGTCTACGAGATGCACACGCCTAAATTAATAATCACTGCAGCTTACCTCATCCTGGTTCGGAAAGATCCTGTAAATCACCTCCTCGGTCGGTCGCCGGGCTTAGACTAGGCTGCCTCGAGGTGCAGCAGCATGATACTGTCTGGGGGCTCGCCGACCGGCAGCCAATCCCGGCACAGTATCGGTCTTTAGCAAGGGATCAGGGTAAAAGGTGCTAATCCGGGTGCCTTGATCGCCGTAAGGGACGAGGCTGCGATAACAAAGGGCCTTATTGCGGAATAGCTAACTCTGAATATCAATTGGTTAGTTCAAAATGTATACAGTACTACTGAGACAAGAAAAATATTAATAAATGAGATTATTGATGTGCTTAATATCAGATGGATCACATTAAGCCCAAACATATTAGTCAGATGTATAAGCTGTAATAATCTAGATAAAGGTTATTAGTACATATACAATTGGCTGAGAAAGAACGAGCAGCATAACTCAGTAAATACAGAAAATTTGTTAAGGAATAGACAAGCAATATTCACAATATAATCCTGAAATTGGAAATGCATTGTGACTGAGACCATGTCTACTCATACATGAGTGAAGCCGTTGTGTAACACGGGCGAAGTAGTAGACATAGTCATAAGTATGGTGGTACATTCTGATTATGTTCATCTATAACAGAGAAGGTTTGCAAAATAGGCATGGGTTGTATTAGTCAGGGTCTATCAATGCCATTTGGGCAAATGTGGTATCCAGTTCATTCAATCCATTACGAACAGAGTCAAAAGACTACATCTACTTGCATTCTCTCAAATTCATAATAGAGTTCAGGTCACCACCCCGTTGGCCTAGTGTGATTTTCTCTATCACCACCCACTTCAGAGATTCTGGTGTGTGGGTGTTTTCTAGAAAATGATCTACCAAGGGTGCGCCTGCTGTTTGGCATCTTATACGGCTACAATGTTGCAGTATCCGATTCTTGATCCTTTGTTTAGTTTGGCCAATATAGATAAGGCCACAAGGGCAGAAGATTGCATAGATCACTCCACTTCTGTTGCAGTTCGTGAAGGATTTCAAGGACACAGTCAAGTAATTGTGGATAATTGTTTTCGTTTCTATGCATAGTGTACATGCCTTGCAATTACTACACTTATAGTTTCCAAGTGTGATGGGTAAATTAAGCATTGATTGAATGGTTGGAATCGGTGGACTGTCCAGCAATGATCGTACTACGCAGTCTCTGACGCTTTTAGGCCTCTTGAAGGCGTGCATTGGCGGATTAGTCACTTCAATTGCATCTGATACAATGTGCCAATGTTTATTGACTATCTTCCTTATTTCATGACTCTTGGTGCAGAAGGTGGTCACACATATCATCCTGTCTTCTGGAGTGTTTCTGTTTTTGGGTGCAAGCAAATTTTCTCTGTTATAAAACCAGGCCCGTTTGCGTGCCCTTTTGACCAGTTTTTTAGGATAGCCTCTTTCCAACAGGCGAAGGATGAGTTCATCAGAATAGTAGTCTTCCTTGAGGGTGCAGTTCCTCCTGATTCGGAGGAACTGGCCGAAGGGTAGGTTATCCCGGAGGGCCCGGGTGTGGTGGCTTGAGTATCTTAATAACGTATTCCGCTCCGTTGGTTTTCTGTACAGGGTCGTATACAGGACTCCATCTCTTTCTCTGATGCTGATGTCCAAAAAATCGATTGATTTGTTGCTGCAACTTGAAGTGAATTGGATATCTTGTGATTGCGTGTTAAGCCACTGGGTGAATGATTCCAGTTCCTGTTGTTGTCCCGTCCAGATGATCAAGATGTCGTCTATATAGCGATGGTATTCGGAAATGTTATTGAGATACGGATTGTGTGGGGAAAGCTATGGAGGAGCATGGCCCATTCCATAGAAATGGGACGTTTGCGTGTACCCCTGGCTTCTTCCTCCCGGAGGGCATCTTCTTCGGCCGCCGCCCACTTACAGACTGCCCCCGTCCATGCCGCTATCGGGGGACCTTCCGGGGATCGCCAATGCATAGCTATACACCTTTTCGCTAATAGCAGCGCTAGGGACACAAAGCGTCTGTATGCCGGGGCCCGTTTAGAGATGCGAAAGATGCCCAGGGCACTGGACTCCCAGGAGGCTAGGGTCGTAAGGCCTGTGAGATCTGTCAGTGTGTCATGTACCGTCTGCCACAGGGAATGGAGGTTGGGGCAGCTCCAAAACATGTGGCGAAAGTCCGCAGTGGGGGAATGACATCTGGGGCACAGGAATGACGTTGTGGGATAGAACTGTTGCAGTCGCGCCGGTGTGAGGTAAGCCCTGTGTAGTATGTAGTATTGGATGTTTTTGAAACAGGCGTTCCTAGAGACTCGTTTCGGGGCCTCAAGCGCCTTGGTCCAATCCGAATCATGTAGTGCACGACCAATGTCTTCCTCCCATTTGGCCCGTAGCGTCGTCAGCGGGGCGTACGAGAGTTCTCAGATTGATTTATAGAGCCAGGAGACTAAGTGGCGTCCCACACCCATACGCAGGATAGCGTGTATAACTGGATGCGTATCTGGTTCGCCGGTCTGGAGGTTATGGTAAGGACGGAAACCCTCTAGCAACTGTCGGTGCGTGAGGATCTGCCCCGGGGGGAGTGCGAACTCAGCGACTAGCCGGTCGAACGACTTCAGCTGACCCTCCTCAAAGAGTGACTCCATGTCCGTGATGCCGCAGCGCGTCCATTCGGCAAGCATAGGAGCCGAGAAACAAAGTTCCCGTCTGGGGCAGCCAACCAGCGGTAGTGACAGGGAGTACGGAATTCTCCCGGGGGAGATCCGGTGGATCCGCATCATGCATCGACGCGCCATCGCGACCTGAAGGGGATATGTACGTCGTGGCTTGGTGCCCCGAAGGAGGAGACGGATAAGCTCTGGGTTTGTGACTCTGCCGGTCGGGGTGCAGGCCTCCCGGATATGTCGATCCGCCGTCCAATATGACAGCCATTGGAGTTGCGCCGCCAGAAAGTAGGACTCGAAGGAGGGAGCTCCCAGCCCTCCCTGCGTCGTGGGGAGTTGGTGGCACCACCGGTAGGTTGGTGAAATGGTAGAGGAGCCGGGGAAGCATTACCATTTCGGCCAGAGCTATCCGCCCTATCGGGGCGAGTGGTAGCTTGGTCCAGAAGGCAACAGTCGGGCGAAGGCTAGCTAGCATTCTACGGTGATTACCGTCGAAGATGTCGGTCGGGGAGTGATACAGGCGGACGCCGAGGCATCGGGGGGCCTCTGCGGACCATACGAGTCTATGGGTCCCCAGTTCAACGTCTCGGGGCGGTAGTTCCGGGTGGAAGGGGTAGATCGTGGATTTGTCCCAATTCACTCGGAGTCCCGAGGCATCTGCGAATTCAGTGAGCGCCACTCCTATGGGGGTAAGATCGAGTTCGAGGTCTCGTATATAAATGAGGAGGTCATCTGCGTACATTGAGACACAGTGTGTGACGTCGCGAGCGGGATACCCCAGAGTATTCCCTCCTGACGCAGTCTAATCGCCAGCGGTTCGACGGCTAGGGCGAACAGAAGAGGTGATAGGGGGCATCCTTGCCTGGTGCCTCGACGGACCTCAAACGCAGGTGAAATGTGTTTCCCAATCTTGACACGTGTCGTCAGATCGGTGTACAGAAGGCGTGTGTACGCTGTGAGTGTCGGGCCAACGTTGAGTCGGCTTAGGACCGAGAAGAGGTACGGCCAGGTGAGGGTGTCGAACGCCTTTTCCAGATCTAAGATGAGGCAGGCGGCGCAAGGGAATCTGTACCGCACCTGGTCCTGGATATGGAAGACCCGACGGATGTTCTGTGAGGTATTTCTCCCCGGAACAAAGCCGCATTGGTCAGAGTGGACCAGAGGACATATGGCCTGGGCTTATCTGTCTGTTAGTATCTTCCCGAGGATCTTGCAATCCGCTGATAGGAGCGTGATGGTACGATATGAACCCATGTGGTGCGGGTCTCTGTGAGGTTTGGGGAAGGTGACGATCACTGACTCTCGTAATGAACCGGGTAGGACTCCCATATCAAGGGCCGCTGCAAACACCTGAGCCAGGCGAGGGGCCAACAGGGGGGAAAATGTCAGGTAGTATTCTAGTGGGAAGCCGTCTAAGCCTGGTGCTTTATTACGAGACAGGGCTCGCAATGCTTGGGTGATATCTGAGGGTGCTATTTTAGCGTTGAGTGTACGCCTGTCAGCATCCGATATCGTGGGCAACGACATCGGATCGAGGAAGTGGTCCACAAACGACAGAGAGGGTCGTGTTGGGGCTCCGTACACCTTTGCGTAATAGCGCTGGAACGCCAGGAGGATCTCAGCTTGAGATCGCACTAGTACCCCCTCCAGGTTGACGATGTCTGTGATCGGTTTGATCTCGGTGTCTTGCCTCGCCATCCAGGCCAGCATCGCACCCGTTTTGTCCCTGCCTTTGTGGACCCTGGCGGCATAGGCCCTGAAATTATATTTCCTGAGATCAGCACAGGCCGTCTGGTATGCTGACTTCGCCTCAGCTATGAGCGTGGCGTGTTCTTCCGAGTCATCGGCTTGTTTAGTGAGTGCAGCTAGGCGCTGTTCCGTGGATGAGAGTGTCTGTTCCAATGTGCGGCGAACCCCTGCGATCTGTTTGATGGATTCCCCCCGCGCCACCACCTTGAACGCATCCCATTCCACTAGTGCCGACGTTGCCGTGTTCGCATTGTATGTAAAGTAGTCTTGTATGCTGTTTTGCTGTGAGTCCCTGAACACCTGATCTGTCAAGCAGTCTTTAGGGAGTCGCCAAGTGGGGACGGGCGGGTGCGGGGGCGCCAGGTCAGGCATAGTATGTGGGCGTCATGGTCTGAGACGATCCGACCCAGGTAGTCCGAAGAGAGTAGTTTAGGGAGGATCGGTGCAGAGCATAGGAATCTGTCCAGTCGGACTCGGAGGTTGTGGGGAATCGAGTGGAAGGAGTAAATGCAGGCATGGGGATATAAGTGTCGCCAAGCGTCAGTGAGCGCCCAGTGCGTGGTCCATGCTTTGAATAGCTCCGCTTGCCGGGGGATTGGGGAACGCGCAGGAGGGAGGTGTGAGCGGTCCAAAGAAGGGTCCAACGTGCAGTTGTAGTCACCCCCCAAGACCCATGGGACTGCAGTGAACTGGGCTAATACTCCTGTGAGGTGATCCCAAAATGTATCTTGCTCAGTGTTAGGGGCGTAAATGCTTCCCAGGAGGATCCCCTGTCCGTCTAAGAGCCCCTCTAGTAGTGCATATCTGCCTTCCTTGTCTACTACCCGTCTAAGTGCTCGGAAGGGGGTTCCTGGCCTAACCCATATTAAGGCGCCACGCGCAAACGCTGAATATGCCGTGGCACAGAAGGTCCCCCGCCATTTGGCCTGTAACCGGCCTCATTCAGTAGCATTAATATGTGTCTCTTGTAAAAGAGCAATATTAGTTGACATTCGCTTTATGTAGGAGTAGACAGAGTAACGTTTGCTAGGCGTGTGGAGACCTCGTACATTGAGTGTGAGGACACTAACGTCCGGATGTGGGGCCATCATTACTGAGGGATTGTGCGTGCAAACTGGGCCCCCCTGCAGTCCCCAAGGGCAGTGTGGTTGTGCGTCTGGTGTGTGCTCTTGTGCGCCTTGCTTCCATAAGGACGGTGGGGGAACTGTCGGGAGTAAAAACAGGTAAAACCAAGGGTGGGAAACAGTCCCAATACAGGGGATATGTCACGGGGGGTGGCATATCCAAACCAAAGTCCCACTAGGGGAGAAATATAGCAAAACTCTGCGGGGGTGGCAGCATGTGTTACCGCTGGGCTTGTGCGCAGATCGGGCCTTTGTAGGAGATGTGTCGATCGCGCGCGAGCGCACACAGTTAATCAATCATGCAGCAGTGGCTCACAAACAGCACATAGAGTGACCAAGAAAAGAGGATACAGCAGTAGTTAGTCCGCCCTTCAGGAAGAGGCGCTTGGTTGTCCAATCAGGGTAGCGTCCACCATGTGCGTGACAATGAGAGGGGAAGAGATCGGGCCGAACCCCGACATTGTTCCATCGCTGTCTCGGTACTTCTAAGGGGTGAATAGATGCGGTTGGCGTTCAAGGTCCGGTGCAAGGGGGGAGAGGTGTAGATCTGTCACCGCCTTCAGAGTGTCTCGTCTCTCCTGCATGATTTGCGTGAGGTCGGGTGAGCCCGAGGGGGAGGAATTTTAGCTTTTGGATGAGCCCGTCTGGGTACGTTTCGTGCCCCGTCTCCTGGATCGACGTGAATTGGTAGTGTGTTCCCGTCGGGGCCTGGCTTTGGGGATCAGCGGACAGTGGAACTCAGCCCAGTCCTGTGCCTCATCCGCAGTGGTGAAGAATAGGGCCTTTCCTTTGTGTAGCACCTTGAGGCGAGCCGGGAACAGCAGGGAGTATTGGATATCGTTCGCGTGGAGGCGTCTTTTAACGTCCAGAAAGGTAGACCTCTGCTGTTGAACTTCTCGGGCATAGTCCGGGAACACCATGACCTGTTGGTCTTCCACCTGCAGGGGGCCCGCTGCCCGGGCCGCTCGAAGTACCGCATCGCGGTCTCGGAAGTGTAGGAACTTGGCCAGCATGGGGCGTGGAGGAAGACCCGGCTTAGGCTTCCGGGCGGGGACCCTGTGAGCTCTTTCAATGGAGAAGAATGCCGAGCGCTCCGATTCGGGGGTGAAAGAACTGGTCCATGATTCCATATATGTCAGGGGATCTGAGTTCTCAATTCCCTCCGGCAGCCCCAGGATGCGGATGTTGCACCTTCTCGAACGCCCTTCCAAGTCAACCGTACGTTCCTCGAGGGCCGCCACACGACGCAAGACGTCCTGCATGTCCGTCGCCTGAGTCTTCACCTTGGGTTGCAGCTCGGCCACAATCTGCTCCCCTTCCTTCACCCTGTCTGCCAGTTTACGATGGTCATCGCGAATCAGGCTAATGCCTGTCGTCAGGACCCCCAATCGTTCCTCCATCGAGAGCCGGGACAGTTCAATAGCTGCCAGCACCTGGTCCAGTTTCGCCGACAGTGTGGGGTCGGTGTGTGGGGTGTTGACTTGCGTCCAGGCCCGCGTTTGCGGCATGTTCTCAGGGGCCGTTTCAGGGACGGCGGTCGCCTGCTGGCCTCTCGGTTTCCCCATGGGGCCGTAGGGACGGGCACCGCCGTGTATGTAGGGGGGAATCGCTGGCTGCTGGACACCAGGTCGCCGGAGCAGACAACAATCTCGTAGGGGCTAGTTACACTGCTCACGTTGGTGCAGGGGTGGTCCGGGGCTCCCCCGGTGTAGTGGTCACATCCCAGCGGTGTGCCCAGCAGCAGAAGTGTCAAGAGCGGAGACAGCTGGTGCTCGGACGTGGTCAAGTGGTTCCGTGCACTCGACAATCCAGAAACTCAGGGGAGATGAAGACCAGGAGGGCCTGGATCCGGAGCGGGCCGGTGGTCTGCAGCAACTGGTGGCTTCGGAGGGGTGGTAAGGGGTCAAGTGTACGTTCGTCTGCGCAGATGGACTGGAAGGTGTATCCTCACATCAGGTCTTTTCCGAGGCAGGGCCCCCCCCCCTTCGTGTTGCAGAGTCCCATCCCCTCCACAGAGGTCAATGCACTGATGGCGGGCCAGGGGTCATGTGGTAAGGTCCCAGGGGTCCCCAATGCGGTGGAGGGTGTCCTCTGTGTGGCGGATGGCCGCCGCTGTTCCGAGGGTGCCGCTGTCCTTAAGGTGGGGACACGGTAGCTTACATCGAGCCCGGTGCCAGGATCCCCCTGGGCGCCATGTTGAAGTCAGGCAGCAGTGACCGGGGAGTCGCCTCCGGGTCCAGGGATGTTTCGGGCAGTCCGCCTTGGAGATGGAGGGGCAGGCGTCTTCCGATGCGCCCTGGAGGGCGCGGGGGGGCTGCCGGGACACTGGAGTCAGAACCCCTGGGTAGGGGGGAGGGGCAGGCACTCACCGCCCAGAGGAATCGCGGGGTCCGACGCCAGCAGGCACAGTCGGGTCGTGAAGGCAGGCGGGGCTGATGTGGGAGGTAGGTCAGACTCCCGTCTGAGAAGAAGCGCAAGCAATGTGGGGTCTCCGTCCTGCGCCCGCCATTTTGCGCTCGAGCGTGGAGCTCCGGCAGGGAGCCCGCTCGCGTCCTCGTCGCACTGGGCCGGCCGCGTCTCTCGGCCTGAATCTCCTTGGCAGCCAATCGGACGCACCGGTCAGGGCTCCCGAACCGGCAATCCAGGCGTACAGTGGTGCCGGCCTCAACGGAGCGGAGCCGCGACCGCCATTTTGCAGTTCGGCGCGCGGCTCCGGCTGGAGGTTTCACTGGGGCTGCTGCACGGCAGTGCGGTCCACTCCACACCAGGGGGGTGTCGCTGGATGAAGGGGCACCCCGGGTGCCGAATTCGGAAGTTGAGGCTCCCGGCGATCTCTGGAACAGGGCAAGATGCTAGCCCGATCGCGGAGCCTCAGCTGAACACAGCCGCCATCGTGGCTTGCCAAGCCACGCCCCATCATTGCAGATACATATAGGCAAAAAATTACTGCATTGCACTGCATAATTGACCTTAACACCTAAAATTCGTTGTCCTATTTCCACTGAGCTTGACTGTCTTTGGGAGCTCGGAGAGAGTAATCATCTTTAAAACTATGTCCAAGAATTGTTTTTAAAATTACCAGTTAATTGAAGAATGGCTCCACTTAGACCTGCTTTTACCACTTCAGACCAGTTCCTATGTTTTAGCCACATGAAGGACAGTCATAGGAATTCTTACTTAAATAACTTCCCACACTATATCCCTACAAAGCCAGCAGTCCATACCTAAAATATAACTAAACTGTACAATAAATACAAAATTTGCATAATTAATAATACATATGTAATACATTATTAATGTATTATTAATTCATTATTACTTAACACCCCACCCTATACCCCACAAACCTAGCAGTCCGCACATAAAATATAACTAAAATAAATCAGTATTGCATAATGTACATAATTTATAATCAATTAAATAAACGATAATAATTCAATAATCAACTGTTAATTTATTATTAATAAACTACCCACCCTACACCCCAAAACACCCAACAGCCTGCATCTAAAATATAACTAAAATGCATAATTATTACACAATTTACCTAAGTATTAATACATTTCAATAAATAATAATACATTATTAATTAATTGTTAATGAGGTATTACTTAATAAACTTCCCACCCTATACTCCTACAAACCTAGCAACCTAAAACCTAACTAAAGTAAATCGGCATTACATAATGTACATAATTAATATCAATCACACACTTGATTCAAATTATTTGATTAATTAACTATTACTTAATTAACTTCCCACTCTGTCCCCATTGAAACCCAATAACCCGCTACAAAGCTAAAAACTACTATTAACAAATACATTAAACATTTGAAATCACTTTAAATTAAAAACTATATTTAACAAATATTAATAGCACTTGTATAGTAACATATAATTATTATATAAACTAAAACATATTAAAATAATTAAAAATAAATATTTGTACAACTATATGATTGAAAACAATATTAAAAACAATGTCATTCTTAACAACAGTATTGCTTATAAAAAAAAAATTACATTCTTGAAAATGGTATTTATGCATCACAATATTTTTGTGTCACGATCTTTTATTCTGATATTTGTGCCTCACAATATTTACAACTCAATTTTTAGTCCATACACCATTTAACGCCACCCAACTATGGGGCCGATTTATGAGGCATTTTGCGGCGCTCGTGCACCACGCAACATAGCTCTGAGTGGCTCCAAAAATCTGGAGTAATGCAATGCAGTGCAAATGACTGCATTGCATTAGTCTGCCATGGAAGGCATTCCATGGGCGCTGCATGGGTGTCCCCATGCAACTCCCATGGTTTTTGACACATTCCAAGATTGACAAGAACTTGTAAATCTGGGAATGCGCCAAGATCTTGCACCTTCCCAGGGGAGGCGTAACAAGGAGAAATATCTGTATTACTCTTTCAATGCAGAACACATAGCAAGAGGAATATGTTTCCCAGGATTGCTTTTGTGCTGGAAGGCGTCCCTTCCTGCACAAAAACAATCCTGCATTCTACACAGGCACCCTTGCACCATGGTGAATGCATTGCTGCTAGGCAGCCCAAGAGCACCAGCGCAGGGGAAAGGACAGGAATGCGTTGTGTTACCTTAGCTACATTGCTTTACTGCTCTTTCTTTGTCACGCAGTGAAGCACAGCAAGGTGACTTGCTGCGCTGCATGCACGGCTTCCCCAGAAAGAGACCCTTATGTTTCTTTTTTTCATAGGTTGGACGATTATCAGCAATCAAAATATACTTTGCCTATTTTTGCACTTGCATTTTTTTGTGTGTTGTGGTGGTAAAATCATGGCGTAAATGGTTTTCAACTGCAAAGATACTAAAGAGCATAGGCTTATGCATTAACAATCTATCCATGATGGTTTCCTTTCTAGGAGCTTAAGTCAAAAATGTCCAATCTAGTGCTGCTAATTTGATATATATGTTAAACTGAGGTGCCGCCATATTTACTAGTAAGATTCCTCTAGGATTCACTGAATGTTCTTCACACAATTCTCCATTCTAAACCATCTACACTGTTTTCTCTACTCTGTTTTTTCCTTTCATAGCCAGACTAACGATAAATCTTCTCAGACATTGAATATATCATATCCAAAACCTAGTACTGCTTCAATAACCCTGCTTGCAGTCATTCAAATTTACAGATGAATACCATGCTGTGGCCACATATAACTAATGGTGGCACAATGTGTGCCCTAGGGGCATTTTAATAGGTAACATCATTCACCCTCCATTTTCGAGCCATTCATAGCAACCCAGGTCAGTTCATCTTTTGATTGCATTAAAAGGGCTATGCCAATCATCTATCAATTTATATTCTCAAATAGTCATATTCTACCTCTCCTTCTAGATGTTCCCACTTAATATTCATGGTATATCTACATTTGATTTTCCAATAATACATTTTGACATTTATCTCTACTCCATGTACATCAACGTACTCTGAAAGGCAATTTACCTACTGGGAAATGAACTAATTGTAGCATAGCATTCGTCTGTACCATATTCGAATCCAGAAGAGAGCAAGTAAACAGAATTCACTATCATCAGAAGAAAAAAGCTGTAGCTGAATTATGAAATAAATACATTCAAATGTCTTTAGGAAAACTAACTGTGCACACAATATGAACATTGCCATGTAAAGCCTGGAGCATTTTCACAGACGAATATTGCTAGTACACACATGACTTAAAATTAATCAAAATCCTAAATAATTAGCAACACAAAAATACATAGAGGGGCTAAAACACAAAGCAAATATACCATAAACAGACATCATAATAAAGACTGTATTAATGGTATTTGAACTATACCAGAACTTCTATACATTATTCCAGTTACTAGTGAGTGAAATTTAAATTTCTGTAGCATAATTTTGTGACGTTTACACACGTTGCAGTATTCAAAGGTGGCAACATGTTTGTAAACTTCTCAATGCTTGACTGTGGGTAAAAAGACTTGCAAGCAATGATTTTGCTCATGAATTGTTCAATGGGAACTTTTTATTTAAGCGATTTTTCCTAGGCAAAGTTGATTTTGCTCGGATTGTTTTCACCAAACTACTTTTTGGAAGCTTTTTTTACATAAGCTTTTTAAAACTGGTAACCTTATTGAAGTTGGTAATCTTTTAAAAGTTTTGAACACGATTTAACATAATTTAGAGGAAAAACATAGCTGATATTTGAGTGACTCTCAAATCAATTTAGAGTTTAATATTTTCTAATGTTGATGTAACGCTGAATCCTCCCCAACGGAAGGTCTTTAACCCCTTCCATGCTCATGACGGAACGGTTCCGTCATGAGCGTCGGTTGAGCTGTGCTCATGACGGAACCGTTCCGTCATGGTTCCATAAGCCCAATGGAACGTTCAGCACAGCGCGGAAATTCGCGCCGCGCTGAAGCGGTTAAATTCCTAAGCCACCCTTCCCGATTTAGCAAATGGGCCAACTGACAATAAACATGAGAATTAAAATCTCTCTAGCATCCAGGCGCCAATAGTCTAAGGGCCTTATCATGAGTTTGGCAGTCCTGCTGTCGGCCCGCCACCATCGTGCCTACAGAAGGACTGCCAAGCCATCAGTGCACCCGCCCACCGGATTACATGTGTAATCGATAGCGAGTGGGTGGTGCTCCAGAGGTCTCACAGCAGGGGTCTGTTAGGCTCATAGGAGAGCCTAACATGCAGACCACTGCTGTAAGAGCGCCAACTGCACTTTCCTGCACAGTATGGGATGCACCATGTCGTGCATGCCACACCGTGGAGCAACGGTGGTGCAATTCCAGGGGGGCATATCATGTGCCCCCTTGCATTCACCCCCCATGAGTAACCGGGGTCCTGTTAAGGCCCCCTAAGTTGCCTCCCTGCCACCCTTTATATGGCGGGCTCACCAACATGAAATGGACGGTGGACAGGCAACTCATAAAATGCTAGGCGGTGCTGCAGCGGCACCGTCAGCATTTTACTGCTAATGACCACTGTGCTACTGCCGCAGGATCGTGGGTTACGATGGAGTCTGCAATCCTGTGTTGGTCCAGTGGCCACACTCAGAATACTGCTTGCGGGCCCGCAGTGGTGATGGTGATCGGACCGCCACTGTGGTAACAGTGGCCCTGTGGACCGCTGTACTCGTAATAAGGCCCTTACTAATGATTTCTACACTTTTTTCTCCACCTGTATAACATCTGTTAAGCAGACATATTCAAACTCCCTTGGCAAGTTACATTCTTCTAGCAAATAGAAATAAAGACACTAGCTAAAGTGGCATTTGAATAATAACTTGCTTTTATGGATTAATTTGTTTTCCTATAATAGAATAATGCTCAATACCAGACCTCCTCCATTTGTAAGCACTGTGAATAACATGTTTTACTATTACTCAATTTAAGGATATTCAATTTAATAACCACAAGAGGATGGAAGGCTACGTCTGTTTTGCAAGCATTTAAACTAATTAACTTCAGGCCGCTACAATTGTGAGCAGCTAAATCAATGAATCATATTCCCAGCTCCAGCCAAAAGTTATGCCAGTGCCTTTGGCTGTCACAAATACGAAACATCTGGGCAACTACAGAGGATAGATTTGTTGAAGTTTCATTAAGAAAGTTCTATTTTTTTTCTTGAAAGACATACGCATTATGCAGAATAAAGTGAAGATCACTGAGTTAGGAAAAAAGCAAATGTACACAACAATGGTGTGGTTCCTAAAAAAAAAAAAAAAAAAATAAGAAAAAGAGGATATTCAGCACCACAATTTCTTCACACTATCAAAGGGAAATAAAGTTTGACCGTCACTTTAATAACATATATATTTATATTTGGGAAATGGGGAAAACGAAATACAGCAATAGTAAATATAAAAGACAATTTATGAGCTATGAAATTAGCTACTTCAAATCCTAGTAATTTCTTGTTGGGAGTTATTGCTAAGATTTCAGGGCATCGTGTTTGAAATTAAAAACAGCCATATTACTAATGAAGGAATAATTGCTACACAAATTCCAAGTCGAAAGTGTAAAATTAACTTTAAATTCTTGCCTCTAGCTTTAGCTAATGCGGTATAATCCTGGCACAAATTATACGGATTTTGTTTGAATCAATTACCATAAATGCTATAGTTGACATTGCAAAATAAATTATGTGGAACAAAAATTGTTTCCCCAATGCAACATTTGTGAAACCGGGGATCAAGTGGTGCTCAAAGTGATCCTGGTAAACATGGAAGCCTGAGACTTCGAAAGTAAGAAGACAAATGAAGACAAATATTGTTGGGTGAAGACACCAACTCCATAGACGTAACAAAAGTATCATGTAGAGAGAGAGTTACAAACCCAGATGGACCACAACCCAGGATCAATGGCGAGCTCTGACTCATTCAGTTCCTGTGACAGATGCCCGCGGCTGACACCGGGCATCCTGTAATCATGGACCCTGGACCTTGATGTACCAAAATCCCAGAGGTATTGAAAGTGACATCTCCAACCCTTTGAAATCTGAAGACATCATAAACTTGATGCTTTTTTCACACATGGCTCCTCAACAGCCTTCTATGTGTTGCTGACGAAACAGGGGAAGAGCAAAGAGTATAAACTATTGAAAATAACAAGCATTGGTAGTGCCAATATGTCTATCTTTAAATGAATGTTGTATGTTAATGGGAAGTATTACAAGTACATAGCATGGGAAAATATATGTATTTGTGTGGAAGCAAAGAACTGTAGAATAATATTGGTGTAGGTTATAAGATCAAATAACAGTTCCTCTGTCAAGTCACACGTAAATATCCATGTAGGTTAATGACTGCCTCCTCCCATCTGTGTTGCCTCCATAGAAAAATGACTTGAATGATCTAGTTATCTAAGACACTTTAATCTCATTCCAATACCATGTGTATGCCCCTGAAAGTTCAAGCTTAGGAGGATGATTAAATAAACTAAATGATCTTAGCTGTGTGGAGAGAAAGCCCTTTTTGTGGAAGCGCACAATTTCACATGTACTCGTGGCTCCCAACATGCGGGCAGAGGCGAAGCCCCTCTCTAGTGATGCTCACAGCAATGTCAAGCCAGACCATTAAATTGGCCAATAATGCCTCTTTATTTATGTTCTGTTCCAGTTGCTGCCTTAATGACCCCTGAGACCATTGGTACCAAGTTCTGTTCCAAAGGTACCAAGGGCAAGCCGGAGGAAGCAAATGCTACTCCTTGTGACCCTTAATTGGTGTCAATGTAGTATCCTAGTAAGCTGCACATACACCCTCTGACTTATTTACATGAGAAAAGTGGTATGTTTAAAGGGGATATTCAGTGAAGAGAAAACCACAGTTCTCTTAACCAAGTCCGACATCACTAGCACTCACCAACAAAAAGCAAGCTAGAATTTTGCATTAATTAATGACGCACACTTTATTCTTAAGAGTTATTGAGACATCATTCACTGGTTGGTCCATTTAAGGCCAAGGCTAGTATACAGAAACTCATTAAAGCTGAGCTAAGTATATCAGAGACACAGATTTGTTTTGGCTCATTCCCAGATCTGCCATTAGTGGTAGACCTGGGAATGTGTCAAAATGCTATGCCTCTCCAGGTGAGGCATAACAAAGAGTAATATCTTTATTTCTCCTCATTTTCTTCCCACTTTCTATGTGTGCTGCATTCTGCAGCACCCATAACGAGAGGAAAGTGCTTCTCAGTATTGTTTCTTTGCAGGAAGGTATACCTTCCTGCACAAAACAATCCTGCCTATAACTAAGGCACTGTTGCACCATGACGTAAGGGTGCCTGCATTGGGGCTAGGCAGCCAAAAGTGCTCCAGCTCTAGGAAAGGACAGGATGCAGTGCAGCAAGGAGGCTTGCTGTGTTGCGCTGCGTGAAAAAATGATAAATATGGGCCTAAGAGTCTATTAAGGATCACCCATCTCCCTACTTTCACAACTGCATCGATCAAAAAGGTAGGGCGATAGCAGTGAGGAGCTGCTTTATCACTCTTTTTAAAAATAGGGACGATGACAGAGGTGGACCAGGACTTCGATGGGCCTATTCTCACTGCTGTATTGATGCTGTGAGCCTGGATTGGGGCCATAAACCTGGATCACTCAAAAGCAGGTCGGCCTGAATTCCTTCAGTGCCTATAGCCTTGTTTCTTCAAAGGGTCAAAATTGCCCTAATCACCTCTTGTATATCCACTGAAGAGGTAGAAACACCCCATAGACTTGTTATTTTCAATAGGGCATCATCAACTGGGTTATAAGAGTTACCCATTCATCTGGTGAAATGCAGGATATGGCTGAGCCCCTCTCTAAGGTGCTGAAAGGGGGACGGTTAATTACTGCCCAAAATTCAGTCCAATGTTTTTACTCAGATGCTGCCAGTACGTCCTGGCAAGTCTCATCCTTGATTTCCTTGTTCCCGCTATGGATTTGGGATTTGTAATTCCTCCTGCAACTAGCAATCAAGTTTTTATCTCTAAGATTACTTCTCGACGCTTGGCGCAGTGCTCTATGAGCCAATGAACACTGACTATCAAACCATCTCTGGGTAATAGGGCGGCCCACCGGGGTAGAAGTGACATAGAAAGGATGAGCCACCTTCACAATCACATGTCCTCCAATTTAAAATGTTCAAAAGACTTTTGAGATCCTGTGCAGATGTGAATGTCATTCAAACCCGATTGCGGACAGTCATGATGTCTGTCAATTCTAGGATTGCACTACCTGAACAAAATGTGTTTGTAAAGCAGGAAGTACTGATGCCCTATAATTTGTGTATGCAGTTGCCACTTTCTGTTGCAAAGCATTTGTGTAGATTAGTGCATCTACTCTAATGGTTTGTATGGGATTAAGGTCTAGTGCAGAGGATCCAACCTTTCATCCTACCGGCTTGAGAAACTCGCTACTTTCTAAGGAGGTGTAAGTGGCCGGATTAGTTTTTAAACTCGCACTCACTTTCTTTGGGTCACCGTGCTGCCTTTTGTCGTTCTTTTAGCAGATTTGTCTGATGCTCACTTGTCAGGTTTGCCAACTCCCCTGTTCACCACAGGATGATTTCCACCTGCCTGTCCCTTGATGACCACCAAATAAGCAGCTATCAGTTAGCCACCAGCTACCCGCCTCCTGGATCCTGCAATGTGGAGAATTAAAGCGAAGGACAAAGTGAGGGGGGAAAGAAAACTAGGGTTGAGTGCTAAGGTAAGGAGGTGATACCTGTTTAGGTAAGGGGTTACTACAGGAAGGGAGAGAGCAGAAAAAGAAGATGGTTGATCATGCTAGGTTTCCCCCACCAGTGAGTATTTTATTGCTACAACTCATAGGACCCGGAATACGGACAAGGCGCCAATGAGGAGGTATAGTAGAGGGTCCATGAAAGATCAAGGCCAGTGGAGTGCTGTGGTAAAAAGATGTGTGAGTAGCAGCACATCTTTAGACAGCTTTTCATTAGGAGCCTCTCCAGAATATCACCCTAAAATTCTTCTTGAAGGTTGACCCAGAAACCTGATCAATAAACATTTGTTTGTGGTCCTCACTGGTGCAAATTGTGAATGGAAATCGAGATCAGATCCATGCACCAAGTCTGAAGCCATTAAAGGCAGTGCCACAGGCATATCATGGGAAGAAACAGAGAGCTGCATGGATTATTCAAGTCATAGCAAACGTTATTGTCCATGAGGCATGCCCCCTATCATGTTGTGATATAGACTTTAGCACCCTGAAGAGTAGTGCAGCAAGCCTTGCATCTTTGACATTGCATACCGCTAAGGGGATGCAATGAAGTGTGGATCAAGAAAAGGACACTTGGATATATAGATGTTCCTTGAGGCAGCATGGTGGGAGGAAAGCACCTGCCTGTAGATTTACTCTCTGTGGCAGTCATCATTCAAGTTAGACATCTTATATGTTTGCAAGACAACCCACCCCTGTGAATAATTGCATTATATGGCAAAATGTGACATATCTAATCTTCCGCCACATTGCTGGTTCTGAATGAACCTTTCCTGGATCTGGTGGAAAAGGCAGAACATCCAAATAACAGCAACCTCCTTAAATGGTTGGGCCTACCTGTACTGTGAAACCTCCTCTCCACTACCCAGTACCTGGCCAGTAACACATTTTGAATATAGTGAGAATCGCACAGTGATGTGAGGAGCATGATGTGACCACTGGAGACTAAAGGCACTGGATAACTGTGACCATGGAGTGCAAGAGCGCCACGCCATGACACCGGACAGGCATTCTAGGTTCAGCACCCATCAAGGCAGCGAGAATACAGCTCCAGCATGGGAGCTGGTGACCATGCATTGACACACACACACAGTACATCAAAGGAAAAACGTGGCGGCCATCTTTGACCAGTGCAAACGGCCAGGCAACATATACAAAAGACTGACAGGAATTCATCTAACAAGGGCCATCTTGGAAAGGGTTTATGGACACGTTCTGGGCAAGCACAGGTGAAAGAATGGTATAAACATCTTGTAGCGATGTTCATTCAAATGTACCATAAAGCACAGTTAAAAAAATATGCCTTGAAAATGGTTGCATCTTGTCTTAATTGCATATTTAAAAAAGACAATATAAATAAATAGCTACACAAAACGGAATCCTGAAGACTATTGCCAATGTACTCTAAGAACAATGTACATCTAAACAGAGAGATAAATATTCTCTCTCCAACACCACAAATGTGTAAGAAGGGGAAGGCTACAACTAAGAATCATACAAGGATATTAAGGTATCCCATCACTACACAGTATCGTGCCCAGTGTCATCATCTGGGAACCAAACAGTACCCACTAAGGCTCTCTTATAAATCAGAGAAAACCATTGCGTGATGTACCGTATCGTTCTGATGATTCTATCTGAATGAAAAAAACAACTGAACCAAAGATCTGTGTAGTGTGCTAAATCAGACATATATTCATTGTCTCAATTAGTGCAGTGCGTGTGAGTGAAGTGATTTAAAAAGGATAAACTCCCTGGATCATGTGTTCGTTTATGCACAACACATACAATTCGTGAATCCACGCAGTTGTCCTACTAAAACAGTGTAAGTGACAAAGTGAAAAAAAACTGAGAACAGTTTGGAATTAATCACTGTTCAAATGATAGCTTGGTCAACATGTTTCTGCCTGCCTTCAATGGATATAAGAACCCTGGCATTCTTCAGGACCATATCAATTAATGTCACTGCATCAAAAAACCTAATCCAAGTAGATATAAATCAGATACATACAGTCTCCGTGTTGCTTCTAAGAACCACGATGAGCATGTGGAAAGTACTGCATCTGAAAAAGAGAACATAATATCTAGTATCTCTCCAACTCTATCTGCTGTCTCCCCCACCCTTCCACATAGCTATCAATAATTTTCCTTAAGAAAAATATCTCTCACAAGTGCTTACCATTGCTCCTCAGTGGTTATACCTCAGCTCACTCGGCTCCAGCTCGATTGGATGAGAATGTTTTTTAAGACCAGTGTTGCGGTCCGAAGAAGATTCAGGTTGTTCCTCTTTGTCGGCGCTTTGGACGGTTTGCCTTCACCTCCATCCCAGCCTCGATAGTGCCAGGAGGCACCGACGGATAGGTAGGCGGGCTGACCCAACTCTTTCACTATACGGAGCCTTTCTTTATATAGAAACTGTTCTCCTAACAAAATTCAGCTTTTACTAAACGGAGTTTTGTTTCCCACAGAAACTGTCCTTTTAATTTAATTTATTTAATTGTGGGTTTATATAGCGCTAGGAATCGACTCCCGGAGGAGTATCTCCACGCTTCGACCGCTGGGGAACCCGTCCTGGCTCACCCTGAGAGATGGTCCCAGATGGGTATCTCTAAGGTGCGACCAAGCATCCCCGGCGATCTGGGGGGGCCGTTGTGAAGATGAGGCAAGCTGATGCCCAGAGTTGCCGCGTGTGGTCTCTGACTAGAGTAGGCACCGAGGCGAGAATTATCGAGTCCGCTGACCCTGGTCCACGACCCTGCCGCGTCGGGAATCGAACCCTGGTCCCGGGCCGTTCTCTGCTTACGGGTCTGCCGCCTCTAACCAGTGAGCCACACTTCTCCACAAATTTAACAAAATCTAACATGCCCGCAAGAGCCAGGTCATTAAATGGAGCCTTGCTTTACGTAGAAATTGCTTTTTTAATAGAATTCAGCATGCCCGCAAGAGCCAGGCGGGTCGACCCGACTCTTTTACTAACCGGAGCCTTGCTTCCTACAGATACTGTTCTCTAAATATAATCTAGCACGCCCGCAAGAGCCAGGTCCCATTGCTCGGGCAAAGTAGACTTAAATCCTTAGTCCTCCGCCCAGTGCTATGCAAATGCGGCGTAAAGTGAACAGCCCGTGCGACAACCATTACAATCAGCTGATTGTCCCTACTACATGACAGGACACACAGCGCAGAACTGGTACGCTTAATCAGTCTATCATAAGCAGCCGAGTGTCCACATTACATGCAAGGACATACGGCGTAGAGTGAGCTATGTAATCATTTAGGGCAGATGTAGGTAGCCCCTTACCGGTCGGAATCGGCCGAAAATACCAATTTTCGGCCGTTTCCGACCGGTAAAGGGCTATGGAGATGTAGGGGCACAAAAAACGAACATTTTCGGTAATTTTACCGAATCGGTAAAATTACCATTCGGTAAAAATACCGAAAATGTATTTTGTGATGTAGGTAGCACTTCTAACAGTGCTACAGGGCCTTTAGAATTCGGTATTTACCATGCAATACAATTGCATGGTAAATTACGAATTCTTGTGTACATGCACATCTGTGCATGTACACCTGTGCCATGTGGCACACAGACATGCCCTAAGGGCATGTATGTGTGCCACATGGCGCAAACGCCAGTTACAGGGGTGCAACAGGGTGTCAAAGTGACACCCTGTCCCCCTTAGCAATTCGGTATTTTTACCGATTCGGTAAATACCGAATCGGTATTTGCTATTGAATCCTATGGGCTTCAAGGCCCATAGGATTCAATAGCAAATACCGATTCAGTATTTACCGAATCGGTAAATACCGAATCTTACCGATTCGGTAAAAAATACTGAGTTTTTACCTACATCTCATTTACCGATTCAGAAATACCGAATCGGTAAAATTCGGTATTTATGAATCGGTAAATGAGATTTACCTACATCTGGCCCTTAGCCTCTTTTTAAAAAAATCCTGACGAGACAATACATACAAGACATAATACAGACAACTTGCCGACTTCCTTTGTGGTGGTGGGGAGTGTGTTGACAGATGGCGTGCCTGTGCATATCCGTGCACAGTCACAATACGTAGATACAAGTAGCTGTATGTGCACGTTTTTAATTTGTTTCAAACAAGCTGAAAGTTTGAATTTTCCTCCGCAGAGCGGGGTCTCATCCAATCGAGCTGGAGCCGAGTGAGGTGAGGTATAACCACTGAGGAAATTAAAAGGACAGTTTCTGTGGAAAACAAAACTCCGTTTAGTAAAAGCTGAATTTTGTTAGGAGAACAGTTTCTATATAAAGAAAGGCTCCGTATAGTGAAAGAGTTGGGTCAGCCCGCCTACCTATCCGTCGGTGCCTCCTGGCACTATCGAGGCTGGGATGGAGGTGAAGGCAAACCGTCCAAAGCGCCGACAAAGAGGAACAACCTGAATCTTCTTCGGACCGCAACACTGGTCTTAAAAAACATTCTCATCCAATCGAGCTGGAGCCGAGTGAGGTGAGGTATAACCACTGAGGAGCAATGGTAAGCCCTTGTGAGAGATATTTTTCTTAAGGAAAATTATTGATAGCTATGTGGAAGGGTGGGGGAGACAGCAGATAGAGTTGGAGAGATACTAGATATTATGTTCTCTTTTTCAGATGCAGTACTTTCCACATGCTCATCGTGGTTCTTAGAAGCAACACGGAGACTGTATGTATCTGATTTATATCTACTTGGATTAGGTTTTTTGATGCAGTGACATTAATTGATATGGTCCTGAAGAATGCCAGGGTTCTTATATCCATTGAAGGCAGAAACATGTTGACCAAGCTATCATTTGAACAGTGATTAATTCCAAACTGTTCTCAGTTTTTTTCACTTTGTCACTTACACTGTTTTAGTAGGAAAACTGCGTGGATTCACGAATTGTATGTGTTGTGCATCAACGAACACATGATCCAGGGAGTTTATCCTTTTTAAATCACTTCACTCACACGCACTGCACTAATTGAGACTGAGGTTCCGTGAATTCTGAACCTGGGCCATAAAGGTCGTGGTTCTGTTACGATTTTGGTAACAGCGAACCGTAAACAGTGAGCTCAGCAAGTATGAGTGTTTTTGTCATGTTACACCGATGGATTCACTGTGTATTTGAAGATTTCGTTCTGAATCCTTGGGTTCCATTTTGTGCATGGCAGCCATTTTGTAGTTGCCCTCACATAGGCCGATGACTTTAGCTGACTCCTGTTTGACCTGAAGTGAACTGACCCTGCCGCCTGAAGCTAACCTTGCCAAACCAGTTTTTGCCCTTTAGCTGATCAAGATAGAGATCAAAGAGCAGGACATTGCTGAGTTTATGGTACATGCACACACCCTTCTATCTTCTTTCTCATCTGTCTCTGTTCCTTCTCTTTATGACCTGTTTACGATATGGGTTGTGGTCTTTTATTATGGGTTTGTTCAGCTTGTGTAAGAAGGAATGTTGGATTTTTTGTATGCTTGCAAAAGCTAGGACTGCCCCTTACTTTTGTGCTGAGTCATGTAGCCCTAAAACATATAAAGGGCCTCTGTCCTCTGTATTCCTCAGACTACCTCATTCAGTTGCTACGGCTTCTGTGTGACGTGGCCTCACTTAATTAAGTTTAATAAAAAAGTATTTTCATATTACAGCGTCTGTGCCAAGTTCTTTGTTATATTAGTAAGTATTCCCTGAGAATGAAGATTTTCCTTTCTTCAAATGGCGCAGCCAACGCGGGGCTCATCAGAGAAGTGGCTTTCTGTGGGAGTGATCTTGTCAGGAGACTGAAATCTACTGAGGAGGACAGAACAGGATTCTACTAATAAGGTACTCTGTGCACAGGGATTCTGGAGATTCTTTGATTCTGCAGCCCAGTATATTTCTGATCTTCCTGATTTTGATCCTCCACATGATGTCACTCCTGACTGAGAACCTTTTTGGCGTGAGTATTCTAAAAAGACCGTTAGGTCATGTAGAACTTGACAGTTAGAATTTGGATAACCTTTTGATTAGTAAAAGTAAGAGTTAAGTATAAGTGGGTCGCTCCCAGTCCTTTGTTCTTTGGTTCCTTAGTCTGGTTCTTAGTTTGATTTGTCCTTAGTTTTTATTTGAAGATTGCAATTTTCAAAAACCGAGGGTCTTGTATATTTACGAGTGTATCGATAGAGATAGCCCCTTGAAGTTTGAAGCTAGATTAGTGAGCTATAAGATGCCTGATCTTAGCAAATTTGGAGCTTTGTGTTGGCCAACTTTGTATACGTTTGGATTAGCCGGTTTCCCCTAAAGGGAATATCTAAATAGGTTTAGATTTAAAAACATATTTCTTCCTTGGTGATTTTGTATACCCAGGGAATTAAAATATGACATAATACAAACCAAGGATCCTTTGTTCTGCGCAGTTTTGTGAATGAAGATATGCAGAACGATTTTTTTGTGTTCTGCTAGCCAAAGCTAGTGAATTTAGTGTATTTTCGCTTCTTGGACATACATCAGTCTGTTGGGCTGTTTTTGCAGTCTTTTGAAACACAATTGAGAAGCGTTTCTTGTAAATATGACTTACAACTAGTATTTGCAAATGGTTTGGTTTAAGTACAGTCTGTGGGCTGTCCTTTGTTTCTGTCCTAAGTATTGATATGTGGGTTAAATGTGTGTTTAAATGTCTATGTGGTTTTCTCATTAGTGCAACTTTTGTAAGTGAATAGCGATGGCGCTATTCACGAAATGCATGGCGCGCAAAATGTCTAAATGTTTAAAATAATAAAATTAAAAATTCACATACACTAGGAATAAAGAAGCCTCAAAAACGAAAATGGTGTGTTTTGTAGGAAAACAAGCTTATAGTATTTTTTTCTTACAAATATTGCATCAGATATTAACAGGCAAACACTCTTCAGCTGAAGTAAAGTCTTGCTGAACTCAGAAGTATATTATAGAACATGCATTTATGTGTTTTCGTTTGAAAAAGACTGCCATTTGTGCTCATGTTACAATGCTGAGAGACAAGCTAAATAAACAGGAGTATTTACTTAGACACGGGTGAATACTTGCATTTCAGAATCAAAAGGTTCCAAAACTAAGGTTAAGGCATTCCAATTAAGGGTTTTTTCTCTTTAAGCATTTTTGTAAGCATATTCTGGGGTCTGTTGCTAAATAAAATTGTCCTTTTAAAAAAGAAAATAAGATAAAAAGTGGCGCAAACATTTTGTCATGTTTCAAGTTAGGCGTCTGTGCTTAGGCTTGTAAATGAGTGTGTCTAAAATGATAGGCAAGGGATGCAGCTTGCTCTTATATGTGGAATTATCAAAAATAATTGGGTTTATTAAAACAAATGATTAATTATGAAAAATATTTATTACAAATAAGTGCTACAAAATTCGTTTTTTACTATTCATGAAGCTTAATGCTCATACTATGACATCCTAGCATTAAAATGTAATTTAAGTTGTGCTATACCGCATAATGAGAACATTAACATATGAAATTTCACTTAGCGCAGGCGTAAAAAACTCATTTTTCTAAGGATTTACATGAGATATGACTAATGTCTAATCTCTGTAATGTGTAAAGAACATTCTGAGGATGATTAATATGTAAAACAATTGTAGGATATTTATTTTTAAGTGCCCCTAATATTATAGTCGAATTTGGGTAAAATAGACCATTTAAAACAGCATTCTTGCCATTTACAATAGCTTTAAAGTGCTTTAGGCTTCAGTAAATGCATACATTTAGGTATAATACAAATTTGCAGGTTGTCCCCATTTGGGTTTACTTTTAAATGGCCAGTGAGATCCAATTAAAGTTGCTGAAATGAGTACCATTGCAACAAGCATTTGTTCTAAAAACTGGTATGTGTGTTATTAGGTTCTGTGAATCATTCACAATAAATGCAGTAGGCCTTCTGTCTTTGTCAGCCTCAGAATGAGCAGAAACTGTGGGCTAGGAGAACAGGCTGCTCAAGTTGCGCTAAGATGCTATCTTTAGTTTTCCTGTAAACAATGGAGGAGGCTGTCATGTTCACATTTGTGACCTTTTAAATTCGAGCCTTGTCTCTGTGAAATGCAGAATGACCTTGCTAAACAGGCCTCTGAAAGGTGGGATTTCTGGTTTCTCCATAAGAACATCAACAAAATTAAAGAACTTAATTCCAAAGGGAAATATAAAAAAGGTTTCTTTAAAAGTCCCACCATCATGACATTTGTATTTCTGCTCTAAAAAATAATGTCTGCTAGTCGCTTTTATTTGACAGAAAACGAAGTGTTGCATTAAGTCTTAGACAAAGAAATAAGATGCAGCCTTTTACTAAAATTTTGAAGCCTACATGAATAAGTAAGAACAATTTGCCAATTGAGAAGTATTTTTCAAAGTGAAAATTGTTGCACAAAGCTAACATGGAGTGTCAGTGAAAGAATTGTACTTTTGGAAAGTTAAAAGGGCTTCATGTTGCAAGGTGACTGACAAGATGGTAACAGTTAAGTAATGGAAATTTATTTTTGTGTTTGTTAATGTGTATCATGTTTTGTCTCCTGCTTAAAAGTTATAATTGATGTCTGTTTATTATGAGAAATGTCTCTCTTTTGTGTGCTGTGTATTTTTTCTTTTTGCTTCTGCTCACAGATCATTCATGGATTGCTCTGGGGGATTTTAAGCCTAACAAGACACGTGAGTTTGGTTGGTTGAAATGAGAAGGTTTTTTTGGCGTAACTCCTTTGGAAAGAAATGTCCATGCGTTTTTCATATTTGTGTATTTGGTTCTATCATGAATTGTTCTTGCTGGTTCTGTGTGTCTGAAAGTTGTATTTGACAGCAGATATCCACTAATTCGTGATCTACTGTCAAAAAGGAGGGTAACGATTTTTAAACCTGACACGGTATTATGCGTCACCGCTCATTTATATATGCCATTGTTTTACAGCGAGTATATCTGATGGCTTGACATGTCCGTTTTGTGCGTTTTTTGCATGTTTTATGTTTTATGTTGCTGCTTATGATACTATTACAAGTTTACCTGTGTTGTCAAGGGATATACATGACGATGTGTATCCTGCAAACAGTTGGGTAGATTTGCTTTCACACTAAATTTCACAGAAAGACAGACAACACTTCATCAGTGTATGTCAAATTTGGCTTTAATGGTATTTGAAGGAAAATAAAAAGATATACAGGAAACAAGGTTTCACCTACAGTCACATTACTGCCCCCTTTCCTGTAAGGAACAGGCAGCCCTAAAATTATGTATCCTGATTGGACGTAAGGATAAATTATAGATTTGTGACTCTTGTACATGGTGACCTAATTTCTATATTACATTAGTCAGTTTTATTCTGCTTCCTAAGTAATATATGGCTTTGTACCGTAAAAGAAACCAGGTTTCATTTTTCCCTGAAGAAGGAACTGGAACATTAGATGAGATTACCCTATACGGTGTAGCGGCCAGCGGTAGAGTTAAATTTGTATACTATTGTGATTTTTTTGTGTATCACCCATACTCTTGGTATTGTGTCACATGCCTGACTATCACCCAAGCGCATCGTGCCTAGTCATTGGGGATTTTAGCTGTGTCCTAGTCCCATTTCTCTTTTCCGTATTCCTTTCACCGGTCAGCTTTTATTATTATTAGTGTATTGTTCAGGTTCACACTTTCAGATTGCAGTAATGTACCATGGACCCCCATCTTATGTATAATTTCCTTTTGCATAACCAGACTGTTTTCCCCGATAATCTGCATTATGCGATTTTTCTTTTGAGATGTTCTAGATGAGGAATTTAGGAACACCTATATGTAATCATTGAGATAAAATGTGAAAACAAATTCCTAAGCACACACAATATCACATTTGACACATAGTACTATAATCGTTAGTTCGGTCTGTATGATCCTGGAAATTATTCTGTAATTCTTCTGATGAGAGCAATTTTCTCTTTATTGCTCAAACAATGTCACGCCAGCCGACACGTGTTTCGTCAGAGTTCAGATTGCTCTGACTCTTCAGGGCTTAATTTCAATGAAGGCGTATATTGTACTTCCACTTAACCGGTGATAATTCCAACCCGGTAAGGGTGTCTGAATGGTTTCTTCCAGTGCCAAAGTCGCACTTCTGTCTTGATAAAACTTCTTAAAACAAAGGGTTACTCTGCAACTTAGTTCGCCGTGATTACAGAGCCCCACGAACCCGGAACAAATCTTGTGTTCAATAATATCAAACTGTTACGCAAATACCATCTCAGCGCGCTCAATCATGATAGTTTTTCGTGATTACATTCAAAAACGTCCAAATATTCCTGGACTTTCTAACTCGTAGAGCCGAGAGTCCGGCGTCTAACGTCACACTGCAATGGTGTGGAAAGAATAAGGCGATGCCACTATGTGTGAGGACATCCATTCAGATAGAATTCCCATGTCGCTATCTACCCTTAGATGATGGAGGATATACTCTCACACGAAAACCCAATTGAAAAGCCTAGAGGCACTGTTTTGCCTACTGCCTTTATATTTGTATTGCTTTTTGAGAATGACAGTGTATTCTAGACCAAAATTGTCCCATGGAGTATGGCCACTCCTTTGAAGATTGCAGGCCACCTGTTTTCAGTCCTTTTGTTATACAATGAACTGTTTAAAGCATCGCACTTGCTTCATCAGAAGGCGTTCAACATCAGAAAAGAAGGAGGAGCTGTTTTTGCCACGGAACCAGAATTTCAGTGCAAAAGAGCGCCTGTCATGTGCTGGTTAACCTCTGACAGTGTGCAGTCCCTTGAGCCCCTTGGCCTGAGTTTTGGCCACGCACCGAGCGCCTGTCATGTGCTGGTTAACCTCTGACAGTGTGCAGTCCCTTGAGCCCCTTGGCCTAAGTTTTGGCCACGCATCCCCCCTTTTTCCTTTGCTCCAACGGAAGTGCAGTGCACCGGAGGATCCAAGATTGGCAAAAGGCACTACATTCTTGTGCCCATGAAAGAGCAGCCTGAGCGTCCTCTGACACTGAATGATGAGTGTTGGAGCCTGAGAATGGTCCCGGGTCTGCACGAGATGATCTGTGCCCATGACCAATAAAGAGCACAATATCTGTAGTGTCTGCCGCAGAGGAGAGATACTGGTGCACTGCATTGAGACATTGAGACGTTTAAGTGAGCATTGAGTGTTTGCCAGGAGGGCACTCCAACGGATACAGAGAAGCACCATTTACATGAAAGGCTTGAATGAAGAGGCCCATGCGGAGGAAAACAACAAAAGAAGATTTGATGGACAATAGAAGCCTGCCAGAGAGGCTTTTTGAATGGACTCTGGGAATAGTTGGTTTCACAAGTGGTTTCCGTGCGATTGCATATAATAGGTGTTAGGAGGCTGATTGTTTTGCTGGCATTGTTTTAAAGTACTATTCTGTTTAGTAAAAGCAGAATAAAGTCCATTCCCGGTGGAAGAGTATCCCCTTTTCACCTCAGAGCATTAATGAAGGTCACCACTGTTTCACTTGAACATACAATAAATTACTGAAATGCATAGGAAGCCCTAAAAATGTTACTAGATAATTTTAGGATTTGCCTTTTTTTTTGCTTAAGGTTGTGAAAAATTATAATTTCGTTTGTAATAGTGGTCACTACTTTCTCCTGTTGTCTATATGTTCTTAATAACGTGTTTTCTAGTGTTTTTTTAAACATGACGTCTTTTATGGGTGGGATTATTTTTTTCTACTCAAATGACATCTGTACCCACCTCCCAACCTATGTCTCTTCCTACTACTACTTCTTTGCATTCTTTCCATATTTTACCTGAACATGGACTAGTTAGGAGGTCAGAGTTTACTGATAATTACTTTTGTATAGTTTCTACATCAACACCAGTTAGTAGTGAACATCACTAATTGTTGGGTGTGTGGTCTTATGCCACATACTACAGATAGAGGTATTCCCTATTGTCCTGCCATATGCGGCCTTTGTACTACTACGTGTGTAAGGAGACCTGTCCCGAGAGAGTTGCTAAGTAATAGGATTATGCTCCAGCAACATCTTGATGATCTGATGAATATAGACCTGGATTCAGATTGACGTGAGTTTAGGTTATTACCTTTGTAAGGGCAAAAGGACGGTCTGAGGTTCCGTGAATTCAGAACCTGGGCCATAAAGGTCGTGGTTCTGTTACGATTTTGGTAACAGCGAACCGTAAACAGTGAGCTCAGCAAGTATGAGTGTTTTTGTCATGTTACACCGATGGATTCACGGTGTATTTGAAGATTTCGTTCTGAATCCTTGTTTTTCATTTTGTGCATGGCAGCCATTTTGTAGTTGCCCTCACATAGGCCGATGACTTTAGCTGACTCCTGTTTGACCTAAAGTGAACTGACCCCGCCGCCTGAAGCTAACCTTGCCAAACCAGTTTTCGCCCTTTAGCTGATCAAGATAGAGATCAAAGAGCAGGACATTGCTGAGTTTATGGTACATGCACACACCCTTCTATCTTCTTTCTCATCTGTCTCTGTTCCTTCTCTTTATGACCTGTTTACGATATGGGTTGTGGTCTTTTATTATGGGTTTGTTCAGCTTGTGTAAGAAGGAATGTTGGATTTTTTGCATGCTTGCAAAAGCTAGGACTGCCCCTTACTTTTGTGCTGAGTCATGTAGCCCTAAAACATATAAAGGGCCTCTGTCCTCTGTATTCCTCAGACTACCTCATTCAGTTGCTACGGCTTCTGTGTGACGTGGCCTCACTTAATTAAGTTTAATAAAAATGTCTTTTCATATTACAGCTTCTGTGCCAAGTTCTTTGTTATCTTAGTAAGTATTCCCTGAGAATGAAGATTTTCCTTTCTTCAAGACAATGAATATATGTCTGATTTAGCACACTACACAGATCTTTGGTTCAGTTGTTTTTTTCCTTCAGATAGAATCATCAGAAGGATACGGTACATCACGCAATGGTTTTCTCTGATTTATAAGAGAGCCTTAGTGGGTACTGTTTGGTTCCCAAATGATGACACTGGGCACGATACTGTGTAGTGATGGGATACCTTAATATCCTGGTATGATTCTTAGTTGTAGCCTTCCCCTTCTTACACACTTGTGGTGTTGGAGAGAGAATATTTATCTCTCTGTTTAGATGTACATTGTTCTTAGAGTACATTGGCAATAGTCTTCAGGATTCCGTTTTGTGTAGCAGTTTGTACGGAATGGGGATTGAATCCTGTTGAGACTTTAAACTTCCCTCGGACCCTCCCTTGTGGTATTAATATAAATAAATAAACAAAAACAATACAATACAATCTGAGAATAGGTTACCACCCCATCCGAGGGTATACCATGTGTCTAAGGAGAATAAATACACTTAAAAAAGACCAGGGGGCATATTTATGAAAAATCACGCAGTGCATCACAGCAAGTCACCTTGCTGTGCTACACTGACTGATAGTGAAAGGGCAGGGATGCGTCATATTTAACATAATATGGCGCATTCCTGTCTTTTCCTTGTGCTGGTGCACAACGTGCTAGCTAGCACCAATGCAGGTACCCTTGCACCATGGTGCAAGGGTGCCTGCATTGTAGGCAGGATTGTTTTTGTGCAGGGAACTGTTCACGCATCTAAAATCATGACGGATTCTTTTTGTTTCATCTTGAGGATAAACATTTTGGGACATTACGAGCATAGAAATGAATTCACCTAACTGCGATTTTTCGCTTTATGCAATGGTGCTGACTTAATTTACTGTTGTTATTGTTCATAATTAATGACGTTAGTAACATGTTTTTATTTAAACATCTGAACTGAGGTGCAGGATGTAACATCGTAAGGGTGGGCGGGGAAAACATGCGTGAGTATTGTTATGTAAAAAGCGGCAATGTCTTTTGTGGGACAATGGTTTTGGTTCACCAAAGTAGAGCATTGTGGGGCTTGCAGTATAGGAGGCATGAGGATAGATGGGAGGGGCGAGTGAGCTTGCATAAATGGTAACAGCTGAGAGTAAGCCCGGAGTAGGCTTTTTGAAAAATGAGGAGTACGAACAGGTCATGCACCACAGGTATGTGAGGGGGTCTAAAGGGTTTTGGTTTAACGTAAGGCTAACTGCGAATCCAAACAGCGGGTGAAACAATTTCACGTAGCGGGTTAATTAGTCCAATTGAGCAGTGGCTGGGACAGCAGAGCAGTAGGCTTTTATAATATGTTGGACATCTAGCGGGAAAGCAGTGAGGGAAACATGTTTGAAGATACTGAAATGGTGAGCAGGATGCAACAACTACAATGTCAATTGTTTGTTTTAAAAGTTGAAACCTTTAGATTAAAGTCATTGTTTATTTTGTAGTTAACCCCTGACGAAGAGCGAAGATGACGCTCGAAATGCATTGGGAATTAATAATACTACTGAGGATGTAACATGTATTGGTCCTGCTGTCGTGAAAAGGCCTGGATGGGCATACCTTCAGCATCAGACTAGTTATACATTGAAAGGATTTCATGTGATGAAATGGATTGAAACTTTAAAAACATTGGAATATCTTGAATAAAAAGACGTAAACGAATAAGAAGTGTGGCAAATGGTTCATACCAAGAACGTGCGAGGCCCCTCTAATTGACATATGTGACACAAGCTCAGGAAGCTGCTTTGAGCAGACCACTCCTGGGCCTCAGCTTCTCCTCCCAGCCTCCTACAAGCACCTCATTTACAACTCGTATGGGGCTGAAAGTGTGAGAATTACTTGAGGGCTAAAAGGTAAAACTGTGGGGGCGCTAAAATGCTTTACAATGGGCGTCCCACAGTGTCTCTGAATGGTGTCCTTGCATTTGGGACAGGAGGAAGTGTCCCCCTCCCCTAGGCCTCCTGACACCATCCCAGAGAGGCCATGGGGAGGGGGCCCCTCCCATGGACCCTAATTGGAAGGAGACACCTTGCTTTCAGTTCTATAGGCAGGGAAACAAAATGACACACCACCAGTGCGGGGCCCCATGCTGTTGGGCTCGGTGCGAGGCCCTGGGCAGCTGCTCACACTGCCCATGCCTCGCGCCGGCCCTGCTTAAAGATGTGTGGCTTTGGGTGGCATCCTCCTAACCGCCAGTGGTGCAAGTAAGAGGCAGATACCGCGCACACCTTGTTAAATATGGAAAACGCTTCTCTCCACTTCCAAGGAAAGCCTGCACTCAGTTCGTGTAAAATACCATTTAATCACTGGCAGCGCATGTTTCTACAGGAACACGTTTCGGCTGTCACAGCAGCCTTCATCAACCTGAATTTGCACCATCTTAGTAGTCACACACACATATATTACCTTATTTTAATATTTTACATTTATTTTATATTTTACATTAATTTTACATGTATTAGTGTGAGTATATATATATATAGATATATGTTTACATATTAATAAATTTAAAATATAAAGAATGTATATAGGGTAAAATAACTATTTTTATTAAATATATATCTTTCATAGTAATATAATTAAAATACAAAAAAATATCATTCAAAAGAAATATTGTTTATGAATTATATATATATGTGTATATATATATACATATATATATATATATATATATATATATATATATATATATATATATATATATATATATATATATATATATTAACTCCCAAATGCCTGAAGCTTCAGGAGGCACACGACAGTCCTCCGCCCTCCGGAGGGCGGAGGACTGTCGTGTGCCTCCTGACGCTTCAGGCATTTGGGAGTTAATATATATATATATATATATATATATATATATATATATATATATATATATATATATATATATATATATATATATATAAAAAAAAATCAACCCTTTCTCTTCCTTCTGGTATCCCAGAGATGCTCAGATTATTGCGGTGTTGGCGATTCTCCAAATGTTCTATCTTGGATTGGACCAAAGCATTTCAACTCTCATGACCTCTAATTGTCCTAGCTGAGGCCGTTCCACTGCCAACCTCTTCAGTGCCTGCGACTCATTGCAGAAGCTCGACCACCTGTGTGACAAGTAATGTAACCTTCCAAGTCACCTTGACCAAAGACTGTTGTAACCGCTGATTATCAGCTCTCACTTGAGCATAGTGTTGCAGTGCTTCTGATTGTTGGACCTGCATAAGCTGCATAATCATATATACTGATGGTTCAGACTTTGTCTGAAGCATAGGAGTGGTAGCTGGAAGAGCAAGTGTAGAGTGGTCCCATAGGGTACCTCCAGGGAGTTGATTGCGGTTTCCAGAATAGGGCTAACATCAGGACTGAGAGAAGTGTTAGATTGACATGCCTCATCAGTGATTGAGCCAGACCATTGATTTCCCTCCCCTGGGGAAGCTTGGCTCATCGGAATCTTGGTGATCGGCTGAGATGTTTGGTTTTGGAAGTAAATCGTATACAGGATTTCTTTTAAGATTGCTTTCAGTTCGGGTAACAGCCTGATTGCCATGCTGAGAGCTTCCATGGATATCAATGCCTTTTTTAGCTTTGCCACAGCCTCTCTGAGCCAGCTGCTTTCCTTGCTTTATAACCTTGATCCGAATGGAGTGCTTTAATTCATCAACATTCCCAAGTTAATTACTCTATGTAGCTCAATTCACAAAAAGTCCATAGGCAATTTTATATGTATCCAATGAATGCATTTCATTTCACAATGTTCTCTTCATAACTCCAGATCACACCATAATAATCAATGTCAGCCGACTCGTTCCATCCATTAGGGACATCATCAGGGCTTAAAACATTATTATTCGCAGTTAGCTTCTAACCGGATACCCTTCCTGGCAGCATCCTGTCCTTTCAATTGTATGTGTGATCTTTCAGTTCCTCTGTTCATTTTAAAATGAAGTCCATCTGGTCGGTGCGATCCTTCCCTCCACTGAGAGTGAAGTGCGTCCTAAACAATTGGAAATTGTTGCCAGGTTATACACCTGTGCGCCCAATTCTTGCCCGCACCACTGGACGTTGTGTTTGAGCTTTCCTTGCTTACCCTGGAACCCCTCAGCTGAATTAGGTGCAGTGCGAAGTTTCGCAGAACCCTCCTCAATAGTGTTGGTATCAATCTGAGCAAGTGCATTGCCTGAGTGGTGATTATTATCTTAAGTAATTGGAATAGCTGAGGTGGCTGCTCTGCTGCTGTGCCTGGAAGCCGCCACTTGCCGGAGTAGTGCTTCAGGAGGGGAGGTAACTGCCACTGCTGCTGGAAGTCCTTCAATCTCAGTCGTAGTCTGAATGACCCCCTCAACAAGGAAGGGCTGAACAGCAGCACGCTGTGTCCTATACACTTCAGCTGCAGGAAAAGCAGGGGAATGGGAGTGAGAGTCAAACAAAACAGAAGAGTTACCTTGTTGCAGCTGATAGAATGTTGCAGGATGTCACCAGGAGCAAGTAGGCCAGCAAGGAAGATGAGCCCAGCTCCCCTGTTCCGACCACATTGATTAGTCGTTCGGCAATCGGCGATACTCTGCCGGGGGCTAATGCATCCCCATGTATTTTTTGGGCAGACTGAACTGGTAGCGGTGTCAGACTGCAGCACCTTGAGAATAGGGTGACCAACTTTAGAGGAGGACACCTCTCATCTGTAATCCAGGAACTGATCGTGGAGTGCTGAGCCGCAGCTGTAGCTGTTGCTGCAGAGCGAGAACACAGGCCTCCACAGGGTGCGCTCGCCTTGGTAGGTGCCATAGTGCTTGAGGCGCTTAGTTGAATGGTCTGGAGAAGACGCAGGTGCCTGGGGAGGCAAAGCTGTCTTGAAGCCCCAACAATGAAGCAGCCACATCAGGTGTTCTCCTCGCTTTGGAAAAATAAAGTCCTGAAGAGCCACACAGTGAGCAGGGTGGGGCAGGTAGCAGGGTACCCAGGAGAGAGTACTCACCGCGGCGGCATCAACACCACATCTTTTTCCCCAAACATGACTCTGCAATTTATTGTCAAGCTATTCATGAAAGCTTTCCCGGATCTGGCAGATTGGGATATGGACTCTCAAATCCATCGTGCACACCGTCTTCTGCTAACTTGGAATCCAACTAATACAGATCAAATATATACTCGTCCAATCCTGATCTTTGTAGGTAATATCTTGCTAATGCAGGCAATCTCTTTGAAAGATCAGCCTGCTGCACCAGTTGTTATTGACTCAATGTCTGTGTTCGCTCAGTCAGACCTCTGTAAACTTACTATGAATCGGCGTCAGATGACTGACCCATTAAAAGCTGTCGGGGTACAGGTCTTTCTTCAAGAACCTGCTAGACTCAAGATCATTAAGAACGGTCAGTCACAGTTTTTGCCATTCTGAGTTACATACTTCACAAGTTCTCAGCCAATGACGGGGACTGCCCCCTCCTACCTGATTCAAAACAGCTTTAGCTTGAATGTTACTTCTCCTAATTCATGTTTAATGCCCTGATCTTGTTTATGTAACCCTTTGTCTTCTTTCTCGGGCCTGTATCTTTTGTTTGGTTTGTGGTTGGAGGGAAGTGGCGGTAGTGGTACAAAGGTAAAGACCTGACAGTGCTGTCCTTTCAACTGGCAGCCTAGGGGTGGTATGATTCTTTCCACCTGGATACAGGGGGAGCACTATTAAGGTGTGGGGGTGATGTTTTGTTCTAAGCCGGATGCATGTTCAGACACTTTACTCTGAGTGGAGTGTGTTGAGTTGCGTGGGAAAATTAGTCAGAAAGTTCATAAGGTTCTATTTGAGTGGGCATCTTGCCACGATATCTGCCAGTATCTGGGACATTGATATAGGATGGGCACAATTGGTATTACTTGTTTGCTACAATGGCTAGGCAGAAAGTAATGTGTTGCAATGTTGCAGGCCTCAGTTGTCCTCTTAAGTGAAAACTAGTGAGGGAGGAGATACGGATTTGTATATGCATCATATGTACTAAGATTTACTGACCATGCAAATGCTATGCAATTACCTGTACCACCATTAGCGAAATGGCTGACTGCTATGTAAAAGGCAATAAAAACTATTTAAAAAACTAGTAAGGGAGGACACAGTATTATATAAGCCACAATTGTTGTGTTTAACGGAGATGTAGTTGGCATATAAGGACCGCTCACTATTGAAACATCTTGGCTATAATATTATCATAGGCACTTCCCAGTCTGTATCAATTTGTGGGGTTACTATATTGTCTGCTAGGCAGGCTGAGTGTAAGGTCCTTAAAACTGCTGCTGCTGCTCCTAGAAGGAGGTGGGCAATGGCCCAGCTTCGAATTCATGGTCAGCAATACGTTCTCTGCACGGTATATGGTTGAAACACAGATGAACCTGGGATGTTTGACCAGCTCAGCTTAGAGCTGTTAGATTGGGTTGGGGATTTAATACTAATGGGTGATTTTAATTGTATAATGGCTTATGGGATAGATTCTACCAATCACTCTGCTCACCCCTGCATGGCCAAAACAAGTGCCTCTATTTAAGAATTATTCAATTGCATGGTTTGGTTGGAGGGCTTCCTACCCTCTTAGGCCAGGGTATACTTTTTACACCTCCCCTCACAAGCACTACTCCAGAATGTATATGATTTTTGCTGGTTCACTGCTAGTTTAAGACACTGAACTGGAAGTTTGCCCCAAGATCATTTCAGACCATAATCCAGTACTGTTTACACTCCCATTAAATACAAGCAGAAGGGAAATACGCCAGTTCTTGTTTCCTCTGTATATTCTGTCCAACACGGCTTATTTACCCATCTATCTAGGCTACTCAGAGAGTTTTGATTGTCAAATTCTGGAACAGTTTCTCCACACATTGTGTGGTGGGACGCCATGAAGGTATTTATATGTGGGGCACCCCACAGTTTATTCTTTATAATAATATGCCAGGTAAAAGGAGGGAGTAATCAAATTGCATCAACAAATAAGGGAGTTAGAGCTTTACCGTGCCAAAGCAATCTTAGGAACCCGGGGAGCTAGCTGTCTATCTCGAGTTAGTAGCAAGCCGGTGTCTCTTAGATCGGGGATTTAGGGAAAGGGTTACTGCCAACTATCATAAAAACAAAACACTCCAATATGACTATGGCGCAAGTGTTGGTGAAATACTAGCCAATCAGATTTCTAAGAGAATCCAGGTGCGTAATTCAAAACATTAAAGGCAATGACATAGCTATTCATACTAGCCCTCAGGCTATTGCTGAGAGTGTTACTGATTTTTATAAGGATATCTACAGCCAGTCTCAACCAATTATTCAACCGGGTCTCTTGGAATATTTACAGGGATGTTTTCTACCCCATTTAGAAGATAATCAGGTGTTGGCTGTTTACAGGGAGTCATTTCCATGTCTGAGATTGAGGCCGTAATTAGGGCCCTGCGATCTAGAAAGGCAGCCGGGTAAGATACTATTCTACTTGAATTTTATAAAATATTCATCGATATGCTTCTCCCGGAGTTCATGCATCTGGTAGATTACATTGCATGGGGTGGAGAGATTCCGACCTTATGGATTCTTACTATTATTGCTGTATTTTAATCCCCTGGCTGCGGGGCACATTCCCCTACTGTGCTGGGGGAGGGGGGGGGTGCGCACAGCGCCCCGGTGTGCTCGTCATGAGCCACGGTTCTCGAGTGCTCATGACGAGCTGTGCTCGTCACGACCACGCCCATTTAATGGAACGCTCAGCACAGCAGGGGAATTATCCCCGCGTGTGAGCGTTCCAACGGTCATGACGAGCTCAGCTCGTCATAAGCACACGGGAACCGTGGCTCATGACGAGCTGAGCTCGTCATGAGCATGGGAGGGGTTAAAAGAAATACAAGCCACCAAAGGACAGAGGTTCTTATCAGCCTATCTTCCTGATTACTTCTTGATGCAAAAATATTAGTCTCTCAACTTCCCCCATTAGTCCAGTATTTGGTTTCACTGGAACACCACACCTTCAAGCCTGGTAGCGATACTACGAGTCACATAAACTCAGCAATAGCTGTGTTTGACGTTGCGGAAAGGTTGAGAAAAAGAGTCAGCATGACTGTATTGAACATTGAGAAGGCTATTGACTGGGTCAAATGGAAATTTCTGTGCGCAACTATGAGAGTTCTTGGAATCGGTGGAAGATTCATTAAGTGGCCACAATCTCTCTAACAATCCTATTGATAAACTAGTTAATGGTGGGAATAGCTATTCACCATTCAGGATTTTTAGGGTAACCTGATAGGGATGCCCACTCTCCCTTCTTTTGTTCGTCCTCTATAGCGAGCCTTATTTAAGGTCCCTCTTACTCAACCCAGGGATACATCTAGTGATTTGAGCTCAAAATGACAGCTTACACTGATGCTGTGGCCGTTTTTAAGTCAAATCCACTTGCAACTATTGACTTAGTTTCAAATGAGGCCATTAGGTTCGGAACCTTCTCCGGGTATAAATTAAATCTAACTAAAACATGCATATTACTGAATTTGTTTAATCAGTGAATCCAATCCTGGAGACAGTAATCAATGGCTACTTACTTAGGCGTCAGGATGGTAGCCAAGTGGATGGTATTTTTAAACTGAACTGTGAGCCACTCCTGCAGTCAGTCATTGCTAAGTTGTGCTTATGGAATCGACTCCCAATCAGTATATTAGACCACTGTAACATCATGAAAATGAATGTTTTACCTAAATTGTTATATTTATTCTGAAGCAATACCACTTCAGGTCCCAGGTTCAATCTTTCTTAAAACGCCTTGAGGGTGCTACTCTGGCAGCTTTATATGGAGTTACAGGAGGGCCAGGCACACTATTCATTTTTTGAAACTTTCTTACAAATGGGGTGTGGATTTCATGCTTTACTTTTGGGCAGCTTTTCAGGTTGTATGTGAAATTTGCTTACGGAAAGTGACCTGGATCTGTCTATTCTGTGCTAGCAACTCACTCTGATGTCAGATGCTAGGTTCTTCTTTCATAGACGTTTAGATCCCAATTACTACAATAGGGTCTGGTTTAACATTATTAATGATATAAGTCGTATTTGGAGGGAAATATGCTTTAATTACGCATTACCTCCCTTGCATAAACATACACCACTTAGGGGGAACCCGCCATTTCCTTCTGTTTTTCACGATTCAGTTGTCAAAGCTTGGACAATGCTAGGGGTGAAGACTACTGGGCAGCTGTACAATAGTAATGGGTTCTGTTAATTTGCTTCTCTTCAGCCTTCTTTTGATCTTCCCCATCAATTTTTTTTAAATACTTACAGCTGTGTGATTTCTTTTTGCATGTGCATAAGGATTGGATCACTCTGGACGATGCTGGCATCTTTTCTCATCTATGCAGGCCACCGGAAAGGCTTCGATTAGTGCAGTATACCAGATTCTTGGTGCTTGTAGCATCAATGATAGTTCACTGCTGGCCTTCAAATGGAGTAGAATGCTCAATTTGTAAATTTTTGCAGATGAGATCGCGAGTGCTCTAGAGATTGTTGATTGTTCTGTTTATTCTGTTAGTATAAAGTTTGAGCGGCTCAAGACTATTTGTATGCATTATTAAACCCCTCAAAGGATTTCTAAATGGGCTACAAGCTATGGCTCGGGCTGTCCAAAGAGCGGATTCCCCACAGCAGATATAGTACATATGTTTGCCAGCTGTCCTGCGCTTCAGGAATTTCGGTCAGGGGTGGTTCCACTGCCAATATGCCGCTTTGTATATGATTTCCACTTTTCTATCTAGGGTGACATTATGTTGTCTTACAACATTGAAAGACACACAATTGATGGCCAGAATGCAGAACAAATTAAAACCATTCACCCCTAGTCAGAAGATCTGGGTTAAATATATCATTCTATTGCCCACCATGCCACCCCAGTTTGGACCTGGCCATATGCAAATCAGTCTTGACCCTGTGCCTCATGGGAACAATCCCTGGCATATTCCGCTGCTCTTATAATTTTACATTGTCTTTGTATTTTTTTGGAAAATAAATTTGTAAAGTTATTTTGTGATCATGACTTACTGAATAAAAATCTAATTAAAAAAAAATATTGTCTACAGGAAAAATTAACACTCACTGAGGAAACAGTCTGAAAGTGGCCATGTGAGCAAGACCATTAGTCGGTTGAAACTGGTCATGAGCTTTGTGCAGTAAATCCACACTACTTCCAGGTTGTGTCCTATGTTAGCGTTCAATTTTCCTGTTGACGATTTGCTAGCTGGTGCTCTCAACTGGCATTACGCTTCACCCCTCATGGGTTCAGGGCTCCAGGAGGAGCTGCTTCTGTTTTCAATATATATAACTATATTATATATTTATATAATATAAATATAAACACACACACATATATGTGTTTGTGTTCTTATATAAGTATATATTTATATAGTATTAAATATATTTCTTTCATTATATTAAAATTTTATAAGAAAATATTTAACAATTCTATGTTTTTGTCTATTTTTGGAAGCTATTCATGCAACTATATTTTTTTCTGATATTTTTTGCTCTCACCATTATAAATATAGGATCACGATATTTGGGTAAATTATATCTTAGACTCAATATTTATGTCAACTATATCGTTTACCACAATATTGTATCAGTGACCCCTCGTGGATCACCCTGAAAAATGTAGGAGCAGGTGTAAATATTACCAAATAGTTAGCGGCCAGAGGGTCAATCCATTATAAAAGAGGCCCATACAATACAACAAATTCAAACAAATGTGTAAACTGTAAATACTGACAACAAAGATATATGAATTATTGCAAGTGGTCCCATTCCATAAAGGTACACGTATGTACTTATTGATATCTACATAGCGCAAACCTAGCTAGAAAGCAGAGGAGAACTCTACATTGTATGCTGGGGGGGCTGGTTGATGATATACAATGATGTGTTCATTAAGTGAGGATTATTCAAATACATATCCAATGTAAACACAGGGAGATTAAACTATTTGCCCTTAATCACACAATATTGTACTAATTGCTGAAACCATGATTTAAACCTGGATCAAAAGGATCAAAAGGCAGTAGCTTTAGACAATGTCGGTTGGAAAAGCCTCTGACCGACATTGTGACTATGGTGCTCATTAGGATGGCGGACGGACCTGCGTCCGTCTGCCACCCTAGAGGAGGAGGGACCGTCCGCAGGGGCTGCGGCGGTCACTCCAGTGCAATTAGGATGTGACCGCCAGCCTGGCGGTCACATCCTCAATATTTAACATTGCGGCGGGTGCTGCCGCTTCGTGCACGCAAATGCAGGGGGGTACCATAGGTACCCCCCATGTGCACCCCCACCCCCCCAATCACCCTGGGGGCCCGCAACGGGCTACCAAAGAAATCACCGTATGCCTTTCCACGGCGGAGAATCCGCCGCGGAAAGGCATCTGTTTTCTGCCATCCTAATATGGGTGGCGGTGTTTGATAGACACCGCCAGCCATGTTAGAGCTTTTCTGCCGCGGTCGGAAGGCGACCGCGGCGGAAAAGCTGCAGACCGATTTTGAGACCCACCGCCATCCTAATTTGGCGGTGGGTCTTTTGTGCCTCCACAGCGGTTTTCCCGCATCCTCCGGGCCGGCGGTGGCTTCCGCCGGCCCGGAGGATGCGGGAAAGCCGCGATCGTAATGTGCCCCCTAATGTCTGACCGCCGTATTATAATGACGGCAGTCGGAGTTTAAACCAGCCGGGGAATCTGACTCGGTTCCGACTGGCTCAAGGAAAGGCCTCATAATCCCTTAAGGATGGTGCGGCCACCATCGGGATTATGATGGCACTTTCTTACAGCAGTTCCATGTCGGCTTTTCCGGCATGGAACTGCTGCAGAAAGTGTCTTTTGGGGCCCCTAGCAGGGCCTCCTTTCCCCCTGACCCTCTGCAAGTGCCTCCCTTCACATCCCTGCACCGTGTGGCAGGCACCACAATGGGAGCTTGTGCTGCAGGCAGTTTCGAGCCGCTGCACAAGCTCCCATTGAAAAATGACATTTGCGACCGCCCCATGTGCAGTTGGATCCTAATTGCGGTGTCAAAACCACTGACCTGATGTCGATCAGTTCCCATTCTGCAGCAATGTCGGTCGAAAGCACCTCCAACCGACATCGTAACCAGGGCCTCAGCCACTTCTCCCTCACATTCCAACTCCTGAGAACCATTTAGTGTAGGTCTTAGAAATCAGGGAGCAGATTTACTACTTCTGGCACATCTCTGCTAATCAGCAGGGATGCGCTAGAAGAGTTGCAATGCATCTGTCCACCCATGCACCACCACTGATGCACCGCATTTACAATGCGGCGCACCGTGACGCACGGATGGGCAGATGCGTGTTGCATCCCCCGTCGGAAGGGCGGCGCATTGCTGGAGTTGCGTCGCAAGAGCGGTGCAGCACCAGCAAGCCGTTTTGACGCAGCATGGCCTTAAAAGTGACTGAGTGAATTCTTGTAGATTTCACTCAGCCACTTTTAGGAGGCGTTCCTGCCCCGGAACGCCCCCCCGTGCCAGAACGCCTACATGTGGCGCAGGGCTTTACAACGTGACGCATCTCCCAGATGCGTCACATTGTAAATACCCCGCAGCATGGCGCTGGCTTTGTGCTGCCGCTGCGTCAGAAAAGTGACGCAACAGTGGCGTAAAAGAGGCGCAAGGGGCTTGTAAATCTGCCCCCAGGTCTTTAGCTGGCAAAGGTATGTACCCTGTCCAAGTAGGGATCCTGATCCTAGTCAGAGTAAGTCACACCACAATCCTAAATTATCTTGTGCTCACCCCCTGGTAGCTTGGCACGGAGCAGGCAGGCTTAACTTGGAAGGCAATGTGTAAAGTATTTATGCAATAATTCATACAACAACACAGTAGATACACCACAAAATACTCCACTGAGTTTAGAAATATAGAGAATATTTATCTGAGTAAAACAAGATCTTAATGATCAAATCCGTCAAGTGGAAGTCAAGATATTTAGGGGCGCCGCGACCAGGGCGACTGACGCTGGACGCTGTCACAGTTCGATCCCCGGCTCCGGCAGCAGGGGTTTGCCCAGCACCATGCGACTCTGGCAATAGCTAGCTTAATCTTTCCAACAGCCCCCAGCGCCGAGATACCCCTTTGGGGGTGATTCGTGCGCTATACAAGTACTGGATTTACATTTACATTTGCAGAAATAAATGCAATAAAGCGCTTAGAAACAGGTAGCACTAACAGAGTTACTTCAGGTCGCAAGGGACTGGTGAAAATAACAATTTCAGCCCGACTGCAATAGATCGCAGGGTGGCTACAGGGACCCACTTGGGCCAGCTGAACACTGTACCTTGGTTCTTGGGGCGCAGTCCGCCCAGGAGGCTACCCGGCATCTGGCGTTGGTTCTAAGAGGCTGTGTGGCAAGGCTTCATGCTGCGTCACATCAGACTGGCAGAAACCCAGCTACAAAACCCACTTCTGAGCCCAAACCTTGGAGGGGGCCCTCAGGAATGGATAGGGATCATAGAAGGCAGTGTCCGGCAGTGCCAATAGAACTGCAAGAAGTCTTTTGTGTCCATGAGACTTCAGAAACAGGAGGCAAGCAAACAAGCCCTTGGAGATCACTTTGGAGAGAAGGCAGAGCCCAGCTGTCCTTCCAGCAGAGTCAGAGAGTAGCAGGCCACATGGCAACAAGCAGGTAGCGCTAACAAAGTTACTTCAGGTCACAAGGGACTGGTGAAAATCCAAAGATCAGGCCGACCGCAATACAGTGCGGGCTGACTACAGAGACCCACTTGGGCCAGCTGAACACAGTACCTTAGTTCTTGTGGCACATCTGCACGGCGAGGCTGTGTGTCATCTGGCGTTGGTTCTGAGAGGCCGTTCGGCGAGGCATCATGCTGCTTCTCATTGGACTTGGCAGAAACCCAGCTGCAAAACCCACGTCTGAGGCCCAGAACTTGGAGGGGGCCCTCATGCAAGTATAGGACTTACAGTAAGTAGAGTCTGGTAGTGATAATAGAACTGAACGAAGTCTTTTGTGCCCCTGAGATTTCAGAAACAGGAGGCAAGCTAACAAGTCCTTGGACAACACTTTGGAGGGAAGGCAGAGTACAGCTCTCCTTCCAGCAGAGTCAGAGAGCTGCAGGCCGCAGGGCAACAAGCAGGTAGCACTAACAAAGTTACTTCAGGTCGCAAGGGACTGGAGAAAGTTCAGTCCGACCGTGATAGAACGCAGGCTGGCTACAGGGACCCACTTGCGCCAGCTGAACACAGTTCCTTGGTTCTTTTAGTGCATTCTGCATGGCGAGGCTGTGCATCATCTGGCGGTGGTTCTGGGAGGCTGTGCAGTGAGGCTTCACGCTGCTTCACATCGTACTTGGTGGAAACTCAGCTGCAAAACTCCCTTCTGATGCCCAGAATTTGGAGGGGGGCCTCAGGCAAGGGTAGGACTCACAGAAGGCAGAGTCGAGCAGTGCCAATAGAACTGCAGGAAGTCATTTGTGTCCCTGAGACTTTAGAAACAGGAGAAGAGCTAACAAGCCCTTGGAGATCAATTTGGAGGGAAGGCAGAGTCCAGCTCTCCTTCCAGCAGAGGCAGAGAGCATCTAGCTGCAGGCCAACAAGCAGGGACACAGTCCTTCCAGAAAAACAGTCCAGTTGAGTCCTTTGAGCAGTTCTTCTGACAGAGATTCAGTGTAGGTCCGGAAATGTCTGATTTGATAGGGCCTTAGACCCAGCACATACACCCAAATGTGCCTTTGATGTGAGGGAAACTTCAAAGAGTAGTTGTGAAGTGCACCAGTATCCCTTTTAATCTCAGCGATCACTCCAGACTACCAGTGGGGGGTTATCAGTACTTTGTATGGGGTCAGGCCACTACCCTTTGAAGGGTAAAGGTGAGCCCCTTCCTCCCATCTGCCCAGGAAGACCCATTGGAACGCAGATGAATGCAGATGGGTGCTAAATCACACCCAGCCCTTTCCTGTTTCTGTCTAGAAGGAATGCACAAAGGGATCTGTCACCCAGCCCAGACGAGGATTGAAGACAGTCTGTAAGGGACACAGAGCTGTACAAGCAGAGAAATTTCCACTTTCTAAAAGTGTAATTTCTAAAATAGCAATGGTAAATCCGGCCATACCAGTAAAGAGGATTTATCATCACCATTCCAAAAATGTGAAACACGGAAAAGCTACTCCTTTCTGATCAGGAATGACAGCATAAAGGTATTTTAAGGGATTTCCAATTCTAGCCTGAGAGGAGCCGGTCTCATAGCAGTGAAAAACTAATTTAGCTGTTTGTCACAACCAGGACATGTAAACCATAGTAGTACATGTCCTGGCTTTTACTTACATAGTGCGCTGCCCTATGGGTTACCAAGGGCCTTCCTTACGGGTGACTTATTTGTAATAAAAGGGTAGTTTAAGGCTTGGCAAGTAGCTTATAATGCCATGTCGAAATGGCATTAAACTGCACACAGACAGGCACTGCAGTGGCAGGCCTGAGACAGGGTTAAGGGGCTACATATGTGGGTAGCGCAAACAGTGCTGCAGGCCCATTAGTGGCTTTTAATTTACACACCCTAGGCACATGGAGTGCACTTCAAGTCAAGTCCAAATCAGCTTTATTCTGTACAGTAAAAACACCATAAAAGCATGTACTTACAAAACAAACTATGATATTAAACATCATAATAATACTGCAGATTAAAATAGTATATACAATTGTTACTACGTGTAAGCTACATAAAGTGCATGACAGTAGTAATAAAACATCCATAGGGGGTTTGGAGCATAAGGATATAATTCATACCGATTAGTATAGCTGGTGATCATAAGTACATATTGATGTATATAAAAAGATTGAAAAACATAGAGATGTTTCTAAGGTTCATCATCCAAATTTTCGAATAACAGATCATCCAAATGTGTGTAATCTTTTCTTTTTCTGATTGCAGATTGCACATATCTGATGACAAAGCTTATGTTTTTCATATTTTCCAAACTACAAAGAAAGGTAAAAGCTTGTCTATAATTAAAAATCATATTTGATACAAAGAGAGGCTTTAAAAATGCTTTCCGGATATCCTTATAAAAACTACAGAACAACATAAAATGCAGCGTAGATTGAGTTGTTTTTCCATCGCAGGGGTAGTTCGGTAACTTGTGATACCATTCTTCCATGTTTGAGAATGATACTAAAAAGTGCAATGTGCCCAGCCTCAGCCTAGTCAGATAGAATCTATGTTGCGTGTTGCCTACCAGCACATTTGCATATCGCCATTGTCTAACCCAGGGTGGTGTGGAGTGGAAAAACGATGGATTTGGGCCCAGATCTTTTGACTGGGGTGAATGTGTGACATTGATCCACATTCTGTCCATCATTGTTGTGTTTGCAGTAACCGCTCTAAGTGTACTGGGGATGCTCAGACGTGAGTCCCAGGCACTCCACACCACTGGAAGCAAGCTAGCCGGGCTGATGAGAGGTGTTACCTCGAAACCGGGCCGGTCCTCGGATGCTTGTTTCCGTTCTGGGAAGGACATGGCTTTTGTAGTTCGGACTGGACTGCTCCCATGGGGCACAGGGTCAGCGCTGATTTGCATATCGCCATTGTCTAACCCAGGGTGGTGTGGAGTGGAAAAACGATGGATTTGGGCCCAGATCTTTTGACTGGGGTGAATGTGTGACATTGATCCACATTCTGTCCATCATTGTTGTGTTTGCAGTAACCGCTCTAAGTGTACTGGGGATGCTCAGACGTGAGTCCCAGGCACTCCACACCACTGGAAGCAAGCTAGCCGGGCTGATGAGAGGTGTTACCTCGAAACCGGGCCGGTCCTCGGATGCTTGTTTCCGTTCTGGGAAGGACATGGCTTTTGTAGTTCGGACTGGACTGTTCCCATGGGGCACAGGGTCAGCGCTGATTTGCATATCGCCATTGTCTAACCCAGGGTGGTGTGGAGTGGAAAAACGATGGATTTGGGCCCAGATCTTTTGACTGGGGTGAATGTGTGACATTGATCCACATTCTGTCCATCATTGTTGTGTTTGCAGTACCAGCACTAGGCATGATTGTAGACCCTTCATTATTGGACGTTCGCAGTAGGCAACAATGCTATTTTTTAAGGTAGCAACCCTGTACCTTTCTGTTTCTGTAATGCTTAAATATCAAGGGGCAGATTTATGAAGGCCTTGCGCCGCCGGTGCGTCATTTTTAACATGGGAAAAAGTGACACACCGGCGGCGCAAGGCCTTCATAAATCTGCCCCCAAGACTTTAGGTCTTTTTTACTGAGCTCCGTTATTGATGTTGGATTAATTTTATTCACGTCTATAGTACATTTTAATAGTTTCAAAATATATTCCAACCACGTTATTTTCCAGCTATGATTCAGGGTTAAACAATCCATTATTAGATCTTTAGTACATTTGGTTTCTTCTTTAACCCATAACCCTCGCCAGAGTGTCAACCCAGCCAAGTTTATCAGATCACTTAAATACGAGACTGACAATTCCTTATGTGCAATAAGATTCACAGTAGATCTTGGTACTGCCAATAATCTTTTGAAGAAATGATTTTCCAGGGTTTGTAGGGAGGCTATGTTCGCTCGTCCCCAAATAGCTGCCCCGTAACAAACGCCTGAAATAAAATTACTTCAGTATAATGTTAGAATTTTTCGTATTGGTTTGTTACCTAGCTTCGCCAAAAATCTAAAAATACTCTCAGTGCATCTTAAAAATTTCATATTGCACAGTTCTATATGAGTATTCCAGAAGTCTTTCCTGTTAAAAAGCATTCCCAAATATGAAAAAGTTGAAATCCTCTCAATAGGGGTCCCGCCTACATGATGCTGTCTAGACTTCGGTCTAGTACTCCCGCATGTCATGAGAAATGTTTTCTTTAGGTTTAACTGTAAATCTATATTGGTCATAAACAGTGCAAAATTTTCTATAAGGAGTTGCAATCCATTTGCTGTTCTGGACTTTAACACTGCATCGTCTGCATATAATAAAACAGGCATAGAACGTATTCCAATTTTTGGGGCATCTGCATTTAAAGTTTGTAAAAGAGGGTCAACATTGCTAATATAAAGGGAAAATAAAAGTGGTGCTAGCACACATCCTTGTCTAATACCAGGCATAACTCTGAAGACTGATGTACATTCTCCCATTTTCCCATAACGAACCTTAGAAGTTAAAAGATTATAAATCTGGGAGAGGTATGCTATAATGTCTATCAGTGCCCCTAGTTCTTTCAGTATTTGCCAAAGTTTATGGTGATTAACTAAATCAAAAGCGCTTGTAAGATTGACAAAACATAAGTGCAGTGCCCCTTCCTTTGCTAATGTATATTTTCCTATTAATAAGTCTAGATTCAAACATTGCTCTACTGTCCCTACACCCATTCGGAACCCATACTGGGCCTCTGTTAGGATATTTTGCTCACTAACTCAATTTTCAAGCCTTTCCCAAATTATGCGGCCCATCACTTTCGAGGAGGATTCCAGAAGGGATATAGGGCGATAGCGACTTGCTTTCCCTCTGTCCCCTTTTTAAAAAATAGGGATGATAATGCTTTCAGTCCAAGTAACAGGCAATGGCCCCCACAGATAGCGTTAAAAGCGTTCAATAAGATGGGTATCCAGAAATCCGTTTTACTTTTAAAAACATCAATTGGTACTCCATCTGCACCCGCTGCTTTACCATTGGCACTTTTATGTAGTGCTAATTTAATTTCTACTTGACTTTTTGGAGCAATACCAGTTGGCTCAACTTGTATAAAATCACCAGTTTTCACATCAACTATGCCTATTGCTTCGGGATTCAAGATACTTAGAAAATGGGATACCCATTCTTCAGGGACTATTTTATTAATTTGAGCTGCATTATTCTCTTTGAAAAAAGGGTGGTTGATTGTTTTCCAAAAAAGAGTTTGGTCATTTACCTTAGCTGCTTTAATGAGCTTCTCTCAAGCCTTCTCTCGTATCTCCCATTTCCTTTTAAGCAAGAAATTTTTATAATCTTTCCTCACCATACTGATTCTAGCTCTATCCCTAGGTATTTGCTTCAATGACATTTTTAGTTCTCCATTCAACCTGGAAAAATTCATGACTGAACCATCTTGGATTAGAATCGTATGTTTTCTGCCTGCTCTTAATTGTCAAGTCGGCTGCAATTGTGGATGTAATATTACAAAAGGCTGTTATGATTGCCTAGTCAGTGGAGCAACCATCTGAACAGGTATCAAAATCTTTTTGTATTTTGCCTTGGAGCTTTTCCCCCAAAAAATTGGGTTCACTCCTGACCACTTTATTGAAATATCATTATTTCCTTGGGTGCTAATGTCCATATCCATTCTTTTCTCATGTGCTTTTTCTGTCATATTTAATCTTAGTGACACAGTTAGAGGATGATGGTCGCTGTAGAAGCTAGCGCTAATTAGTGTATTTGTCACCGGGTCATAACAATTTGTTGATATTAGATATGATCTATATTCGAAGAAGAGTGACTCCCAACGAAAGTTTGTAATTTGTTGTTCCCATCTTGGTTTGATGGTTCTAGAAGTACTAAGTAGAGGAAAGAGAGATGACCCCACGAGTTCCAGGGAACAGGGTACTCACGACAAATTAAGCCTAAGGGAAAATCCCTGGAAACAACCTAGATCAGTCCTCACACCACTCTTTCATTCTTTCTCCCCAGACTCTTATTTAGTCAACTTCTGTTCCCAATATATTCAGACTAAAATGGAGCGCTTACAATGTTTTATTTGTCAGTACAAAATGTTCTTTATCATAACAATTAAAATTTCGGAAATATTCCCGAGAGAGTACACATAAAAATATTTATAGTTAAAGAAGTTTTTTCGCAAACAAAGCATTTCATTTCATTTCATATCCACATAAAAAAACATCCTCCTGCATATGCACATTAAAAAGAAGACATAAATAAAAACATAACATCAAATTATGAATCACTGTAGTTACTCCCTACCACTGACTCAAATAGATACTATTATTTATCCTTAACTTGATCCAATAGCCTTATATATTTCGTATGGGACACTCAATATGTATCTACAGCTTCCCAGGCTTTTTTTGGATTCCTTTTGGCATAGGTGTTGACGCGGTTCGGTGGTCTAAACCATTAAATGTGGTTCCACCTTCTTCAGGACACTGTTTCACAAGGGGTCACTTTCCTTCAATTCAAGTGATACATTTTGTATATACAAAAAATGTTTAAATTAAAATAAAATTTAAAATTAAAAAAGAACATTAAGATGGATAATATTTTTTACTGTCAAACCTCAGAACATTGTTACATTGCAACAGAGCAGATCGCAGAACATTGTTAATTTGCAGCAGAGCAGATCATTCCCAAGGTATTGTCTACGTCACAATACTCCGCACCCTATCAGTGGAGCATCCATTAAAGAAGGATGCTGTACTATCCTTAGTCAGTCTATGCCTTTGCTGTTTCTTGTGGCATTTATCAATGAAGATCTTTTCTCTAAATTATTTCATTTTTAAGAAAACATACATGTCTGAAGGGCACGATTTAACAGTCGAATTACGACAATTTCCTTCTCCACATTACATGTGCAATTTCCTTCTCCACCTTACATGCGCTATATCATGGTCTGTGCAAAATCCAGGTTCCTTTCTATGCGTTACATTTTAGTCTAAAAACACAGCGGATACTTATATCTATTCGCACTCATCCCCTACACACACCTACTTCATCAATTCATATATTCCTGTGTACTAATCTTAAAGCATCGAATGATATCTTATAAGGTAGAAACTTCCACGTGGGTCTTGTGATAGGGATGATATTCCCGTAAAAATGTTTTACTTATCTAGTATAATGGAAACAAATAATTTGTGTCATTTAATTTCTCATAATGTTTGCTTCATCTCTGTCTCTAATGGGTCTCACTATTTACCTTTCTTTTAAAAGCAGAGGTGCCAGTATATTTTCTTTTATTTGTGCAGGAAGCGGTTGTTCATACCATCTTTTATTTTATCGTCCCTGTATACCTAAAATAAAGATATATACATATATGGTATGGGGAGTTTCCACAAATGGTTGTGGCCCTAACTTGTTCTCTGCCTACATACTTCAACGTACTCTCGCTTACCTCGTATTTTACTGATTAGTGATTAATACGCGTTAGCCAGGTTGGTGTATTAGCGCCCAAGGCCGGGCTGATATCTTGCAGTTTTTGCCCTGTTTCTTGGCCCCAATGGTGTTGGTCGTTTTTGACGTTCTGTGGGCGAAGAGAACCCTTTTTTTCAGATTGGGGAAAGAAGGGGCTAATCAGTTACTCCCTTCCCTTCTCCCTTGTGTTTGTGAATATATTTCTTTCGTTATATCAGATTTTAACCGAAACAGTCTCTCCCCCTTCCTATACATCTGCATCACTCTCATGTGTGTAGTGCAGTTTTAGCGGTGATTGGATTGTCTTACAATGGGCAAGGGAAAGCTATTGCTGTTGCTCTATCTGCCACCAAAGAGCTACGGGTGTATCTCATTTAGCCCCGTGGGAATAATCGCAAAGTGCCTATAGTTTAAACAACAGGCAAGGTAAAAACTGCTGCTATTGCTCTATCTGCCCCCAAAGAACTAAGGGGCATATTACCAACAACTAGCGATAATTATCGCTATGTTAGCTTAGCGGCAATAATTTTATCGCCGTGTTGCGGCGATTTTTATCGCTTAGGAGCCTTGCTATTATCAAGGTTTATCTCCTAAGCGATAAAAATCGTCCGAAATGCATGAATATCGCTGTAAAGTCAGCGATATTCATGCATTACCGAGCTAATGCTCTTAGCCATGTTATCCACCTCCCATTGGATAACATGGCTAAGAACTGCTCAGGGCAGGTGTTAGCTTTTGCAGATATTCGCGCTTAGCGCGAATATCTCCAAAAGTTGGTAATAGGAGATAGCGATGTTTCCAGTCGCTAACATCTTGGCACGCCCACTTTGCATGTCATTAGTGATAAATATCTCTGACATGCAAAGCGGGGCCCAAGATGGTCACTATCTCCTACTAGCTGTCGCTAACTGGTGTTAGCGACAGCTAGGTAATAGGGAGATAATTTCATCCCCGCTTTCTTGGCTTTTAAAGCCAAAAAAGTGGAGATAAATCCCTTGATAATATGCCCCTAAGGGTGTATCACATTTTACCCCGAGGGAAGAATCACATGGTTCCTATAATTTAAAGTTCCCCGTATTGTTCTAGCCGAGGTTCCTCTCTTACCTCACGATTTATCGACCTCCTCGTCCGCTCCTCGTTTCTTGCTCTGTCACTGCCTCCTTCTCTGGGCGTTTTGTTTATACCCTGACTAATCACGCGTAATTGATCCTAATTAATTGGAATTAGTGTTTCACCTGCCCGTTACCTAGTCTCCACTACGCATGACTGGCGGCCATTTTGGAGTGGGTATTTTAACTCATGGTCTTTTTATTAAAAAGAGTACATTTCTAATGTCAATTATGTATGTTTCTCTTTATAATTATATCTCCAGTTTCCCATTGTTGTTGCTTATATTATATTTATTGAAGATACAATCTCTGTCCCCACCCTAGCTCAAGGCCCTTGCATTGTGAGTTTTGCTATGAATGAACTTCGCAGTCGTGTTCTATTATCGCCCCGTTCTAAAAAGGTTTATTTTTTGTAATTTCATTACATTAGATCTATATCATAGTCAAATTTGGTCAGAGGAATCACCATAAAGTGGGATGATGTTTCTTTGCGCAAATGTAAGCGCCATTTTAGATCGGGATGTCCATTAATTGACCCTCCGCCATTTTTGAACAGGCTATTCTCTCCATCTTCGATTTTTAGCCTATGTTAAAACCAATTTCCCTGATATATCCGAGATATTGGTAACATTACACAATCATAAGGAATCATATTGAGGGGTTGTTTTTTTCCCCAAAATTTGGATTTAAGTTTAAAGATTTTTATTATATTTATTTGTCTCTCCCCATCAGTATTGGTAATAATGTACATTATGATTCTTGATTCTTACATAGTATGCTGTCTAAAAACACTACATTTGCATACACTTGTAACACCCTATCATACTTTTGCCTCTACCGTCATTTTTCAGAGTAATATTGTCCAGTCCTCTCCCAGTGCATTTAAAGTCTGCCTAGACGTAACCTTCTAATTATACACTTCTTCCCACATGGGGACAGGACCTCCCACAGCATCTCCCGCATGCTTCAAAATATACTGAATTAAACTCCGGTCTCTTTTTAGGATAGTATCTAAATTGTGTCAAATATGAGACCCCTCGAGTTGTGCTACAGTATGGTCTCCCAATCCTCCCTCGAGTTCAATCCATTTCTAATGGTATCAAATTTTACCATGAACCATTGTTCTTGTTGTATCCTACGTTTCGTGCTGTTTCCCAATCTCCTTTGTTCCTTAATTTTTTCCAAAACCACCCATCTTATGTCTTTTGGGCTATGCTGCTTCTCCAGTGATTTACAAGTGGGGCATTTTCCTTGTTGGTATTGATGGCCGATTTATGCTCACATATTCTGTGCCTCAGTTCTCTCCCCGTCTCTCCTACATACCCCGGTCCACATGGAGAGAGGATGAGGTAGACGATGTTCTTGCTTCTACAGTTGTTTAACGTGCTAATTTTATGTTTAGTAGAGTTTAAAGTCACCTCTTTAGTGACCAGGCAGTGGTCGCATATGCTGCACGTGCCGCATTTGTGATTTCTCATCGCTTTATTGCCCCTCATATCTTTTTGGGTTTCTGTCATATCTTCTCTATACATGTGAACCAGACTTGAGCAAAGATTTTTGTTTTTTCTATAAGCGTACATGGGTTTTGGCAAGTACGTTTCTGCTCCCTCATTCAGAATTTTCAAATTGTGGTTTATTATATTTTTAACTTTATTGGCCACACATGAAAACTGGGTTACCATTACTATTTTGTCTAGGGATATTTTTCTTTCTTTATTCTCCAGGAGGCTATCCCTATCATAGTACCTTGCTCTTTTCATAGAGTGAATAATCAGTTTTTTTGGGTAACCTCTCTCTCTGAATTTTATCTTAGTTTCTTCCGCATGTTTATAGAAGTCTTCAATGGAGGTACAATTTCTTCTTAGACGAAGAAATTCCCCGAAGGGTATGCTATATTTCTGGCTCTTCGGGTGGTAGCTGTTGTAGTGTAGTATGGTATTGCGATCTGTTTTCTTTTTGTACAGTTCCACCTCTAAATGGTCCTACTCACTTTTGATACTGATGTCTAAAAAGTCTACTTTTTTGATGCTGCATTTAGCTGTGAACTTTAAATTTTCATCCCCAAGATTGATCCAATCAAGGAATTCTACCAATTCTCTTTCTAGCCCTGTCCATATGAAAAAAATGTTGTCTATGAATCACACCCATTTACGGATGTTTTCATAGAATGGACTGATCTCATTATATATATGTTTTTCTTCGAACATACTGACATGGATGCAAGCCAGACTCGGCGCACATATTGCCCCCATACTGGTGCCCTTCTGTTGTAAATATAGATCCTGTTTAAATAGGAAGATGTTATTAAGAAGCACCAGGGAGACACATTTCAGTATGAAGTCTTTGCTAGCACCCACTATCTCAGTTGTTTCTAGAAGGGTTCTAATCACTTCTATAGTGTCAGTTTGTGGTATGTTCGTATACAGTGACTCTACATCAAGAGTCACCATATATTTCCGCTCACTGTCAAAGGCTGTACCCTCAGTTTTTAATATCATATCTGAGGTATCCTTGATATAGGATTTTTGTTTTTGTACTATGGGTTTCAAAAATCTATCTGCGTATTTGCTCAAAGGTTCTAACAGTGAGTCAATGGAGGCTACTATCGGGCTCAGGGGGGGGTTGTTTAAGTCCTTATGGACTTTAGGTAGTCCGTAGAACGCGGGAGTTTTTGGATTGGTGACATTTAGACACGTGTACTCTTCCTCACTTATATCTCCATCTTCTTTCGCCTTTAGTAGTGTCCCCTCTACCTCTCTTTTTAGTGCATCTAATCTCGTTTGTGACACCCTCCTGTAGTGTAGTTTATTTGACAGGAGTGTCAGAGCTCTCTGTTCATAGTCCTTAGAATCAAAGACTACACCCCCCCCCCCTTGTCCGCTGGTTTAATTATGGTAGAAGTGTCTCTAGACAAGGTTTCAATCGCATCTCTCTGTGCCTTAGTTATATTATGTGTCTGAAATTGCCTTTCATTGATAAGGTTCTCTTTCTAATTTTACTACTGTTTCAAATGTTTCAACATTTTTACTAATCATCCCTATGCTTGGGGTGAAAGTTGACTTGGCTCTAAGTCCAGAGTCACTCGGGACCTCCCTCTCTGGTCTATTTTCAAAAAAGCGGCACAGCCTTATCTTCCTAAAGAACACTCTGAGGTCCTTCTCCATTTGGAATTTATTTATCCCTGAGGTGGGGACAAAATTAAAACCCATCCCTAATACTTCCTCTTCTATTCTATTTAAGTGTCTGTTGGAGAGGTTTATTATGGGGTTCTTCTTTACCTCCAATATCTCTTGTTCCTTGTCTTCATGTGCTCCTGAGGTCCCTGGTTCTTTTGGTATTCCTGTTCCACATCTCTCCCCCCTTGATTTCTTGTGTACGATCCCCTTCCCCTGTTTGAGAATCCCCTTTGAGGTCTTTGTTGTCGCTGTCCTAAAAAATCCTCATAATCTCTATTGGGATTCTGGTGGGGTCTTTCCTCTCTCACCAGAAGTTCCTCTTCACCACTACTCTCAGATGTGTCAGAAAAGTTCATATGTTTGGGGCGTCTAGCTTGGAATCTTACCCTAGGTGCCCTTTCCCAGGTCTGTTCAGGTTTTTCTGTCTAATAGTCCTTTTTCAAGAATGGATATATGACCTACTGAATAAATCTATTGATGTCTTTCCTGAGTTTCTGGGTTTTTCTATTGGTTAAGTATTCACAGTAACCATTCATATCCTGATTAATCTAATCTATTTTCTTTTTGGCGTCCTCCAGGGCATTATTTTCACTGAGAGTTTTCTCTAGGTCTTCAATCTCTCTCTTTTCTATGAGAATGGTTTCCTGCGCTGTCTCAATAATAAGGAGCATCCAATCTCTGCTACAGTGATTGGAAATGAACGTCCAGGTCTCTAAGAATTTTTTATTATTTACTAACAGACCTGGTTCATTGCGTACCTGTAGGCCTATTGGTATAGTCCCAGCTCTCACATATTGTGTCATAAAGTCTGCATGTAATTCCGGACGAATTATCTTTTTTTTAAGATTAACTAATTGATTCCATTTTTTTCCCCCATTCGGGATTACTGTTACACTTTGTCCATTTTTATTGGAACTCAGTATTTTATTCAGTTGTTCTTCACTGAAGCCAAAGGTCTTCAGGGTATCCATCTAATGATTGGATGGGACCCACTAGATTTTTTGGGGAAAACTTTTTGGGAAAACGAAAAACCCGTCTCTCCAGCCGGAAGGCTGTACAATCAAGTAAAGGAAAGAGAGATGACCCCACTAGTTCCAGGAAACAGGGTACTCACTACAAATTAAGCCTAAAGGAAAATCCCTGGAAACAACCTATATCAGTCCTCACACCACTCTTTCATTCTTTCTCCCCAGACTCTTATTTAGTCAACTTCTGTTCCCAATATATTCAGAAAAAAATGTAACGCTTACAATGTTTTATTTGTCAGTACAAAACGTTCTTTATCATAACAATTAATATTTCGGAAATATTCCTGAGAAAGTGCACATAAAAAGATTTATAGTTAAAGAAGTTTTTTCGCCACAAAGCATTTCATTTAATTTCATATCCACATAAAAACCTCCTGCTGCATATGCACATTAAAAAGAAGACATAAATAAAAACATGACATCAAATTATGAATCACTGTAGTTACCCCCTACCACTGACTCAAATAGATACTATTATTTATCCTTAACTTGATCCAATAGCCTTATATATTTCGTATGGGACACTCAATACAGGAATTTCCCATGTATCTACAGCTTCCCAGACTTTTTTTGGATTCCTTTTGGCATAGGCGTCTACGCGTTTCGGTGGTTTAAACCATTAAATGTGGTTCCACCTTCTTCAGGACACTGTTTCACAAGGGGTCACTTTCCTTCAATTCAAGTGATAAATTCTGTATATACAAAAAATGTTTAAATTAAAATAAAATTTAAAATTAAAAAAGAACATTAAGATGGATAACATTTTTTACTGTCAAACCTCAGAACATTGTTACTTTGCAACAGAGCAGATCGCAGAACATTGTTACTTTGCAACAGAGCAGATCGTTCCCAAGGTATTGTCTACGTCACAATACTCCGCACCCTATCAGTGGAGCGTCCACTAAAGAAGGATGCTGTACTACCCTTAGTCAGTCTATGGCTTTGCTGTTTCTTGTGGCATTTATCAATGAAGATCTTCTCTCTAAATTATTTCATTTTTAAGAAAACATACATGTCTGAAGGGCACGATTTAACAGTCGAATTACGACAATTTCCTTCTTCACATTGCATGTGCAATTTCCTTCTCCACCTTACATGTGCTATATTATGGTCTGTGCAAAATTCAGGCTCCTTTCTATGCGTTACATTTTAGTCTACAAACACAGCGGATACTTATATCTATCCGCACTCATCCCCCAGACACACCTACTTCATCAATTCATATATTCCTTTTTTGTTTTATTTTTTTATTGAGCCAGTTCATAATACATATATCAGTAAAAACAGAGCAATCAGTTCATATATATTAAATCACACTAATAGTTATTGACCATAAGAGACATCATAAGTTACAGAAAGGTAACAACAAAGAAAGATCAAATCAAAAGAGCAGTATCATATCATAGTAAGAATATACAATTCATAGTTTTAACTAACGAGTAGCGTTAGGACCTCTTTTATTTTCATACCAATTAGTAATAGGAGCCCAAATCTGAGCGCCAAGAATTCTAGATTTTCTTCCTCTAGTTTTGTAAATAGCTTGCTCTTGTTTGTAAATCCCCAGAAACCGGCTTAACCACATTTGGAAGGTAGGTACCTCAGGATCTTTCCAGCGAGCAGCCAGTATGATTCGAAGCACTGCCAAGCCTATAAAAACAGACATTAATTCTTCCTTACTATACCCCAAAGAGTCATCATGACCTAAAACATATACAGTCAATGAGGCTCTCAATTTGTGCCCAAAAATTTCCGCCCAAAATTCGGAGATCATCTTCTTTATTAAATCTAATTTGGGGCACTCAGCAAACATATGCGTTAGATTCGCTAGAGGCTGGCCACATCTTGGGCATTGATCATTAGACCGTAGGCCCCAGGTATATAACTTTGAAGGCATAAAATAGAGATCATAAATTGTTCTGTAATACTGGGCCTTGAGGTTAGAAGCTAAAAATAATTTGGAGGACATGATCAGAGAAGTGTTGATATCTACATTTGGGTTATCTAATTTTGTTGCCCATCCTCTCTCAACACGCTCCAGATCATCACTAAGATTTTTAATCAGAATCTCATATAAAGTCCCTATCCTAGTGGCCTGCCTGTCAATAATTTCAAAAAAAGGGATACTTTCTAATTTAATTTTTGGTGAGCAGTGTCGAATACTAGTATACACTTGGATATATTTTAGGTAATCAGTAGGGGGGGATCGAGAATTTTCGCTGTAGGCCCTCAAATGAGGCAGTCACTCCATGGCCAACAAAATCACTCAAGGTGACAGTCCCTGATTTCTCCCATTTTCGAGAGGTGCTATCGTTAAGATATGCTGGTAGGATCGAGCTATGCCAGAGAGGGGTGTATTTGGTAAATTTTGGTATTGCTAGGTATTTAGATGCATATTTCCAGATCTTCCATGCATCAATAATAACCTTAAATTTGATATTTTTAAAGTAGGACAGTTCGACCTGCCTTAATAGCATCCCTCTTGCTTTATCTCCTAATATCAATTCATAGATGGAAGGTATATATTGATCTATTATGGGACCAACATTAGGTTTAGTGTTAAATAAGGGGGCCATTTGCTGAAGGAGAGTTGCCCGTAAATATAATGTCAAATTTGGAATGGCTAACCCTCCCCTGTGCTGTGGTAATGTCAGAAATGGCAACGCTCTCCTGAACTTCTCATAGTGCCATATAAATTTACACATAGAGGAATCTAAAACTTTAATAATATTGTCCTCGACCATTAGCGGGATCGCTCGAAATAAATATAGGATTTTTGGGAATATATTCATTTTGACATAATTTCCCTTACCTATTATTGACAAATGCAAGTTATTTACTCTAATGAGATACTTTTTAATTTTCTTAACCAGCGGGTCATAATTAAGTTGGTTGATTTCTTTAACATCAGGTGATATACATACCCCTAGGTATGTAGCCTGTTTGACTCTATAAGGGCTCTCAAATAAGGTATTTCCTGTGCATAACACCATAATTTTAACCCTATTCAGGGAGTACCCTGAATAGGAGCCAAAAGTCTGGGTGGTTTGCTCTATTTCTTGAATTACCTCAGCGGGGTTAGATGTTAATACCGCCACGTCATCGGCATAGGCTAAAATGTTAGTGTTAAATATACCAACTTTCACAGGTTCTATTAGTGTAGAGGTACGTAGTTTTAATATTAGAGGGTTAATATAAAGGGCAAACAATATTGGGGAGCACGGGCACCCCTGTCTAGTGCCCCTTTGAATATTAATAAACTCTGACTTGATACCGCCTATGGTGAGTTTGGCCTTAGGATCTACATAGAGTGCTTTGATAGATTTAATAAGACCCTCTCCAAAGTTATTTAATTCCAAAACACCCCACAGGAACTGCCAAGACACTCGATCAAAGGCCTTCTAGGCATCAAGCAGGATCATCGACATCGTTCCCCCTGTGGCTCCCATGATGTCAAAAAGGGAAATGGATCTCCGGGTATGATCTATCGTACCCTTACCGGGAATAAAGCCATGTTGCCACGGGGAGACCAGATGTTCAATGACCCTGCTGAGCCGGTTAGCAAGAATCTTGGCATAAAGTTTCGAATCAGAGTTTATAAGCGATATAGGGCGGTATGAGGATGGAAGCTCAGGAGGCTTTCCTTTTTTGGGGAAGATGGCTATATGTGTGCTTTTCCATGATTCGGGTGGTGTACCATGATATTGGACTCCAAGAGACAAATCTAATAAATAGGGCAATATCTGCTTCCCAAGTATTTTATAAAGGTCCAACGGGATTTTGTCTGGGCCAGCAGCTTTCCCATTAGCTAGCTCTAGAAGTGCCAGTTCAACTTCGGTAATTGAGATCTCCTTATCAAGATCTTCCTTAACTAAGTAATCAATTGTCCTAGTTAACTCCGAGTGTAATAGCCAGTTAGTTAGAACATTTTTCGTATCTGTTACCAGCTGTTGATCTTAATTTAGATAAAGTTTTTGGTAGTAGCGTTGGAAAGCCCCTGCAATATCCGCAGATGAGGTGTATTTCTGCCCCTCGGACTCAATAGTTTGTATAGTATTATGAGATTGTTTCTGTCGTGTACGAAGAGCAAGTTGTTTCCCAACATTTTCCCCACTCTCATAGATGTTTCTTTGATTTACCTGGAAAGTCTCAGCTGCTTTTTGTGTTAAGGCACAGTTAATCTCTGCCTTAAGGACTAATATTTTCTGCAAGGTACTCTGACTTTCTTCCCCACGATGTATCTGGGTGGCGTGTTGTGCCTCTAAACTTGCTAACTCCATATTAAGTTGTTGGTTTACATTATCCTAGTTCTTTTTGCGTTTAGCAACGAAGGCAATGTCTCTCCCCTTAAAGCTGCTTTAAAGCAGTCCCAGACCACAAGTCTAGGGGCGCTATACTGATTATAATCAAAAAATTCCTGAGCCCAGAGTGTTATATGAGTTATATACTCCGTGTTCACCAGGAGCTTTCGATCAAATGACCACTGATAGTAGGGTCTCTTATAGCTGGTAATATCTAAAGTAAAAATAAGCGCATTGTGGTCTGATAATGTTTTGGGAGATTTAGCTATTGTTGACATAGTAGCGTTTTCCATAGATACCATAATATAATCAATCCTAACATACTTATTGTGGGGAAAGGAAAAGTATGTATAACCAGGGTCATTCCCGTTCTTCAAATCCCAAACATCAATTAAGTTATGGCTATCCATAAGTTGTCTTACTGCCCTATAAACTTAGGTTTACGCCCTTTATAATTCTGATATGATTGACTATTCAGTGTAGCGCCCAACCCTACATTAAAATCTCCGCAAATAATTAATGAGCCTGTCCAAGATGCCAATTCTAACTCAAGGTCTTGAAATATCTGGGGGTCGTCTACATTTGACCCATAGATTCATATATTCCTGTGTACTAACCTTAAAGCATCGAATGATGTCTTATAAGGTAGAAACTTCCACGTGGGTCTTGTGGTAGGGATGATATTCCCGTAAAAACTTTTTACTTATCTAGTATAATGGAAACAAATAATTTGTGTCATTTCATTTCTCATAATGTTTGCTACATCTCTGTCTCTAATGGGTCTCACTATTTACCTTTCTTTTAAAAGCAGAGGTGCCAGTATATTTTCTTCTATTTGTGCAGGAAGCGGTTGTTCATACTATCTTTTATTTTATCGTCCCGTATACCTAAAATAAAGATATATACATATATGATATGGGGAGTTTCCACAAATGGTTGTGGCCCTAACTTGTTCTCTGCCTACATACTTCAACATACTCTCGCTTACCTCGTATTTTACTGATTAGTGATTAATACGCGTTAGCCAGGTTGGTGTATTAGCGCCCAAGGCCGGGCTGATATCTTGCAGTTTTTGCCCTGTTTCTTGGCCCCAATGGTGTTGGTCGTTTTTGACGTTCTGTGGGAGAAGAGAAACCTATTTTTCAGATTGGGGAAAGAAGGGGCTAATCAGTTACTCCCTTCCCTTCTCCCTTGTGTTTGCGAATATATTTCTTTCGTTATATCAGATTTTAACCGAAACAGTCTCTCCCCCTTCCTATACATCTGCATCTCTCTCATGTGTGTAGTGCAGTTTTAGCGGTGATTGGATTGTCTTACAACGGAAAAGGGAAAACTATTGCTGTTGCTCTATCAGCCACCATAGAGCTAAGGGTGTATCTCATTTAGCCCCGTGGGAATAATCGCAAAGTGCCTATAGTTTAAACAACAGGCAAGGGAAACACTGCTGCTATTGCTCTATCTGCCCCCAAAGAACTAAGGGTGTATCACATTTTACCCCGAGGGAAGAATCGCATGGTTTCTATAATTTAAAGTTCCCCCGTATTGTTCTGGCCAAAGTTCTTCTCTTACCTCACGATTTATCGACCTCCTCGCACCGCTCCTCATTTCTTGCTCTGTCACTGCCTCCTTCTCTGGGTGTTTTATTTATACCTTGACTAATCATGCGTAATTGATCCTAATTAATTGGAATTAGCGTTTCACCTGCCCGTTACCTAGTCTCCACTACGCATGACTGGTGGCCATTTTGGAGTGGGTATTCTAACTCATGGTCTTTTTATTAAAAAGAGTACATTTCTAATGTCAATTATGTATGTTTCTCTTTATAATTATATCTCCCATTTCACATTGTTGTTTCTTATATTATATTTATTGTAGACACAATCTCTGTCCCCATCCTAGCTCAAGGCCCTTGCGTTGTGAGTTTTGCTATGAATGAACTTCGCAGTCATGTTCTATTATCGCCCCGTTCTAAAAAGGTTTATTTTTTGTAATTTCATTATATTAGATCTAAATCATAGTCAAATTTGGACAGAGGAATCACCATTTAGTGGGATGATGTTTCTTTGCGCAAATGTAAGCGCCATTTTAGATCGGGATGTCCATTAATTGACCCTCCGCCATTTTCGAACAGGGTATTCTCTCCATCTTCGATTTTTAGCCCATGTTAAAACCAATTTCCTTGATATATCCGAGATACCGGTAGCATTACACAATCATAAGGAATCATATTGAGGGGTTGTTTTTTTCCCCAAAATTTGGATTTAAATTTGAAGATTTGTATTATATGTATTCGTCTCTCCCCATCAGTATTGGTAATAATGTACATTATGATTCTTGATTCTTACATAGTATGCTGTCTAAAAACACTACATTTGCATACACTTGTAACACCCTATCGTACTTTTGCCTCTACCGTCATTTTTCACCGTAGTATTGTCCAGTCCTCTCCCAGTGCATTTAAAGTCTGCCTAGACGTAACCTTCTAATTATACACTTCTTCCCACATGGGGACAGGACCTCCCACAACATCTCCCTCATGCTTCAAAATATACTGAATTAAACTCCAGTTTCTTTTTAGGATAGTATCTAAATTGTGTCAAATATGAGACCCCTCGATTTGTGCTACAGTATGGTCTCCCAATCCTCCCTCGAGTTCAATCCATTTCTAATGGTATCAAATTTTACCATGAACCATTGTTCTTGTTGTTTCCTCCGTTTCGTGCTGTTTCCCAATCTCCTTTGTTCCTTAATTTTTTCCAAAACCGCCCCTCTTATGTCTTTTGGGCTATGCTGCTTCTCCCTCCAGTGATTTACAAGTGGGGCATTTTCCTTGTTGGTATTGATGGCCGATTTATGCTCACATATTCTGTGCCTCAGTTCTCTCCCCGTCTCTACTACATACCCCTGTCTACATGGACAGTGGATGAGGTAGACGATTTTCTTGCTTCTACAGTTGTTTAACATGGTAATTGTATGTTTAGTAGAGTTTAAAGTCACCTCTTTAGTGACCAGGCAGAGGTCGCATATGCTGCACGTGCCGCATTTGTGATTTCCCATCGCTTTATTGCTCCTCATATCTTTTTGGGTTTCTCTTCGCCCACAGAACATCAAAAACGACCAACACCATTGGGGCCAAGAAACAGGGCAAAAACTGCAAGATATCAGCCCGGCCTTGGGCGCTAATACACCAACCTGGCTAAAGCGTATTAATCACTAATCAGTAAAATACGAGGTAAGCGAGAGTATGTTGAGGTATGTAGGCAGAGTTAGGGCCACAACCATTAGTGGAAACTCCCCATACCATATATGTATATATCTTTATTTTAGGTATACGGGGACGATAAAATAAAAGATGGTATGAACAACCGCTTCCTGCACAAATAGAAGAAAATATACTGGCACCTCTGCTTTTATAAGAAAGGTAAATAGTGAGACCCATTAGAGGAAGAGATGAAGCAAACATTATGAGAAATGAAATGACACAAATTATTTGTTTCCATTATACTAGATAAGTAAAACGTTTTTACGGGAATATCATCCCTACCACAAGACCCACGTGGAAGTTTCTACCTTATAAGACATCATTCTATGCTTTAAGGTTAGTACACAGGAATATATGAATTGATGAAGTAGGTGTGTGTGGGGGATGAGTGCGAATAGATATAAGTATCCGCTGTGTTTTTAGACTAAAATGTAACGCATAGAAAGGATCCTGGATTTTGCACAGACCATGATTTAGCACATGTAAGGTGGAGAAGGAAATTGCACATGTAATGTGGAGAAGGAAATTGTCGTAATTCGACTGTTAAATCGTGCCCTTCAGACATGTATGTTTTCTTAAAAATGAAATAATTAAGAGAAAAGATCTTCATTGATAAATGCCACAAGAAACAGCAAAGGCATAGACTGACTAAGGATAGTACAGCATCCTTCTTTAATGGACGCTCCACTGATAGGGTGCGGAGTATTGTGACGTAGACAATACCTTGGGAACGATCTGCTCTGTTGCAAAGTAACAATGTTCTGCGATCTGCTCTGTTGCAAAGTAACAATGTTCTGAGGTTTGACAGTAAAAAATGTTATCCATCGTAATGTTCTTTTTTAATTTTAAATTTAATTTTAATTCAATTTTTTTTTTGAATATACAGAATTTATCACTTGAATTGAAGGAAAGTGACTCGTTGTGAAACAGTGTCGAAGAAGGTGGAACCACATTTAATGGTTTAAACCACCGAAACGCGTTGACGCCTATGCCAAAAGGAATGCAAAAAAAACCTGGGAAGCTGTAGATACATGGGAAATTCCTGTATTGAGTGTCCCATACGAAATATATAAGGCTATTGGATCAAGTTAAGGATAAATAATACTATCTATTTGAGTCAGTGGTAGGGGGTCAGTGATTCATAATTTGATGTCATGTTTTTATTTATGTCTTCTTTTTAATGTGCATATGCAACAGGAGGTTTTTTAATGTGGATATGAAATGAAATGAAATGCTTTGTTGCGAAAAAACTTCTTTAACTATAAATCTTTTTATGTGTGCTCTCGGGAATATTTCTGAAATTTTAATTGTTATGATAAAGAACGTTTTGTACTGACAAATAAAACATTGTAAGCGCTACATTTTAGTCTGAATATATTGGGAACAGAAGTTGACTAAATAAGGGTCTGGGAGAAAGAATGAAAGAGTGGTGTGAGGACTGATATAGGTTGTTTCCAGGGCTTTTCCCTTAGGCTTAATTTGTCTAGAAGTACTATATCATATTTATGTATGGCCTTGTTTAATGTCTTCCCGTACGTATTATGAACAAAATGCGGGATTTTATCTCCTAGATGATCACAAAACCCACAGGGCTCTCCCACTTCATATTCACAGCTAGCACAATTAAAATCTCCTAACTAAACTAGAATATATTCCCCTTCAAAACCCTTTAGGAAATTATCTATATCTATTTCTAATGCTTCAATTACCTTACTCTTAGTATTATCAAAGATGTTATTATAGAAATTAATTACAACGATGGCCTATTTCCCTTCCAAGTGAAGGGACAGGAACTGGTAATATTGTGATAAGACAAACTTTTTGTTTAGAGCCATAGGTGTATTTACTGCAATTAGGGCGGCTAAACCACCTTTTGCTCTGCCCATCCCAGAAGGGCTAGCATTAGTACAAATTGATTGATATCCATTAATATAAAAGGGATCAATACACCATGTCTCCTGAATTAAAACAATTACACACCCATCCAAGGTTTTTAACCATTCATCATCATTAATCTTATTTCTAATCCCAGCGACATTCCATGTCATAATATTTAGGAATTCGCTATAATCTGTAGATGCACCATCAGTTATAGAAATGTCCATTAATCGCAATTCATTACTGCCCATCGTCAGCAATTCTTTATTTATTAGTGTAGGTCTTGCGGCGTTTTCGTAATCGATATTTGAATTAATGCGATACTCAGTATCCCTACCTATATATCACTTATCTTCTGTCTGTTTTTCCTCTATTTGGATTTGTGTAATTGAGGTGATATCAGGAGGGATGTGTGGTATATTTTGGACGTTGTTCCTACCATGGGTTGTCATTTCCATTCTAATTCAGTCCAATTCACTACAACGTGACCCAGCTGGTATCTCTTTATTTTCAAGGCAAGCGCGTTGAGGCTTTGCCTTTCCTCCGGACGGCCGATTCCTTTAGGACAACAAGAGACCTTCTATTGGAGAGATTCTGAATCATCTACATAAAGCTTCATCCAGTCGTGCAAAAAAAAAAATATATTGCTACTAACTGGACTGGATCTTCTCCTTTTTGGCTGCTTTGTGAACTCTTCTTATGATCCTCCTTGGTCACTAGCCTCGGCGCACTATTAGACAGCGCTGTACCTTTGCGCAGCTCTTGTGAATTTTAAATCTCCCCGTTTTGTCTTCTTGGTCACTTTTACTTTGTATCACTTATCCCTTGGTTTTAAATTGCCAGCCACGCTTAACCTGCACCTTTGACCCGCTCACCTGCACTATAATTGGAAGAACACCGCACTTTGCGGGTCCCTCGCCCCGTCTCGTTGGCGGCCATCTTGAGGGAGGGTTGAGGCTTCCAGCGGTCTAGTTCTCACTAGGAGGCTGGACCAGCATAAATATAAGGCATATCTCAGGTGAGCGCCCCTACTAGCCTTGGCGCACTACTAGACAGCGCTGTACCTTTGCGCAGCTCTTGTGAATTTTAAACTCCCCGTTTTGTCTTCTTGGTTACTTTTACTTTGTATCACTTATCCCTTGGTTTTAAATTGCCGGCCACGCTTAACCTGCACCTTTGACCCGCTCACCTGCACTATAATTGGAAGAACACCGCACTTTGCGGGTCCCTCGCCCCGTCTCGTTGGCGGCCATCTTGAGGGAGGGTTGAGGCTTCCAGCGGTCTAGTTCTCACTAGGAGGCTGGACCAGCATAAATATAAGGCATATCTCAGGTGAGCGCCCCTACTAGCCTTGGCGCACTACTAGACAGCGCTGTACCTTTGCGCAGCTCTTGTGAATTTTAAACTCCCCGTTTTGTCTTCTTGGTTACTTTTACTTTGTATCACTTATCCCTTGGTTTTAAATTGCCGGCCACGCTTAACCTGCACCTTTGACCCGCTCACCTGCACTATAATTGGAAGAACACCGCACTTTGCGGGTCCCTCGCCCCGTCTCGTTGGCGGCCATCTTGAGGGAGGGTTGAGGCTACCAGCGGTCTAGTTCTCACTAGGAGGCTGGACCAACATAAATACAAGCCATGCCGAAGCGCAGCGGTATCGCGCAGCGGGATCGCCGGATATCCGCCGGAGTCACGCCTGAGCTCAGCCCGTCTGCGCCCGTCCGCGCTGAGGACGCGCTGCAGGATGGGCTGGACTCGGCTTACACTCTTCCTCCATCTTTTGAGGTACTTAGGCAATATTCTATGTTTGAGCTGTTGGCTCTTAAACCGTCAGCACATTCATGCTATTATTGTTTCACTCCAGAGGGGATATTACATTCCCATTTTTGTCTTACATGCAGAGCTCCCCTTCGCTTCCCCGCTCCCGCTCCTACAAGACCCTATTTGCAACTTGGAAAATGTCCTACCATCCCTCCCAGAACGGGTTTCCTAATAAATGCGCGCTCGCTCATTAAAAATAATGTTGCCTTCCACGAGTTCGTTGAAGAGAGACAGCCAGACTGGGTTTTTGTGACGGAAACCTGGGCCTCGAACTCCTCTGGTCATGACTTACTTCTGGCCATTCCTGATGGTTATTCTCTCCACAGGCAGGACAGATTGCGCCGGAGAGGTGGAGGACTTGCCATCCTCTATAAATCCTCCCTTTCTTGCACCATCAAACCCCTATCGATGCCCCAAGACCGTTTTGAAGCATTATACTTCTGCATTTTGTGTGCCCCATCTGTCTCATTCACCGGGATACTTATATACAGACCGCCTGGTCCTAGAGCTAGTTTCTGTGTAGATCTACTTAGAATCCTTGAACCCTATTTTGGAAAATCTCGTCTCTCTATTTTGGGCGATTTCAATTTCCACCTTGATGAAGTTGGTTCAAAGGACACCTCTACACTAACTGAGTCACTTGAAGCTTGTGACCTCGTTCAGATGGTGAACAGCCCAACACACAAGGCTGGCCATATTCTGGACGGGGTATTTTCCAGTGACTCAAGATTATCTACTGGTCCCCCTCTGCCGCTGGTCTGGTCAGACCATCTTGCAGTGCCGCTAGAACTTGCTCTCCCTGCCTTGGCCACGGCTAACCAGGTCGCCACCACATATGCTCTCAGGAGAAATTATAGAAACATCACCGACGAAGCTCTTGCCCCTTACGTTCGGGCCATAGAGCCCTCCACCTCAAGAGAGGCTGGTGAGGCAGCTCAAGAACTCGCGGACTCCATCATTACTGCAGTTGGGAAGCTTGCCCCCGCCTCTCTCCGCTATGTGGCGAGACAGAAGCCCACTGCTCCCTGGTTCTCTGAACATCTGAGACTTCAGAGGCAGAGCTGTAGGAGTAAGGAGAGAAGCTGGAGGAAATCTTGGAATATGAAGGATCGGGAGGAACACAAGTCCGCTTTGCGGGAATACAAACAGAGAGTGATCATGGAAAAGCAGGAGTATTTCTCCAATCTTACAAGTTCTCTAACCTCATCTAGAGAACTCTTCAAAATTGCTGATTCGCTGTGCTCTCTCCAACTTCCAGATCCAGTGGTGAGCTCACAAGATCTTTGCAATAACATCTCGGATTTCTTTTATAGTAAAATCGCAGATAGCCATACTTCTTTAGAAGCTCAACGCCACTCCCTGGACGATGATGTTCCTCTCACGGATGTATGACGGTACCACGCGTTCTTTTACAACGCGTACTGTTACAACGCTACTTTTACCACACAAGTCGTTACCACGACTTGCGTGGAGGGGCGCTGGATAGTAAATTTTTTAATTTACTATTCCAACTCCAGTCCCCGTGAACTCTAGGGAAGGAGTTGGATAGTAAATTAAACAATTTACTATCCTGGAGCGCCCCCCAGCGCAAGTCGTGGTAACGACTTGCGTGGTAAAAGTAGCGTGGTAACGGTACCGCGTTGTAAAAAATGCGTGGTAACCGTTGCATACCTCCTCTCACTATAGCCAACCTTGATACTTTGGTTGAAGGCCCCTCCGAATCCTTCACCCAATTTCCAGCACTCTCACTGGAAGGACTTAATCTCCTGCTAGACAGGACCAAATCCTCTTCCCCAATGGATCCTGTACCGCTAAAAAAGTTAAAGGAGTGCAGAAACAGCATCCTTCCGCCTCTGCTGGAAATTATGAACGGGGCTATTGTCCAGGGTGTAATTCCGCCGGTGTGGAAGAAGGCTATAGTGAAGCCTCTCCTTAAAAAACCGTCCCTGGACCCGGGCCTCCTTAAATATTTTAGGCCGATCTCCTTACTCCCAGCCCCGGCAAGGATGTTAGAAGCGCACCTTAATACACATCTTTCCACCTTCCTTGAGCCTAGTGTGTATCTTGATAGCTCTCAGCACGGATTCAGAAAACATCACAGCACCGAATCCGCTCTCACTGTTGTGGTGGATAATATTCGCCGCAAAGTTGACCTTGGCCAAACCACAGTGCTGGTCCTATTAGACCTCACGGCTGCGTTCAATACCCTGTCTCCCGCCATTTTAACATCTCGGCTTAGGGAGGCAGGGGTTACTGGACCGGCCCTGAGTCTTCTTAACTCCTTTCTCCTTGACAGAGAACAGAGAGTCATGGTTGGAGATTTCCTCTCCCCTGCCAAGTCATTGCAATGTGGGGTGCCACAGGGGTCGGCCCTTAGTCCGACCCTATTTAACATCTACGTGGCCCCCCTTGCTAGACTAGTAAGATCGCAGGGGATAGAGGTGGTGTCTTACGCCGACGACACCCAGATCATGGTGTCGCTGGCCCACTCTGTCAGTACATCCGCATTCAGCTTTAGGTCATGCATGCAGCGTGTAGCGGAGTGGATGATCCTTAACTCCCTAAAGCTGAATGGCGACAAGACAGAGGTCTTGGTCTTCGGTAAAGACCAACACGTGTGGTCGAGCGAGTGGTGGCCTTCTTCTCTCGGCACCTGCCCCACTCCCTCCCAATCGGCCAGAAATCTCGGCGTCATTTTTGACACCTCACTCTCCATGACGCTCCAGGTGAATAGGACAGTGGCCACCTGCTGGGGTGTCATCAAGATCTTAAAAAGAATTCTCCATTATCTCTCCTTCCAGGTGCGCACACAGATTGCGATTGCTCTTCTTGGCTCCAGGCTTGATTATTGTAACTCTCTCTATGTGGAGTCCAACAAGGGCCTTATCCATCGACTGCAAACTGTACAGAACGCCGCAGCGCGCTTCGTCCTGGCCCTTCCCATAGCATCATCTGCCACCACTGCTAGGAGAGATCTTCACTGGCTCCCCGTCCAGTTTAGAATCTCCTTTAAGCTCCTATGTCTCACATATAGAGCACTTGCGGCTGGTCCTGCGGACGCACTTGGTACCCTGCTTACCCGCTATGTACCCACGAGATGTCTACGATCGGCCGGGCTACACCAATTGGTAGTGCCTCGCGCTAGGCTGACCAGATGGGGAGCGAGAGCTTTCTCTGTTGCCGCTCCTCAGCTTTGGAACTCCCTTCCAGTGGAGATCAAAACCCTTCCCTCCATTGACCTGTTTAAAAAGGCCCTTAAAACTTGGTACTTCATCAGAGCCTACCAATGAGATATTGCTGTCTGACCTGGCTTGTTCCTTTATTTTAGGCGCCTTGACGCCCATTGGGCTAAGTTAGCGCGATATAAGACACAATTCATTCATTCATTCATTCATTCAACGTGATCAGCCCCCTCAGGTTTGCAGAACATAAACTACAAGTCCCAGCGCCCTTGCGCTATTGAAGGGACTATAAAGGGAGATGGCTACCACTTCGCGCAGCAAACGCGAGCAGCGAGCGCGCCACAGCCGCGCCGGAGTCGAGCCAGAGTTTAGCCTGTCTGCGCTCGTCCGCGCCGAGGACGCGCCAGGGGACATCCATCTCACTCAGGTGACTCCCCTATCTAGACATGCCATTCTAGCATTACAACCACGTTATTCCCAGTGCCACCACACCCTCATTGTTGACGAGTGGGTAGGCCCTTGTAGTGTTTACAATCATACACGCGCTTGTGTACTTACAATTATACACCGCTCATACAAGCGCGTGTTCTCCAGTTTGACTCGCGCTCACTCTCATTCCAGTTATACAATTACTGTGCGCTACTCGCGCTAATGTTTATACATGAATACTGCTCGTGACATGTGATTACTTGAATGTATTAGTCTCGCTAAGTTATACAGTTGTAATGTGCATTGCTAGTAATAACTGTTACTATAAGCAGTTACCGTTAACCATTGAGAGCCAGCAGTTGTGTTCAGGGAATGCTCCTTTAATCTTCCAATAAACTTAATGTTTGAACGTGATTCGTGTGGATAATTACTCAACAATTTGGCGACGAGGACGGAGCATTTGAAACCTACTTAGGAGCATTTCCTGATTGATTTTTCACAAAAATATTTTTTTTAAAAAGAAAAAGGGAATTTTTTTTTCCTTCATCGAAAATCATCACAACGGCTTATTTTACTATCGCTACACATTGGATTGCCATTGAAGTGAACGGAATCTAATATTGGAGCATTGAGGTCCGTTACCTTGCGGAGCGCGTCTTGATGGCTGTCTTTCTCAACCCCTGTGATCAATCTGTTTTGCGCAACCGCGCTTGAACGATTTTGGGGCGGAAACAGTTGTTCTATTTCCTATTAGACGCTACTCTCCGCATCGCACTGAAATGGAAGAGGTGACTTCGAATTCATTCACCTAGTTCCTGCAAACGGCAAAGTAAACAGCGATATCTAGCTTATTGAAGACGGTTTGGGCATTATAAAAGGTACTGTGACTAATTTAGAGAGACACTCGTTTTTCTCATAAAATCGTTATACAGCCCATTTATGAACTTTACACTGTGACTGAGATAGAATTTTTTTTTCTTCTCAAGCATTTATTATCATTTACAAAATACTGATATATATCATCACTCTATATATCTCATTATATCACGATGTGTGCCCAGGGTTATACTCTTTCACCACCACAAAGTTACTGGTCAGCTGGTAGTTCTCCTAGTATGCCCTGGATTGAGTGGAAGGCTTATTTTTTTAACTATATTGAGACATTGGATGCAAATGGAAAAATGAAAGCTCCAGAGAAGAAAGGTATTTTTCTACACTGTCTTGGAACAGAAGGATTAAAAGCATTCAATCAACTTCCTGCATCACAAGCAAGTGGGGACTTAAATGTCTTTGATAAGGCTATATATGATTTTGATAAATATTGTTCTCCCAAAGTATGCATAGGAATTTCTAGATATAAATTCTTTCAAAGGAAACAGTTAAATGAAGAATCTATTGATAATTTCATTTCTTCTTTAAAAACTCTAGCTTTAGATTGCAAATTTGGTAACTTACAAGAGGATTTCATTAGAGATCAGGTTGTTATGCATTCCAGTAATGATACCATACAAGAAAGATTGTGGATAAATGGTGATGAAAACCTAGATTTTGTAGTATCCATAGTTAGGAAAGCTGAACTTTCCTGTAGGAGTGCACAACAAGTTAAGGAAAAAAACATTTCAGTTAGTAGAGAAGTGGTTTCAAAAATCAATCACAAATATGACAATAAAAATAAAGATTTCTCAAAGAAGAAACAAACACCCTTCTCAAAAGGCAATTCTGAAGATTCCAAAAGTAATCTGAAATGTTTTAGGTGCAATAGTAAATCTCATCTTGCCAATAACAAAATGTGTCCAGGACTGAAACAGAAATGTACAAATTGTGGCTTAATAGGACATTTCACTTCAGCTTGTAGAAGAGGTAAAATCAATCAGAAAGTGAAATGTATTGAATTAAGCGACAATAGTGATGATGATGATTTCACTGACGATTCTAACAAGTGTTCTTATATCTTGAACATAAAAGAATCCACAGTTCTTAATGTAAATGACCCTATAAAGAAAAAACCTCTATGTGATATGATTATTGGTGTGTAAAAACAGTTTCAATCGGGTCGGGGACAATCGATATTTGCCCGGCGGTATTGCCTCTGTGACCCTCTAGTTATTTAAATCAATAAAGAGGCAGGCGCTGGAGACTGGAAAGCAGGAAACAAGGTTTTTTATTCTCTCCGGAGGAGAACACAACGAAACGGACAGAAGGTATCGTTCTGAGGTGCTCTAACTTACGTTTGAGGCCTGGCCCCTTATATACAGTGTTTATGGTTTTTATTACAGTTTACATACATGTGACAAAGCTTTGATATACGGAAAGACATACCCGGAATCCCCCTTTGGGGCCCGTTCCCACACACATTTACAGTTGAAGTCCCCACCCTAATCACAACAGGTGATGAGCATCGCGCAGCTGGATAATCCGCCGATTCACGGAATGTGGGGAGTCTGATCGGATCTCATGGGGTGGGGGGCTTTGATCAGCCCGGGGATTCTTTGATGGCGGAAGCTTTCTATTGTACGGGGAGGGGCAAGGATGGTATCGGCAGAGCTGGGTGTCGGCTTGGGAACGGGGAGGACAAAACGGGCACACGGGGAAAAAGGGGGTTTGCATCTAAGGGCCGGAGATCATGAAAGGAAAGCAGGGAGGTGTCGCGCTGGGAACAGGATGAGGGCCGGGGGCAGAGCAGCGCCGAAGAGGGGTTTATGACTCAAGGCAGGTGCAAGCAGGGGGTGGTCAGCGTGCAGGCTTAGTGAAGGCAAAGGGCTATGTCAGGGGCCAGCGGCATGCAAAAGGGTTTGTTCTGATCGGGACATCTTAAAATGGCGGGCGCGCACGACAAAAGTGTGGCATCAGGGGAAGAGGCAAGATGGCGCAGATAATGTTCACCAAAACGCACTAATTTTCCACAGTCCTCCCTTTAACATATTCAAGACATCTTGCTGGTTCATTTTCTACTCGGGTCTATTGTGGTGGGCATGAGAAAGAAACCGGTAGGAACCCTAGGAAAAGAGTTGTAAACAATACATTTTGAGGTTTCTAGTTTTTAGGAGGTGCACCTATTTGATAAACTTTGATAAATTTGTTCAGCAGGAAAGTCATAGGAATGAAATACAAAAAACGGCGAGCAGCAAGTACATATCATAACGTGAACTGGCAGGTTAATACATATTTCAGATTCGGTTTGGAGCAGGATCAATACAATGGCGGCTGGGAGAGAAATGAGGCAAAAAAAACGGTGATTGAGGATGTCAAATGTTCGAAGTTTACGAGTTCTCATTGTTCTTTGTGGTCTTTCGTTGGCGCTGTTGAGCACCGGCGGTGGAGCTACAAGTCCGGCTCTGTTCTAAGTTCTGCGTTGCAGGGCACGACCCTTTCCTCGCGTTTCTGGTCGGAAAGGTCCTTTTCGCCCTGTGTCCTTTGAGGTGATTGTCAGAAAGTTCCGATGGAAGAAGAGCGTTCAAAACAGTCCATAGGGTAGGTCAGAGGAAAAAAAAGGGGGATGGAGCAAGGCCAAATTAGGAACAAACTAGGGGAACGAGAGACTTCAAATAGGCGGGCGTGTGACGGAATTCAGAGAGCGGGGACTTGTCGACAGGCACTGGACGTCGAGCAGGGGCATCAGGTCGTCCCTTTCTTTTCATGCTGTCGAAAACAGTGCCTCGTCCTGCAGCTCTTTTCAGTCGTGGTCTCGCCTTGGCTAATGTCGCAGGTGTCCCTTAGTCTGCAGTCAGGCCTCGTGCTCCCACATCCGGTCCTTCTCTCCTCCAACGGCAGTACCCTTAAACAAGTTTGAAAAGACAGTCTTTTAGAAAATTTGCGGATGAAGATAATCAAAAAAGTCTATTTCTCTCCCAGCTCCAGGCAAAGAATGAAAATGTCCGTCATATTTAACGTTCACAACTGGCATATGAATGACCGGTGGCGGACCTGTTGGATTTACTATGACTTTCCTTCATAATCATTTATTACAGGCATGACAGTTCATCTGATGGTAACCCACCTTCGGGAGACAAATCTGGCAAAGATATGCCGTTCTCTAGAGTTTCACATTTACAAAAGGGTACAGTGAGTCGTCAACATGGTACTACACAGGTATTTTGCTGAGTGACGAACATGGCTAAACATTTCCTTTCTATCGGTGCATCCTGTTTTTCAACTACTGCGGGGTTCATTTTGACGATTTCTTTACCTTGGTCTAGTCTGTTAACCTTGTAAAACATCATTCTGGGTCCTACGTAACCTTTTACAGCCCGGTTACTTAACTAGGAGGGACAGGGGTTTTATGGGAAACAACCAGGGACATAGACAGGGGAGGTAACGGGGGTGATCGTTTTTCTGGTTTGGGTATTGCGACGATTCGGGGAGGGGAGGGTCGCGTATTCTGAGGTCCTTGTTTTATACTATAGGAGCCGTTGACATGTAGTTCCCTTATTTCGGGCCAGATTAGGGAACCTCTGTCGTCTTACCTGCCCTTTCCCTTACGGCCCAACCTGGGTTCATTGACTTCTAGCGGAAAAGGAGAGGTAATGACGCGGCCTCAGGGTGATTGTATTAAAGACAAATGTTTGTGCAAATACTGACGGTATTTGAAGCCAATTAGGTGGTGTGCTAGGGGTGGCAATCTGCCAATTTCGGGGCTAACCACTCGGAAGAGTGGTAGTGCAAAAAAAATAGAGAGAGAGAGTGAGAGAGAGAGAGAGAGAGAGAGAGAGAGAGAGAGAGAGAGAGAGAGAGAGAGAGAGAGAGAGAGAGAGGGGGAGAGAGGGAGAGAGAGAGAGAGAGAGAGAGAGTGCAACGGCAGGCTAAATAGTACACGTGCAACAGAGAGGGCGGCAGTGCATTCAAGAAAGGCTATTTAGCGCATTACACAGTAAAGGGTATTCACGAGTCCGCGTTAGAATCTTGTAATCATGCAGTTTGAGCATTAGACAGGGTAGGGGGGACGTGCTTTGAGAAAAGGAAAGAAGAAAAAGGAGGTACCATTTTGTCGCACTTTCTCGCATTCTCGGTCCTTTGACCAGTTGGGTCAACGCCTCAGTCACACACACACACACATTCCCTCACAGTTTCGCATCATACGTAACGTGGGTTCATTCGTCCGGTCTGGTTTAAGGGTGATCACTTTTTATCAGGTTGTGCTAAATTTTCGGGTTTGTTCGATACGTGAGTAGTTTGCAGGCGTGCTTAGACACCACCCTGCGGCGCTAGTCCGTTTCGTGTATTTAGACATGGCAAGGTCTCAGATCTTCGCCACACCTTGGCTGTAATCTCTGATGTAACCTGCAGAGGGAGGAAAAAAGGGGGGGGTGGGGGAGACAGCATTCGCGCGCATTCAAATACATGGATTCATAAGTCCTTTACTTACCTTTTACTCGTCTTTCCTCCTTGGGGCAGGGTCCCCGGGGATATGGTTTTCGGAGTCGGGGGGTAGTGTGTTCATGTAGGGCGTGTGCGGGGAAACATAAAAAGGAAACCTGAGGGGCCTAGTGCGAGGTATCTAGTCAAAGGATATATCTCACTATCGGGATCCTTAAACCTCTTTCAACGCCGTGGCGTTCTAAAGTTCTTCGGTTCTTGGGTCCCTGCTACTTTGGAACGTTGTACTTTACAATATTTACATTATTTCATTTCACCCTCCTTTTACATTCCCTCATTTACACCATTCGTTTTACCCATCCTTGGAAGTCACGGTCTTCCTCTACGCGAGAGTTCATGAGTCAGTCGCGTACTTTTAAGACGGAGTGTCGTGTTGTCGATCCGATCCGTCCTCCAGGGCTGGGCAACCATCTTCCTTTAACCTTAAAGAGAGAGCAGAGTAGGGTGCACAGAAAAAGAACTTTCCTACCCATCCCATATTGTTTTAAAATAAAGCATGCAATACCCGTCCATAGTTTCAAAGACTTTATTTTGCAAATTCATTTCAGCATATGGATTAGGAGGGTGTGGTCGTATTTGGTCGGTCGTGGCAATGGCTAAAGTGCGTACAGTGGGGGGGGTGTCGTTTGCAACAGTAAAAACATCGGAAAGTTTTACTCATTCATTTGTAAGAGACTAAAACGTCTATTAATTGGCTGGGGGTTCGGGGGCATATATTTTCATAATTTAGAAACATAATCATAACAGTTGTAATCAGATTTCCTATATGCATACCGTACGTATGCATCGTAAATGAGGTTTACATCAGTTATAAAAATATAATACATTGTATATTCGTAATCAACATTTGTAACGGGGATCTTTTCATACTGTTCGTCGAGTGAGCTCTCCTTGTCTTTTCTAGCCAAGTGTACAATGGATCACAAAAATCTCAGAACATCAAGTTTATATTAGTGCGAAGGAACACCACGAGGTGTTCGTAAGTTCCGATTGATACCAGCGCCATTTTGGGCGGGGCCGGCACAGTCCGGAAGCAGCATCAGGGGGAAATGTTTCCATTACTGGCAGTTTGGACCAGAGTCCTTTTCGGCAGTTCTAGAATTCACGCTAACAGAAGGTGTGGCAATGTCATGTTTGTTTCGTTGGCGATCGAAGCAGCCGTCCCTTATCGGAAACCTGCAAAGGCCGAAGGCTCCGCCGGGGACCTTTGTATGATCTTCAAGGCTGCGGAGATGCTGTCGGAGATGGGGGCTCGTGCTCCATGGGACAAATGTTCGAGTTGTATGGCTGGCCAAAGTTACTCTAGTGGCCGGGGCCCGCCTTCCAGCGGATCCAGACGCCATTTTGAGGCCCTACAGGGGCCACTCTCGTCGAGTTTGCAAGAATGGAAGAGACCCTTCGGAGTGAAAGGAAGAGGTCCCTGTTTTGTGAGAGCGGGACGTTCAGCTGGGGTGCAGCTGTGATGCCCCCACCTGGGGGGCGAGGGAGACTCGTTCACATCGTCTCCTTCTCCCGGTGCACTCCATGCCGCTCCTTTTCATCGCCCCGCATGAAGGCCTCTCCACATCCGGTGTTCCCCAAGTGCCACCATTGTACGTTCGGTGCTGCGCAAATACTGGGGTGCCACCATTGTACGTTCGGTGCTGCGCAAGTACTGGGGTGCCACCATGGTGTGTCCGGTGCTGTGGAAGTATGGGCACCATCGCCTGACTGGGGGTGTTCGGCGTCGGGCTGGGGGCTGGGAAACCTCCTACCGGTGGAGGTGGGAGAGGCTCGTCCGCGTCGCCTCTCCCTCCCAGCCCAACTTGGACAAATTGTTGTGGAGGTACGTGCAGGACATCCCGCCGTCCAGGACTGCTGCGGCTGTGACGGAAGAGAAAAGGAAGAGGTGCCTCGCTCTCCTCTTGACATGTGGCGGGACTACCTTAGTCTTTCCAGGCCCGTTGCGGCCGGCCAAGGAGACATGTGGCGGGACTACCTGCAAATGCCCAGGCTGTGGGCTCCTGCCTCTCCTCCGGCTCCCCCATACGTTAAGATTTCCTGACCAAGAGTTGGCGGCGGGGCTCGCCTTATATGGGTTGCCGTTGGTTGGGCGTAGCCGTAACCCTGCCCTACTTTGGAAGGTTCCAGAATGGGGGGGGGGGCGAATGTTCTGTTTGACTTTCATTTTCTACAGTTTATCGTTATTATTCCTTGTTTGTTGTGTTAAATTAAAAGTTCAAGTTTATTAATGGTCTACGGATTTTGTTTTATCATTTCTTTCTTTCCAGGTTGCTTTTATGCTAAGTTTCTGCTAACAGGGGTCGAGTAACACGGAAACACGTGTAGAGGGATGACGCAGATTTGTACATTACATACACACGAACTCAGACGGGGGACAGTACAAGTACGACATACAAAGACCCAAGACAAATATAAAAACAGTTATTGGTCATAATTATCTCTTTCCGTCTGTGAATTTTAAACGAGGCTGGGTTCCCGTCTTGACATTGCCCGACCTAGGAGAACTTGATCATGCCGCTGAGATTTTCCTGGCGAAATCTGTGCCATCGGGCATAATCAAACGTGGTGGTTCTGTCTGGTCTGTCTATGTAAGTCGGGTTCTTCTCTGTCTCGCGCCTTTTCTCGTACTGTCGGTCTGTCGTTCTTGTCGGCCCTTTGCCTTTACTCACGCTCAGTAGAGTCGGGCATTGGGCTTTCCAGTGTCCGACATACCTACAAAAAGCGCATTGGTCTGACCCTAAGTCTGGTCGTCCTTTGTATAGTGTCGGGGGATAAGTTGTGGGTAGCGGTGTCCTGGGGTTGTCCTGTCGGTATATTTCCCTACTTGGTTTATCCTCATCTTTTCTCTGTCGTTTCGTAGCCTCTCTGCGCCACATACCGAGACTGTCGAGCATAATTGGCGTCGTCTTATTATTTCGAAGGGCTATTTCTAACGTTTCTATTTTATCAAGGTCGAAGGATCCTGCCAGTGGCCACTGTTTGTCTTGGCTATCTTCGGTATACCTGTGCCATAATTTATTATAAGCTATGGTGACTAACCCATAGTTTATGAACATGTCCTTATTAGGGGTGCCTTCTAGTGGAGCCATATGGTCCACCTCTAACACCCGGTCCGGGCTAAACAGGCTATTTATCAATGGGGAGAAGACAGACATGACGGCTCGTAACGAGGGACTAAAAAGTCAGCACTGCCTATCTTATCACTAGGTGCAAAGACTAGACAGAATATTTCTATTCTACGTTGTTTGCAGGCAGTGAATACCTCATGGATCCAAAAAAACCAAAAGACCAACAAAATAACAATGGGGAGAATGAGTAGGACCGCAAAGATCTGCGTTACCTACCCTTTTCACTATCTGCAAAAAGGATGGTCTCTTCCCTGCTTGCAGACAGAGAATCTCCAGGAAACAATAGTTTGTGAACAACAGTTCAGTTTCAAGCAATTATTGAGTGGGGGAGAAAAAGAACAAGCACGGCTGCTACCCTACTTATCCTCCACTGCTTGCAAAGGGAGAGAGAGCCTGTTGCTTCTCCGTTTGCAGACAGTGAATCTCTAAATAAAAATAAAACAAGGCAATACTAGTATTTTTGAACAATCAAGCAATCAAAACAAATTCTTTCGCAACTTGTCGTGGCAACACGACCTTACCCGGACCATGTGGACAGTTTCTTGTCTTCCGAATCCAGCGCCCGATCGTCCTCTTTTTCTCGTATTTCTCACGGCACTCCTGATGGTTCCCAGTCAGGACCGTAGATCACTCGAGAGAGGTCTGTTCGGAACTAGTGAAGTTCGGATGATCGGCTGCCAGACGAGGGTCTATTGGGCAAGAGCTCTCCCGATCGTTGCAGTCGTTCACTCTGTCGTCGGGACCTCTCCCACTGGATCCACGAGTCGCTGATGGGCCCCACGTTGGGCGCCAATTGTAAAAACAGTTTCAATCGGGTCGGGGACAATCGATATTTGCCCGGCGGTATTGCCTCTGTGACCCTCTAGTTATTTAAATCAATGAAGAGGCAGGCGCTGGAGACTGGAAAGCAGGAAACAAGGTTTTTTATTCTCTCCGGAGGAGAACACAACGAAACGGACAGAAGGTATCGTTCTGAGGTGCTCTAACTTACGTTTGAGGCCTGGCCCCTTATATACAGTGTTTATGGTTTTTATTACAGTTTACATACATGTGACAAAGCTTTGATATACGGAAAGACATACCCGGAATCCCCCTTTGGGGCCCGTTCCCACACACATTTACAGTTGAAGTCCCCACCCTAATCACAACAGGTGATGAGCATCGCGCAGCTGGATAATCCGCCGATTCACGGAATGTGGGGAGTCTGATCGGATCTCATGGGGTGGGGGGCTTTGATCAACCCGGGGATTCTTTGATGGGGGAAGCTTTCTATTGTACGGGGAGGGGCAAGGATGGTATCGGCAGAGCTGGGTGTCGGCTTGGGAACGGGGAGGACAAAACGGGCACACGGGGAAAAAGGGGGTTTGCATCTAAGGGCCGGAGATCATGAAAGGAAAGCAGGGAGGTGTCGCGCTGGGAACAGGATGAGGGCCGGGGGCAGAGCAGCGCCGAAGAGGGGTTTATGACTCAAGGCAGGTGCAAGCAGGGGGTGGTCAGCGTGCAGGCTTAGTGAAGGCAAAGGGCTATGTCAGGGGCCAGCGGCATGCAAAAGGGTTTGTTCTGATCGGGACATCTTAAAATGGCGGGCGCGCACGACAAAAGTGTGGCATCAGGGGAAGAGGCAAGATGGCGCAGATAATGTTCACCAAAACGCACTAATTTTCCACAGGTGGTGTAAAAATCAATATGTATGCTGATTCTGGATCTCCCTATTCTATTGTGTGTGAATCAGTCTGGAATAAACTATTTGTACCTAGGCTAAGCAGTCACTTAGAGGAAAGTGACATAAATCCTGAAGGGTATTCTGGAGGAAGGATAGATATCCTAGGTTTCAGGATGTTAGTGTTCAGATTTAAAAACAGGAAATGCATCACCAAATTATATGTTTCAAAGAAAGGCCCTTCAGTCCTTAGTTGGTTTGACTGTGGTAAGCTTGACATCGTGTTAGATCCTAATAGTCCCAATCCAGTGATGTTGATTGATGAACAAAATGGAATATCCTCTCTTATGTTAAATAAGTTTCCCAATATTTTTTCTAAGGGCATCGGGAGGTTAAACAATTTTAAGCATGAAATTCGTTTGAAAGAAAATGCTTGTCCAAAAATACACAAAGCTAGAAACATTCCTTTTGCTGTTAGGGATGAAGTTAAAAAAGAATTAGATATTTTAGTAGAGCAAGGAATTATAGATAAAATTGAATCATCTGAATGGGTTTCGCCCATAGTGGTCGCTAGACGGACCAATGGCAAGGTCAGACTATGTATTGATCTTCGCCACCTCAACAATAACATTATGGTTGATCAATTCCCTCTTCCCCGCATCTCAGAAATGTTATCTGTTGTTGGTGGTTCAAAGTTCTTCTCTACTATCGATCTATCTGCGGCGTATCATCAGATAGAGCTGACTGATAAATGTAAGGATTTGACTGCATTTATTACACCTTTTGGGTGCTTCAGATTCAATAGGATGCCATTCGGTTTAGCATCAGCGGCTGCAATCTTTCAAAGAGTTATGCAGGATATTTTAAAGGATTGCAAAAATGTCATATGTTTCCAGGATGACATTTTGGTATTTAATGAAGACAAAGACAAACATATTGCTGCTTTAGAGGATGTTTTGGGTGCACTTAGTATACATGGTCTTACCATTAAGCATGAGAAATGTAAATTTGGTGTTCATTCAGTGAATTACCTGGGACATGAACTCTGTGAGGAAGGTATTAAACCTAAACCATCACTTTTGGAAGCCATTGAATCAGCCCCTCACCCTCAGTCTAAAGATGATGTAAGGTCATTATTAGGTTTAGTCGAATTCTACGCCAGGTATGTACCTGATTTTTCATGTAGAACATATAATATTAGACAGTTGATTAAAAACAGGGTTGCTTTTGAATGGACAGATGAGTGTAAAAAAGAATTTTGTGATGTGAAGAAAGCTATCTGTTCTGCTAATGCACTCACCTGTTTTGATCCTTCTTTGCAAAACATCATAACTACTGATGCTAGCTCAAAAGGCTTGGGCGCTGTGTTTACTCAAAAAAATGATAAGGGAAAAGAAGTAATTGTTGCACACGCTTCCAGGGCACTTACAACTGCTGAGGAAAAGTATTCCACTATAGAGAGGGAAACTTTAGCTTGCGTCTGGGCTTTAGAACACTTCAGGGTATTTGTGTGGGGAAAAGAATGTATCCTGAGAAGTGATCACAAACCTTTAGTACGACTTCTTACTACAGAAGGTATGCTACGAGCTTCAGCACGCATTGCACGCATGTCAATGCGTCTACAAGATTTTATTTATACTATACAATACCTACCTGGTAGAGACAATGTTTCTGCTGATTTTTTATCTAGAATGCCTTTACCTATTCAAGAGGATTTACATAATGAGTGGGATGATTTTCAAATTGCCATGATTCATGATGAAGGTCCTATTTCTGTTGATCAGACCTTGTGGAAAGAGAAATTTGAAAATGACGAAACTTTAAAAAGAGTTGCTGAATATGTCTCTACTACTTGGCCTGGAAAAAATTGCTTAAGTTCAGAGTTGAAAAGTTTCTGGGAGGTAAGATCAGAACTTTCATGTTGTGAGAACATTGTTAAAAGAGGAGAACGGATTATTCCTCCAGTTGAAATGAGGAAAATTATAGTTTTACAAAGTCATGAAGGACATAATGGTATAGTCAGAACCAAACAACAGGTCAAACAGTTATTTTGGTGGCCAGGAATGGACATGTTTATTGAACGTCTGGTTAGAAATTGTATTGTATGTGCTAATTCTGATAAATCGTTGGTTACACTTAAACCCAACATGAGTACACATACCATACCTAACAATCCTTGGGAAACCATTGCTATTGACATTATGGGTCCAATTGGTCCAGAATCTAAATTTGTCATTGCAGCTATTGATATTTTTTCAAAATGGCCAGTTATCAAAATTGTTCATAAAATAGATACAGATTCAGTACTATGTTTTCTTGATAGAGTTTTTATTGAAGAAGGTTTACCAGTAAGAATCATCTCTGACAATGGAGTACAATTCAATTCAAAGAAGGCAAATTACTATTTTACTAAGCTGGGGATTACTCATTCCACTACTTCCTTATACAATCCTGGTGGGAATGGAATGATAGAAAGGTTCAATAGGGTTCTTAAAAGTGCTATACAAATTACAGACAATGATGACAAAAAGTGGGAAATTGAAATATTTAAAAAGGTTTGGATGTATAGAACAAACATGAATTCCATGACTGGGTATTCACCTTTTGAAATCATGAGGGGGAGAGTTCCTAGAACTAAAGTGAACCCGTCATGGTTAGTCAATTCTACCTCTTCAAAAGTTGATTTGAACAAAGTTAGAGAAAATCTTATTCACACTCATTGCATAAATAAAAGATATTTTGATGAGAAGTCAGGTTCAAAAAAAGATCCAACAATTAAAGTTGGTATGATGGTGAAAGTAAAGAAGCCATGGAAAGTTAAGAAAGGAGAAAGTGCATTTATGGGTCCTTATGAGGTTTCAGAAGTATTAAAAAATTCAGTGAGATTATCTAATAACAAAGTGTGGAATCTCAATAGAATAGCTATTCTAAAAGCGGATAAAAATGTGTACTGTAAAGATCCTATATTTAGACTTCCTGATTCGTCATATTTAGATGAAGATTTAGATATAGGTATGACTAGTGATAATACAACTGAAGTTCCATATTGTTCAAGTGCTTGTCACACAAATCCAAACACTGACATTATACCTTGTTACTCAAGCAATGACATTACCAGTCAAAATGTTAGTGTCCAACAAGATGTTTCTTTACCCAAGAGGATTACAAGAAAACCCAAATGGTTATCAGATTTTGTTGCTTATATAGTGAGCAAAGTTTAAAAAAATGTTATTCTTGTTTTTTTTATTTTTTTTATTTGTTATCGATCTATAAGGAGGGAAGGTGTGTAGTGTTTACAATCATACACGCGCTTGTGTACTTACAATTATACACCGCTCATACAAGCGCGTGTTCTCCAGTTTGACTCGCGCTCACTCTCATTCCAGTTATACAATTACTGTGCGCTACTCGCGCTAATGTTTATACATGAATACTGCTCGTGACATGTGATTACTTGAATGTATTAGTCTCGCTAAGTTATACAGTTGTAATGTGCATTGCTAGTAATAACTGTTACTATAAGCAGTTACCGTTAACCATTGAGAGCCAGCAGTTGTGTTCAGGGAATGCTCCTTTAATCTTCCAATAAACTTAATGTTTGAACGTGATTCGTGTGGATAATTACTCAACAGCCCTATCTGTTGTTCTGTCTGCAGACACTTATTAAAACCTTACCACCCTATTGTTAATCAATTGAATTCTAACCAACTGAAGGGTGGCTTGATAAATGCTCGCTCAATGTCTAAGAATGCGCTTCATATATTTGATTTAGTCTACGAAAATGAGCTGGATTGTCTATTTATCACGGAAACTTGGCTTCGGGATTGATCCAACCCTGACATAGTCCTTGCCGTCCCTCCTGGCTATTCTATTTGTAGACAGGATCGCGCTGAACAGCGTGGTGGTGGCCTGGCTATCATTTATAGAGAGACCTATAAATGTTCAATTAGAGAGCTTCCTGAGATTGAAGAAGCCGAGAGCCTATACTTCTGTATTCAAGTGCATGACACCTTCACTTTCTCTGGAGCTCTGCTTTATCGCCCGCCCTGCAATCCCACGCAGTTTCTTGCCAGTGTGGGCGAAGTGTTGAGCGATCTGACTCTTAGATACTCGAACTTCACCATCATTGGCGATATAAACCTCCACTTAGATAACCCTAATGACAATCACGCCTCCAACTTTAAAGAAATATTACAGATCCTGGGATTATCTCTCAGGACCCTTCACGCCACTCATAAAGCTGGACACTCCCTTGATTGTATCAGTTCAAATCTGGATAAAATGACGGTTAACGATCCTATACCTCAAACTTGGATGGACCATTTCTTCATTGAATTCAACATTGAATTCATAGGGAGTCATCCGAAGCCGAAAGAGGTTACCAATAAGGGTAACACTCTACCCAATTGGGGAAAAATCATGAAACACCCCGATCTTACAAACTGGGTCGACAAAAGTAAACCCACTCTTCGGGGAAAACTACTGCAGACTATCAAAAATTCGAGAATTGGATGACCGACATTGGTAACAAAATCAGAAATTCTGAAAGAACAAATGATTCCATAGGAAAAAGGAAAACTTCTGCTCCCTGGTTTTTAGACACCCTGAAAGAACAACTGGTGGAAATTAAATCTTTAGAGCGCAAATGGCGACGAAACTATGATAATGGCGCTAAGATGACCTATAAGAAAGCTAGGAGAACCTATCACTCTTCCATCAAAACCGCAAAGACTGATTATTTCACCTCTCGTATTGAAGCAGCAAATAACAAACAAAAAGAAATTTTCAAAATTGTTAACAGCTTCACGAAGCCTAAAACTGTAACCCAAGAGATTCCTCCGACTCAGATCTTATGCAACGACATAGCCTCCTACTTCACCCAAAAAATAGAAATACTTACTAAAGATTTCCCCCAATTAAGAACAGCAGAACCTTTGAGTGAAACGGTTCTCAAGGCCCATATACCCAAATGGGAAAATGTCAGTCATATCAGCCTGGACGACTCCTCAAAGGGAATTTACACCCTGAAATCAGGATCCCCTTTAGATCCCTGTCCCCCTACATTCCTTAAATCCATAATACAGGAGGTTAACCCTTATATCAATGCCATAATCAACTCGTCCCTCCAATCGGGAGAGATTCCCTCGCAGTGGAAGGTGGCAATAGTGAAACCACTACAGAAAAAGGCGTTACAAGACACTACCATCCTTTCTAACCTACGTCCGATTTCTCTTCTTCCTGCCATCTGCAAGATTACAAAATCTTTTGCCAATAAACAACTTATGGCATTTTTGGAAGAAAATGACATTTTACATCCTTGTCAAGCAGGTTTCAGGACCCACCATTCCACTGAATCCGCACTTCTGTCATCCACCGAAACCATTCGTGCTGCATTGGATCAGGGCAAACATGCTGTCCTGATCCTATTAGATCTCTCTGCAGCATTCAACACGGTATCCCATGCTATCCTTTTACAACGCCTATCTAACGTAGGCATAGCAGGAACCGTGTTCGAATGGTTTAAAAATTATCTAGCACAGAGGCGCCAGATTGTAAGGTTGGGCGACTTCTCTTCTGAAGAAAAAACTATCAAAACAGGGGTCCCGCAGGGCTCTAGTTTAAGCCCTACCCTATTCAACCTTTATATGGTTCCCCTATTACATCTGATTTCTTCCTATAACATCAGTACGGTCGCCTACGCTGACGACACTCAGCTTGTTCTGACTCTTGACAAAAACCAATCTAATGCAGAACAATTACTGAAAGAATGTCTGTCAGCAACCTTTAAATGGATGTCACATAACCATCTGAAGTGTAACTCGTCAAAAACAGAAATCATTCCTTTAGGACCCAATAATTCTTTCTCGCCACAGGATTGGTGGCCTGAAAAGGCAGAAGCCCCCCCCAATACCATCAATGCTGCTCGAAACCTAGCTTCTATAGCAACAAGGGGCCCCAATTCAGTCAGCCAGGGACCTCGGGGAACAATTTTATGAAACAACAACGGTCCCATGCATGGATCAATTAACAACCAATAAATATAGACGAAATCAATTCTATATTTCAGAAGGACATGCCCAGCCGGACAGAGGTCATTCGGGTTTACTGAATAAACAGAATTCTCAAGATAAAACAAGAATACCTTCCACAAAGCCCCTGTGTGGTGCAAAAGCCTGTGCCCAACACTCGCGGGGTGATTACAGTTGGAGAGAACAGGAAAGGTTCAAAGGCAAAACAAGCGTTTTCTGTTTACATATGCATTGTACAGAAAATATCAAGCAGCACCGTTACAATAAGTCAAACAATCATATATTTGTATAGGGTGCATGAGCAAGTCGACGGCGTTTCGGTTCCACTAAGGAGTCATAGGAACCATCATCAGGACAAACAATTAATTTTGCCTTTTTCACTAGACCTCAATTTTGCCTATAAGGAAAAGATAAGAAGAAAGTATATACTTCGTAAACAAGATACATATAAGGAAGAAGTAAAGTGACTCTTTGTGCAACGTGCACATGCTCATTGGTCAAGTGGTGGGATCCCACCACTTGACCAATGAGCATGTGCACGTTGCACAAAGAGTCACTTTAATTCTTCCTTATATGTATCCTGTTTACGAAGTATATACTTTCTTCTTATCTTTTCCTTATAGGCAAAATTGAGGTCTAGTGAAAAAGGCAAAATTAATTGTTTGTCCTGATGATGGTTCCTATGACTCCTTAGTGGAACCGAAACGCCGTCGACTTGCTCATGCACCCTATACAAATATATGATTGTTTGACTTATTGTAACGGTGCTGCTTGATATTTTCTGTACAATGCATATGTAAACAGAAAACGCTTGTTTTGCCTTTGAACCTTTCCGGCTCGAAACCTAGGCATAAAGTTCGATAACACTCTGACTTTTAACCAACAAGCCAAGGAAGTAGCAGGGGTTTGCTTCGGCATCATTAGGAGCCTTAGAAAATTCTTCGATCTTCTTCCTTTGAGGGCCAGACGTACGGTAGCTATTGCTCTTATAACATCTAGGCTGGACTATTGCAATAGCCTATATGCAGGACTTAATGAATCAGCCCTGCATAAACTTCAAATGGTCCAGCATGCAGCTGCCAGACTGGTCCTCAGACTGCCCAGGAAGTCTTCGGCTTCTACAGCTCTTGATGCATTACATTGGCTCCCAATACATAAGCGCATACTTTTTAAAGTTCTTACCATTACCTACAGAGCCTTTTACCATCATGGCCCACTGTATCTGCGCAAACACTTCAAACAATACCACCCATCAAGATCACTCAGGTCCTCTACAGGTAACCTTCTCCATGTCCACAGGTTCAAACTGGCAACCAGAGGAGGAAAATCCATTGCAGTCATTGGCGCAAGAGCATGGAACAAACTTCCCCTTCTCCTGCGTCAATCAACCACTGAACTTAAATTCAGAAAACTTTTAAAAACATGGATTTATTCTTTGCCAAACTCCGAATGCATGGGACTTATATGATGTGTTTTATTGACAGGTAGGCCTTCTTCCATCTACTACCTGCTGTCTTTCAGAATCCAAGCGCCAAGATACTCCTTGGAGTGATAGTGCGCTATATAAGCTCTATCTCACATCACATCACATCACAACGTCTCAAAGGTAAATATCTGTTGGTCATGGGTACATTTACCAGATAGTTATTTCTAATATTGATATTACTATCATTTTCTGGCCTATAATAGAACCCAAAGGTACGGCAAATAGTTGTGCCTAAGTCCCTAGTAAAGTGCATGGAGTGCACTTTACTAGGGACTTAGGCGCAACTAAATTCGCCAATTGGGTACCATGTTTAGGGTAGAGAGCACAAGCACTTTAGCACTAATAAAGTGTGTAGGGTCCTAAAGCCAGCAGAAACGAGTAATGAAAAATGGAAGGAGGCAGGCAAAAAGTTGGTAGAAGGCCATCCTAAGACTGTCAGGTCTAACAGTAGGGTGATATAAATACCAGCACAATGCCAACTACTGTAAATACATCCCTTGTCAGAACCCATTTCACAGGGCCATGGGGAAATCTGGGGGTTATTGGGCCACAACTGTGGAGTTTGAGAGCTTTTTCTCTTGGTGTCCTGGGCCCTAACCTACCATGTATTCTTGGCAACCGGGCCAAGTACTCCTGCAGCACTTGGCTCTCAGCAATAGTGTGGTGCTAGCGATACAAGGCACCCTTGTGGAGAGGGAAAGGTGTGGATACAAGGAAGTGAACACCGACTCACAACTCAAAATGTGTGCAGCAGCAATAAATCATTAACTGGCCAAATACTCACTGTTCTGAAAAAAACTTATTTTATTTCTACCGCTACTAACACAAATACGACATTCATAAACAATTACACAGTACCACTGAGATCTGGGATCTAGTGTTTCTTTAGGCTGTCACCGAGGTCCCATTACCTCCCCGCTCCTAGTGATAGTGGTTAATCCCCATTCGCTATAGGTAACATCTAGAGAAATCGCCACTAGTAGTCCAAGTAGTCCATGTCTCAAAAGTACACTCTAACTCTATATTAAAGTCAACAGTATTTCAGCGCCACAGCGTAACTAGCAAGCAAGTTCGCCCAGGGCCTACTGGCATGACATTCAAAATCAGTCTTCTCCACACCCACAGGCTTGGAGTGTCAGGAGTTGCTGAGTACACTCCATCTGTGGGTGCCTGGAGCTGCAGTAGCTGAATCAGTTGAGTTCTCCGTACGCAACCCAGATGTGCTGCACTTAGCAAGGGCAGAGTTACTCACACACGGTTGAGCCACCAAAACAACCAGTGGTTCTCTGCGGCTCCTCGTTGCAGGGTAAGTGTCTGATCTGCTCCTCTGACAGGATGGGGAGGGTTATGTGGTGATCCTGAAGCAGGTCCCTCACCTTGATGATGGTGCAAAGGTATTCCTAAAGTGGCCTCACTTCTCCAGCGGTAAAGTGTGAACCAGGTCACACATTTGTTGAATCCAGTGACCTCCTCTGGCATGCAGGTTGACCATTTCCTCTATGTACATGGGTTCTGGTCCCTACAGCACATCCAAGCCATCATCAGCAGCCCCTCCTGGCATACTGAGATGCTGTTCACCATGGCACAAGGGCTACGGCCCCCACAGCATGGCAATCTCCTCAGCACCAGTCCCTCCTAGCATGCAAGGTCACTGGCATTCTTGTGGTGGTCCCTTCTGGCCTATGGGGGTTGCTGGCTCCTCATTACACATGGGCTCTGGCCAATCAGTGCATCAATGCACACAGCTCAATTCACGGTGGCTCTTCTCTGATATACAAGGGTCACTTAATTTGTTATGCACACAGGCAACAACAGGATTGATGCAGCAGCCGTCTCCTCACACCTTCGCTCAACAGGGTTCCCCAATGGACCTCACTCTTTCCAACTCTCTCCTCTTCCTTACAGGCCACACTGGTTTTGGAAAGCAGGCCGGAGATGGGCCTCCAGGCTCTAGGGCAGGTAGTCTTTTATTCCCTGGGTGATGACCCCTCACTCAGCAGGCAGACTAGCTGGCTTTGGCCGCAGTCCAGGTCACAGGCTGAAGTCTTGCAGAGCCTCCCTTCCTCACACAGCCTGTCTGACTGCATGACAGTTGACATTTTTTGGGGTTTCACGGTCATCCTCTTATTGTCCATTTCCAAACACCAAATATGATTTAGAGTCTAAGTCTTTGACGTTTATGTTGGGGGTCTGTTTCCTTTGAAGTGCCCACTCCCCTGCCCTCTCTTCCTCTTGAGAGTAATCTGCCACAGCAAGAGCAACTCCAAATCTGATAGCCCTATAACAGAGGCCATGGAAATGACTAGAGTTCACACCTGGATGTCAGCCACAGTGATATGTGAACCACAAAGTTACCCCAGGGCCCCAGCTCTACTCTTTATGATTCTCTTATCAGCCCTGTCTCTTTCCTGAGATGTGCCCAGGCCCCTTCCATATGACCTCTCACTGTATCAAAGAGCACCCTTTAAAGTGTACAGGGGAAGCCTGGCTCTCCCCTCTCCTGTGTGTCTCCCACCCTGATTACATGAATACAGCAATACACAAATCTGTCTGGAGGATTCCTCTACCTCCGCTCCATGTTTCACTATGCAGGCCAGGTCTCCCAAAATGGAAACCAGGGCCCTCCGTGTAATGTACCATTCACAGGCACACATACAAACACTGCATGAATACAGTCTACACACACTGCACAGCAATGTATCAGTCATGTACTGAACCACTCATAGGCACCCATACAACCTGAACATTCACGCACAGCACTGTACCCATCATGTCTCATACCGCTTTTAGCACACATATATCCAGCACATACATGTAACATGCAAGCACTGCACATCACTATGTCCTTCATGTATTGTGCCACTCATATGCATACATATTGTTGCAAAATATATATGAATATCCATATATAAATTCATGTGTATGCACTTCAAAAGATATCATGCTTATATATATCACATTAATATGAGGCTTGGAGCTCCGAAGGGATTCCTATCTGACCTTGACTGGACAAGCTTCAACAAGCTATTCGTTACCCCCTTAGAGGTCACTTTGCCTGTCCTGACTACATGATATTTCTTAATCTGGTTGTGCAAGTTGCTTACACAGTGCCGAGCCAGCCTTTCTGGTCTGCCCATATCTGGTTGTTTATAATTTGCATGGTGCAGACATTGCACATCCATGTTAGCCATATTTGGCTTGGTGCCTTATTCTAGTTCCGCTGACATGGCATTTCTAACTGTATATAGCACCTAGAAACCTATCACTCTGGGAAGAAGCAGTCTGAGAGCACCTAAGGCTGGAGACCTGACTTCTTTCTTGCTAATTAGCAATGATGCAGGCTTTTGGTACCAATATATACATTTTAGTCTGTTTCTGAGCAAACCTGCTATGTCTGGTGAGTTTCATTCATTTGCTCCTGGGAGGGTGCCAGTATTTCCCCATCAGAATGGTGTCAGAAGTGGGATATTGGAGGACTGTGATGTCACCAGTCGGTAAGAGAGATGTAAGCTAAATAACTAACTTGCCTTGCTGCAAGTGACCTTTCAGTATTTCAAATGCATATTTAACACATAGTATTAATAAAAGGGGCATTGACTGGCATTTAAAATAGACAGGGGACTGTAGAGAATGTTTTTAAAATATTCTCTGTTTCAATACACTAATTGATAAGTGGCATACACTGCAGGAGAGCCTGGGTTAGAGAATTTTCTATGTGTACCTACACATATAAGAAGTAGTGGAGCAGGTGACTGATAAGTAACTAAGTTGCTTTATATCAATAAATATTGACAAATGGCTAGACCCTTCGGAGTTTTATAAAAATCCATTGCAGGAGACCCTATGCTAGGATGGGGTATTGCTTTTACCCACAAAAAGAAACCCTCTCAGAATATAGTGAGTGGAGCTTCTGATTGGCGGATTGCACCGAAATACAGGGAAATGATTTTGAAATATGCGTAGTTATGTCATGGATGAATGACTGCATTTGAATAGGGCATTGATCTTCAGCACTGGACCTTTATGTTTCCTTGAAATGTTAGTGCATGATAGAGAAGGAAATTGGTTTTAAAAGTGATGTCTCTGGCTGGTCCATAACTGTGCTTGGTGCCTTATTCTAGTTCCGCTGACATGGCATTTCTAACTGTATATAGCACCTAGAAACCTGTCATTCTGGGAAGAAGCGGTCTGAGAGCCACTAAGGCTAGAGACCTGACTTCTTCCTTGCTAAGTAGCAATGATGCATTCTTTTGGTACCAATAAATACATTTCACTCTGTTTCTGAGCAAACCTGCTATGTCTGGTGAGTTTCATTCATTTGCTCCTGGAAGGGTGCTAATATTTCCTCATCACATACACCCAGGACATACATTTAACATGCACGCACTGTAGAGCACTACACCCTTTATGTACTGTACCACGCACAGGCACACATACATGCAGTACATGCATTCAACATGCACACACTGCAACACACTACATCTTCCATGTATTCCACCACTAACAGACACACATACATCCAGCACATGCATTCAGCATGCACACATTGCACAGTACTGCATTATCCCCGTATTGTACCCTTCCCAGGCACACACACATCCAGCACCAATACATCATCCATATGTTGCACAGCATTACACACCAAAGTGTGTAGGTCAAGGGTGATTTAAGCAGTCAGCATGCAGAACATTACAGAATGAGCCTGCAGGCCTCCGTCCCAATGACACAGCTTAAAAATGACCTGTTCTCTCCCACTGGTCACTACACAGTATGGCGCCACTTCAATACTTGTGCTCCTGAACTCCTGGTGAATGCAGTAGCTTTCCACCACTGTGAGGGTAGTGCTTTGGGTCCTCTCACAATCCATCAAGATCGCAATCCATGAGATAGGCCTATATTGTGGCACACACAAGAACCGTGCTTGAAGGGGCCAGTTTTACTATTCCCACTTCAGCCTAATCAACATTAAGGGAAAGAGCTGGACTTTGGATGGTGCAGATTTACTATTCCCACTCCAACTTGAGCACCAGTTGGGAAAGTCAAAAACTTTGCAGGGTTCCTATTTACTCTTCCCAAACTAAGGGCCTTATTATTAACACTTATGAACACTTTGACACAGCTGTTGCAACGCTTTTTGTGACACAGCGGCGGCATAAATAATGTGCTCTGTTGCACCATATTTTCAAAGTGACGCTTCTAAGCAGATGCATCATTTTGTAAATGCCTGTGTTACATTATACCTGCATCAGGTAGAATGTATGCAGGGTGGGCGTTCTCACGTGAAAAAGCCTTGTAGAAGTTGCACAGTGAAATCTATCGGATTTCACTGCGCCAATTCTAGGACGCTACTGCGTCACAACCCTACGCCTGCCTCACAGCAGACATAAGGGTGATGCAATGCAATGGGAATAGTCCTCCCCCCATGCATTGCCGGAATTGCGTCATGCTTACGACACAACTCCGGCAATGCGTGGGTTTTGCGCCAATAGATAAGTCAGGATTCCTGACATGTCTGTCATTCCTTGCTACATGGTTCACCATACAATAAATACGGCGCATCCATCGTGTCACAAGCAGGGCACATTAAAAAGTGTTGCATCACTGCTTTCACACAGAGATATGACACTTTTCATAAATGAGGCCCTAAGTTTTAAAAAAATACCTAAATATGGGGTACCATTTGTGTTCAAAGATTTTTATTAGGAGCTGTAAAGAGAGACATCATTACAAGAAGTAGTCGATTGCAATACTATAGTTACAGAACAGTGATAGTAAAATCATACGAATAGAAAAAATAAAGAAAACATTTTTTGGTAACAGTAAAACAAAGCGAGTCTTGTATACAATAATACCAGTGCGATAAATATGGGGTACCATTTGATGTGGATTTTAATTGGAAATCTCTTTTAAATGTTAGAGCCATGCAATTTCAAAAGTCAATTGATGCCATTTTTAGATTTGCTAAGAGACTAAGCCATAAGCCAACCAAAAGAAACGTTATGTATTTATAAAAGTAAAAGCCGCTCAGTAGTAACTTTTGGGGCTGGGGTCTGGGGATATGCAAACTGCAACTCACTCCAAATAGTAGAAAACAAGTTTATATGAAGACTTCTTGCAGTGCCCCAGAGATCCTCTGCCTCTTTTTGACACGAGGAAGTTGGCTTGAGTTTCTTAAAAGATTACATCACGCTACAGCCATTGTTGCTCTGGGTAAGAATTTGGAATAATCGAGAGGCTGATTTCTGTAGGACAATATTAGCAGACTGTATGAAACGGGATTACAGCTTAGATATACCCTGGTTACGGTTTATCAAAACAAGCTTTGATAAGCTGGAAGTTTCAGAATCTTACACATACGCTGATACTTTGGGAAATGTGTCACCTGCTACAATCAAATTACTTTTTTTATCAATGCCTTGAGCGGCCAAGTGTAATGTGTAATTTTACTGGACACTCAGTGCCTTTGATCAGTCACAAATACAACTTGTCCTTTATCTGCCAATAGACTTGAATGAAAGGTGGAAATCTTTGCTGACCAGGTTCCGTTTTAAAACTATACATTTTTGGGCAGCTTTTCCTATCCAAGGCTCATGGTCTTCTACACTCTCAGTCTGCCCTTGGGACATTTTTTCATGTCAAAGCACTAATCACTTTATCTTATTTTGTAAATTCTATACTCCCCAGAGGAGCAGTTCTTTCATCCATTACTGCTAGCAGCAAGGATTAGAGTTAATGAATTGGCAATGGATTATTTACTCTCCTTAGGAATTACAGAGATAAGATTTGGTATTTTAAACTTTTGTATTACTGTTTTAAGATCCGTAGTAAATACTAGGCATTTTTATTAGTTTGTATTGTATTGCTTATGCTTATCTGTTTTTTTAGTGAGAATGTTTTTGAGTCGAATAAAGTATATTGATCTGATCTGAACTAAATATAGATAAAAAATAAACTTAAAAAGTATTTCAACAAGTGTATTAAAAAATATAAAACATTTTAAAATTATATTTTACAGTGTTAAAAATTAAGAATAGAAATAAAATAAAATAAACACCTTACCAGTTAAAAACATTAAAATATATATTTAAAACACTACCCACCCAGTTGCTTTGAAAACTGAAAATAAAAGACAAAATATAAAACAATACCAAAAAAATAAATAGTATGCAATAGTTTTGAAAATATATAGTTCTACCAAAATAATTAATATATTTACTAACCCATAATGCATTTAATAAATATAAAAAATTAATTAGAACATGAAAATAGATGATGCAATTAATAATCTAAGTAACCAATTACAGTTCAAATTAATTAACATTTTTTAAATTATCTAATAAATAATCTGCATATACAATAATGTGCATAACTAATAATCAAATTAACACCTTCAGCGCGGCGCAGATTCCTGCACTGTGCTGAAGGTTCTAATGAGCCTACCGCCTCATGACGGAACGGTTCCGTCATGAGCACAGCTTAACCGACGCTCATGGCGGAACCGTTCCGTCATGAGCATCGAAGGGGATAACAAATTAAAATTTGTAAAATAAATATACTATTTCTTAAGAATTAAAATATATAAGAGAAAACTTCCCACTCTGCTCGCTAATACATCAAAAATCCCTCAAGTAAGTTAACAAAATAATATTATAAAACAATAATTACATGTTAATTAAAATATTTGATAAAGAAATGCTATCTATATATGAACATATACTAAATGTATGTAATCAATTACATATTTTCCATAATTAATCATTTGATTACCTAACTAAATTATGTAAAATGTATAAATTATTTAGCAATAAGTATAAATGAAACTACAAAAAAATCCCATCTTAGTCCACTATAAACTAGACATGTGCAAAATGTTAATTATGCAGGAGTAATCAGAGTATTTCAGTATTTACACATTACTTTGGTAATGTGAAAGTACCAAAATAATGTGATTATGCCAGCTTTAATAATTTAAAGTAATTCTGTGCAAAAATCCTACCACGGGAGCACCAGGAACAACAAACCAAGGGGCATATTATCAAGCGGCAGCGATAATTATCGCTGGCCGCGCTTAGCGTTAGATTTTTTATCGCTGGCTATTGCTGGAAATTATCACCATGCTAGCGCAGTATTAACAGCGCATAGCACAATGGCGATAATTTTTCCGGCGATAGCGGTGTTTTCCATGGAACATCGCTGGTTTTCCAACGATGTTCATTGAAAATGGCGATAACCTTGCTGACACGACCCTGTGGTCGTATCAGCATAATCCACCCCAATGTAAAGTATAGGTAAGTCAGCATTTTAGCAGGCGTTTGTTTTTGGCGAAAATCGCGGTTTTTGCCAAAAACTAACATCTGCTAAAATGCGTGGGCCTCCTTGGAAATATCGCGATGTGCACATCAGCGATAATTTACAAGCAGTACTGCCTAGTGACGCCGACTTTGCATCTCATTAGAAATGCAAAGCGAGGCATCGGGAAAACGGGTGCTAACTTGCGCTAATACATGTTAGCATCCACTTGTAAATAGGACAATAGTTTTATCTCCGCTTTTTTGGCTCTTGAAGCCAAAAAAGCAGAGATAAGGCCCTTGTTGATATGCCCCCTAGAGAGCATGAGCGGCTGCTGGCTACTGCTGTTCGAGCCCCAGAGCATTTTGTATTATTTTTATAGCACAAAATGCATCATCAGGTCCATTTCAGACCAGAGGGTGTATTTTGCACTAAGAAAATAGCTCTAAATGCTGGATTACTCTTATCACATAATTACAAGTCATTTTGCGGTACGTGGGGGAGGGGTTAATTTAAGAATGAAAAAAAATTAAACTTACCTTCATGCCGGCCGGGTTCTGCATTGTCTTTGCTCCTGACCTGCTCTCCTGCTCAGGAACAGGAAGCAGGCAGCCAGGCTCACACCCCTAAGCCAATCACAATGCTGCAAGCAGAGTTGTGATTGGTTGGGACGCCGCCCAGCCAGGGGCAAAAATGGCCCTGCCATATGTTCTGCAGCCTACATTGAGAAGAGCAGAGTGCACATGGCTGGTTGGGTCGGCCCCAGAGGGCCAACTAAACCAGTCATGCACACTCAGGAGTGGGCAACCCACTCCTCATCTGCGGAGCCCTGCTTGCAGAGCAGCCCCGCCCACCCTCCCGCCCGCAACCAAACCTTTCTGCTTTATCACAGTGCGAGGAGCAGAAACATAAAATGGTAGTTATTACCATTTTTTTGTTTCTGCTTCTCGCACTGCGAGAAAGCAGTGGGGTGACGCTCCTCCGCCCTAGCGGAGGAGCCACCCCTGGTTGCAGGGACTGGATTTTCAAGAAGAGGAGGTTGTGATCTTTGAAATGAGGTGTGAGTCAATAATCTCTTCATAAGAAAATAGGGAGACGTAACGATTTCAGAAAAGCAGCGCTAGAGATTTGTAAAATGGTAATTTTGCAAGTGCCTTGAAAAAGCTATCTGCGAGGAAAGGCAAGAATGATGTAAACTGTAAACTTGTAAAAAGACAATCTGAGCTGTTTCTCAAAAACAACTGCTTCGTCCTGCTTGAGATCTGAATTAAATAATGCAGTTAAGAATTTCAGCCACCAGAGGACGCTCAAAGCCCATTCAAAAGTTCGCTCCAATTCCAGAGGTCGTGGTGCAACAAATTTCTCTGACGGCCAAGTGCGGCGCTCTCCGTATTCCCAGGATTCCAGCAGGCTCATTTTTTACGAGTTGTTTATGTGCAATAAATTCCATGGAATTACAAACCCGCAGACGCCGCCTGGAGGGATTTGATGTTCAGAGATACCACTCCCTATAAGAAAATGTCCATCTTCAGAAAAGCGGTGCAGCGCTGGCACTGCTTGGCTGCCCGTATGATTTGTATATTTTGTTTTATTTTTCCATTTATAATCGTGCCTCAGTTATGTAGAACCCGTAACACTGAGGACAACACATCTTCCTTTCAAAAGTCATTAAAAAAGCTACATTTACCAACAGAACTATAGATAAGGGAAAATAAACGCGCACTGTTTCAGTAAGAAAAACAAATATGGCATATTAGATATAAATGCAATTAATAAATACATTGAGTTTGAGTTTGAGTTTGAGTTTAAAACATTTCTTAAGCGCGCGTACACCTGACGGTTTCATGGCGCTGTGGTTTACTGAACCTCAATTGGCGGGTGAGACCGGGGGGGGGGGGGGGGGGGGGGGGGGGCATAAGGAGAATTATTGAGGAAATTGGACATTGGAGTGATTATTTTTTTTACTGTTGCTTGACAGCTAGGCCCAGATTTACTACACTTTGTGCAGTGCGGCATAAAAAATTTGCTGCGCTACTTGCATGAAAGGTAAATTGTGCGTAGCGCCATATTTAATAGGAATGGCCTCTAATGATGTCACAGGCTCTCTGCACTAAAAAACATTATAATGCAACACTGAGCGCCTCATTGATGATGCTTTGACATAGGGCAGCGCCACAAGGAATTTATGTCAAAACAATGTGATATCTATGTGATACAGCGCATTCCTGTCCTTTTCCCTAGCGTCGGCGCACAATGGGCTCCCGTGCGCCAATGCAGGCACCCTTGCACCATGTTTGCTTTTGTGCAGGAAGGGACAATCAATCAATTCAGGCGATTTCCCTTTTCTATGTGTGCTGCAGCAAGCATGAGGAGAATTTAAAACATTTCTCTACGTTGCACCTCCAATCGCCATCCCTGGGGTAGGCTTAGGTTCTGATGCATTCCCAGGTTTACGGTTTCTCGTAAATCTGTGAATGTGTCCGGTTCCATGGGTGTTGCATGGGAACACCCACAGCAACACCCATGGAACGCCCCTTTCACGCAGTTTTCTGCATAATCGGGGCACCTATTTATACGGCCATGAAAAGCCACGTAATGTGGCTTTATGTGGCCTTATAAATATGCTGTGGCACATTGCGCCACCGGAACATCAAAAAAGTGACATTCTGGTGCCGCAAAAGTGCCGGTAGGGCCTCATAAATTAGGCCCTAAGTATTGGTCAACGACTCAGGAAGGCGCAGTGCTGCCTTGCGTGACATTTGTATTCAAGGGACACCCTCCAGTACTAATTTCAGTATGATAGAAACCCTCAAATGATAAGTGGTATAAAATGTGCTATTTAGCAAAATTAAGCAATTTATGTTTGAGAATATCACAAAATATTAGACTTGGCCCGTGCTCTCCATGACACTGGAATCAAGCTATCCAGGCTGAGGAGGGCTGAAAGCCCGAAACCGGTCCTTGGATGCTTGTTTCCAGTCCAGGGAGGACCTAGCTTGGCAGTTCGGGGTAGACTGTTCCCATGGGGCACAGGGTCAAGACTGATTTGCATATGGTTGGGTTCAAACTGGAATGGCATGGTGAGCAAAAAAACGATGGATTTAGGCCCAGATCTCTGTACTGGGGTGAATGTATGACTTTGTTCTGCATTCGTCCATCACCTGTTGTTTTTTGCATTTGTCACCCCGAGTGGGACGGGTATGCTCAGATGTGAGTCCCGTACTCTCCATGCCACTGGAATCAAGCTATCCAGGCTGATGAGGACTGAAAGCCCGAAACCGGTCCTTGGATGCTTGTTTCCAGTCCAGGGAGGACCTAGCTTGGCAGTTCGGGCTGGACTGTTCCCATGGGGCACAGGGTCAAGACTGATTTGCATACGGCTGGGTTCAAACTGGAATGGCATGGTGAGCAAAAAAACGATGGATTTAGGCCCAGATCTTTGTACTGGGGTGAATGTATGACATTGTTCTGCATTCTGTCCATCACCTGTTGTTTTTTGCATTTGTCACCCCGTATGCTCAGACGTGAGTCCCGTGCTCTCCATGCCACTGGAATCAAGCTATCCAGGCTGATGAGGGCTGAAAGCCCGAAACCGGTCCTTGGATGCTTGTTTCCAGTCCAGGGAGAACCTAGCTTGGCAGTTCGGGCTGGACTGTTCCCATGGGACACAGGGTCAAGACTGATTTGCATATGGCTGGGTTCAAACTGGAATGGCATGGTGAGCAAAAAAACGATGGATTTAGGCCCAGATCTCTGCACTGGGGTGAATGTATGACATTGTTCTGAATTCTTCCCATCACCTGTTGTTTTTTGCATTTGTCACCCCGAGTGGGACGGGTATGCTCAGACGTGAGTCCCGTGCTCTCCATGCCACTGGAATCAAGCTATCCAGGCTGATGAGGGTTGAAAGCCCGAAACCGGTCCTTGGATGCTTGTTTCCAGTCCAGGGAGGACCTAGCTTGGCAGTTCGGGCTGGACTGTTCCCATGGGGCACAGGGTCAAGACTGATTTGCATACGGCTGGGTTCAAACTGGAATGGCATGGTGAGCAAAAAAACGATGGATTTAGGCCCAGATCTCTGTACTGGGGTGAATGTATGACATTGTTCTGCATTCTGTCCATCACCTGTTTGTTTTTTGCATTTGTCACCCCGAGTGGGACGGGTATGCTCAGACGTGAGTCCCGTGCTCTCCATGCCACTGGAATCAAGCTATCCAGGCTGATGAGGGCTGAAAGGCCGAAACTGGTCCTTGGATGCTTGTTTCCAGTCCAGGGAGGACCTAGCTTGGCAGTTCGGGCTGGACTGTTCCCATGGGGCACAGGGTCAAGACTGATTTGCATATGGCTGGGTTCAAACTGGAATGGCATGGTGTGCAAAAAAACGATGGATTTAGGCCCAGATCTCTGTACTGGGGTGAATGTATGACATTGTTCTGCATTCTGTCCATCACCTGTTGTTTTTTGCACTTGTCACCCCGAGTGGGACGGGTATGCTCAGATGTGAGTCCCGTGCTCTCCATGCCACTGGAATCAAGCTATCCAGGCTGATGAGGGCTGAAAGCCCGAAACCGGTCCTTGGATGCTTGTTTCCAGTCCAGGGAGGACCTAGCTTGGCAGTTCGGGCTGGACTGTTCCCATGGGGCACAGGGTCAAGACTGATTTGCATATGGCTGGGTTCAAACTGGAATGGCATGGTGAGCAAACAAACGATGGATTTAGGCCCAGATCTCTGTACCGGGGTGGGGTGAATGTATGACATTGTTCTGCATTCTGTCCATCACCTGTTGTTTTTTGCATAAGTCGGAGTGTAAGCCACTTAACATCCATACCACTAGAGAGATTCTGGGAAACTCGGGTCTAGCGTGGCAAACGGGGTTCATTAAATACCTAGGGATAAATTTCGGCAAAGATCTCAAAACCATACTTGACCAAAATGAAAAACTACTGCTGGAAACAACAAAGACGCTGTTGGAGGCCTGGTCACCCAAGCTTACAAGTTGGTGGGGGAGGATAGAGACAGTTAAGATGATGGTCACTCCAATGATCAACTACCTGTACAGTATGCTCCCTCTCATACTCACTGACGAGTTCCACCGCAAGATTGAAAGGATGATAAACAAAGACCTATGGCGGGACAAAAAAGCCAGGATAAGCCTTAAAAAATTAAGGCTAGACAAGAAAGTGGGAGGACTAAATGTGGCAGACTTCAGAACATTCCAAACTGCCTTTTTAGCGAAACAGGGGGCCTACTGGGTCCTGCCTAGCCAGGACTATACGCTGGTCTGGCTTTCAATTGAGAGAGCCATACTAAACAACCTTGAGCCATATGCACTCCTCACAGCCACCAAACAGACACAGGACGCAAACCTGATATTCAAGCACACAAAAAATGCCCTGCGTAAGATAGACCAAAGAATGGAACACAGTGTAAAAAACTCAATGTGGGAATCACCGTGGGCAAACACAAAGATTAAATATAGGGGGAAACCTCTCTCCATAGATACATGGAAAGAATAGGAATCTCCTACCCAACTCAGCTGGAAGAGGAAGGAAGCCCCTCCACCTTAAGCATGCTAAAAACAAAGCACAACCTACCAGACATAGAACTGTATAACTTCCGCAAAATCAGAACAGCCCTGTCTTAAGCAAAACTCACAAAGAAAAAACCCTCAATCATCCAATACATGTCGAATCTCAACAGAATAGGCCACCAAGTATCACACCTCTACAGACTACTACGACCCAGCTCCACTAAAATGAACAACAAAACAAACACATATTGGGAGAAACAACTCTGTTCCACACTTAGCGAGAGAGAACTCCATTTCCTCTGGACCTCCCCCACGCAAAACAAAATCTCCCCGGTTTTAGCACAGACAACATTCTGGCTCCTACGCAAAACTTATTGGACCCCGGCACGCCTGGAAACTCTGGGCCTGAAGGAAAATGACCAGTGCTGGAATTGCGACAAGGAAAAAGGGGACCTGGCACACCTTATCTACCACTGCCCCAAGGTTAAAAAATGTGGGAGAAAATATTGACTTCATAAATAAAACTTTAGGATGCATACTAAAACCAGACTTCGTCACCCTTACCACCGCGTTTATGACAACAGAGTTAGATTCACAAGAGGATAGGAACCAACTGGATCTCCTCCTAACAGCGGTAGTTAATATTGTACTCTCCAAATGGAAAGACACATCCAAGGTGACTTTCAAGGGCTGGCCCAACTGGGTGACTTATCTTAGAGGCGCTAACAACACTGCCCTGCGTAACTCACCATGAAGACAACCCTACAGGGGAATGTGGGCGTCTCTGGATGAGCTCCTAGACCCATAAGAACCACCATGAATAGTGCTAACAGCATGGAAAAAACAAAAAAATAAAAGAGGCTTTAAATCACCCCCCCACAGGACCAGGACAGTAGCGAGAAGAAAGTAAACTTCTTGTATGCTATCTCTCTTTTGCTCTACCTCAATTTCTACCCTTTCTCCTTTCACTTTTTCCTTTCCTCCCAGTGGGACAGTGGATAGGGGACAGCCAAACATATATATTGTGTAACTGCACTACCATTACCACAGCCAGTTTGGGCTGCCACCCTGTAATGACAAAGCGTTGATGACTAAATGTTGTAAAAAAATCCCAATGAAAATTATATTGAAATAAAACATTTAAAAAAAAAGGAATAGATAATGAAAGACTGGAAAAAAACATAGCATCCTAACTTACATTGTCTGCGTGCAGCTCTTTGATGACAGTTTGTAAGTCACTGTGCTATATTAGGTTTGCAGCTTATGAACTGCAAGTAAGAAAAGACTCTCTGTGACAGAAGCAGTAACCCACTGAGCTATCCACTAAAATACAGTTCTTTGATCTGCGTAGTACAAGTTCTTTTTTCGCTACTTTATGATAAGTCAAAACCAGACAAAACTCTGATCTCTCTCCAACAGGAACATTATTCACCAGAGTTACCTTGACATTTGTATTGTTGCCTGAAATCTGCTGGACAAACAGTCAACTCTGCAGCAGGTGTTTTTAAAGCCATAAGTTATTTCTAAATACGATGCCCCCCAAAGTCTGCACCAGATGCGGCTACACTAGTTGCACTGCCCTAATGCCAGCCCTATTACCACCTCCACATGCCTTAGCATGATAGTGCAAAGGTGTCTGTGTGACGTCTAGCATAGGTTTTGTACTGGAAGGATAGCTTTCCAGTGCAAAATGCTACGCTTAGAAAAAATTTACATCTTCTGCCACTTTGGATGTGTGTTGCACAATGCAGCACACATGCAAAGTCAGAAAAGGTGGGAGAAATATATACATTTATCTTTTTTATAGCCAGCCTATCACCTATGCCATGTGGTACACCACCTTGAAGCAAAAAAATCGCAAAACAGCGCTAGAGCATTACTTTAGCGCTACTTTCTAGTACAAATATAGTTTTATGCTTGTAAATAATTGCCACATCAATATTTTGGGGCAGATCTATAAGAAACAAATGCAGTGCGATGCCGCAAGTAATTGTGCTGTGCCGCGCTGCATAGTTTCGAAGCACAGGGATGCGACATAGTTACAACAATATGTCACATCTCTGTGCTTCCCCGTGCGCTGGTGCACAAACAGCTGCCATGCGCCCGCACAGGCACCCTTGCACCATGGTGCAAGGATGCCTTCGTCATGGGGAGATTATTTTTGCGCAGGAAGGGGCACCTTCCTACACAAAGACAATCAATTGAGGTGATTTCCTCTTCCAATGTCTGCTGTAGAATGCAGCACGCTTTGAAAGAGGAATAAAACAAGTAGAAATTAAAACATTGCTCCTCGGTGGCGTAGCATTTTGATGCATTTCCAGACTTACGATTTCTCGTAAATCTGGAAATGCATCAGTGGAAATGGGTGCTGAGTGGGAACACCCACAGCAACACCCATGTCATGCCCTTAACATGCAAAGTGTTGCGTGAACAGGGGAGATATTTATGTTATGTTATGTTATCTGGTATTTATAGAGCATGTGGCTACTCCCAAGAGTGTCCCGGCGCTAAGAGAAAAAGACCACATAACAGCATACAGAACCCCGCCCCACCGCAGAATCAAATAGGCCTAAAGCTGGAAAAGCCATGTTTTCAGATTCCGACTAAAAGTAAGGAGGTCCGGTGTCTGTCTCAGAGGGAGAGGGAGGCCATTCCATAGTCAAGATGCTATCGCTTGAAAAGATCTTCCCCCTACCCAGGAGAGCAGGACCTTCGGAGTCGAGATCAAGCGCTCAGTAGAGGACCTCAAGGTGCGCTCTGGTGTATAAGGCTGAAATCTTTCCCTTAGGTAGGGGGCTCCAATCTTATGAAAAGCTTCGAGACCAGGACTAGAGCTTTAAAAATTGTTTTTTTTTCGCACCGGAAGCCAATGAAGTGAAGACAGAAGATGAGACATACGAGTCCTAGGTCTTGTCAAAAAGATGGCCCTGGCCGCCACATTCTGAATCATCTGTAATCGGCCAAGTAAGTACTCTGGTAGTCCCAAATATAGGGAGTTGACGTAGTCCAGTCTCGACACCACGAGAGCCTGGACAACTGTTTTCCTGTGGGAGACTGGAAGCCGGGGGTGAAAATTCGCCCGCATTTTCAGCACTCCAAAACAGGACCCAGCCACCGATTGAACTTGCGCCTTCATGGAAATGGTGGTTGCTCACTTTGCCACTGGATTCAAGCTAGCCTGGCTGATGATGGATTAAACCCGGATCAGTTGACTGGGGGTGAGTGATTGCAATGTTCAACACTCCATCCATCATCCCCTTTGGTTTTGCTTTGTTCGCCCTAAGTTGGCAGGGTATGCCAGACGTGGGTCCCTTGCTTACTTTGCCAGTGGATTCAAGCTAGCTTTGTTGATGACGGTGATTAGCCGGAAACCAGTCCCAGGATGCTTGTTTCCGGTCCAGGGAAGACATGGCTTGGCACAACCAAGATGGATCGCACACCACTAGCCTCTCCTCCGGGTCGCCCCTTAGCACTCTGGTACATGTAGTGCATGTAGATGGACGAGTAAAAGTAGTTCACCACAGTTGGTGCGAGTAGATACTCGTTATCCCCAAGTTCTCTGGATCCGAGACATGGCCCGGGTTTCGGGACAGTTTCCCTCGTCAGCAGAGCAGTGTTTGGGGTGGATGAGAAGGCCGCCAAGTAACCGTCACAGGCCCTGATGCCTCTCCGGCGCGCAGGTGCGTCTCCATGAGCTCGTCAGCTCAGGGCTCACGGGAGCCGTTTAAGTACAACCAAGATGGATCGCACACCACTAGCCTCTCCTCCGGGTCGCCCCTTAGCACTCTGGTACATGTAGTGCATGTAGATGGACGAGTAAAAGTAGTTCACCACAGTTGGTGAGAGTAGATACTCGTTATCCCCAAGTTCTCTGGACCCGAGACATGGCCCGGGTTTCGGGACAGTTTCCCTCGTCAGCAGAGCAGTGTTTGGGGTGGATGAGAAGGCCGCCAAGTAACCGTCACAGGCCCTGATGCCTCTCGGGCGCGCAGGTGCGTCTCCATGAGCTCGTCAGCTCAGGGCTCACGGGAGCCGTTTAAGTACAACCAAGATGGATCGCACACCACTAGCCTCTCCTCCGGGTCGCCCCTTAGCACTCTGGTACATGTAGTGCATGTAGATGGACGAGTAAAAGTAGTTCACCACAGTTGGTGCGAGTAGTTACTCGTTATCCCCAAGTTCTCTGGACCCGAGACATGGCCCGGGTTTCGGGACAGTTTCACTTGTCAGCAGAGCAGTGTTTGGGGTGGATGAGAAGGCCGCCAAGTAACCGTCACAGGCCCTGATGCCTCTACAGCGCGCAGGTGCGTCTCCATGAGCTCGTCAGCTCAGGGCTCATGGGAGCCGTTTAAGTACAACCAAGATGGATCGCACACCACTAGCCTCTCCTCCGGGTCGCCCCTTAGCACTCTGGTACACGTAGTGCATGTAGATGGACGAGTAAAAGTAGTTCACCACAGTTGGTGCGAGTAGTTACTCGTTATCCCCAAGTTCTCTGGACCCGAGACATGGCCCGGGTTTCGGGACAGTTTCCCTCGTCAGCAGAGCAGTGTTTGGGGTGGATGAGAAGGCCGCCAAGTAACCGTCACAGGCCCTGATGCCTCTCCGGCGTGCAGGTGCGTCTCCATGAGCTCGTCAGCTCAGGGCTCACGGTAGCCGTTTAAGTACAACCAAGATGGATCGCACACCACTAGCCTCTCCTCCGGGTCGCCCCGTAGCACTCTGGTACATGTAGTGCATGTAGATGGACGAGTAAAAGTAGTTCACCACAGTTGGTGCGAGTAGTTACTCGTTATCCCCAAGTTCTCTGGACCCGAGACATGGCCCGGGTGTCGGGACAGTTTCCCTCGTCAGCAGAGCAGTGTTTGGGGTGGATGAGAAGGCCGCCAAGTAACCGTCACAGGCCCTGATGCCTCTCCAGCGCGCAGGTGCGTCTCCATGAGCTCGTCAGCTCAGGGCTCACGGGAGCCGTTTAAGTACAACCAAGATGGATCGCACACCACTAGCCTCTCCTCCGGGTCGCCCCTTAGCACTCTGGTACATGTAGTGCATGTAGATGGACAAGTAAAAGTAGTTCACCACAGTTGGTGCGAGTAGTTACTCGTTATCCCCAAGTTCTCTGGACCCGAGACATGGCCCGGGTTTCGGGACAGTTTCCCTCGTCAGCAGAGCAGTGTTTGGGGTGGATGGGAAGGCCGCCAAGTAACCGTCACAGGCCCTGATGCCTCTCCAGCGCGCAGGTGCGTCTCCATAAGCTCGTCAGCTCAGGGCTCATGGGAGCCGTTTAAGTACAACCAAGATGGATCGCACACCACTAGCCTCTCCTCGGGGTCACCCCTTAGCACTCTGGTACATGTAGTGCATGTAGATGGACGAGTAAAAGTAGTTCACCACAGTTGGTGCGAGTAGTTACTCGTTATCCCCAAGTTCTCTGGACCCGAGACATGGCCCGGGTTTCGGGACAGTTTCCCTCGTCAGCAGAGCAGTGTTTGGGGTGGATGAGAAGGCCGCCAAGTAACCGTCACAGGCCCTGATGCCTCTCCGGCGCGCAGGTGCGTCTCCATGAGCTCGTCAGCTCACGGCTCATGGGAGCCGTTTAAGTACAACCAAGATGGATCGCACACCAGTAGCCTCTCCTCCGGGTCGCCCCTTAGCACTCTGGTACATGTAGTGCATGTAGATGGACGAGTAAAAGTAGTTCACCACAGTTGGTGCGAGTAGTTACTCGTTATCCCCAAGTTCTCTGTACCCGAGACATGGCCCGGGTTTCGGGACAGTTTTCCTCGTCAGCAGAGTAGTGTTTGGGGTGGATGAGAAGGCCGCCAAGTAACCGTCACAGGCCCTGATGCCTCTCCGGCACGCAGGTGCGTCTCCATGAGCTCGTCAGCTCAGGGCTCACGGGAGCTGTTTAAGTACAACCAAGATGGATCGCACACCACTAGCCTCTCCTCCGGGTCGCCCCTTAGCACTCTGGTACATGTAGTGCATGTAGATGGACGAGTAAAAGTAGTTCACCACAGTTGGTGCGAGTAGTTACTCGTTATCCCCAAGTTCTCTGGACCCGAGACATGGCCCGGGTTTCGGGACAGTTTCCCTCGTCAGCAGAGCAGTGTTTGGGGTGGATGAGAAGGCCGCCAAGTAACAGCCACAGGCCCTGATGCCTCTCCGGCGCACAGGTGCGTCTCCATGAGCTCGTCAGCTCAGGGCTCACGGGAGCCGTTTAAGTACAACCAAGATGGATCGCACACCACTAGCCTCTCCTCCAGGTCGCCCCTTAGCACTCTGGTACATGTAGTGCATGTAGATGGACGAGTAAAAGTAGTTCACCACAGTTGGTGCGAGTAGTTACTCGTTATCCCCAAGTTCTCTGGACCCGAGACATGGCCCGGGCTTCGGGACAGTTTCCCTCGTCAGCAGAGCAGTGTTTGGGGTGGATGAGAAGGCCGCCAAGTAACCGTCACAGGCCCTGATGCCTCTCCGGCGCGCAGGTGCGTCTCCATGAGCTCGTCAGCTCAGGGCTCACGGGATCCGTTTAAGTACAACCAAGATGGATCGCACACCACTAGCCTCTCCTCCGGGTCGCCCCTTAGCACTCTGGTACATGTAGTGCATGTAGATGGACGAGTAAAAGTAGTTCACCACAGTTGGTGCGAGTAGTTACTCGTTATCCCCAAGTTCTCTGGACCCGAGACATGGCCCGGGTTTCGGGACAGTTTCCCTCGTCAGCAGAGCAGTGTTTGGGGTGGATGAGAAGGCCGCCAAGTAACCGTCACAGGCCCTGATGCCTCTCCGGCACGCAGGTGCGTCTCCATGAGCTCGTCAGCTCAGGGCTCACGGGAGCCGTTTAAGTACAACCAAGATGGATCGCACACCACTAGCCTCTCCTCCGGGTCGCCCCTTAGCACTCTGGTACATGTAGTGCATGTAGATGGACGAGTAAAAGTAGTTCACCACAGTTGGTGCGAGTAGTTACTCGTTATCCCCAAGTTCTCTGGACCCGAGACATGGCCCGGGTTTCGGGACAGTTTCCCTCGTCAGCAGAGCAGTGTTTGGGGTGGATGAGAAGGCCGCCAAGTAACCGTCACAGGCCCTGATGCCTCTCCGGCGCGCAGGTGCGTCTCCATGAGCTCGTCAGCTCAGGTCTCACGGGAGCCGTTTAAGTACAACCAAGATGGATCGCACACCACTAGCCTCTCCTCCGGGTCGCCCCTTAGCACTCTGGTACATGTAGTGCATGTAGATGGACGAGTAAAAGTAGTTCACCACAGTTGGTGCGAGTAGTTACTCGTTATCCCCAAGTTCTCTGGACCCGAGACATGGCCCGGGTTTCGGGACAGTTTCCCTCGTCAGCAGAGCAGTGTTTGGGGTGGATGAGAAGGCCGCCAAGTAACTGTCACAGGCCCTGATGCCTCTCCGACGTGCAGGTGCATCTCCATGTGCTCGTCAGCTCAGGGCTCACGGGATCCATTTAAGTACAACCAAGATGGATCGCACACCACTAGCCTCTCCTCCGGGTCGCCCCTTAGCACTCTGGTACATGTAGTGCATGTAGATGGACGAGTAAAAGTAGTTAACCACAGTTGTTGCGAGTAGTTACTCGTTATCCCCAAGTTCTCTGGACACGAGACATGGCCCGGGTTTCGGGACAGTTTCCCTCGTCAGCAGAGCAGTGTTTGGGGTGGATGAGAAGGCCGCCAAGTAACCGTCACAGGCCCTGATGCCTCTCCGGCGCGCAGGTGCGTCTCCATGAGCTCGTCAGCTCAGGGCTCACGGGAGCCGTTTAAGTACAACCAAGATGGATCGCACACCACTAGCCTCTCCTCCGGGTCGCCCCTTAGCACTCTGGTACATGTAGTGAATGTAGATGGACGAGTAAAAGTAGTTCACCACAGTTGGTGCGAGTAGTTACTCGTTATCCCCAAGTTCTCTGGACCCGAGACATGGCCCGGGTTTCGGGACAGTTTCCCTCGTCAGCAGAGCAGTGTTTGGGGTGGAGGAGAAGGCTGCCAAGTAACTGTCACAGGCCCTGATGCCTCTCCGGCGCGCAGGTGCGTCTCCATGAGCTCGTCAGCTCAGGGCTCACGGGAGCCGTTTAAGTACAACCAAGATGGATCGCACACCACTAGCCTCTCCTCTGGGTCGCCCCTTAGCACTCTGGTACATGTAGTGCATGTAAATGGACGAGTAAAAGTAGTTCACCACAGTTGGTGCGAGTAGTTACTCGTTATCCCCAAGTTCTCTGGACCCGAGACATGGCCCGGGTTTCGGGACAGTTTCCCTCATCAGCAGAGCAGTGTTTGGGGTGGATGAGAAGGCCGCCAAGTAACCGTCACAGGCCCTGATGCCTCTCCGGTGCGCAGGTGCGTCTCCATGAGCTCGTCAGCTCAGGGTCACGGGAGCCGTTTAAGTACAACCAAGATGGATCGCACACCAATAGCCTCTCCTTCGGGTCGCCCCTTAGCACTCTGGTACATGTAGTGCATGTAGATGGACGAGTAAAAGTAGTTCACCACAGTTGGTGCGAGTAGTTACTCGTTATCCCCAAGTTCTCTGGACCCGAGACATGGCCCGGGTTTCGGGACAGTTTCCCTCGTCAGCAGAGCAGTGTTTGGGGTGGATGAGAAGGCCGCCAAGTAACCGTCACAGGCCCTGATGCCTCTCCGGCGTGCAGGTGCGTCTCCATGAGCTCGTCAGCTCAGGGCTCACGGGAGCCGTTTAAGTACAACCAAGATGGATCGCACACCACTAGCCTCTCCTCCGGGTCGCCCCTTAGCACTCTGGTACATGTAGTGCATGTAGATGGACGAGTAAAAGTAGTTTACCACAGTTGGTGCGAGTAGTTACTCGTTATCCCCAAGTTCTCTGGACCCGAGACATGGCCCGGCAGTTCGGGCTGGATTGTTCCCATGAGGCACAGGGTCAGACTGATTTGCATATGGCCATATCTTAACTGGGGTGGCGGAGTGAGCTAAAAAATTATGATGGATTAAACCCAGATCAGTTGACTGGGGGTGAGTGCTTGCAATGTTCAACACTCCATACATCATCCCATTTGGTTTTGCTTCATGGAAAGGGCGGCATCCAATTTAACCCCCAGGTTTTACAAGCACAGGTTAGGTCACTAGGGCGACTTTACCTGTTCTTGTAAATATCACTTAGCAGGCTGCGCCAAAAGTGCATCACGCAACGTGATGCACCGGAGGCGCAAGGGGCTTGTAAATCTGCCCCTTTGTATCAGTTTGCATCACTATGTGATGCAAACCCAGTGCAACATGTTAGTAAATCTGATCCGCCCCAGTCTTTGAGAATTGAAGACCATTAGTAAATATAATTTGGAATCAGTGGAAATAAATTGTAGTGTTTCAGAACTCTGCCCTGCATGGCATGGCCCACATTCCAACTACAATAATACAACCTGCCTTTAAGGAAACTACAGTTTAGTATGTCTTTTAGAAATCTTAGCTTGGCCTTTTGTACCCCTTAGAAAGAACCTTTAAGTACTCAGGACAAACTGTAAAGATATATGGTATAAAGTACCAGGTCATACATCATAAGGATATTGCAAATCACTGAGATGTTCAATGACCATAGAGAGAAATGAGGTGAAGTTAACTTGCAGTATCCTTGTAATGTATGGCAGGGTGTACTTTATCCCTTATAATACATGGCCATACCATCACACTACCCACAAACCACTTAAGTCCTTGTGGCCATATTTGTAGCAAACTGGAGCAGTGCAGCTCTGCAAGTCACCTTGCTGCGCTGCTCAGCATCACTGGGAAAGGGCAGGAATGCACTGTATTTCAGACAGGCAGAATACAGCACACATAGAAAGAGGGCGAACAAGGAGAAATAAAGGTATTTCTCCTTGTTACGCCTCTCCTGGGGAGGCGTATCTTTTTGGTGCATTCCCAGGTTAACCAGGTTTGTTTAATCTGAAATTGCGTCAAAAACCATGGGAGTTGCGTGGGAACACCCACGCGTCAACCGTGGAATGTCTCCCTTGTGCAGATTAACGCAGCGCCCTGTTTTGCGCTGCATTGCATTACTCCAGATGTTTTTAGGCATTCAAAGCCACACGAAGTGACTAAAAAAATCTGACTTAGAGGTCTGCAAAACGCATGTACCATGTTACGTGGTGCAAGAATGAGGTAACCCTCTAGTAAATATGCCCCTTGGTGTCTTGCTCTTTCATGTTCATTGCAAACAAGAAGAATAAACGCAAAATCTGTACAGTGAAATTAAACACACCATGAAGCAGTTACTCATGTTTTGGAAAAAAAGATATTCGAATCAGTTTAATGAAAGTCAGGTGACAAATGTTGTGGATCTGATTGCATAGAAACATGCAGAAATTCTATCTTTCCTACAATAACCCATAATGTGGGATAAAACATGCTGCTATGAATATCTCTTTTCTGCTCATCACTTTTACTTTTTAGAAAAAGATACCAAAGGTAAAAGCCAGTTCCTGATTTCCTTGTTTAAAATGCAGCTGTAATGATGCTCCATGTCGGGCCTTTCGCCCTGATTGCTGGCTCTGGCAGCATGCATTGCGGCATCAGAAGTCAACTGAAATAACTTATTACAGCTGACCAGCTATGTCATTTCTTTATTACGTCTCTCAAGTCTCATGTACTAAGGAAATTAGAGACAGGCTTTTCTACAGGGTTGTGCCTAGGCATAAATTATACACTTAAATGCTCACACATAGATATAATTACATACTTATAGTATACATCTCATTGGGTTATTTACATTCCCGCACAGCTTAGTAGCCACACAATGAGCTTTACATGGAGAAATATGTGAAGTTGCAGATCGTGTGAGAATGTAAGTCTTTTTGACCATTAACTGCAAAGACTCCAAAATGCCACCTCCTCTCTTCAAATGAGTTTTCCTCTGTGGGGAGTCAACCTTCTTACCTTTTCATTCCATTGCAAAGTCTGCAGACTAGATAAACCTCACTGCCTCTTTATTCCTTCCCATGTGGGCTACGTATGATGATGCTGTGTACAGTATTCCACTGCTTTCTGGGGCTTAGTTTGCACCTTTTAAATACAACAAATAAGTAAAATACATGAAAATAATGCAATATATTGCAAATGTGTCAGGCTTGCATTTATGTGTGTCTATGACTTATATAGCACTACCTTAGTTGCAAAGCACCAGAAAAGTGCACAGAGCGAAGATTACAGGAGTGTGCAGGGGAAACAGTTTAAAGGGAACAAAACAAGAGGTGCAGCAAAATAAGTAATGTTGATAGAGGAAGGGAGATCAAGTTTGCTGTAGGTACCTGGACCTCAAAGATGGGGCAGAGAACTCCTCACTTAAAAAGCTACGCATGCCTTTAAAATGCAGTTTTCACATCGCAACATCCTTTACAACGCACTCCATTTCATCGCATGACACTACATCACATTTTTAGAAACTACCTTTACAACGCTTTCCATTACAACGCATTATACCTTTACAACGCATACCATTACATTGCATGTAAGGTAAGTATTGGATAGTATATGGGTAAAAAATACTATTCTAACTCCAGGGGGTGCAACAGTAGGGTAAGTGTCTGATAGTGTAGGGGTAAAAATTGCTATTCTAACTCCAGGGGGTGCAACAGTAGGGTAAGTGTTGGATAGTGTAAGGATACTATGTGTTGTAATGGTATGCATTGTAATGGTATGTGTTGTAATCCCCACCATGCCTAGACATGCTTGTTCCCCCGGGCTTCTCCCTCATCAATAAAGACAGAAATGGCCAGTGAGGAGGAGGGGTAGCTATCATCCATAAAGACAACATGGCCATCACGGAAATAAACTCATTCGACTACAACACATTTGAATGTCTCTCAACCAACATCAAGACCAAAGATAATGGCTCCCTACTTTGTCACCTTCTCTATCATCCTCCAGGTAAAAACTCAGCATTCGGAGAACAAATATCCGACCTGATAGCTCAAGGTGCACTCGGCGATACCAACAATCTAATTCTCGGTGACCTGAACCTTCGGTGGAATGAGACCAACAACCTGCTAATCCAATCGCTATCCAGTCTCCTCTGTGACAACAATTTAACCCAGTACTGCACAGAGGAGGCACACTACAAAGGAGCCATCCTCAATGCCATCATCGCGCAAAGAAACAAAATCACTATCAATCACATACTCCCCGTTGACTGGTCAGACCACCACATGATCTTATTCCACATAAACCAACTTACTCTCTCTCAACCCCCACTGCGAGACCCCCCCCAAATGGTTGAGAAACCTCTCCCAGGTTCCCACTGGAGTCCTCAAAGAAGAGGTAAGCTCACTTCTCCCAGACAACACTGAGCACCTCTCTACTAATGATCTCACTGATTGTTACAATGCCAAGCTAGAATCCATGCTTGACAAAATAACGCCCCTAAAACTCAAAAAGAGTAGAGCCATCCCATCCAGATCATGGTTCAACTCCGAACTCAACTCCGAAAGCAGAACACTAAGAGCCAAAGAAGAAAGTGGAGAAATAACCCTACTTGTATTCTTCGTGACCAACTCAAATCAGCCCGCAGGAAGTACAACAACCACATCAAAAACAAAAAATTCTGCTTTTTCCGCTCGGCATTGGACAGTGCCAAAAACAGACCCAAGGAGCTCTATAGCATCATCAGACAAAAAACCTCCAAGCCCGTGTCCTCCTCTGTGCAGGCGTCCAAAGAACTATGCAACAAGTTCGCCAAATTTTTCAAGGACAAGATCACAAAAATCGAACTCTCACTGGACGGCATCAACACGCACCACGCAAAGAGCAGCGTGGCTGGGTCACTAGATCTTTCTCCTGGTCCCTCTCCCAATTCCTGGCTTAGTTTCCATCCTATTCAAGAAACTGAGATAATCACGCTGATCTCCACCTCCAAACCCTCAGCCCATGTCCTAGATCCCATTCCTCCCCTACTGACCAAAAAAATGAAGCACGCTCTAGCTCCGCTCCGGAGCATGATCATAAATAGCTCCCTGAAAAGCAGAGTGGTCCCTGACTGCCTCAAAATGGGTCTAGTCACACCCCTGTTGAAAAAACCCAGCCTAGATGCGACAGATCTAAACAATTTTAGACCTGTGTCGAACCTCCCCCTTCTCTCAAAAACACTTGAAAGATGCGTACTACATCAACTAACCCAGCACCTGGACAACATCAAGTTCCTGGACCCCCCACCAGTCTGGCTTCAGAAAAGACTGTAGCACAGAAACCGCGATTCTCAACATCATCGACGCTATACATGGATCACTAGACTCCGACCAATTCTTCCTCCTCATTCTCCTTGACCTCTCGGCAGCGTTTGATACTGTTGATCACAAACTCCTCATAAGGACTCTCCAAGAAAGAGCTGGCCTTAGCGAGGTAGTCCTCAAATGGTTCTCCTCCTTTCTCCAAAACCGCACACAAAAAATAAAAATAAAAAACTTCACTTCCGACCTCCAGCAAGTCAACAGGGGAGTCCCTCAAGGCTCGGTGCTTTCACCACAACTCTTTAACATCTACATGGAACTTCTTTGCAAACTACTCAGAAAAGCCAACATTCACTTCCATCTCTACGGTGGCGATACCCAGATCTATCTGGAAACGACCTCTCTCAAAGACATACAAAGACTTAATGATGTCTTGAAAGATGTTCAAAGCTGGTTGACAAGCAACCACCTGAAACTAAACCCTGATAAGACTGAGACACTCCTTATCTCAAATAAGGAAGACAATCCCCAAATTTCCGAATGGTTAAAGGCCATCGATGCACTCAATGGGAATCTTACTCTAGTGGACTCTGTCAAATCCCTAGGCATCACTCTAGACCCAAAACTGAATATGACGAGACACATTAAGAATTCAGACAAAAGTGCGTTCCTTAACCTCAGACTACTGAACAAAATAAAACCCTACATTCCGCCCAATGATCTCAAACAGGCCACCCAATCTCTGGTTCTGTCAAGACTGGACTATGGGAACGCAGTCCTCTCAGGAATTCCAAAATCACATCTGGCTCCCATCAAAACAACGCTACATGCGGCTGCCAGAATGATCACCGGTATCAAGAAATATGATCATATCTCCCCTGCACTCAATGAACTTAAATAGCTTCCAATGGAAATGCGGATTAACTTCAGAACAGCTTGCCTCACCCACAAATCCCTTCACACCGGCAAACCTGAGAACCTGGCAAAAAAACTCATAAAAGCCGGCCAGTCCAGGAACCTGAGAAGCTCAAACTCCCTCCTACTCATCCCACCTAAAACTAGAAAGAAAAAAACTGATGATCGATCTTTCACCGGAAGCGCTCCCAAAATTTGGAACTCCATTCCCCCTCATATCAGAATCATTCCCTCTTTTGCAGAATTTAAAAGCCAACTCAAAACCCTGTTCCTCAACCACTCCCTAGGAAGTGAATAGTGGGGAGCAAATAACAACCATCGAACTCTGCGCCAGCTCTAAGACTCCGAAGACCGTGAAGGCAAATATGTTCTATACTTCAATGTGTTGCTCTTTTATTTTTGCGCTCCTCTGTGGATATGTACCCCACCCTATTTTGTATCTGATGGTTATCTGTGCTGTACCTACTGTAAAGCGCTCCGATACCCTGGGGTCTGGCCAGTGCTATAGAAAACTTCTTAAATAAAATAAAAATAAAACATAATGCCTGCGTTGCAGTGACATGCGATGTAGAGTCATGAAATGTAGTGTCATGCGTTGTAATGCCTGCGTTGTAGTGACATGCGTTGTAAAGTATGTTGCGATGTAATGACTGCGTTGTAAGTGTAGTGCAATGTAATGGTTGCGTTGTAACGGATGTTTCCCGGTGTAGAAGATACATTGGCGGGAGGGTTAGAAGTTGGCTTATCCTCAGGGGGTATTTGGTTAGCAGACATTTTCTCTGAAATTAGTTGCTTGCAGAGATGAGGTTTTAGGTCCTTCCTGCAGTGAAGTTGGGCCTGTAGGACCTTTACCGAGATGGAATACTAAATATTTGGCACAAAGCAGGAAAATACATATTCCTGTGCTTTCTCTTCCCTGCAATTATTGGTTTTGAGTCTGTAGATACTGCAGGGTTTGTGGGGCCTGAGGTAGACCTTGATCTTGATTGCCTCATAGATGATCCAGTATTCAGTATTTCTTGAATGTGATGCAGTCAGAGGAAGCCAGTGGAGGTATCTGAACACAGATGTGATTCAGTTACACTTCAAGATACCACCGATTCAGCAGGATGGAGCAGAATTTACTCATACTTTTTTATAGCATTAGATAAGCCTTAGAGGCGCTGTCTAGAAGGGCGATGCCTCAGTTGAAAAAAGAATACCAGAGCTTGAGGATCTGATCTGATCTGTGGTCTTGTGGAAAAGCCTTCAATTTTTGGAGAAGTGATGATTGGTGCATGTCGTTTTAATTTTGTGTACAACATGTCTTTTCAAGTTGATGTTGTTCTCTAGAATACTAGGGTCTATCCTTTATTGACAAATTGTGAAGTGACAATGTCAAGGTTGATTGCAGAGAAAGAGCTTTGGCTTGTTTGCTTGCTGTAAATGACAATGATAACAACTTCATCCTTACTGGTCAGGTTGTGAGGTGACTCTTCAAACAGTAGGCGTCATGCAGCGTGAAAGCCTTCCTGCAATCAATCAATCAATCATGCCATTTGTATAGCGCACTACTCACCCGGGAGGGTCTCAAGGCGCTTGGGGGGAGGGGTATGCTACTGCTCGAACAGCCAGGTCTTGAGTTGTTTCCTGAAGGCGAGATGGTCCTGGGTCAGCCGAAGGTGGATGGGGAGGGAGTTCCAAGTCTTGGCAGCCAGGTAAGAGAAGGATCTTCCTCCGGCGGTGGCTCTTCGGATGCGTGGTACGGCTGCGAGGGCAAGGCTGGTGGACCGTAGCTGGCGGGTGGGCGTGTAGAAGGTCAGGCGGTCGTTGAGGTACTTGGGGCCCAGGTCGTGGAGAGACTTGTGTGCGTGGGTGAGGAGCCGGAACGTGATCCTCTTGTCGACGGGGAGCCAGTGCAGGTGTAAAAAAACCTGAGGCGGGTCGGGGACAATCGATATTTGCCCGGCGGTATTGCCTCTGTGACCCTCTAGTTATTTAATCAAATGAAGAGGCAGGCGCTGGAGACTGGAAAGCAGGAAACAAGGTTTTTATTCTCTCCGGAGGAGAACACAACGAAACGGACAGAAGGTATCGTTCTGAGGTGCTCTAACTGCATCCCTGAGGCCTGGCCTCTTATACACAAGTTTATGACTTTATTGTACATTACACATTCATGTTTAAAGCTTTGATGTATGAAAAAGACATTCCCGGAACTCCCTTTGAGCCCGTTCCCACACACATTTACAGTCGAAGTCCCCACCCTAGTCACAACAGGTGATGAGTATCACGCAGCTGGATATTCCGCCGATTCACGGAATGTGGGGGGTTTGATCGGGTCTCATGGAGTGGGGGCTTTGATCAACCCGGGGATCCTTTGATGGGGGACGCTTTCTATTGTACGGGGAGGGGCAAGGAATGGTATCGGCAGAGCTGGGTGTCGGCCTGGGAACGGGGAAGACAAAACGGGCACACGGGGAAAAGGGGGTTTGCATCTAAGGGCCGGAGATCATGAAAGGGAAGCAGGGAGGTGTCGCGCTGGGAACAGGATGGGGGCCTGGGGCAGAGCAGCGCCGAAGAGGGGTTTATGACTCAAGGCAGGTGCAAGCAGGGGGTGGTCAGCGTGCAGGCTTAGTGAAGGCGAAGGGCTATGTCAGGGGCCAGCGGCATGTAAAAGGGTTCGTTCTGATCGGGGCATCTAAGATGGCGGGTGCGCACGACAAAAGTGTGGCATCAGGGGAAGAGGCAAGATGGCGCAGATAATGTTCACCAAAACGTACTAATTTTCAACAGTCCTCCCTTTAACATATTCAAGACATCTTGCTGGTTCATTTTCTATTCGGTTCTACTGTGGTGGACCTGAGAAAGAAAACGGTAGGAACCCTAGATGAAAAAAAAGAGTTGTAAACAATACATTTTAACATTTCTAGTTTTTAGGAGGTGGGCCTATTTGATAAACTTTGATAAACTTGTTCAGCAGGAAAGTCATAGGAATGTAATACAAAAACGGTTCTGCATCATAACGTGAACTGGCAGGTTATTACATATTTCAGATTCGGATTGGAGCAAGGATCAATACAATGGCGGCTGGGAGAGAAATGAGGCATAGCAGAAACGGCGATTGGGGATGTCAAATGTTCGAAGTTTAACGAGTTCTCATCATTCTTTGTTGTCTTTCGTTGGCGCTGTTGAGCACCGGCGGTGGAGCTACGGGTTCAGCTCTGTTCTGAGTTCTGCGTTGCAGGGCACGACCTTTTCCTCACGTTTCTGGTCGGAAAGGTCCTTTTCGCTCTGTGTCCTTTGAGGTGATTGTCAGAAAGTTCAAATGGAAGAAGAGCGTACAAAACAGTCCATAGGGTAGGTCAGAGAAAAAAGGGGGATGGAGCAAGGCCAAAGTAGGAACAAACTAGGGGAACGAGAGACTTCAAATAGGCGGGCGTGTGACCGAATTCAGAGAGCGGGGACTTGTCGACAGACACTGGACATCGAGCAGGGGCATCAGGTCGACCCTTTCTTCTCATGTTGTCGAAAACAGTGCCTCGTCCTGCAGCTCTTTTTCTGTCGTGGTCTCGCCTTGGCTAATGTCGCAGGTGTTCCCTAGTCTGCAGTCAGGCCTCGTGCTCCCACATCCGGTCCTTCTCTCCTCCAACAGCAGTACCCTTAAACAAGTTTGAAAAGACAGTCTTTAGAGAATTTGCAGATGAAGATAATCAAAAAGTCTATTTCTCTCCCAGCTCCAGGCAAAGAATGAAAAAATTGCCCGTTCTATTAGTGTTCACAACTGGCATATGAATGACCGGTGACGGGCCTGTTGGGTTTACTATGACTTTCCTTTACAATTAGTTACTACACAGGTATTTTGCTGAGAGACGAACATGGCTGAACATTTCCTTTCTATTGATGCATCCTGCTTTTCAACTACTACGGGGTTCATTTTGATGATTTCTTTACCTTGGACTAGTCTGTTAACCTTGTAAAACATCATTCTGGGTCCTACGTAACCTTTTACAGCCCGATTACTTAATTAGGAAGGACAGGGGTTTTATGGGAAACAACCAGGGACATAGGAAACTTGTGGTAAGGGCACAAATCGACCCATCTCTCACAACCGGAAATGGGGGGTAGTTTCATAATTCCAGTTTTTGGGCGGCTGATACAGGGGAGGTAACAGGGGTGATCATTTTTCCGGTCTGGGTATTGCGACATTTCGGGGAGGGGAGGGTCGCGTATTCTGAGGTCCTTGTTTTATACCATAGGAGCCGTTGACCTGTAGTTCCCTTATTTCGGGCCAGATTAGGGAACCTCTGTCGCCTTACCTGTCCTTTCCCTTACGGCCCAACCTCGGTTCATTGGCTTCTAGCGGAAAAGGAGAGGGAATGACGCGGTCTCAGGGTGATTGTATTAAAGACAAGTTTTTGTGCAAATACTGACGGTATTTGAAGCCAATTAGGTGGTGTGCTAGGGGGGGCAGTCTGCCAATTTCGGGGCTAATCACTCGGAAGAGTGGGAGTAAAAAAAAATAGAGGGAGAGAGAGAGAGAGAGAGAGAGAGAGAGAGAGAGAGAGAGAGAGAGAGAGAGAGAGAGAGAGAGAGAGAGAGCGTAACGGCAGGCTAAATAGTACACGTGCAACAGAGAGGGTGGCAGTGTATTCAAGAAAGGCTATTTAGTGCATTACGCAGTAAAGGGTATTCACGGGTCTGCGTTAGGATCTTGTAATCATGCAGTTTGAGCATTAGACAGGGTAGAGGGGACGTGCTTTGAGAAAAAGGAAAGAAGAAAGGAGGTACCATGTTGTCGCACTTCTCGCATTCTCGGTCCTTCGACCAGTTGGGTCGACGCCTCAGTCACACACACGCATTCCCTCATAGTTTCGCATCATACGTGACATGGGTTCATTCGTCCAGTCTGGTTTAAGGGTGATCACTTTTTATCAGGTTGTGCTAATTTTTCGGGTTTGTTCGATACGTGAGTAGTTTGCAGGCGTGCTTAGACACCACCTCGCGGCGCTAGTCCGCTTCGTGTATTAGACATGGCAATGCTTCGGATCTTCGCCACACCTCGGCTGTAATTTCTGATGTAACCTGCAGAGGGAGGAAAAAAGGGGGGTGGGGGAGACAGCGTTCGCGCACATTCAAACACATGGATTCATAAGACCTTTACTTACCTCTTACTCGTCTTTCCTCCTCGGGGCAGGGTCCCCGGGGACGTGGTTTCTGGAGTCGAGGGGGGTAGTGTGTCCATATAGGTCGTGTGCGGGGAAACGTAAAAAGGAAACCAGAGGTGCCTAGTGCGAGGTATCTAGTCAAAGGATGTATCTCACTATCGGGATCCTTAAACCCCTTTCAACGCTGTGGCGTTCTAAGGTTCTTCGGTTCTTGGGTCAGCTCCGTTCCCTGATACTTTGGAACGTTGTACTTTATCATATTTACATTATTTCATTTCACCCTCCTTTTACATTCCCTCATTTACACCGTTCGTTTTACCCATCCTTGGAAGTCAAGGTCTTCCTCTACGCGAGAGTTCATGAGTCAGTCGCGTACTTTGAAGGCGGAGTGTCGTGTTGTCGATCCGATCCGTCCTCCAGGGCTGGGCAACCATCTTCTTTTAACCTTAAAGAGAGAGCAGAGTAGGGTGCACAGAAAAGAACTTTCCCACCGATCCCACATTTTTAAAATAAAGCATGCAATACCCGTTCATAGTTTCAAAAACTTTATCTTGCAAAATTATTTCAGCATTTGGACTATGAGGGTGCGGTCGTATTTGGCCGGTCGTGGCAATGGCTAAAGTGCGTACAGTGGGGGGTGTCGTTTGCAGCAATAAAAACATCGGAAAGTTTTACTCATTCATTTGTAAGAGACTAAAACGTCTATTAATTGGCTGGGGGTTCGGGGGCATTTATTTTCATAATTTAGAAGCATAATCATAATGGTTGTAATCAGATTTCCTATATGCATACCGTACGTGTACGCCGTAAATGAGGTTTACATCAGTTATAAAAAAATATAATACATTTGTACATTTGTAATCAACATTTGTAACGGGGATCCTTTCATACTGTTCGTCGAGTGAGTTCTCCTTGTCTTTTCTAGCCAAGTGTACAAAGGATCATATAAAATCTCAGAACATCAAGTTTATATCAGTGCGAAGGAACACCACGAGGTGTTCGTAAGTTCCGATTGATACCAGCGCCATTTTGGGCGGGGCCGGCTCAGTCCGGAAGCAGCATCAGGGGGAAATGTTTCCCATTACTGGCAGTTTGGACCAGAGTCCTTTTCGGCAGTTCTAGAATTCATGCTAACAGAAGGAGTGGCAATGTCATGTTTGTTTCGTTGGCGATCAAGGCAGCCGTCCCTTACCGGAAGCCATGCAAAAGGCCGAAGGTTCCGCCGGGGACCTTTGTAGGATCTTCAAGGCTGCGGAGACGCTGTCGGAGATGGGGGCTCGTGCTCCAGGGGGCAAATGTTCGAGTTATGTTGCTGGTCAAAGTTACTCTAGTGGCCGGGGCCCGCCTTCCAGCGGATCCAGACGCCATTTTGAGGCCCTACAGGGGCCACTCTCGTCGAGTTTGCAAGAGTGGGAGAGATCCTTCGGAGTGAAAGGAAGAGGTCTCTGTTTTGTGAGAGCGGGACGTTCGGCTGGGGTGCAGCTGTGATGCCCCCACCTGGGGGGCGAGGGAGACTGGTTCGCATCGTCTCCTTCTCCCGGTGCACTCCAGGCCGCTCCTTTTCATCGCCCCGCATGAAGGTTTCTCCACATCCGGTGTTCCCCAAGACCTGTGCTCGGTGCTGTGGGAGTATGGCCACCATTGCACGTTCGGTGCTGCGCAAGTACTGGGGTGCCACCATGGTGTGTTCGGTGCTGTGGAAGTATTGGCACCATCGCCTGACTGGGGTGTTCGGCGTCGGGCCGGGGTCTGGGAAACCTCCTATCGGTGGAGGTGGGAGAGGCTCGTCCGCGTCGCCTCTCCCTCCCAGCCCAACTTGGACAAATTGTTGTGGAGGTACGTGCAGGACATCCCGCCGTCCAGAGCTGCTGCGGCTGTTACGGAAGAGAAAAGGAAAAAAGGGTGCCTCGTTCTCCTCTGGACATGTGGCGGGACTACTTAAGTCTATCCAGGCCCGTTGCGGCTGGCTGAAGAGACATGTGGCGGGACTACCTACAACTGCCCGGGCCGCTGGCTCCTGCCTCTCCTCCGGCTCCCCCATACGTTAAGATTTCCTGACCAAGAGTTGGCGGTCGGGCCCGCCTTATATGGGTTGCCGTTGGTTGGGCGTAGCCGTAACCCTGCCCTACTTTGGAAGGTTCCAGTATGGGGGGGGCGAATGTTCTGTTTGACTTTCATTTTCTACAGTTTACCGTTATTATTCCTTGTTTGTTGTGTTAAATTAAAAGTTCAAGTTCATTAATGGTCTACGGATTTTGTTTTACCATTTCTTTCTTTTCAGGTTGCTTTTATGCTAAGTTTCTGCTAACAGAGGTTGAGTAACACGGAAACACGTGTAGAGGGATGACGCAGATTCGTACATTACATACACACAAACTCAGACGGGGGGGACAGTACAAATACGACATACAAAGACCCAAGACGAATATAAAACAGTTATTGGTCATAATTATCTCTTTCCGTCTGTGAATTTGAAACGAGGCTGGGTTCCCGTCTTGACGTTGCCCGACCTAGGAGAATTTGAGCATGCCGCTGAAATTGTCCTGGCGAAATCTGTGCCATCGGGCATAATCAAACGTGGTGGTTCTGTCTGGTCTGTCTATGTAAGTCGGGTTCTTCTTTGTCTCGCGCTTTTTCTTGTACTGCCGGTCTGTCGTTCCTGTCGGCCCTTTGCCTTTACTCACGCTCAGTAGAGTCGGGCATTGGGCTTTCCAGTGTCCGACATACCTGCAAAAAGCGCATTGGTTTTGCCCTAAGCCTGGTCGTCTTTTGCATAGTGTCGGGGGATAAGTTGTGGGTAGCGGTGTCCTGGGGTTGTCCTGTCGGTATATTTCTCTACTTGGTTTGTCCTCGTCTTTTCTCTGTCGTTGCATAGCCTCTCTGCGCCACATACCGAGACTGTCGAGCATAATTGGCGTTGTCTTATTATTTCGAAGGGCTATTTCTAACGTTTCTATTTTATCAAGGTCAAAGGATCCTGCCAGTGGCCACTGTTTGTCTTGACTCTCTTCGGTATACCTGTGCCACAATTTATTATAGGCTATGGTGACTAATCCATAGTTTATGAACATGTCCTTATTAGGGGTGCCTTCTAGTGGAGCTATATGGTCCACCTCTAATACGCGGTCCGGGCTAAACAGGCTATTTATCAGTGGGGAGAAGACAGACATGACGGCTCGTAACGAGGGACTAAAAAGTCAGCACTGCCTATCTTATCACTAGGTGCAAAGACCGTACAGAATATTTCTATTCGACGTTGTTTGCAGGCAGTGAATACCTCATGGATCAAAAAAAAATGATAATAACCAAACGACCAATAAATAACAATGGGGAGAATGAGTAGGTCCGCAAAGATCTGCGTTACCTACCCTTTTCACTATCTGCAAAAAGGGTGGTCTCTTCCCTGTTTGCAGACAGGGAATCTCCAGGAAACAATAGTTTTGCGAACAACAGTTCAGTTTCAAGCAATTATTGAGTGGGGGAGAAAAAATAAGCACGGTTGCTGCCCTACCTATCCTCCACTGCTTGCAAAGAGAGAGAGCCCGTTGTTTCTCCGTTTGTAGACAGTGAATCTCCAAATAAAATAAAAAGAGCAATACTAGTATTTTTGAACAATCAAGCAATCAAGCAATTATTTCGCAACTTGTCGTGATTACACGACCTTACCCGGACCATGTGGACAGTTTCTTGTCTTCCGAATCCAGCGCCCGATCGTCCTCTTTTTCTCGTATTTCTCACGGCACTCCTGATGGTCCCCAGTCAGGACCGTAGATCACTCGAGAGAGGTCTGTTCGGAACTAGTGAAGTTCGGATGATCGGCTGCCAGACGAGGGTCTATTGGGCAAGAGCTCTCCCGATCGTTGCAGTCGTTCACTCTGTCGTCGGGACCTCTCCCACTGGATCCACGAGTCGCTGATGGGCCCCACGCTTGGGACGCCAATTGTAAAAAAACCTGAGGCGGGTCGGGGACAATCGATATTTGCCCGGCGGTATTGCCTCTGTGACCCTCTAGTTATTTAATCAAATGAAGAGGCAGGCGCTGGAGACTGGAAAGCAGGAAACAAGGTTTTTATTCTCTCCGGAGGAGAACACAACGAAACGGACAGAAGGTATCGTTCTGAGGTGCTCTAACTGCATCCCTGAGGCCTGGCCTCTTATACACAAGTTTATGACTTTATTGTACATTACACATTCATGTTTAAAGCTTTGATGTATGAAAAAGACATTCCCGGAACTCCCTTTGAGCCCGTTCCCACACACATTTACAGTCGAAGTCCCCACCCTAGTCACAACAGGTGATGAGTATCACGCAGCTGGATATTCCGCCGATTCACGGAATGTGGGGGGTTTGATCGGGTCTCATGGAGTGGGGGCTTTGATCAACCCGGGGATCCTTTGATGGGGGACGCTTTCTATTGTACGGGGAGGGGCAAGGAATGGTATCGGCAGAGCTGGGTGTCGGCCTGGGAACGGGGAAGACAAAACGGGCACACGGGGAAAAGGGGGTTTGCATCTAAGGGCCGGAGATCATGAAAGGGAAGCAGGGAGGTGTCGCGCTGGGAACAGGATGGGGGCCTGGGGCAGAGCAGCGCCGAAGAGGGGTTTATGACTCAAGGCAGGTGCAAGCAGGGGGTGGTCAGCGTGCAGGCTTAGTGAAGGCGAAGGGCTATGTCAGGGGCCAGCGGCATGTAAAAGGGTTCGTTCTGATCGGGGCATCTAAGATGGCGGGTGCGCACGACAAAAGTGTGGCATCAGGGGAAGAGGCAAGATGGCGCAGATAATGTTCACCAAAACGTACTAATTTTCAACACAGGTTCCTCAGGTGGCTGGAGATGTGGCTGCGTCGGGGCACATCCAGGATGAGTCGGGCGGAGGCGTTCTGGATGCGCTGGAGTCTTTTCCGTAGCTTGGCTGTGGTTCCGGCGTAGAGGGCGTTTCCGTAGTCCAGTCGGCTGGTGACGAGTGCCTGGGTGACAGTCTTCCTGGTCTCGGTCGGGATCCAGCGGAAGATCTTGCGAAACATACGCAGGGTGTTGAAACACGATGAGGAGACGGCGTTGACTTGTCTGATCATCGAGAGGGAGGGGTCCAGGATGAAGCCCAGGTTGCGTGCATGGTCGGTTGGCTTGGGTGCGGTGCCCAGGGCTGGGGGCCACCAGGAGTCGTCCCAGGCGGAGGGCGAAGATCCCAGGATGAGGACTTCCGTCTTGTCCGAGTTCAGTTTCAGGTGGCTGTCCTTCATCCACTCGGTGACGTCTTTCATCCCTTCGTGTAGGCAGGTTCTGGCGGTGTCGGGGTCTCTGGTGTGGGAGAGGATCAGCAGGGTGTCGTCGGCGTAAGAGATGATGTTGAGGTTGTGCTGGCGTGCGATGGCTGCGAGAGGTTTCATGTAGATGTTGAAGAGGGTGGGGCTGAGTGAAGATCCTTGCGGGACGCCGCAGATGACTTCGGTGGCCTCGGAGCGAAACGGGGGGAGGCGGACTCTTTGTGTTCTTCCGGCGAGGAACGAGATGATCCACTCCAGTGCCTTCTCATGGATACCGATGTTGCTGAGGCGCTGGACTGGGGTGCGGTGGCAGACCGTGTCGAACGCAGCGGAGAGGTCCAGGAGGATGAGGGCCACTGTTTCCCCCTTGTCGAGCAGGGTCCGGATGTCGTCGGTGGCTGCGATGAGGGCGGTCTCGGTGCTGTGGTTGGCTCTGAAGCCGGACTGCGAGGGGTCGAGGGATCCGTTCGTCTCGAGGAAGGTGGTCAGCTGTCTGTTGACGATCTTCTCGATGACTTTAGCAGGAAAAGGGAGGAGCGAGATGGGGCGGACGTTTTTGAGATCGGTGGGGTCCGCTGTAGGTTTCTTCAGGAGGGCGCTGATCTCGGCGTGCTTCCAGCTCTCCGGGAAGGTGGCGGTGTTGAAGGAGGCGTTGATGATGTTCCGGAGTTGGGGTGCGATGGTGGAGTCGGCCTTGTTGAAGACGTGGTGTGGGCAGGGGTCGGTCGGTGATCCGGAGTGGATGGTGTTCATCGTGCGGGCTGTGTCTTCGGTGGTCACCGTGGTCCAGGTGCGAAGGGTGGCGGTGGGGGGCGTTGGTTCGACGGTTGGGTGCGTGGGTGGGGCACCGAAGCTGTTGTGGATGTCGGCGATCTTGCGGTGGAAGAACGAGGCGAGGGAGTCGCAGAGGTCTTGTGACGGAGTGATGTCGTTGGTGCCGGTGCTGGGGTTGGGGAACTCCTTGACGATAGTGAAGACATCTTTGCTGTCGTGGGCGTTGTTGTCCAGTCGTTCCTTCAGGGATTTCTTCTTGGTGGTGCGGATGAGCTGGTGGTGCTTGCGGGTAGCGTGTTTGAGGGCGGTCATGTTGTCGGTGGTCCGGTTGAGGAGCCAGGCTTTCTCGATGGTGCGGCAGGTCTTCTTGGAGTCCTTGAGGTCGTCGGTGAACCAGGATAACTTCTTGCTTCTGGGTCTGCTGGGAGGGTTCTTTAGTGGCGCGAGGTCGTCGGCGCAGGTGGTCAGCCACTGTGTGAAGTTGCGGGCTGCTTCGTTGGGGTCCGTTGTGTTGGCGGGTGGGCTCTGGCTGAGGGAGGTGGTGAGCTGGTCTGCGGTGATCTTGCTCCAATTTCTGTGAGGTACCTGTTGCGGGTGGTGGTGGGTCGTGGATCTTTTGAAGCTGAAGTGGACGCAGCTGTGGTCGGTCCAGTGGAGTCCGGTGGCGTGGCTGAAGGTGATGTACTTGCTGGAAGAGAAGACGGGATCAAGCGTGTGGCCGGCGTAGTGGGTGGGGGTGTTGACCAGTTGCTTGAGTCCAAGGTTGGCGAGGTTTTCCAGCAGGGCGGTGGTGTTGCGGTCCTTGTTGTTCTCCAGGTGGAAGTTGAGGTCCCCGAGGAGGATGTAGTCAGTGGAGGGGAGGGCGTGCGGGCTGATGAAGTCTGTGATGTCTTCGCTGAATTGTGTGCGTGGTCCCGGGGGTCTGTAGACGAGGGTGCCTCTGAGGGTCGTCTCAGGGTCGGTGTGAATCTGGAAGTGGAGATGTTCGGCTGCGGCGAAGGAGTCATTGGCGTCGGTCGTGATGCGGATGGTGTTCCTGTGGACGATGGCGATGCCACCTCCGGTCTGGTTGATGCGGTCCCTCCTGATGATCTTGTACCCGTCCGGGATGGCGATGGCGATGTCGGGTGCAGAGGAGGCGTTCATCCAGGTTTCCGTGAGGAAGGCGACGTCCGGTGAAGTAGCGTCGAGGAGGTTCCAGAGTTCCACTGCGTGTCTGTGGACGGAGCGGGTGTTGATCAGGATGCACTTGAGGTGGTTGCTGTTGGTGTTTGTCTTGGCGGGTGCGGGGCAGGTTCGGAGGCAGGTGAACTTGCAGGTGCAGCAGGTGAAGGGTCCGTGGGTGTGTCTCGGGGTGGCTCGGCAGCAGGCGTGGGTCCGGCCGGCATTGAGTGTGTTGAGAGTGGCGGCGTCGTAGGTCAGTTGGGTCGTCTTGCCTCGGCGGGGAGGGCCAGGGCACTGCCGAGGCCCATACACATACTGAAGAATTTTGGTGCCCTTTTCAGTACTCTGGAGTCCAAGGCGATCTACGTATAGGTTGATGATTACTGGCTTAGAGTGGAGCCTTCAGGAAGCCACAGGGTGTAGAAATGAGCTAGAGCCTGAAGGGACTCCTCTGGTGAGCTGAATCTATTTATCATGTAAGAGAAGACCCGCTGAAGGACAATGACATTGAAACCTAGGGCTTCATGAGGCCCTACCGGCACTTCTGCGCTGCCAGAGTGTCACTTTTGATGTTCTAGTGGCGCAACGTGCCCTGGCATGTTTATAAGGCCATGTAAAGCCACTTTAAGTGGCTTTTCTTGGCCTTATAAATATGTGCCCCTTTCACGCAGAAAACTGCATCAAATGACCGTTCTATGGGTGTTGCTTCTGGTGTTCCCATGCAACACCCATGGAACCGGACACATTCCCAGATTTACGAGAAATCGTAAACCCGGGAATGTGTCAGAACCTAACGCGCAGCGAGGAGAAATGTTTTAATTACTCATGCTTTCCTTTTTCGCTTTGTGCTGCATTCTGCAGCACACATGGAAAAAGGAAATCACCTGAATTGATTGATTTCCTGCACAAAATCAATCAGCCCCACAACGCAGGCACCCATGCACCATGGTGCAAGGGTGCCTGCGTTGGCACAAAGCAGTCCATTGTGCGCTGGAGCTTGAGAAAAGGACAGGAATACACAACATCACATAGATACAGCTCATTCCTGCCCTTTTGTTTTGACTTACTGCAGTGCAGCAAGATTCCCTGCGGTGCTGCCCTACCTCAAAACCTCATAAATGAGGCCCCTAGTGTTAAGTATGACTCTATTGTCAGTGGTATCAAGCACTTAAGAGAAATCGAGCAGGATGAGGAGGCATGGTCCATTACTGCTGATGATCTGAAATGCGTAAGGGGCTACCTGAATGGTTGCTGTCTTGTTACTGCTTTACAGCCTGAACACAGACTTGTAGTCCTAAAGTAGAGCATTGTCCTAGTCTTATGCTCTCCGGTTGGCGATGCCCTTTTCAGTGATATTCTCAATGATGGCCAGAGGGTGATCTTATAATAATTTTCTAGCTGCCTGTATCTAGTCTAGTCTTCCTCTGGAGTTGCAGGATCAGTCTTGTCTTGAGGGAGTGTGGAAAGGCACTTGGATTTAGTGAGACATTGACGCTGTTTGCCAGAGCTGCACCTAATATGTACTTCTGTATTGATGATGGAACAATAACTTCTTTGGATGAGCCGACCTTTATGGAGTGGTGATCTTGCATATCTTTAGAGCACAGGGTGTTGAATTAGTCCATTTAGGTGCATTTCTGAGAGAAACAAATGTGATGTGCGGTGCCTCCTTCTTGCCTATATATTGTTGGATTTTAGCAGGTGTGTCGTTTACGAAGTTCTTAATGGCTGTGAACTTCTCTTCTAAGTGGTGGATCCATATTGGAACCCACCTAATGTTTGATGGCTTTAAAGAGTGTGCTGCTTTTGTTGGAACCTTTGCTAATGATGGCTATAAGTAAGCAGCCTTGATCTCCAGGTTTGACTTTTGTGAGGCTATTGAGGGAGCATTCAAGACCAGCGTGCCATCTTGAAAGTATGCGCACCACCACTTCTGCTTGGCATATTATGATGCAATTTCTGTAACTGAGTTCCAGGCTGTGCCATGGTGAAGAGGTTGAAGAACCGGGTTTTAAGACCCAGCGGCGCCAGGGGCACACCCAAAGTCTTCGGGTTCCACCTGTCTTAGAATACAGAGACACGGGACTCTTCTTGGTGGCGTCAAAGATCAAATTTATTGGCTGCAGCCAGTAACAGAAGTCCTAGAAGTCAACATGGTATGAGTTCTCAGGAGACTGCTCAATTTTACAAAGCAAGTCATCCCTTTTTATGCCAAAAAATCACATTCCAGACAAATACCTTACATTTACAAACTGTCCAATCACATGTATCCACATCAGAGGTATCGCATGACGGTAAAACCCACTTTTCAGTTGCCCAGCCCATGATCAATCATCGGTCAAACCCAACATTCTTCTTTAGACAGGTCGAACGAACCCATAATAAAACAAGCATTTGCAATGCAATAGGTCTCGCATTAGGAAAGTTTGAGCTATTGGTATTGTAAATGACAATTTTTTTATTTATGTGCTGGTTTTGAAAATAGAAAAATTAATAGCTTTGTCATTTACAATGCCAATAGTTTTAACTTTCGCAAATGTGACACCTATAGCATTTGTAACGCAATATGTGTTGTATTTACATGACTTAGATTTATTGATATTACAAATAAAAATGGCTTGTAATTTTTTTAATAATTACTACTTAAAAAAAGTTACTGTAATTTATTATAATGGCAATAGCTTAAACTTTTGTAAATAACTTTTGTGAATATTATGTTCATTGTATTTTATTATGACGAAAATCCAAGAACAGAAGTGAAATAATAATATCTTTTTGTGACATTGGTAATAAAGCTTGAACCACCAAATTCATATCCTACTTACTGTTGTAAAAACGTGCTTTCTACTAGTTGTGCAGTTTCAAAGCGCTGTGAGTGCTTCTAAGTATTATTTATAGCCATGTTTATGTAGGGAATCCTGGCTCCGCTGCTTGGGCATGTTACTTCCCTTATCTGCCTGGAATGGAAGCGCCTGAAGTTTCTAGACTCTTCAGAGCGCTGGGAGGAGGAGGAATGATGCCCTGATGTCAGTGGAGAATGTTTTGCATTCCTCTTTTATGGCTGTCGTGTTTGTACCGTGTGGCTGTACCGATTTGGGGGCCCACAAGGACCTTGTTTTCCTTAAGCCCCGGATGGGCCAGGTCCCGTGGACAATGTTGATAAATACGCTGCCATATAAAGAGTATGTTTGGTGCCTGAACGTTGCATGCCACGAGGGAAACCACCCGATCCACTGTTCTCCCACACAGGCTTACACATCCCACACGCAGACACAAACTCACGCACAACCCAACACGAGTATATACACAGCTGCCCACAGTGCACACACGTCCCAGACATGAAACAATTGTGGGTTTTTTCTGTAGTATCCACAACTAATAGCAGCCGTGCATCTAGCCTACATTGCGACCGCAACCCAGGGGATTGCAAACCAATTCCAAAAATCGAAATAAACCGACGGACAAGTGACGGATGACTGGACACCACCTTTCTAAAATTGCCAACAAACCAGTTAAAATTAATATATTCTCTTAAATTGCCGATACAATGGTGTGAATGGCTTCCGCATAGGGGGGATAGAGCTACAATGAACACACTAGCTAAGCTGCGTATTAACCAAATGGGTGATTTATTCCATGATGGGACTGTTAAAACATGGAAACAGGCATCACTGCATACATATGGGGTTACAGCACTGGATACATTTCAGTATCATAGATTTCGTAGTGCCCTGAGTGTACTGTTGTGTTCCGATATGGGTGAACCGATAGAGATGTCGTCACTGACGTACCTTCTCCAGGCACAGTCTCCACAACGTTGTGTAACCATGCTTTACTCTTCATTTAAAGTTCCCTGTGAGCAGAACAAACAATAATTTCAACTAGACTGGGAGGAGGAGCTTGGTATGGTTATCTCAGAGGCACAATGGTCTTGGTGTTTTACTACCATTAAGTCAATTTCCTTGAATGGCAGGCATCGTCTGTTACATTTTAAGTATATTCATAGAACATATTACACACCAGCACGTCTACATAGATATGGATAGAGGGAGGATGATATATGTCAGAGATGTTCTGCGACCAATGCCCACTTTACGCATTTAGCTTGGGAATGTCCAGGCATACGTAGTTTTTGGAGCAAGGGATTTAAGGTCCTTTCCAAAATGCTAGATTCTGAGTTGACGGAGACTCCATTAGTGGCTCTACCGGGGTAGGACAAACAGATTCCAAAGGGAGTTTGCAAGTTGGCAGCACTAGGACTACTTCTGGCCAAGTGGAGGGTGGCCATGCGGTGGTTGAGAGGCCCCTTGCCTACTGTTGAGGGGTGGAAGAAAGAATTGGCATACTGCTCCACCCAATCTAAAAATTATAATGCTTTGATGCCAGTGCGATGGCACCCAAAGATATATGGGGTCCGTACCGCCAGTATTTGTTGGGTGTTAATGATACTGATGATTCTCAGGATGAGTTAGACCGTACAGGTGTGGGTTGAGCAACATATTATTGCAGGGTTATGGGTATTTCCTAGTTGCTTTAGAAATGTGACATTCTTTCACCACTATGATCCTGTGTGACGCATTGGGTAGGATCTTATTGCTACATTGAATCACTGGGTTACTGACATGCTCTTATTGAATCATAACCGTACCACTCATTGCTTATATGATCTCAACCTTGTGGAATGTACTCTGCACTACTGGCTGAAATGTATGTTTGATCAATTTTTGTTTATACATTGTGAAAATGAAAATAAATTTTAAAACAAGCATTTACAATGCAACGGTTTCGCCTTTGGAAATGTTTGAGCTATTGGCATTGTAAATGAAAAAATTTGTATTTATGTGTTGGTTTTGAAAACAGATAAATAAATGGCATTGTCCTTTACATTGTCAATAGCTCTAACTTTTCCAAAGGCGAAACCGTTGCATTGTAAATGCTTGTTATTTATGTCTTGCTTTTGAAAACAGATAAATAAATGGCACTGTCATTACATTGCCATTAGCTTAATCCCCCCACACACAGAGCTCCCCACACACATATATGTGCAATTTCCTAAAATGACCAGAACAGCAGCAGAAATACTGGGCATTAGGCAATTCATGCCCGAATACAAACAGCAAGAGGGAGAACTACTTTGATTGGCTAATATTAACATTTCTTCAGACAAAGTCAGTCGGCATTAAACTAGTTTCTTTAAAAAAAAAGCCTGAATAAATGTATACTTGCCTTTTTTGCCTGGCAATCCGAAAATATATTATATTTCAACAGAACCCCCCCCCCCACACACACGCACACACACAACAAAAAACACCATACCTCCTAAGTCTACAATTTAGCTCATTAGGATACTGGTGGATGGAACATGGCCAGGTCAAAACAATCCGCGTTTTCCCTGCTGGCCAAAACGTAAATGGCAAGACGTTTTCTCACAGTAGAAACAGAAAAAAATGAAATAAAACATGGAAATTTTACAGGGCAGTAAGCGTGTGACAAATGGAGTAAAATCAAGTTACATCTCCCACCCAAAAATAATAATAGCAAGCCCAATTCAAGAAAGCTACACTGTTCTGGTGGATGATCACTTCTGTCAGCAGGTTACATACATGTGCAAACATTGACTGCTTGATGTCCGATAATAAATCGTAGTCCATGGTTAGAAGTAAGAAAGATGTGGTAAAACACCACAAAGTTGACATACAAGTACCTTCTTTGTATTCACACAAAATGGACATCCTATAATGATCAAGATGTCTCAGTGTCAGTCGCTAGCAGTGGACTTTCAGAGTCCTGCTTCTCTGGTCTAAAGAGGTGCACCTAGATGGTCCTGGAAAGTCAGAAACTCCCAAACACATGACCCATTTTCGTGTGAGAGTGCCAGCAAGGAGTTGGTTTAAATGAATGAAGGTATTGACACCGAGGATTTTCTTTTTAGGAAGGGTGATCACCACTGATCTGTGAGACTAGATAGATATTTGCTCATCAGTATTCCTGCACAGTTGTCAGAATACTGCAGTGTCCATATAAATGTCATCACATTAACGTTTCTCATGCACTGAATAGATAGCTGACAGAAATACCCGTGATATTGTTGTAATGAAAATATCTAAAACTTAGCTCGAATTTCCTTTATAAGCAGTGTGGTTGCTACACACATTGTAAGAGTGTTTATTGCCGACCTGTGGGAGCAGCCCATCCCGGGTCTCCTCCGTGGGAGCAGGCCAGAGAAGCCGGGCGTCCCTGCAGTGTGTGCTCCCCTGGGATGCTGGCGCTGAAGCCGGCAGCATCCATTCTCAGACAGGCAGGCAGCCCATGGCAGCGGGGATTTGCATTCCAGCACCAGCCCGGGCGGGGGTTGGGTGAGGGGCGAGCATTGCTCAAACTCCCGTGACACGGTGGGCAAACTCCGTCACTACCAGGTACCGCTATTGTTTTCTAAAAATAATGGGTCCTTTGCCCACTTTCCGCTCCACAGAGGATGGATGCATGCACAACACCAATGTATGTCCCCGCTAACATCCATGAACAAGTTCCCATGCCCATCACAGTTTGTGGGGAATCTTCGCCATCTGCACCCCTGCCCTCCCTCAATTTAATCCCTGTTGGGCCATTATCTCCAGTCACTCCTTGGTGGACATTTTGGGGGCCCTGTGCTATCCCTTGGTCTCCGCGCACCTCCCCGCTCCATTATTAGATCACAGTTGCATTTATGACGGGGGTTGTGCGCAGGCCCGGACTGGCAATGCCGGGCACCGGGCAATCCCCCGGTCGGCTGCCAGGAGTTGGGGCCGTTTTTTTGGGAGGGGGCCGGAATTGGCGCTGGGGCCGATTTTTTTTTTGTACACTCACTAGTGCAGTAGTCACTGACTTCACTACTGTACTCTGCTGCGCACGTGCGTTTGCGTGACTCTCACTCTCACCTCACGAAATCGTTATCAATCTCTGCTGCTAATGAAATAATGTATTGGATTGCGAGTGCCATTTTAGGGGGTGCGTCGTGCGTGCGGGCAGCGTGCAGATGCCTCCACCCTCCGCCGCGTCTGCGCAGTCTCTCAGTCTTCTTTAGTTCACCCACCTTAGGGGTGTGTGGATGAGGTGGGCGCGGCTGTTGGTGACATGCGCATTAGGGCTAGCGTGATAAAAAGTGCGTGTAACACGCATTCCAGAAAACTAACTTCAACTAGGTCAAACGACGAGAGAGGCCCTCTCTCGGTGGCACCGTCCGTTCCCATAATTTAATTATTTCTAGGCCCCCTGGCCCTGGCCCCTGCCTGTCCCAGTGTCCCTGCTGCCGACTGTCTGCCGCCCGCCACCCGCAGGTGAGTGTCATTTGCATTTTTGCAAATTGTTTGCATTTGCAATCACTTAATATCATGCAATACCACAGCTGAACGTGCAATAGGAGCGTGGGTTCAACGCGGGTAACTAACAGTAGGATCGAAGTACATGTAGGCAACCACGGGCGGCGCAGAGCTGAAGTCTTAAGACAAGAGGGTCACAGTGGGATAGGAAGCAAAGCGTGCACTCTTTGTATTAGCTCTATTGTCATTTATGGGGGCAGCTTATTGAAGAGATCATTTCACATCGTGTGTGTGTCTGCGCGTTTTTATTGTTTGCCTTTGTAGCATTAAGTTGCCATTTCATCGAGAATGCTGTTCAGGTTATGTGCAGAGTGAACATAGAGCTAAAACGACGAGGCCGGCCGGCGCAGCATCGCCCCATTTCTGTGTTCTCTTTTCTATGCGCTTTGCTGAGAGTGCCCCTGCACCCCGGTCTCTGGGGCTGCCCTGACCCTGGCAGGTAACCAGATCACATGAGCATTACCTTTACCTGTCTCCAGCAGGCAGATGACACATGGGCTATAAGGGGTCGGAATCTGAAGGGTGTAGCGAAGGGGGGCGGGGGGGTGGTTGGATATATTTATCATGGCACTATGGGCGGGATTAAACTAAAGGAACTACTGCATGAGTTTCAGCTCCGAAATATTGAGCTGTGGTTACCACGTTTTTCCAAGTTTTTCTTTCTGCACCTAATCATGAGCGAACTGACAAATCTTGCATTTCTTGGAAATGTCGTACATTAGCTCAGGACGTGTCAAGTGCTGTTGAAAGTGTGATTACATTCAGACACAGATGCACAGCTCTGATCTGGGCCTGCACAGACGTTCAAGTTAGGGCCGGTTGGGGGGGAGGGGCTTCATCATGAACAAGGTGCTGTGCACGAGTGCAGAAGAGAACTATGCCTGTTTTCAGTTAAACTGGAAGAGTTGTATAGATTAGAACATGAACTGAACGACAGGATAGCTCGGAAGTAGGTATGATTGCTGCGGCTGTGTTTTTCTTTTCTTTTCTTTATTGCAGTTTTATATAGCGCTACTCGACCCGAAGGTATGAAAGCGCTTTACATGGGGAGATTTAGTAATTTGCACAGAATCACAGGATGCTTGAACATGCATCCAAATTCAAAGCTGGTACCCCACCCACTGCCCTGATTACTTCTGAGCGGTGCTGTGCTACCTGCAGCTTATTTACTAATTCAGAGTTTTAGAGAGTTTCTGAATCTGGTATGCTCCTTAAACAGGGCAAATACTTTCAATAATATGCACAGCGACTGAGCGACACAATAAGCGAGGCGGCCCTCTTTATCAGCTGCTGCACTTCATAAATGTACAAAAAGGTTCGGATGTTACTGCAAAGAAACTATTCGGAATAAAACGTTTATGTCCTTTGCAAAACAGGTACACACAACAATCAAAGAATGACGTTCATCCACATGGCAGGCTCTCTAAAATGTATCATAACATCTAATTTGCTTGACACGATCAGCTTCTAAATGGTATCGTATATCCTTCTGCCTAAGAGGAATTCTTAGAAAGAGCAGGAAGTCATTTACTTGTTTTAAAAAAAAAAAAATGTGCAACCCGAATGTATTGGAGCCCTTTACTTGAGCACCAGTCACATTACAAACAAAACATTCATTTTTGGTAGACACGGGGAGATGAAGTGATTTGCCCAGAATCACAGGATGTTGAGCTGACACCGAGGCTCGAACCGGTTCCACAGCTCTAAAGTCGGCAACACTAGCTGTTACGCCACAACCTCTCATTTGCCACAACAATGATTGACATCCCCTGGGAAACAGCAGACATAAAGGTGCTGTCCAGGAAATGATGTCAAGATAGGTCTCAGATCCCCATCAGACGTCAACAAAAAACAGCATTCTAAAATGGTTACATAAGGTTGGTGCGGTTTAGTGAGGCGGACTGGATAAATAAAACCGTATTTTTTCCTCTTCCTTGGGTGGCCCATTAAAATAGGCAAAAAAGCAGAATGGGAGTAGACAAAATGAAATGAAAGCAGATAGTGATCTGTTAACAGAGATTTGAGGCGGAAATGCATGTTAACACTCAATTAAGGCCAAGCCTGGGCCTTGGCCTATACATTTTTGTTTAGTCCCTGGCCCTGTACTGCACAGGCGCACAGCGCACTAGTGCCCTGGAGCACACTGGTGGATTTATTTGTGAGCAGACCTGCCTGCTTTGGTTGCTCCTGCCACAGCCCACGGGCCGCCCGCTGCCCCCAGAAGTGCCGGTCGGGGGGCTGGTGTGCCAAAATTTGCCAGGGCTGCTTTCGATTCCCAGTCCGGCCCTGGTTGTGCGTGTGGTTTCATCTCCTCTCCAGTCCCGCCGTACAGACGGATCTCTGCTCCCCTCGAGATGTGTGCGGTGGGTCTCAGAACAGCACTTATTCTAAACGATTCCCCACACACGACTCCTGTGGCTGGAGTCCAGACTCCTCTTACCTGCTCTCTTCCGGGGGTGTCCAGCCGCCCTGCCACGAGAGCCCTGGCTCTCCCCTCGCGGCTGTCTCCCCACACTGCCCCCCATCGCAGCCTCAGATACCATGGCGCTCGGCATCTCCCAGCCCCGCACGGGCTCCAGGCGCAGTTCATCCGGGTCCCTGGGCAGGGGGGGGGTCTTCACTGTGCCTGCAGAGGGTGGGCGCTGCTGCCCGCCCGTCTGGGCTCCATGCACGGGCGAGCCGCGTCCTACAAACAGCGGCTGAAAGTGAAAGAATACAGACCCCTGGAGAAGAAAGTCCCGGGTGTCCCCGGGGGAATTGAAGCCCCGCCTCCTCCAGCTGCACGCTGCCCTCCCGTCGCATTTGCTGCTGATGCGTATATTGGGCGCAACACATGTAAACATACAACCACAAGAGTTGTGCTGCAGTGAGAAGTAGCTCGTGAGAACTTGAGCACGCTTGGAAGCGTTCAGCTTGCAGGAAGGGGAAGGCTGATTGAATAGGGTAGGGGCTGTCACTTCATGTGGTAAAATATCCCCCCCTCCTCTTGGCCCAGCGAGTCTTCCTCATTGAGAAAAAAGTCAATACGTGAACACAACTGCCCATAATCACTCGAGCACTGCCAGGACTTCACCACACAATTGGATAAAAACAAGTCGCTCCTCTGGCGAATAACACAAAACAACCACACACTATCACCTCTAGATGCTCAATTGCTCATTACACGCCTTCAAAAAATACAGACGCTTAAAAGCTTCACTAGTAAAATATAAACATGCAACGATTTCGCACGATCCTGGTGAGAACGCTGCCTATACAAAACAAGTCAGGTCCCGGGCCGCGCTGTGATTGGCTGACGTCACGGGCCGGCAGCCAATCACAGCGCGGCCCGGGAATGACGTCACGGGGGTGTCCCGGGCCGGCAGCCAATGGCAGCGCGGCCCGGGACAAAGGGGCGGGGCTTAAAAAAAGCACCAGAAACGCCCCCGAATCGCGTTTTCGAGAGAAAACGCGATTGACAGCCTCTGCCTCCCAATGGCTAGCCTCCATTTATGGAGCTAGCCAATTGGAAACAGAGGCTGTCCTAACCTCACTATTAGAAACAACAGATTTCGATCTGGGAGTGGCTTCGCCCCTCGCCAGGTTACGAAACCTAAAAAAACCTTTGCTATTGATGCTTGACTTCACCGGTAACTAATGGAGCACATTCAGAGCCGGCTTCATTGAATGATGATGACTTACTCCAGTAGAGTAATTCTGTACAGCTGTAGGCGTTTTCTCGTACACTCACTTGTCTGTGGTGCTTTAACCAGCTGCGTAACTACTCCTTTTGATATTTCAATTGTGTTTCCGTATACTCCATCATTACTAAACAGTAGCAACTGCTGCACAAAAAAGCTTCTTTACAGACCTCATTTGAAAAGGAAACTGTTGTGGTAGAGCATGCTGCATGAACTGGCACAAAGCGTCTTAAGGCTGACGTAAGTGTCTACGCTACACTGTCCGAACTCCTTAAGTGACAACGCCGACACGCGTCAGTAGTTGCAAACACACTTTCACAAGATTGATGGGAATTTCTGCCTCATTACCCGCTCTACGCATGCCAGGAGATGTCCAACAAGCTGGAATTAACACATTCAGTTCTAAAACGAAGTCCAAATGAGTGACTAACAGTGGGAATTCAAACAAGCTTCACACAGGAACACTGCAAACACAAATATTATGTATCAAGAAAAATCTAGACAGTGCGGGGCAAGCAGGCCAGCAGGCCAAATATAGTGTTGGTTGTCTTTTCTTGAAGGCGAGAGTCGAAAACATTGGACTTTCCGCTACTACGGCAGGCAGCATGGCAGACAAACGACTTTTCAGACCAACCCAGCGAGGAAGAGATGAATGCATAAACGTCAAGGGCCGATGTGGGGGAAGCACACAGGTTGTTACGTAAGGAAAAATGATACAGACCTGTTCGAATTTAAGTGAGCCCGCCTTAGGGAAATCTACCCGCCAGCAGCTATCCAGTTCACATGGGGCACCAGGATCTTCCGGCTACTGACATCAACGAAGCCTCTCGATGGCCTCATAGCCAATAAAAAAAAACGGAAATCAGGCACTTTTGCCTGAGACGGGGGCGGGGCCTGCAATCCGGCAGGAAGTCCTGCCCGCCGCCGCCGCCGAGGAAGATGTGGAGCCGGCCGACTGATGGCCTCTCCGCAGCCCGGGGCTCCCAGGTGCTGGAGGGAGCCCCGGAAGTGAAGTCCTGCCCCCTGGTACCAGCGCTGCCGTAGATTAGACACTGAACACGCCGAAAGAGCCCGGTATGTGGTGGGGGTATGGGTGGGGGTCGCGCGTGTGTCTGTTCGAATGTGTCTGTGCGTGTGTCTGTGTGTGTGCGTGTGTCTGTGTGTGTGCGCGTGGGCTTGCGTGTGTGTGCCTGTGTATGCCTGTGTATGTGCGCATGCGTGAGTGTAGAGTGTTTGCGCAAGGGAATGAGGCAGGAGAGGGGCACGGCGCCGTGCGCGCTCACGAGGTCAAAACTGAGCACATCTGCGCTCGTGCACCCTCTCCTGTCGACCTAAAAAGGGCACATCCCCATCGTAAATAGACCATAAAGAAAGGAGCAGAAACAGGTGAGAGTAGGATAAGACATATTTGTGTGCAATAAAGTTTTACGATGTCCTGTGCTTTGATCCTCAATCTTGATCAGCTACTGGGAAAGGAACTGGCCTAACAAGGTTGGCTTCAGGCAAGAGGGTCAGTTCGCTCAGGTCATTCAGAAGTCAGCAAAAGTGTACATGTGCTAAAGACTCGTTCGGCCGTAGTCATCGGCCTATGTGAGGGCAACCACAAAATGGCTGCCATACACAAAATGGAACCCAAGGGTTCAGAACGAAATCCCTAAATACGTAGTGAATCCATCAGTCTAACATGATGAAAACACTCATACTTGCCGCACTAATTAGTTACGGTTCGCTAATATCAAATTCATAACGAAACCATGACCTTTATGGAACGGGTTCAGAATTCACGGAACCTCAAGGGACTGATTGATCTGTGTGAAATGTGGTGTTATCAGGGCATGGACATCTTCTGCTAACTGCAGGGTACCAGTTTAGATGTGGAACAAGATCTCTACATTTATGTTGGGATGGAATTGGCTTCTGATAACATCAGATTCTTCTGGAGTGCATTGGCACTGAAGTTCTTGAGAAACTTGGTCAGTGGATTCATTGCGTTTGGTTATCCTTGATGGGCAGCCGTGGACTGGTGTAGGACAATAACAACGACTGCCTGGCAGGTCTAGATAGTGAGTTGAAATAAAATGCATGTGAGGTTGGTCACAGAAGAGAAAATTAAGTCCAAGATACTCCCTATGGCATGACTTTGGCAACAAGACTATTTGAAAAATGCTGCCATTGTCCTGTAGGTTAAGAAAAAGCACCCATCATGTATTGGTAGATACCTCAACTGGAAGGCTGAAGTCCTGAAATATGTAATCCATGTAGCTAATTGAGGCCATGAAAATGAGGCCAAATACCTCCAGTTTGAAGGCTGTATTGGTACTGTGTGTTCGGCATTTGAAGTGCAAGGTGGCAACAGTAGGAAGTGACCTTAGAGGGGTTGAAGGAGATGGAGGCCTGTCCATGCTGGAGGGTGCATGGCTACAGTGATCCGCAACAAACTACTGTGTCTTCTCCATGGGCAGTTGATGTGTTGGATTCTGTGGTCCAGCACATGAACTACTATGTAGATTCGACCCAGGTAGAGTCACGTTTCTCTATCAAACCTAGCATTGAGATAATGATTTCTTATGAGGTATGCTATGCCTGCTGTGTATGACTGTGAAGTGAAACCTCTGTCCGGAGTATTTGCTATTTGATTTGTTAAATGGAATTTTGATGAGGCTGCCTGAGTTGGAGACATGTAGTTGGAAAGAGTGGCTACGTTCATTGTGTAGGAGAGAAATTTCAACGCATGGAGAGGTAGCAGGAAGTATGTGGTATGTGTATATGAGCGGTGATGTGACTGTGCTCACTGAACTGCACAGTGCAGATGTTCTGCCCCTTTGTCCCTACCAGACAATAGCATTTATTTCGTTATTTAGTTAGTATCAGTTTCAGGTGATGCCGTGGGAATAATGTTTGGAGAAGTGTAGAAGGAAAAATGGTTGGAGCTTTGTTCTCAGCTTGTATAGGCTGTCGCTGGCAGAGATGAGAAGGAATATGCAATCTCTCACTACCCATATGATGCTGGGGCAAAATAATGTTCTGGAGATACAGGCCCTTAATTTTAAATTTCTATTGTGGCAGGACCTATGTTCAAAACTAGATATGATTGTCATTGGCTGGGGTGAGCTCGGTCTTGTGACGTGAGAGGTTTGAATGGCTCCCAATAAGTATGTCAGTAAAGGATCAAGTTCAAGTATTTATTCTTCATTCAAGCCCACTGACAATAAACAGCACAACCACCGGCTGGGTAGTCAAACCACCTTCTGCACTGACATTCCAATCAGCGGAATGCCAGAACTGAATGCATAGAACACACGTATGTATGCAATTTGAGCAACCCATAAACACAACACATCTTTCCCCTTAACAATGATTGATACAACAAATGATGACACAGGAGAAAAACATAATATTATGAGAAGAGCAAAACAAAATATTAAAAAAGAATGGAATTTGGAGTGAGGGAATATTAATAAGTGCATAGAATCACATTAAGAACTATCCTTAACTATATTAAAATGTACACACAAAAACAGCACATTTTAGCCATGGAGTACATAGCATAACAGAACAGTTTAACCATGAAGTACGTAGCAGAACTAAAATTACCTGCATAAAAAATACTCAAAACGTTCAGGTTTAATAATTCTCCACCACTCTCTTTTCTTAAAGCAATCTGAAGTGTAAACCTTTCAGTATGATTTTACCTTTGACAAAGATCAAACCACTGAATATATCATTGCTTCTGAATGATGTGTCCACATCAACTGAAGAAGCTGTAGTTTGATGCAAAGTTGTGTTAGTGTCAGATGCATGTGTACAATTCGGTGCCTGCACAAGTTCATCCAACAAGTCATAATTAGTTACAACAGAATCAATCATACCTTTCCCCATAAATAGGGAAAGATGGCTAGCATGTCACACCTTACCAACACTCAACAATGATGCATTACAAAATACTTTCATAACACTCAATGGAGATGAAAATTTGCTCTCACCCTTCTTCACTCATCTTCCTTTCTTGACTGTAACAATGTCGCCCAACCAGAGTTCAACTTCTTTCACACCATACAACTCATCATACATGTCCTTATACACTTGTGACCTTTCCTTTCTATCTTTCACTTTCTCTGGAAACCAATCAAATTAACTTACCTTGCTATCCACCCCATGTTGTCCTTGGTCTGTAGTGTCCTATCTCTCATCAAGCTAAAAGGACTATGTCCAGTGGAATCGCAAAGTGTGATTCTTTTTGCCCATAATGTTTTCTTGATCTCCTTTTCCCAATCCAAATTATTACTGTTTGGCATTTCTGTAAGACCCTTAATCACTTAATTAAAGCGTTCCACATTATCATTCCCTTGTTCTGTGACTTACGCTAATTTTACCAATGAATTCTTTTAATATTTCTGACATAAATTGACCATCATTGTTGCGGATTATGTTCTCGGGAAGACCTTCCCTGTGAAAAATGTCCTCTAAGAACTCCACTACACTTTTGGCATCTGCCTTATTCGCTATTTTCACCTTCAGCCATTTGAAAAACATGATTGATAAAGACTATAGCAAATTTAGCAAAACTTTCGCTACTCTGCATAAAACTAAAAACATCTACCCACTTCTTTCCCACCACATTCTTGGTGACTCATTTGGATGCAAAGTTTGGATGTGAACTGTGACTTATCTGAATTGACAAATTTCATCAATTCCTCACAACACTTTAAATTTCCTCAGCAATTACCAGACACTTACAAGATTAGTTGACCCTATACTTCATTTTTACAATCTCTAGATGATCTTCATTACTTAAGGTTATAAACTTTTTGCGTAAAGTATGAGCTGGTACCAGAGGTCCACTCATTGTTAAAATATTTTTTTAAACAGAGAGTTCATTCCTTACCTTCCAAAATGCTGATAATTCATTTTCCAACCTTCTTTTCTCTTGTCAGGAAGGCAGGGCCTTGCTTGCACACATTGCGATGTTAGCATAAGCTTATTAGACGTTTAAATGCCATTTTGCCATTTTGCAGCTTTTGCACACGACACATCATGTAACTGTTGTTGTAAATTATACTGCTTGAATTTCTTCACATGAGAAAGGCTTGTTTTCAACATCCCTAGACTTACATCGCGACCTCAGTCTGTACAGTGTGTGCAGAATCCTCCAAGGTTACCATAACAATGTAAGCTGTTATACAGGCTGATCTGCCCATGCTCTAGACACAACATGCACACAGCTGCAGCTAACTGAAATTCTAGCGCCTTTATTATTGCACTGCATGCATGATTATAGCACTTGGAGAAAATCCTTTTCCAGAGAGAGAGTGCTTTGCGGATACTGATGTGATACACTTCTGTTGATCTTGGAGGTATGGGGTTCCCCATTCAAGCCTAAGAGACCTTCTATTATTATTATGCAACTTCGTTCCTAGCAGGGAAGGGTGGTACACAAGGCGCTATAGGACCTGTTTCCACTATCATTATAATATAATTTCTCTCTTTGTGTTTTATGGAATTGTAACAACGCTGATCATATTATTTTTAATCATATGCCTGCTTATGCTAGCAAAAATACTGCATTTTAGAGCACGTCGTTAAAATAAACATTTTAAACTTTTGCGTGTCTCTATTTACTCACGTGTGGACTGGTATAAGAATAACAAACGAAAGAGTGTTCTTGATTTCCACCATTCTTGAGTGTAACCTAAGTCGCATGTTCTGGGTTGTCTTATCATTGGTAGCTTCGCTATAGGACGGAGATCTAATGAGACACTGATGCTAGTCGGTTAGGGGTTCTAGGTACTGAGGTGAGATTTTGGTACATCACAATTCACTGAGGACCTGGGTCTCTGTGCACAGTTCTGTGTATGAGCAGAATCCCCGCAACACTCTTGCCAGCCTTTACTTAACCAATCTATCACTGTAGTCAATTTTTCATCTTGTTATAATTCAGCTTTCCATTCTTCCATGGCCACACGCTGAAAGTCATTATCAGTCAAAACTACCATAGAGCATTTGTCCCATTCACTGTTGGGATTTTGCTTAATAGGTAAGGGAAGTCTACTAAGGAAATCAGCAACTTTATTGAGAGCTCCTGGCACATATTTTATTTCATAACTGTAGTCAATCAAATGCATGGAAAGTCTAGAAATTCTAGGTGAAGCATTAACAATACCTTGTGTGGTAACGTAGTTTGCTAATGGCTTATGATCAACCTAAGTAAAACTGTTGATCCCTTACACATTGACAGAAATGTTTCATGCCCCATACAGGCTCTGTGGTCTCTCTATTTATGGTGGAGTATTTTTCTTCTATTGGTGTCAAAGCACTAGAAGCAAGAGCTATGATGTGTTCTTCACCTCTTTTTGTATATTGGGAGAACACTGCTCCTAAACTATTCTTGTTGGCATCACTTGTGATAATGCTTTTACATTTAGGATCATAACCTAAATGGAGCTTTACAAATGTCTTTTTTGATACCTTCAAATGCTCCTTGACAATCCTAAAATGCAAATGTGTGACCATTCTTCACTAACTCCCAGATGTGGTGCATTTTCCTCAAAAATTGTTCACAAGTTTAGAATACAATTCTGCCAAGCCTAAGAAAGCACGCTCCTCATCTTTATTTTGTGGTGATGGAGCAAGTCTTATTGGTTTAACCAAGTTCTTCCTTGTGTGATATGCCCCTGTAACTAATTTCATGCCAAAGATAAGTAACTCTCCTTCTCCAAAATTCCTAAAACTATCCTCAGTTTTCTATCATGTTCCTCCCTGCTTCTCCCCATATATCATATATATCATTGTGCAATTGATGAATGCAGTAAGGTGTTTACTGTCTTGGTGTAATGTCACCTGAAGATATGCAGCAGTGAAGGCAAAAGTAGAAAACCAATTCATTTTTGTATTTAATGCTAACAACTCGCTGATACGCCGTAAAGGGAATTGATCTACAAAGATGTTTTTATGTAAATCTCTCAAATCAACACACAATCTGACCTGACAATTGACTTTACATGCCACTACTAGGGGAGCTATCCAATCTGATGATCCTACTTGTTCGGTCACTCCAACACTTTCCAGTTTATCCTAATCTGTAATCCCTTCATTTTTAAAACAAAATGAAATATTACTAACCTTGTAAATATATGGTTGTGTGTTATCATTGCTTATTTTATGCACACAACCTCACCTTCCAGTTTCACCTGAAAATATTGCAGGGAATTTTCTGGTAATGCTCTATTTAACTTGTGATTCATCATTCCAATCCAATCCAAAAATTCTTTATTTCGGCCACATGGGCCATAAAAGATACAGTAAAAATACATTTGGATAAAACACAATATATACAATAAAAACCAACTGGACCTGCAGTGTTAGAAAATACAAGGTAATATGGATTAACCAAACATTTTCTTCCTTATTATCCATGCTGCCATTAGGAATTTGGAAACCGCAAACACAATGTGGGCCAGGGTATTAGTTTTCATAACCCTATAGGCCTGTAGGTAGTTCCTGAAGCCCAGGTTCCGGCATAGAGGGGCTAACCAGCGCCTCCTCGGGCTCCGATAGACATGGCAACAAAACATTATGTGCAAATCGTCTTCATCATTAACTTTACAGCATGGGCAGAGCTTGTCACCCCCTGTCGACCATTTATAGGTGAAAACTTTAGTAGGGAGCGTACCAAACCTCCATTGCAGGAACAATTTCCTCGCCAAAAGAGGATAGATAAAATCCATAAAAGGTTCAAAGACATAAGAATTTTTGGATACTATAAAACGTCCCGTCAGGGTGCCACTGTCGTAAGCATTATCCATATCAGCAAGGCTTTTGGTTTTGTAGAGCTGTGCGAGGGTTTTACGCGAGATCCTTCTACAGCCCTGAGCTGGATCATTCCATAGGTCTGGCAACTTCAGGCTAGAGCATTCCGACCTGATGAATGCCAGCCAAGGGATCTTGCCATTAACATCCAACCTCATGACGTGTATAAGGTCCTGCCTATAGTGATGCAGTTCCTCGGTAGACCATATCCGATGCCAGAACTTCACAGGTTTCGACCGTAGGTCCTCTGCAATTGACGGAAGGCCCAAGTCGAGTCTTAAGGGGAGGAGTGGTGTGCCTTGCGGGAGAGCAAGTAAGCGTCTGAGGAAACAATTTTCCACCCCTGCCATGACCTTCCCAGCTTTATGTCCCCACAGCTCACTGCCGTACGAGGCAGCTGCCTTCGCCTGAGTCCTATACATTTCCAGGGCCGGACTAACAGGCTTGAAGGTGGACTTATTGGACACCCTCAAGAGTGCGCCCGATAGCTGAGAAAGTTTCAACCTAGATCTTGCTACCTGGGAGTCCCATGACAGATTTTCTTGAAGTGAAACCCCCAGATATATAAAGGTGGAGACCCTTTCAAGGCTAGTTTCCCCCAGTTTTGGATTGGGTCTGGTTTTGGTGGGGGGGTTGAAGATCATGAACTTAGTTTTTTCCGTGTTCACCTCCAACCCATGTTGTCGACAGAAGTGACCAAAACCATCCACAATCCTCTGGATCCCCATAGGGGATTTGGAAAGAAGGAGGGTATCATCGGCAAACATTATTGCCGGAACCCTCCTTCCTGCCAAAACCGGGGCGTCATTGTCCCCAACAGCGTCAAGATGTTGAATGACGCTGTTAATGTACAGACAGAACAGTGTCGGAGCCAGAACACAGCCCTGTCTGACACCTCGGCGGACCGGGAATTTACCCGAGGGCTTACCATCCCTCCCACACCTCACTACCGCAAAGTTGTTCTCATGCAGCCTAATGATGATTCTAAGGAGGTGGGGGGGGACTCCTAGCTTCTGCAGAACCTCCCATAACTTCCCCCTCGGGACCAGGTCGAAGGCTGACCTCAGGTCCACGAAGACCATGTACAGTCGACCTCCCTCTAGCGTGACCGTCTTCCAATACAGGAGAAGGAGGCGAAAAATGTGGTCCTCAGTTTTCTATCATGTTCCTCCCAGCTTCTCCCCATATATCATATATATCATTGTGCAATTGATGAATGCAGTAAGGTGTTTACTGTCTTGGTGTAATGTCACCTGAAGATATGCAGCAGTGAAGGCAAAAGTAGAAAACCAATTCATTTTTGTATTTAATGCTAACAACTCGCTGATACGCCGTAAAGGGAATTGATCTACAAAGATGTTTTTATGTAAATCTCTCAAATCAACACACAATCTGACCTGACAATTGACTTTACATGCCACTACTAGGGGAGCTATCCAATCTGATGATCCTACTTGTTCGGTCACTCCAACACTTTCCAGTTTATCCTAATCTGTAATCCCTTCATTTTTAAAACAAAATGAAATATTACTAACCTTGTAAATATATGGTTGTGTGTTATCATTGCTTATTTTATGCACACAACCTCACCTTCCAGTTTCACCTGAAAATATTGCAGGGAATTTTCTGGTAATGCTCTATTTAACTTGTGATTCATCATTCACAATTGGAACTGGGTCAGGACTGTTAGGGTCAAGTAAAATACTCAACTGTCCTTGATCCTACCACCAAAGAAGAGATGGGCCCTTTTCTGCAACATAAAGTTTACATTCCGCAGACTTATCTTTAAATTCAAATGTCAAGTTGTGAAACTCCAGTAACTTGATAGGTTCAACTGTAAAGCTTTGAGGTTTGATATCTGGTCGATTCAACTCAGTACCCAAAGTGGTGATAAAAGATTCATTCCAAACCGTTTTATTGATTATAGTGTATGGCAAACCAGAGTCCACGACTAACTATACTCTCACAACTCCTGCCTCAATGCCACATATTGGTTTTTTCTAGATTGACCACTCACATCTAATACTTCTTCATGGATGCTCAAAACCTTTGTATCCTCCTTCTCTGATCCTGAATGATCATCATCTTGGTAACATTTTTCAACTTTGACTTACTGTGTGTTGTGACAAACTCTAGCTAAATGACGTTTCACACCACATGTTAAACACTTTTGATACAGTGCTGAGTATTTCTTATTGTGAGCTAAAGATTTGAACTTCCACAGCGATAGCATCTGCCTTTCAAATTATACATCTTTCTTCTTTTAATGTATTCACTGTAAACCCTTTCTTTTTGTTATCTTCTCAGCTGACCTTAGCTACCTCTGTTTTCTTTGTGACAATTTTTACTACACTCTATGCTTCTATCTCTTTTGCATTAATCAAAACTGCTTTAGCACACTTGAAAGTCAGTTCAGCTTTACTCACTATAACCATCACCTCCTTTAAGGTTGACTCACCATTAACCCATAGCCTGTCTTGCATACTAGCATTGTGCAAACCGTTATGATTTAATCTCTCATCAGTTCATCATGTAGGTTGGCAAATCTGTATGTTACAGCTAATTTCTTTAACACAGAAACATAATCCTCAATTTTCTCCTTAATACCTTATTTCCTGTGGAAGAAATTATAACAATCAATGGCAATGCACACTGTGGGAGAGAAATAAGCATCAAGGTCTTATAATGCTGGTAAAACAATCTCATTCATCACCGCCCTGGGTTCCTTTTCTATGTAATTATAAACCTTTAGTCCCAATGTACCTATGTAGTGTAATAATATATTCATGCTATTTTTCTTTCTGGTGAGAACCCTTCACTTTCAAAAGGGGACAGATAATTAATAAAATATTCTTTCCACTCTTCCCATTTCATGTGTGGTTCTCCTTCAGTTTCTATAAAAGATTGATGAGAAGGCAGGTTTAGTGTACACATGTTAAGATTATGTGTAAGGTTATAAACACAGTCATCAAGTAATGTGTGGAAAATGATCGAATAAAAGTACATAAGTGTATGCGATGTTGTCAAATAATATTAGTTCTTAGCCACATTGTGTTCCATCAAATCTCTCTTTGTTAAGGTAAAAGTCCTCAAAGATTCATATTGATGCGGTAGAGTCCCAGCAGTGCCCACAGTAGCAGATAAGGATCAAATGTTATGGAGGGTCAGTGGCTGTAAAATGTGCCATAGTATTCAATCGCAACAGCAGTAGCAATTAGAAATCTCTTGTTTATTTGCAGCCCAAAGTAAAATGGCTGCTGAAGATGATGTAATACTTTGACTGTATACAGCAAACAATCTTCATATGAGTTTCCTAGAGTGAAGTCACTTAGTGAGGTAATCCCAAATATTATTTGATGCCGTTCACTTCCTTATTGCCATTTTAGCTAAGGTAAACGTTGAATCCCGATGCTGCCAGAATGCTGGCTGATACACATGTAATAATTCTCTTTATTCATATGCTCTCTCTTTCACACTGTTGCCTCTACTACTTGGAGAGTCTGCCTTCAACACATGCTGCACCCTCTGTTACTCTAAAATCAACTACACCTTTTATCTCTTCACTTCTTGATGTTATACCCATCATCCACAGAAAGTTGTGTCCAGTGTATATGTGAGGTTCTTCTTGATATCGGTGTCCCTTTGCTCTCGACACCATTGTTTTTTGACAAGACAGCAAGTTTCATTGGAAAGGAATACACTAAAATGATTTGACGAATCGCAGCCTAGTCCCTAAAGTGTAACGCCAAATGAGTCTCATCCGGTGTTTCAGATGGCAATGTGACCACAGGCTGAAAAGTTATCTAGGTTTCAAAACGTTAGCCCAAAGAGACTAGCACAAGCCAGCATGACACTCTACTGTAGTGCAGAAGCCTTCAAACTGTGGGGAGCACCCGCTGGGAGAACGTGGCTGTTTTCCCAAGTGGGCACAACTGCATCTGCAAATACTTGAAGATGAAGGTAGCCCTTGAGGCATTACTAGTGTGTTTCCAGGCTGACTTCATTTGCTTGCAGCAGCTGAAATGCATAGAAAAGTGAGGGGACTGTAATACTGAGTGCCATGAGAAAGGGCCAGTGAGTGTTGAAATGGGGTCAAAAATATGGCTAAAAAGAGCAGAGTATTCTGTATTGTGTTGTTGTTTTTTACCTTCAGGAAAATGCATAAAAAATAACACACACACCTTAAAGAAATTGAAATGCAAGTTAAACTAATGGGTGACAAATATGCGCTCTTATATTAAGGAACCTCAGTTGGCTAATACAGATAGGGGCGTAGCTTCGGAGGGGGGCGTCCAGTTCTGTTTTTCTTTTCTTTGCATACAGTGGAATTATATTTATAATAGAAAAGCCAATACGCCAAGAAGCAAAATGCAATGAAGAGAGGGGTGTTTGAGAGTTTCAGTTACTTAATATAAGATTATAGGAGGCGAGACAGAATTTGGTGAGCCGCTGACTCCCAAACATTACGGAAATGCATGGACCCGTGAGAGTGCCCTCCACCCCCCTCCTTGAACTGCAGGCGCTACATTGGCCTGCGTTACCATTTGCTGATTACTTGTTTGAAAATTTTTTACTAAGGCCGTTTGGATTTCTGAAACCCAGATGTACGGGGAATATATATTCCTTCACAATTGGCTCGCGTGCTGAAAGCACCCTGCAGCATTTACTAGCACGGTGTTCTGACTCGGCGCACTTCAGATATCAGCCACTAGGTGGCAAAGTTGCCTCAAGTTTTGTGTCAAGTACTCTCTCCACTGTGCTCGCTGAAAACCATCCCCCACCGAAGCACTTGAAAGGGTCAAATATTTGTTTCCTCTGCTCTGTTACAATTGCACTCGTTTCCCGAGAGGACCAAGGAGTAGTAAAAAATGCAACAATTTTTTCACGAGTTCATTTGAGATGGTTATTCCCCTTCGTCTAAGTAAAAAGAGGCAATTTAGTTTGAGGTAGTGATCATGATCAGGGGTTCGACGCGCTATATAAATATAAAATGGAATTATAGTAGCATTATTCGGTACTTTCCCTCTACTGTTAATGAAGGGGACCAAGAGCTGTAGTAAAAATCAAAACAATAAAAAGAGCTTATGAAAAATGGCGAAGTGAGGGTTCGGTGGTGCCTCGTGAGGGACAAAACGTCAGTAGAAGCAGCGCAAGGGTATGTTGTAAAGTTTACATTACCTGCAGCAAACTTAAATCCATGCAGTCTTCCTCACCTTGCAAAACACTTATAGAGCGTCTTTACAAGTTAAAAACGGCCCCAAGTTGCAAACACGGTCACTTTTTTTAACTTATCTGATTCACTAATTTGCATTTATTTTGGTGCCCGGACGATTTTCTATCTCAGTCCGACCCTTGCTTGGGGAGTTCTTTTCGGGAAATTCTTAAAAGATTACTTGAAATATTTCAAAAATAAAATGATCCCAATTATAAATATGCGTGCATGCTGTTGAGAGCCAAGGATACAGAAACTTTGGGAGGGGAAGGGGAGTACACAGGAAAACCAACACAGTTCGAGCATTTTCCCTTCATTTCCCAGTCGTGTTAGGAAAGAGACGGCCACTTTTGAACAGGTTGAGGTAGGGTAATATGTTAATGAACTGAAGGCCACGCCTCGATTTATCATCACAAAGGTATTTTTTTCTAAAGGTGTGTTTCAGGTGGGTTATATGCCAGGGGTTATACGTTTTTACAGAAAATGTGAGCTAAACAAGGGATGGATCCTTCTGTCCAGCTGTGTGGCTTCTTCTAACCCTGGTCCTAGAGTGCCACGAGGCCACGGAAAGTTTGTAAAAGCGTTCTACTTCCAAGAACTTTTCATCCGATTTAAATAAAGCATTGGTGGCATACAGCAGCTGAAAGAGGATTTATATTTTCAGAAAGCTGCCCTTATTCTTCTGTATGGTACTCGACCAATGATAGTCAAACCTGTAAGGCACTCAGGGGCATATTATCAAGGATGGGCGATACATTATCGCTGCTTTTATCGGCAGGAAACTGCAGATAAAGCGGCGATAATGGGCTTGATAATATGCTCTATGCAATTCCAATCGAAGCCCATGTTAGATGTGAAGACATCTAACATGGGCTTCGATTGGAATTCCGTAGAGCATATTATCAAGCCCATTATCGCCGCTTTATCGGCAGTTTCCTGCCGATAAAAGCGTCGATAATGTATCGCTCAATCCTCACAGATCTCTGCGATGGGACCTCACTCACCCCACTCAGTTGTGTTATTAGTCCAGTATTGGAACGGGGGCCCAGCGACTCAGCCCTCTCCTGAATGCGTACAATATCTCTCAGTGTCTGACAATTTTAGAAATATGCTCCAAATGAACAGCAATCATTTCAACAGTAATCACTAAAAATCCATTATACTAGTAGACAGTTGAACCAGTAATTTTAAACTTTATAAAAGTTTTTTTTCAAATAAACTTGCCTTTCCAGAATAACAGTCTCTGCTGGACCCAAGTCTCCTTAAACTTGGTGGAGTCCATATCCGTTATCGGCTACCAGAAACATGATGAAGCTGCCAACACTCACATTTTCATAAAACTGTCGAAGTCCCTGGACTGGACAGGATAACCCTAAGGGCCTTATTTATGAGGCCTTACGCCGCCATTTTTTTTTACATTGCGGTGGCGTAAACAATACGCCACACTGCGCCATATTTACAAAGCAATGCATCTAGTCAGAGGCATCACTTTGTAAACCCCTGCACTACATTATACCTGTGTCAGATATAATATATGGAGGATGGCCGTCCCCCCATAAAAAGGCTCGTAGAAGTGGCACAGTGGTGCAGTGAAATCTATGAGATTTCACTGCAGCACTTTTATGAGTTTACTACGTCAAATCCTTACGACTGACGCAGGCCCTTTTACTTGGAACTCGGCCAGGTGTTATGACACATTGCTGGAGTTGCATCTGTTTTGCGACTGACTCCAGCAATGCGTCAATACTGTACCACCAGATACGTCAAGATTCTTAACGTAACTGTCAATCTCTGCGACATGGAGCACCGTGCTGTCAATACAGCGCGTCCAAGGTGTTGCAAGGAGGGCGCAGTGAAAAGTGACGCATCGCTGTTTTGGACCAGCAATGCAACACTTTTCATAAATGAGGCCCTAAGTGTTTGAGTAATTAAAACAAATGCGGAGACTGAACATTTTTTATTTAGCACTGACATGTAACTTTGCAGATAGGTTGTTGGAAGAAGAGTTTTGAAGCTAGCTTCTTCGCCTTGTGACAGCACTGTGTGATCCTTGCCATATCCCTGGCTGCTGCTATGCCCCGTTTCCTAAATTTGTAGAAGTCAGACAAGGTCTAAAACCTAGTTGAAAACACTTTATAAAAAACAGAATTAACATTTGAATTCAGTACCAAAAATACAAGCCGATGTTTAAAAACACGTCGTAAACATGGCGTTTAGGACAATATGAAAGGCGTCTCCTTTCAGTTGGTCAATTTCTATCGAGTTCGCACATGGGAAGCTAATGAAAACGGAGATCAGAGAGAAGATGGAAGTTAAAGAAAAAAAAGATTTTGTCTGCATTGTTGTCTTTGTAAAAAGCCAAAAGGGGAGCGAGTTGGTGAAAGAGAGAGAACACACAGTATGTGTTCCCCTTTGGGGCTCACACAGGCCCCATTCAGCCTCTGGTCGCGCGCACAGAAGCCCCTGGCCCAGCTGTTGCTCGAACAAAAGCTGCAGGCGGAAAGTCAAATGTGAGATTTGTCTGTGGTCATTGAACAAACACTGACCCTCGGGGGGAGCAGCAGGGACCGCGGCCCCCATGGAGAAGGGCCAGGCCGCGGAATGTCCTCCGCGCGCTTGTGCCCGCGCTCGTGGCATGACCTCACAGTGACCCGGACGTGCTGCTGCGTCCTGTGCGTGCTCAGTAAAGAAAGACAGTGTGTGTAAAGATTCAGGGTGGCACCAGGTTGTGGCAAGGTGTGTGTTTTTAAAGATACGTGTGTGGGAAGAGATGCGCGTGTTTTTCTGGGGTTATATGATAGTGACGGAGTGTGGGAAGGTATGTATGTCTATGTGAAAGTTTGGGTGCACCTATAAGAAGGATCATGTTGTGGCTATGTTTTCGTGTAAGGGTAAGAAGATGCAGGGGATAGAAGGTCTGTGTGAGGGTGTGATAGCTCATATGCTGAGTAAGAAAGTACCATGTGTTGTGTGAGGTGTATTTGTGAGAGGGTGGTGTGGGAAGAAATGTGATGTGCATGCTTTTTTTCTAAGAATGTTAGAAGGCCTTGGGGAGTTGGTCAAATCTGTGGATAAGGATAACATTGTGCTGGGGGGGGTGTAAGTTTGTTTTTGTAAGCGAAAGCGTGTGTAAGGAAAAAAATGGGTTATATTAAGTGTGAGAAGGTCTGTATATTAGGATAGGAATGGGGAATGGGAAGATGTGCCTGATGATACAATTGGGAAAAGGGATGTGGGAAGTTCTGGTAATAAAGGGAATATGGATGGCAGTGTGGAAAGGTGAGTGTGTACAAGGGGAAGAAAGGCTGTGGGATGTGGTACAATGTTTGGTACAATGTGTGTTAGGATATGATGGGGCACTGTGTGTCGAAAGGGGGGTTTTTAAGATGAGAAAGAGCACAGTATGCCAGAAAAAGAGTACTGAATTGTAACATGTATTTACATGTCAGCATTTTAAAGCAGCAAAGTGGGAGATAATAAAAAAGAAAATCTGAGGAAATTATTTTCCCATTTGACTTACATGGAAGCAAATGCAATTTTAGGCAGAGGACAGCTGAAATAGGCATTTTGGGCTTAAAAAATGGCGAATCTCCTGCCTGAGTCGGTCTGTTGGCGTGCATGCTTGTTGGGTGTGTGATTGGAAGTGTTGTCTTTGTTCTTATCATATGTGGGAAGTGTTTCTATGTTGTGTATGGTGACCATGGAGTTGCTGTTATCGTGTTTTGAGAACTCATCAGTGCAGTTGGTGAAGAAGTGTGAGAGATAGATTTAGGGAGAGGATGTGGCCTAATGGCTTGGGGTACCGGGTTTGAGTCTCTGCAGGGGCTCAAAATCCTGTGATTCTGGGTAAATCACTTAATCACCCAGTGTCTACCAAACATGAACGAGCCCTTGTCTAATGTATTTGGCACTTGTATAAAGCCCTCCAGTACCATCAGGGTCGAGTTTGTGCTATAGAAAAAAAATTGCAAAAGAAAAATAGGTACACACGTTTTTCGTAAGCTGACAGTTTTCATCAGCTCTGTGTGGATCAGAGGGCGTGGGAAAGGGCTCCCGTGGAGGGTGGCATATAGATGCAAAGTTCGTTTGGAACGCAAACATTTTAAATTTGATCACGCGCACTTCCGGTTTTACCCCCAGCCTCGAATGCTCAGAAATAGGACTCAACTGCAGCACAGGCCCTTACTCTGCCAGGTGTCCACCCCTTCCACCTCCCACACCCATCCTCCCCTTCACCCCAACCACAAAGCCTCTCCATAATATCCCCACACTCTGACAGGCGGCGTCGAGCACACTGTCCGCCCAAAGACAGAGAGCGGTGGGTGACAGTCGGGCGGGGGCGGTAGTATTCCTTCTGGGGGACGGGGGCACCATCACCGCTGGGAGGTCAGTCCCCTCTTGACACGAGGGGCTGGCAGAGTAATCCATCATCCGCTGGCAGGTCGGGGTCTGCGGGGCTCTGCCCTCTCTCTCAGCCGGTGGGGGGACGCGAAGGGTGGGCCTTTGAGTCAAACAGCATATGGGAAGCAGTGGGGTTTTAGACTCTGTGGGACAGTGTGAACCGCGCCGGTGAAAAGACATGGCCATTGTGGCATGGAGGCCAGGCATGCCCGGAGCCTCCATTCACAGGGTGTGCGAGGCAGAAAAGCATGCCAACTGGCCTGGAATTCCAGGGCCCAAATCCTCCGCATACCCTCCACGCCCCCTCCCGCATATCAAATGAACTCTTCCAATATGCGGAGGACGCATTGTCATAAGCAGAGAGGCGCAAAAGATTTGCTTGCAAGTTGGAGTTGGTTGCTTCTTCTGTAAAAATAAAATAAAGCTTCATGAAAATGTCACCAGAACTCACTACCATTCGTATGTGATTCTTAGAGTTTATCCATTTGTATCTCTTCCTTGAGTGACTTTACAACTTGTACATTTGCAATTTTCTCTTTCTGTATCTCTTCCTTGTGTGACTTTACAACTTGTACATTTGCAATTTTTTCAGTTTTTTGTATCTTTTATGTAACTCATATAATCCTTAATCCTTATGTATCGCAACTGGCTCTTTTGTAAAGCGCTCTGACACCTTCGGGTAATGTTCGCGATATATAAAATCGCATTAAATAAATAAATAAATAAATCCTAAAAACCAGGGGGCACATTACATTTTTTTTCACTCAACGCGGCGCAGTAAGCGTACCAGCTCCCTGGGCCTGAGTGAAAGGAAGAGAGCAGAAATGCAGCAGCGGTCCGTGCAGGTAAGTGCAGTGGGGCGGGGCGAGGGGGGATTTCGACAGACGACCAATAGTAATTAGTTATTTATTTAATTTTCCCTATTCTGTCGTCTGTCGACTCCCACCCCTCCCCGCCCTGCCCCACCGTGCTTTCCTACACAGACAATTTCTGCTCTCTCCCAGCGCTGGCGCACAGTTTGCTGCCTGGCGCTGATGCACGCACCCTTGCACCATAGCGCAAGAGTGCTTTACGGGCCGGAGTGTTTTGGTTCAGGAAAAGACATGGCCCTGCACAAAAACAATCCATAGAGGCATATTTGTATTTCTACGAATGAGCACCATCTTGGCCAAATCCAGGTTTACTGTCTTTAGTAAATCTGGGTTGGCATCAAAATACATGGGCGAATGCAGGAAAATGCCCATGCTCTTCCCAGGCACTGCGTTGCGTTACATTGTATTTACTAGACCAACAAAAGCCACGCTTTCCTGAGGTTCCTCGTTTTAAATATCAGAGCTTAGGGGGCAGCTCTTTTGCTCTGAAGGCTGCGGTTGCTTGGAATGCCCTTCCTCTTGCCCTGCGTAATATTCAGGATCTATTGGCTTTTAAGAGGAATCTGACAAACACATTTCTTTGCTTAAAGTTCTTTTTCCACACTCCGCTAGGCACCGCGCTGGGACACTCATGAGTATCTTTGCGCTTTACAAATGTATGTAACATAACATAACATAAAGTGGCTTTGCATGGCTTAATAAATTCCAAAAATGATTTTGTGTTGGGGCTGCTCCACAGAAGTGATGCGGGCCCGATGCAAAATCATAGTAAATTGGGCACAGGGGCAGATTTACTTACAATTCACACAATGCAGTGCTCAAGGCATGTTGCTGTGCGGCATTGTGTGACTGGGAGAGAGCTGAAAAGCACCATGTCTTCTAAGATATGGCGAACGTCAGCTCTCTCCCTTCGCTGGCGCACATAAGGTTGTCTAGTGCCAATTCAGGCACCCTTGCACTGGGCAGGATTGTTTTTGTGGGGGAAGGGATAGCTTCTAACACAAAAGCAATACTTAGAGGCATATTCCTCTTTCTATGTGTGTTGGAAGTGAGTAGGAGAAATATATTTCTCCTCGTTATGCCTCACCAGGGAAGGTGTAGCATTTTTACACATTCCTATGTTTACTGGCTTTACTAAATCAGGCAATGCACCCAAATCTATGGGTGGATGTACGGGAACACCCATGCTCTACTTATGGACCGCCTTGCAACTGCAAGGTAACACAAGGCAGCGCTATGTCCTGCATTGCATTACTTTGTATGTACTAATCTATTCAAAACCATGTAAAGTGACTTTACATGGCCTAGCAAGTACAAAAAATGAGTTTGCGGGCATGAGCCAGTGACATAACCCTGATGCAAAATCATAGTAAATCTACCCCCAGGTGTTTAGGCAACCTGATTCAAAATTGTTTTGCATTATTCAAATCCTAGCATCACAAATTCCAAGACACCTTTTCCTCAATGCAGAACCATATATTGGAGGTAGTCTCCAGAAAACACAACCGAAGGTGTCATCTACAAGAAAATGATGCAGCGTGGCACCGCAAACCATTTAGCTGCCATGCTGCGTCATTTTCAAAACACTGGGTTATGTTGTATTAACAACAATACAACGCATCCCTGTGCTTTCATCTGTGCTGGCACACAATTGGCTGCCATGTGCCAGTGCAGGGCACCTTTTGTCATTTTCAAGGGTGCCTGCTCTGCGAAATGATTGTTTTTGTGCAGGAAGGGACACCTTCCTGCACAAAAACAATAATTAATGGCATTTTCCTCTTTTAATGTGTGCTGCTGTATGCAACACGCATAGAAAGCGAAAAAACTGAGGAGTAATAAAAGTATTTCTCCTCGTTGCGCCATTCCTATGCCTCCCCTGGGGAGGACTAGCATTCTGACGCATTTCCAGTTTTACAAAATGTTGTAAATCTTGAAATGCGTCAAGTTCTATAGAGATTGTGTGGGAACACCCACAGCAGCACCCATGGAACGCCCCTTTCACGCAGAGTAATGCATGAAAGGGGCCGTATTTACAAGGCCATGAGAAGTCACGCAGGGTGACTTTATGTGGCTCTGTGAAAATGGGCCAACCCATTGCACCCCCAGTGCATCGAAAAAAGTGATACTCCAGCGGCGCAATGGACTTGTAAATAAGCGCCTGAGTGCTGAGTATTTTTGTGCCACGTTCATCATGCTATCTTAATCATTGTACTTGTATTCATTTAGCGTTTTCCACAACCCTTTGAGATGCCTAAATTGCTTTTATATGCTGAAGTCTTTACTTTCACATGAAAAATACTCATCTGCGTGCCCAAGCCCAGCATGGTGTGTAGAGAGGCACATTTATTTGTTATTGTGCTGTATTGGATGTTAATGTATGAGCCTTTCTCTATTCTGCAAAAAAAAAAAATACAAATTTCTAGTGAATTTACTTCTGCGTCTTGGATATTCTTTTGTTTGTTATTTATAATGCACAGACACCTGCCAGGGGAACAGCTTCCAGGTGCATCAAACAATGAAATGTCCATAAATCAGATGATCAACAAGCAGCAAGCAGCAAGCAGCAAGGGTATCATGGGATGAGACAGAGACATCAAAATAGAGCAATTGTGAGATTCAGGCAGAGGGGAGAAAATAAGCAAAATACCTTTATACAAAATAAAATTAGAACTAGAAGGAATTTATAAGGGGAATTAATAAAGAAGGCATTGGAGAATTGCTAGTCTAAATAAATGAGCAAATCAACCCCCAACTTGGGGGTGATGAAGGCGGGAACAGGCACAGACGGCAGGATGGGCGGCACTGGAATGGCCGTCACATCTAGGAACTTGAGCTGGCAGAACCTGTTTTCTGGCATGACTGGGGGTCAAAGAACACAGGAGCTTCTGGAGTGCTGGAAGCCGTAAAGGGATGCCCATTGGACTTACAAGCTCGGGATAGAGTATAGGGTATGCTCTCCAAGACTTCCCAGCCACTTCCAAACTCTGATGACCTGAGTCAGGAAGCTGTGTTTGCTGTTTTGTGCCCTACCCTTTCGCCCACTTGTTTCATGGCCATGTCTGAACTGGGGTGGCGTGGTGAGCAAAATAACAATGGATTAAACCCAGATCTGTGACTGGGGATGAATGTTTTGTCATTGTGCAACATTCCGTCCATCAATTGATGTTTTTGCATTTGTCACCCCGAGTGGGACGCGTATGCTCAGACGTGAGTCCTGTGCTCTCCATGCCACTGGAATCAAGCTATCCTGGCTGATGACGGCTGATAGCCAGAAACCGGTCCTAGGATGCTTGATTCCGGTCCAGGGAAGACATGGCTTGGCAATTTGGGTGGGACTGTTCCCATGAGGCACAGGGTCAAGACTGATTTGCATATGGCCATGTCTGAACTGGGGTGGTGTGGTGAGCAAAATAATGATGGATTAAACTCAGATCTGTGACTGGGGGTGAATGTTTTGCCATTGTGCAACATTCCGTCCATCAATTGTTTTTGCTCATGTCTATGTGGTCCAGCCAGAACCATGGTGGTTCCACCTCCAAAACGTCAAGGATAGCCATTTTTAAGGTTCTCCACAGCTTGGATCATGTTGAGACCCCATCTTCGGATGCCGGGGCAATCACTGAATTCTTGTGTCATCTTTTGTTTGGTCACACTAGCTTAAACCCAGTGGGGTGGGGTGTCAAGTGGAAAAGGGGTAAGGGTCTCTGGACTGTCAAAACCTCTGGCAGCGGAATCCTCTGAGCACAGAAAGCTAAGAGCCAAGGATGCAGATAAGAAAGCTGAGGATAAGTCATAGGTTTTGATGGCATCCAGTCCAGCTCTTTTGCCCAGCAATCAGCTTATTCTCCATTTGTCTGAAAAATATAAATGTAAAAAATTGCAAGGTTAGAATTGTGGAGACATTTGACCTGGTCTTTTAGAGTCAAATAGGTAAAGTTGGGAAATATTTCAAGGAATGCTCAGCAGAAACTCCAAATTGAGGAAACATTGATCAACTAGGTAACATCTTTTACTATTTGTTAGTCTTTAGTCTTTGAAAAATGGCAATTGCTTTGGCCTCAGGTATTAGCAAAATAAGATCATTTGTCTACAAGAGGAACTTGAGAATAGCCACTGGAAGGAGTATGACCAAGCCTTCCAGTGGAAAAAGCTGCTAATCCAAACACATAGTGGGATCAGACTGATGTTAATGCTTGGTTGAAATGTATGATGGCACCGAGAAAAGGTGAAGCTGCAAGCAACCATTCTTTTTAGGTCTTGCCTGCATGATCATGTGCTAGTGCATGCTCTCGCACTGTTAATACGCTTGTGTTCTGTAATGGGCTTCGAACCCACCCTTTGCTTAGCATTGGTTTGCAGCATTTTCACTCTTCTTTGCTGACTTATAATTGGGCAGTGCTTGCCATGCACGTGTCACTTTCTTTTCTTTCAGTGTCGCATACACCAAGCACAGATTAATTTAAGTTTAATTAGTGTCCCTCGGCTGACCATCTGATTCAGGTACTATGTTTTTTAACTCTATGGTACACCCCCATCCTGTTCTTCAACCATCCTGGTTCTTCTAACCCTTCCTTTCCGTGTTTCTTGGCCCCCTCCCACTGACAGAAGTGAAAATAAACTGAATTAGGGGGCATTTTTTGCCCTTCATAGTACTTTTCTGACCGTCCCATTAATCCCCCCACCTGCCCTCCCCGCCCCCTCACCCCCTCCCATTGTCCACCACACCAGATTGCCAAAGCCAATAGCTCATTTGACATCCCTATAAGCAGGGGACAAAAATGGAACTTAACGGGCATACAGTAAAAAACCTCCACCTGTCCTGCTGGTACATGCAAATTAAAAAATAACGAATCCTTCCCTGGTATTCCTTCTAACTCAGGGTTCTAATGCTTTAAGACTTCGCAAGACAAGCCAGGAGAAAAGAAACATTCAGGGCTAGTTGAAAAAGAAGGCACCATCTTCTGTTAATCTGCATGATTAGTTCCTTAGCTAAATTATCTTCCAAAGACGCAAGCAGCCCAGCAGTTCTACTATGGTTCTCATCACAGCTTCCGAATCCATACCGCTGGAGATGAAAGAAGATCTATTCACTACAATCAGCAGTCTTTATTGACAAAGCAGGATATGGCACAGAGAAAAAATAATAATGAGAGGTTCCTGGGTAGCGTTGCTTGTTATTTTGATTCAGGACCATTTGGGAACTTTGGGCCCTTTCTACTAAATCCTGGTTGCTAAAAACTGGTGGCAATTTCAGACCAGTATTTTTGCACCCAGTAAATAATTTTACGATCCGACCAACATATTGATATGTGTTCCCCTTTTAATAAGTTAAACGATAAAAAAAAAAAAGTAGCCATTTTTCTGTAAGGGAAATAGGACCAGATATACGAAGCATTTTACCGGTCACAAACGGCCCATCAGTCTGTTTGAAACCGGTAAAACGCATTTTGCAATTTACAGAAGGTAAACAGTGACTCAGTAACTTGTTACCGAATCGCATTTTGCTTTTGCAATTTGGTATTAGAATGGGGTGTGTTAGGGCGTCCCTTCCTAATACCGAATAGCACTGGTATGTATGAATGTTTTGTGACGGGAATGCAGTTGCATAACTTTTACAGTTACCACCAACTTCAAGTTGGTGTTAACCCATTCTCAAATGGGAAGGGTTCCCCAAGGGACCTATTCCATTTTGTGAATGTGGCCATCAACATTTTTGCGGCAGCAAACAGCAATTCGGACTGTTTGCAACCATAATAACAAATGGTGCATCTGGGCTCTTTATGTGCTTCAAGTTCCACATTATACTTTTGAAGTAGCTGGCAGTGTCAGCTGCCTCGGAACAGGGGCGGGGCGGCGGGGGAATGAATAAAAAAAAACTTGCCTTCCCTTCGGTGCCGCACACCCTCCCGTCGTCCTCTTCATCTGAACTGGCAGCACTGGAAGCGTTGTGATTAGACTGAGCGGCCTGTTTGGCCGCTCAGGCAGTGCGGGGGGCCTTGGCATGTTCACCATCGGGCTGTGCAACACAGCCAGGTGGAGAACATGCTAAGTGCGCATGACTGTTTGGCCGGCCCAAAAGGGCATCCAGTCATGCGCACTTAGGGATCTGCAAACCACTTCTCACTCTGCGCTGGCAAGCTCAGCCTCACCCCGCCTGACCTGGTTCCAGTCCCATTCAGAAAACTAAAATGATAAAAAAGTCTTGTTATTATCATTTTATTTTTATTTTTGCATTTCTCAAATAGCAATGGGGCGAGGCTCCTCTGGTTACTGGATTACTTCTGGCAGATACACAGTTTGTCTGCTGCGAAGGGTTCTTCAGTGAATGATGCAGTAGACTAATCACTCTGCTTGGTCTAATATGCATCCATAGACAAGGCAAACACCATATTTAGGTCCCTGGGAAAAGGGGCTTTGTTAGCAAAAGCAAATATTGAGTCAGGATTTTTGCCTCCTAGGCTTCAAATTTGAGGGATCTTTTTTCTTTCGCAGCTAGGGGTTGCGCTGTTTCCTGTGCCTACTTTGTGCAGGCTAACACTTTCTTATTGCGGGTTGTCAAAAGGGATAACAAGAAAGACTGGGTGATTCACTATTTACATGATTTCTTGTTTCATGCCCCAAAAGGTTCTCACTAGGGTGCTCTCTTGCTTGTAATTTTCACTAACTCGATGGGCAAATTCGGCATTCCATCGGCAGTAAAGAGACCCCAGGACCATTTACTACTTTAGCCATCCTTGGTATTGAAATAGACATGGTTGATGATGCTTGCCAGTGACCACACTGCAGTCATTGCATTTAATGCATCAATCACATTCTGCCAGGGCACACATACGGTTTCTTTGCACCAACTGCATGGCTTGGAAGGTCAGTTACATTCCCCCTTACATATTTTTCCAACAGGGTGCCACAAATCAAGGTCAATTGCCCACCTAAAGGCAGGTTTGAAGGCCAAGCATAACAGAACTAGAATCCTTGCTGAGGTAAGCAGGAGTAGCAGGCACGGGTCAGGGGAGGCAGAGTGGGGGGAGCAGGGCAGGGGTGGGAGTGGTAAGCGAGGTGTAAAAAAAGAAATAAAACGTTCTCCCTCTCCACGCCTCTCCTCCATCGTCCCACCGTCATCTCTACCGGCTGATGTTCCAGGAACAGGAAGCACCCAGGTTGATGTTCCCCTGAGCCAATCACAACCCTGAAATGCAGCGTTGTCTTTGGTCCGAGCGCCGTGGTTCGTCGCTCAAACAAAGGAATGGGAGCCTGGGCATGTTCTCCACCCAGGCTGTAAGGCAACCTGGATGGAGAACATGCAAATTGCGCATGAATGTTTGGCCGACCCAAGATGACCGGCTAAATGTTCATGCGCACTTTGGGAGTAAAAAACACTCCTCCCGTGCTCTGTCAGCAGAGCAGCCCCGCCCCGCCCACAAAGCTGCTGCAGCAGGGAAAAAATAAAATGAAAGTAACATTGAGTTATTATCATTTTATTTTTATTTTATTTCACTGCTGCAAAGCAGTGGGGCAGCACTCTGCCTTAACAGATAAGGCCGCCACTAGAGTTGAGGCAAGATTTTTCCATTTGTTCCTCTTTCTTGGGTGGTTTTAATGGCAGTGTGTTTGGCCTGCATTCAACATATCAGGTGAGAAGATGGGTTTGTTCATTATTGCAGCCAGGAGTGTGAGTTCTGGTGCTATTCTTGGTGCTGTGTGAAATTGCCAGAAGTTCCCCACTGATTAGATTGAGTCTGGAGTTTTAAAGAATGTGATCTTTTGGAACTGTTACAGATCCCAAAGGCGCTGCATGTTTGGACTGAAAACTTAAGAGATCGGTCGCTAATTTGTAAAATGTTTTGATCTGACTATGTCTGTGCTGCAGACAATAAATTTGCAGCATGCTATATGCGAGATGGTGTTAAGATTGCTAAAAAAAGGTTGTGCTCTGCTTCGTGAAGAATAATATAATATTTAGGCCCGGATTACAAGTTTAGGGGGTATTTATTGCACCAGATAAATAATGATACCATGGGGTACTTAATTCTTTGGGTGCAATAACACCTATAATGAGTTTGTGGGAATAACTTGCTAATTTTGGTGTTTTATGCACCAAATTCCACATGATATGTTTAATAGCATAGGCTATCCCCCTCGCTCAATTAACGAAGGTTGAGGTATTTAATGCATCCGATAACTATCAGATGCGTTTACCTACCAATTCGTAATTCCGACCAGTTCATAAACAGGAGTTTATGCACAGGTTGGAATATACTGACCAACTCATAATCAGGCCCATAGAGTGTAACACATTTTGGGTGTACTGAATTATGCAGCAGTTACTGTGTCTCATTTTAAGATGAGAACATTTTAGACATTTTCATCCAGAGTAGCCAAAGAAGCTACACCTTTCCCCATTGACCCCTGGAAGCTTAGTGTATGGTGCTTGCAGAAGTCATCTCTGACAGTTTAGCTTCCAAAACGAGGAGGAATTGTGAACGAGTATTTGGGAGCTATTTGAGCTTGATTGAGGGGCTGTTAATTAAGGGGCATTCTGCCTGGATTTATGGGTCAACTTTTGGCTGCATCTTAAGAATGAAGGGTGGTCAGTGTCCTACACAATGTGGCACACTAGGGCCCTGGCTTTTTTGCCAGCTTGGCGAGGGCACACGAGTTTGATAACTCCTTATATATCAAGAAGGCTTTAAGGGACTGGGGGATTGGGAGAGACTGTAGAGCAGTAAATAATACAGCAGAAGGTGGGTTGATATGGATAAGTTAATAAAGGTGATCAATTGCCTCCTGTCCACCTGCACCTCACCTTATGAGGCTGTGCTGTTTAAGGGGGATTCAGGATTAGCACATTGGTGAGTAGTTCCCAATCAGACTTGAGAATATGGTTACCACTCACCCACATTTGGTTGATGACTCACTATCCAGTACCCTGCCATTTTCTAAGACCAAGCAGCTAGGGAGGCAGACCACACAGACTTTGGCCACCCTTGCTGCCTGGTGACAGCTTTGGCAGTTTTAATGCATGTGTGACCAGTATGCCTGGCCACTCCAATATTTGTTCATAGTCATGGGGGTCCCTCTTTCTAACATTCAGTTGGGCAGAGTAATACCTAGGATTTTAGGAACTGCAGACATTGATGCCACTAATTTAACTTCCCACTCATTTGGGGGCATATTTACAAGGAAATGTCAGAGCACGGAGCTATGCCAAATTGGACAGCTCCTTGCTCTGACATTTCCAAAATGCCGAAATGCGACGTATTTACAAGAATACGGTGAACCCCTGTGTTTTCCCCTGCGCTGGCGCTAAAATTAGCTACCTAGCGCAAATGCAGGCACCCTTGCATCATAGTACAAGAGTGCCTCTGCTGCAGAAAATGATTGTTTATGTGCAGGAAGGTGTCTCTTCCTTCACATAAATAATCAATAATGCCAATTTGTTACTTCTATGTGTAAGCAAATCATCATTATTTAATGATTGTAAGCTATTTTAGCTACCCAGCACCAATACAGGCACCAGTGCAAGAGTGCCTCAGTTGAAGGGAATTATTGTTTATGTGGAGGAAGGTGTCCCTTCTGCACATAAATAATCATTAATGGTGTTTTACATTTTTGTTGTGTGCTGCAGAATGCAGCCCACATAGAATAAGCAAAAACAAGCAGAAATAAAAGTATTTCTCCTCTTTTCGCTATTCTAACACATGCTATTGCAAGGCATTAGTTTTTGGTGCTGCCTCAGATTTGCACATCCTTGTAAATCTGGGGCAACGTCAAAAAGGAATGGGTGTTGCAGTGCAGCGCCCACAGCAACACCCATTGCATTCCCCTTTAACGCAAAGTGACACATGTAAGGGGCCGTATTTACAATGCAGCCTTTAGTCACAAAAAATTGCTTAACGCTGTTTTGTAAATAAGAAGAAAGGCATACCATCACCAGAACGTCGCTGAAAGTGACATTCTGGTGGCGCTATCCCCCTGTAAATATACCCCCTAGAATAGATTTGGACACCTACGTTGCAGTGTGGGGCTGGAACAGATTCAGAGAACTGTGAGATGGAAGCCTGATAGTTATAAGTGTTACATGCCCCGCAAACATGGTGTAATGGTGCTATGATGAAGCTATGTATATTGGATGTTCAACGCTTACGTGACAAAACATTCCTCCGTTCCTCTACGTGTACATTATGTCCAAATGCATTAGTAATGAGTGTTTGAGCAGTGTTTGAGTAGAGAGTAGGAATTGAAATCATGCAGGTGCTTTCCATTGTCGAGTAATAAGCTCTGGCCTCAAGATTGAATTTTTCAGTGTGCATGGACTTAAAATCACCCATGAGTGTTGAAAAAAGTCTTTGGTCAGGGGGTTTATGCTGGCCAAACTGATAATTTTGCAAACTAGGGGTTCTGATCTGCCTGAATATGGCAGGAGAGACTGGATTAAACTTTTATTGGTTGACATCACATGGTTGGCGTCACTTTTTTGACGTTCCGGTAGCGCACTGTGCCACTGGCATATTTATAAGGCCACGCAAAGCCATGTTATGTGGCTTTTCATGGCCTTATAAATATGAGCCCCTTTAAAAAAAACTGTATGAAAGGGGAGTTCCCTGGATGTTGCTGGGGAGGGGGTTCCCAGCAGCATCCATTGCTTTTTGACACTGCCACAGATTTACGAGAAATCGTTAGTCTTAGGCAGCACCAAAAACTTACGCCTCCCCAGGTTACTGCCAACCTGAGCTCTGAGGGGTTAGCCGGCCTCCTTGTGAGGTTCTTTTGGTGAACTGTGTGATACATCGATAACCTCAAACAACAGTTTGCCATTCGGCGTCCCTGCAGCATTACTGAAGGGACTTACTCTGCTGCTGCCTCAACCTGCTGTGTGATCTGCAGGGATTAACAACACTGCTGTCACCGAGGAACCTTGCCAACAGCCCGAGGTTGAAACTGCTGAAGATGGGTGACTGCTACCAAGGCCTGTCATGGTGTTCATTCACAGTCACAAGATCAGAGAAGTGGGGCCTCTTCATAATATCCAGTTCCCGTCGATGAAGATGCTGATGGTACTACTGTGAACAGCACACCTCCAAATGAGTAGGTAACATCGAGCCTCAAATCAAAGACTTAGAGACTGTGTCTTGAACGTATTCCCTTTTATTCCCCTTTAGGAGAATAACGATTGCCAGTGTAAGCTCTTTAAATCAAGATCTGAAGGAACTGGCCGAAGGGTTACCCAACGTAGTAGTTGCTTCACAGTCTGGTAGTGAGCTTACATCTGTGCCCTGTGCCTGAAGTGGTGTTGCACCTCTCTCCTACCTCTATTTTACCTCCCCCTGGACAAAGAAGACAGCTGTAACTTAACCAGTGACAGGGGTATCGGCTTATCTTCAGTAACATTACCGGACTGGTAGTATTCTGATGTATTGAACTGTATGAAATTATCCATTTCCATTTTGGACCAATTTCCTTGTCTTACTTTTCTGTATGAATGCATTCAGGAGCTCAGAAACAATTTGCCAAACGGCTCTCTGCCTGTGGGAGCACCAGAGGGTGCTCTATGCTGAAAATATATTTCTGTGTTAGGGTGCGGGAACTAGTACTCTTTTGCTCTAATGTATCAGTCTGGGGAGATGAAAGTACCATACTAAGCAATGCAAACCACCCTTCACAGCTATTGACATATGACAAAGGCATGCACAACAAGTTCTCACTTCTATGAGTCACCGAGGGTAACAACCCACATACTCAACATTTTCTCGTATTATAGGCAGCGTGCATCTGATGCTGGGTTTGAATAAACACATTTTCCTTATAGGACTTTCGGTGCTCCTCTTTGTGAGGGGCCAAAGTAACAAAGGTATGTTCAGGGGGAATAGGCGTAGTACCAATCAGAAAGCGCACAGGATATTTTTCCTCAAGGAAATACGTTATCCCAAGGGCTATTACAAGAGAGATCAGGATAATAGCTACAAAGACAATTTTGCTTTTAACAGACCAGGAGGATCAAACAAGCCCATATTGTTCAGAACGTGGAGCTGCAAAGGTCTGTTCTTCCTTCGGAATGGGGTGACCAAAGGGGTACATTTTCGTAACCAGAGGAAATGGCTTACACTTGGAGCCAATGGGGATAAAACAAGAAAATGGAATAGTGTTCAAAGCCTCCTTTTGGGTTCCGCTGGTGGACCCCTTTTGTTCGTCAAGCGTAGGCGCTGTTGAGCTCCGGTGACGGAGCTGCTCGTCTAGCTCAGATCCAGATCCCACGTTGCAGAGCAAGGTATTTCCTTCTTTAGAAATGCAGTCCATTTGCCTTGATGGTTCACTGTCCGAACAGTGCACCAATCTCCCTTTACCTAAGCTATCGTTGGTACCACAGACAGGGTACGTTCTCCCTATTCTTCATCAATGCAGTTCATCCCCACTAATCTGACTTCCTCTTTGGTGCACAGTTCCTCCAGCGGGGGCACAAGTTGTACCTCAATACCCCAGACACAGAGGGGTCGGGAAAAAGGGGGTCTGGCTCAAGGGGACCAGGGGGCAGAGGCTCAAACACAGACAAGCCTGCAGATTGGGGCTCAATAGGTCGGGGCTCAATCACTGCTGGACCACCAAGCTGGGGCTCCTGGATGGCCTTTATTTCAGGTGGCACCTCCTTATTCAGCACCACGTGGCTCTCTTCTTCATTTGGTGCCCACATCATGCGGGCGTCTGAAAAGGGAATGAAACGCGGCACCTGCTCTGTCTCACAGTTGCCAATCCCATCCAGGACCCATTGGTCATAACGTAGTGGCAGGGAAACCCTCTTGCAATGGGTACTTTGAATCCAGTTCATCCAGCCGTGGACCTTCACCACTGTTCTGGTGGCAAGAAGGACTTGGAGAGGCCCCCTCCAGCTGGGCTCTAAGCTGCTCTTGCTCTGGAAGTTGCGAACCAGGACCCAATCTCCGGGTCATATCTCATGGCCCGGCCCCTCTGGATTTTGCTGTAGGGTCTCGGAAATCTGTTTGTGAATAGAACTCAAATTTTTAGTCAATTCATAGAAATAATCCATAAGCAAGGGGTTTTCTATGTCAGAAAACTGACAAGGTCACGGGACGCCCCAACTATTTGCCGGAAGCCCAAACATGACCTCATACGGTGACAGTCCCATTCTAGACATGGGCAGTAGTTCTTCTGGACCACAGCACTAGGGTTAAAGCATCTGGCCACTGCAATTCTGTGCTCACTCTGATCTTTGCCATTTTTAGTTTGAGACTACCATTCTACTTCTAAACTAAACCTGCCGATTGGGGGTGATTTGCGGCTTGAAATGTTTGCTTAATGTGCAACCCATCGCACACCAGCTGGATTACTTTTGAGGTAAAATAACTTTCATTGTCACCCAAAATCAAACGGGGCAAACCAAAGTGCGGGACAAACTCTTTCAAGAGCACCTTCGCCATCGCCATGGCTGTATTCTCTTTGCTGAGGTAAGCCTCGATCCATTTACTGAATGCACAGACAACCACTAACACATACTTCAGGTTGTTAACTCATACCATTTTAATGAAATCCATCTGGAGAACCTCGAAAGGGAAGGAAGGTGGTGCAAAGCTACCAGAATGGGTAGGGGTACCTTTTCCTGGGTTGTGCATCATGCACACCATACAGTACCTCATCAGGTGGGCAGCAACCTTATGGATGTTATCATTCTGCCATACAGGATCTAGCAATTTACATATTTTTTTCACACTAATGTGTGCTGGCCCATGCGCCATGGTGACTACAGGGAGTACATATGCATCAGGTAACATCCATCTCTGCTGCTCTGATTTGTCAGTCCAACACCCATCGTCATCTAGTTGTCCTGTTCTCTCCTGCCATATTGCTAACTCATCCATTGTCCCCTCACTCTGAATTTCCTTAACATTCTCTAATGTGTCCTTAAACATCGCATTGTTAAGTATCTATCTAGTAGGACCTGCCACACACATTCCTTTCATTTTAGATCGGGCTGTCTCCTTAGCTATCCGATCTGCAAACGCATTTCCCCCTCCTACATTGTCAGCAACTGTCTTATGGGTATTTCACTATTGCTAACTTCTTGGGAAATGTCAGGGCTGACAGAAGCCATTGAATCAGTGGGCCATTTTGGATTTTTAACCCATGTGAAGTCAGGAAGCCTCTCTCTGCCCAGAGCCGCCGAAAGTTATGAGCGACACCGAGTGTGTGCTGACTGTATAAATATTGACAGCCAGTCCCTCACTCAACTCACAGGCACGAAGGAGGGCAATCCATTCTGCAGCTTGGGTCAAATGAAACGAACTTGTGATGTCTCGACTACTGTGTGTAAGCTAGTGATGACATACCCCGCAAATGTTGTGCCATCAGGTAATTTGAAACAAGAGCCATCGACATGTAGTTCCCCTTCGGGCTCAGCCAGGGGAACATCAGTCAAGTCTACCCGTCCCTTCGTCTCCTCCCCAGTACAGAAAATGCAATCATGCACGTCCAAGTCTTCAATCTTTGAAGGGAGGGGCTAGTAACATGGCTGGGTTCAGAGTGGCACATCTTTTGATGGTGATGTGTGGTTCAAACAGGGTCAATTCGTAGCCAATCATACACACACTGGTAAGGTGCTGTGTCTTTGTTCTGTTCAAAAGTGTGTCCACAGCATGCGGTACCATGACTGTGAGATCAGTATCAAGGACGAGCCCTGCCGATTGTTGTATTGAGCCGGCCACGGCCGCAACCACTCTTAAACAGCTCGGGAGGCCTCAAGCGATGTTATCCAGAAGCACAGAGAAATAGGCACACAGCCTTTGCTTACATCCAAAGGCCTGTGTTAAGACAAAGAGCATGTAGACAGCCATTTTGTGTACATACAACATGAATGGCTTCTGGTAGTCTGGTGTGCCAAGCACAGGCGCAGAACAAAGCATAATTTTTAGTTGCTCAAAAGCTTGTTGGCATTCATGCATCCAAGGGAAGGGTTCATGCACATCCTTAGTGGTTAGTTGCAGTAGGAGTTTCATTAGTAAGGAATAGTTAGGGACCCAGTGGCGACAATACGAGGTAAAACCTATAAAAGCTCACACATCCCGCTGCATCTTAGGGATAGGCATTCTAACAATATCATTAATACACTCAGGTGTTAATCTCCTTCCCTCCGTCGACAGTAGGTGACCTAGATAGGTGACCTCCTGTTGACAATACTGAAATTTTGAAAGGGACACTTTATGTTCGTGTTGGGCCAAATGCAACAGCAATTTAACTGTCGCATCTTTGGAACCATCTTCAGTGTCCGAAGCGATCAAAAAGTCATCCACATACTGCAAAAATACATTACCTGTGGGAAGGACAAGGGAGTCCAATTGACTTTTCAGAGTTTGACTATAGATGCTAGGTCTTTCAGTATACACCTGAGGAGCCCGACAGACTCTAAAGCTTCTGCCGGCGAGGGCGAATCCAAATAGATACCCACTGTCTGGATGTATTGGAATGCTAAAGAATGCATTCTTCAAATCAATGACAGAAAAGTATTTGGCATGGGAAGAAATCATAGTAAGAAGAGCAGTGATGTCGGGTACCACTGGGAACTGAGGGACCACAATCTTATTTACCTCCCGCAGGTCAATCACAAAGAGATAGACACCCGGGTGATCATCTGAGGAACCCAATGGTGTCCTAACTTGAGTATAGGAAGAATAGGGTTATTACACACATTTTCAGTCATCTCCTCAAAAACCCCAGACTGAATCAAATCCTGCATAATCTGCAATAGCACCCGCTCCCCCGCTTGCGGTATTTCGTACTGAGGGATATAGGGTAGAACAGCATCTTCCTTAACTCTGATAGAGACCGGTGATAATTGCAGTAGACCCACATCCGTATCACCCGTATCCCATCATGATGGTGGCACATCTCAGAACTCAGCTAGAAGGGGCTCATCCTTTGACAAACATTGCTTGGAATTCACTACATTGGGCCTCTTGGCCATATAGACACATTCCTAGGAGTACAAAATTGTCACATGGAACTTCTTCAACAAATCCAAACCCATCAAATTTTCCCCACAGTTATACGTCAGGAGAAAAGGTGAATCTACAGTGAAAGGACCAATAGTCAGGGTGAGTGGCTCGAAGATGGGGCTCACAAATGGTATACCTGAAAACCCTACCAACACATTATTTTGGCCAGACATGGCTGCCCTGGGGACTAGTGAACGAGAAACAGAGCTATTCATTGCCCCCATGTCCACCAAGAATTTGTTCGCTGAGCCATGCAGATCAGCAATAACATAAGGTCTGCGCTGATCCACAGAGATCTGAACTGGTCCCTTACCCTGCACCTGGCTGTCCTAGCCATGAATAAGTCCCGTCACTTCATCCAAATCGTAGTCATCATGGTAGGACTGTCTCCCCCGTGGACCATCAAAATAATTCTGGCCAGATGGACCTGGCTGTCCCTCTCTTCTCTGGCCTCCATCATGGTCGCTCGCCCCACGACCGCGTCCTGAAGTAGAACCTCGTCCTCTGGGGACCCCAACCCTTTGCAACAACATCAGACACTCACTGCACCAGTGTCCCTCCTCCTTACAACATGCACACTGGCTTGGCCCCAAAGGCGTGGTATTCCTGCTAGTGCCAGGCCATTGCCGGCAGGACCAATGCCTCACCCCTTACTGTTCCCCCGTGACACCTGCTGCATCAACACCTTCTCCGTGTCTTCGTTCTCTCTATGCTCGTAATACTGTGCCATACTTAATATTACCGATAGGGAGGACGTAGTCCAAGTGGTCTCCGAAGTCTGCAACTGAGTCGCGATCTCATGAAGCAGGTTTGCAACAAATCTGTTAACAGACAATCGGATACCTCCCTCCATCGACAAGTCCTGTCCACTGAAATCCCAAAACACCCCTTCAAACCTAGTGAAGAAATCAGATACACTTTCATCTTTCTTCTGGCGACATGCTGTTAACTTATCCTAATCCACTCTCCTGGGTGGAATCAAGGAGTGCTTTCCTTATCCCATGCCCTGATCTCATCCCAAGGGCCACCCAATTCCACGACATGGTCCTGTGTATAGACCTGTCTACAAATATCCACCGGTTCTAACAAGCCGAAAAACATCTCAATATCAGCCAACGTCATCACTGTTGACAAGGGGGCCTTTTTTAATTCTTTGGTATATGCTGTTGGATTTTTCCTAGGATCCGGCAGCTGACTCTTAACAGATAAAACCTCACTCCTTTTCCATGGAGTGTAAACCCATTGTGCTTGAAAATGAGCCTCAATTCGCTGCCTGACAACAGCCTTCTGTTGACTACGCAGTTCCGGTATCACAGGGTGAAAAATAGGATGTACTTCCCTAATTGGAAATTGAGAACCTGTGGTTGGCATCTTCTGCTGTAACCAACCTTGATAACCAATCAGTGTGGCAACATTACTAAAAACATCATTAAGGGCCATGTCAGCGGCATACACATGGTCCTGAATGTCATAAATTATCTGAGGCGCGACACCATTAAAACACTGCTCCAACACCCTATTAGTGTAGCCGACATATGCTTCAGAGCATGCTGCTGCACGAATGGCTCATAATCTTTCACCACACATCCTCCACGCTGTAAATCAGATTCCGAGCCCACTGTGTGGCCTGATCAGCCACCATCTTTTTCTCCTCATCCCCAACATCAGATCCAATCAGCACCCGCCCGATTCGTTCTCGAGCTGCTTTCCAATTCCCCTCATCTGGTCCGCACATTGATGTTGCAATACAACGTTGGGGGAGAAACATTTGAGGAGGACACATTAGATGAAGGGGCAGGCACTAATGTTAGTAGTGGCTGTGTTGAAGGTGTGAGGGAAGGAGAGATAGCATTAAGCAGAGACAATAGGCATAGCAGGAAGACTTGCAGTTATTGCATCCGCTGCATGTGAGGCTAGAGAGAGAGCAGGGAGTGCGGTAGCCGAAGCACCTGTGTCAGGAACAAGAGAACCATAGGTGGAAACAGAAGGGGCAGAGGATGACGGGACAACAGGGTATAGTCTCTGTGGGCATAAGGAGGCGGAGGTCGGGTGTCTAACAGCTCCTCCACTAATGTATCACCCTCCTCTCGGGAGACAAAGGGCTAGTCACATTGCAATCGAAACTTCCTATCTGCACATTCTATATCGTTTTTATTTTCTCTCAATCATTTGCTACTGCTTTCTGAGTCACTGTCTGAATTTTCCTCTCCGGGCCTCTTTTTCTGCTCTGATTCGCCTCATGCGCCTCTGCCTTCCTACCTTTTGCCATACCTGAAGAGAATCAAACATCGCATTTCTGCTTCGTTTTGCAAACAATTTATCCTGCTGGAAATTCAGTTTTTGTTCATCAAAGGTACCTGTTAGTAGCCACTGCAGCTCAGCATTGTCCCTCGTATATTTGTGCCACAATGTACTAAACATAATAGGGCCAATGCCGTGCTTGACGTACATGTAAAAATTCGGGGTACCCTCCGGAGGTGCAGGTTGTCTCTCCTCCAGTCGAGCCTCAGCGGAGCAACAACGGCATTCCAAACACCACAAACAAGGCATCTTAATATAAGACACGATCACCCTTCGTTCCAGATGAATAACCAACAAGTACACCGATGAAACTACAAGTCAGTCCTCAGACTGCACCAAGAAGACAGGCTCAAGCCCCAGGTTTTTCCAAGAGTAAACCAGATTCTGTATATCGCCAGGCAGAGTATCCGCAGACACTCTGTATCTACTCGGTCCACAGACCTACCAAGTTCAAGCTAGCCAAATAAATGGTCTTCAGACCATACCCAAGATTATTCAAGAATGGTGCCATATTTACCAAAAAATCAAGGCAAACTCACCTGGTGCACACAGGTCAAACAAAGTAATTCTCCACTGCTGACTCTTCGGTCCAAATGGTCGGATCTAAAGGTTTCACCTTTTCAGGACCTCAACCGGGATGACCACTGGGTGAGGCACCGCTTGATCACACAGGCGGAGCAGATGCGAGAACTAATCTTTATGGAGTGGGGATCCCAGATCCGCCCATTCGAACAGACGCGGCCCTGTCCTCCACACCCAGTTGCGGGCGAGATGGGTCAGCCCGATAGAGTCTCTGTCCGGGTGCCAACTGAAGGAAGTGACCCGATTAGGGCCAACCCGGGTCACTCACGACCACTTCTCAGCCTTTCCAACAATGAAGAGTCGATCAGGCAGTAGAGAATACAAACCAAGTTATTTATTAGTATTGCGCTGCAGCGGAGCCCGGTCTGACCAGTCTCCTAAGATGACGGTCGAGGGACTGACTCCCCCCAACATAACGTCCGATATTATACATTCCCAATTTCCCAAGAACACGCCCAGACTGGAAAATTGCGGTCCAGGTAATGGTGAACAAAGGTAGCAAAGAAGGATGAGCCACAGTCCTGTGGCTGGGTATACACTATCTCGGCTTCAAGGCCGTTCGGCCTGTCTCTACCATTATAAGAGGTGGTAACGAGTTTATCGAACAGCAAAGGTATGCAACAATAGAGAGTACATTCATTAGTGCAAAGGAACCCTGCCTTGGGCAGTACACGCTGAGGGTACAGGAGTCGGTTTTCTGCTGAGACAAGCAATATAATACAAAAGCTCAGTTGCGATCACAAAACAAAATGTCAGTTAATGAATGCTAAATTAATACGGAACATAAATTGAACATCACGATTAGAACATTTCAAATCTAACACTGGTACACACTGTAGATACTGTGTGCACATAAAGAGTTGTGTTAGAGCACTGCCGATTGAGGAGTAATGTGCTACTTTGCTAGAGCCCTTGCTGTAGCTGAATCCCTAGAAATATCTGTAGTATTTTGTTTTGCAGTAAGATTATTCCTCTTTTTAATAAGACATGTAATGGACTCAGCCATAATTAAGTATTCTTTTTGGTTGATTGTTGAGTGCTGAGCTTGAGCAGCTCACACCATCTCCTTGAGAAGCTTGTGACGGCCTGCCATCGCTACCCCGATAGTCTAGTGCTAAAGGGGCTGTACTTGGCCAAGTTTGCAAAATCATAGCAAGATGGACTCCAGGGGCCCTATTATGGATAGGGTGTACTTTCCCTGTTTGTGCCTTGGCGCACCTTAAAACAGGTGTGCCGGGTGGAAATAGGGAAAGTGCACCCTAATACATTGAATGTGCTACCCACCTTCTGTAATACCAAAGTGCCCTGGGGGTACACAAAGCGGCCGCTAAAACCCGTTGCGCACCCCAGTGCACCTCCGTAATACGGCCCCAGGACACCAGTTGCAAACAACTTCAAACACTACAGTAGCCACTGTCTGCCCCGTGGTCCCTGAGTGGAATTTGACAGGGGGATATTTTCTTTTTCCTATTCCACTTTCCCCATACAACACCTTTTCACGTTGCTTTGGAATGCGTTGCAAGTCTTTTGGTACAATTTCTGGATTTATTTGGATTTGAGTCTGCTATGCGGGGTGTCCGTAGGAAGGAGGATGGGGGAGGCAACTAATTTACATTTTAGAATATAATTTTTCTTCACTTTAGTTAATGGTTTACTTAAATGCCTTTGATGATAATATTTTTTTATCTGCTAACTTTTTTAAATAAAGTTGGATTTTTATAGCATTTGAATTGCGCCTAGTACCTCTGACGAGGTTCAGAAGTTTTCTTATCGATGGATGCATACCATGCTACTCCGAACAATATTGACTAGGAGTGAGAATTCTGTACGAAGCCTGGACTGGACCAATGGTAGGTATGTTTTGCTAAGAGAGGGTCGCTTACTTTTCCTGATCAGGCAGTGAGATAACAAAACAGGTGGGAGAACTTGATTATCTTTTACTGTCTTTTCAATGTGTTTGTTCTTGTTTAAAATAGTTGGGGCCTAATTTATGAAAAGTGACGCATCGCTGCGTGAAAACAGCGATGCGTCACTTTTCACTGCGCACTCCTTGCGACACCAATGATGCGTCATATTTAATGTATGACGCATCTTGTCGCAAGGAGTTACAGATACGTCAGTATTTCTGACGTATCTGTAAGCGCAAAAGTGACGCATTGCTGGAGTGTGTCACAAAAGTGACGCAACTCCAGCAATGCTCCCTTTCACATGGGGCAAGCCCCATGTGAAAGGGCCTGCGTCAGTCTTACGCCTGCTGTGAGGCAGGCGCACGATTGTGACACAACGGCGTCCTAAAAGTGACGCAGTGAAATCTCATAGATTACACTGCGTCACTTCTACGACCCTTCTTTGCGTCAATACGCCCCCCTTGCATACATTATACCTGGCGCAGGTATAATGTGGCGCAGGGGTTTACAAAGTGACGCATCTACCTAGATGCGTCACTTTGTAAATATGGTGCAACAAGGCACATTATTTACGCTGCTGGTGCGTCACAAAAATGACGCACCGGTGGCGTAAAAGTGACGCACGGCCTCATAATTGAGGCCCTTGGACTGTAGCAATTACTACACCAGTGATATGTTTTCAGGAACTAATCATGCTCTTGGCTTAGTGTTCGGATATTGTTTACAGCATTTTTATTCAATCATAATTGTTCTACCATATGTGTACCTTTGGTGTCTATTATTTTTTGGTCTCTTGCAATTTTAATCAAACGCACTTCGCCTTTTTGTCAGACGAAAGCTTCCTAAATCCATCATACCTAAGATGTGCTTTGATTTATAAGCCACAATAATGTTTTTGGATATACATATCGCATAAATATGTCAGGTTTTGTTCCGTGTTGCCTTTGCCTCATCTCTTGAATTTTTTTGTGTTAGTTGCTGCTAATTCTTAACTTACTCAATTTTTTATCAGACCAACCTCCGTGCTTTTCCTTCCTAATCGACACCACAGCCGGTCTGAACTTTGACTCTCCTTCACTCATGCAAAGGCCTGAGGGAATGAGTTCTGGTGATGACAAACGCTTACCAATACCAGCTGAGTGAGCACAGACTAGACTCAGAGACTTGCACACACAGGTGATGCCACAAACCCAAAGGAAGTAGCAAAGCACCATTATTGATGGACCCCTTCCTGCACATAAACAATCATCCCTGCAATGCAGGCACCCTTGCACTATGGTGCAAGGGTGTCTGGGTTGGTGCTAGGCAGCTAGTTTTAGCGCCAGCGCTAGGGAAAACACAGGAGTGCACAGTATTCTTGTAAATACGGTGCATCCCTGCATCTTGGAAATGGCGCAGCGCAGCACTGCAGACTTTGCCACAGTGCCATGCTGCACTATTTCCTTATACATTTGCCCCTAAGAGTCCAAGAGAAATGTTTGCAATAAATCTAGGTTTCAAAGAAGACATATCAATAGTGGATGGTATGGATCGTACCTTGGGGTAGATGAGGAAATAAGAGTTGGAGATGTGAACAGGTACAGTTAGCTCGATGATGCTGGAAAGAATAATGTGGTAAATTCAAAACTTGTAAACAAAGTGATGGGGACTCTGTGGGACAAAACCATCTCTAGACCGGATCACTGACATAATATCGAGGGACATAATATCGACTATCAAAAATATCGTTGACAAAATATCGACAGACAGAATATTGACTTTGTATCTACAAACAGGTAAGTACAAAGATATCGAGTACAAAATATCGTTTACAAAAATATAGTTTATAAAAATATTGGCTTTATTAATAATAATGTTAAATTAAATTAATATTAAAAATTAAGTAATACAATATACTTAAAAATACTTAAATTACCCTATAATAATTAAATAATTAATGAAAGTTATAAAAAAAATTACAATCATATTTATTAAGACATATATATATAGTAACATAATATAATTAAATAATATCCAATATTATTACCGTAGGATAGCGGAAGTGTAAAAATTACTATTCCCACTCCAGAGAGTGCAACAGTAGGGAAAGTGTTGGATAGCGTAGGGGTAAAAATTACTATTCCCACTCCAAAGAGTGCAACAGTAGGGAAAGCGTTGGATAGAGTAGGGATAAAACTTACTATTCCCACTCCAGTGGGTGCAACAGTAGGGAAAGCGTTGGATAGCGTAGGGGTAAAAATTACTATTCCAACTCCAAAGAGTGCAACAGTAGGGAAAGCGTTGGATAGCGTAGGGGTAAAAATTACTATTCCCACTCCAAAGAGTGCAACAGTAGGGAAAGCGTTGGATAGCGTAGAGGTCAAAATTACTATTCCCACTCCAAAGAGTGCAACAGTAGGGAAAACGTTGGATAGAGTAGGGGTAAAAATTACTATTCCCACTCCAGTGAGTGCAACAGTAGGGAAAGCGTTGGATAGCGTAGGGGTAAAAAATACTATTCCCACTCCAGTGGGTGCAACAGTAGGGAAAGCGTTGGATAGCGTAGGGGTTAAAATTACTATTCCCACTCCAGAGAGTGCAACAGTAGGGAAAGTGTTGGATAGCGTAGGGGTAAAAATTACTATTCCCACTCCAAAGAGTGCAACAGTAGGGAAAGCGTTGGATAGAGTAGGGATAAAACTTACTATTCCCACTCCAGTGGGTGCAACAGTAGGGAAAGCGTTGGATAGCGTAGGGGTAAAAATTACTATTCCAACTCCAGTGGGTGCAACAGTAGGGAAAGCGTTGGATAGCGTAGGGGTAAAAATTACTATTCCAACTCCAAAGAGTGCAACAGTAGGGAAAGCGTTGGATAGCGTAGGGGTAAAAATTACTATTCCCACTCCAAAGAGTGCAACAGTAGGGAAAGCGTTGGATAGCGTAGAGGTCAAAATTACTATTCCCACTCCAAAGAGTGCAACAGTAGGGAAAACGTTGGATAGAGTAGGGGTAAAAATTACTATTCCCACTCCAGTGAGTGCAACAGTAGGGAAAGCGTTGGATAGCGTAGGGGTAAAAAATACTATTCCCACTCCAGTGGGTGCAACAGTAGGGAAAGCGTTGGATAGCGTAGGGGTTAAAATTACTATTCCCACTCCAGAGAGTGCAACAGTAGGGAAAGTGTTGGATAGCGTAGGGGTAAAAATTACTATTCCCACTCCAAAGAGTGCAACAGTAGGGAAAGCGTTGGATAGAGTAGGGATAAAACTTACTATTCCCACTCCAGTGGGTGCAACAGTAGGGAAAGCGTTGGATAGCGTAGGGGTAAAAATTACTATTCCAACTCCAAAGAGTGCAACAGTAGGGAAAGCGTTGGATAGCGTAGGGGTTAAAATTACTATTCCCACTCCAACGAGTGCAACAGTAGGGAAAGCGTTGGATAGCGTAGAGGTCAAAATTACTATTCCCACTCCAAAGAGTGCAACAGTAGGGAAAACGTTGGATAGAGTAGGGGTAAAAATTACTATTCCCACTCCAGTGAGTGCAACAGTAGGGAAAGCGTTGGATAGCGTAGGGGTAAAAAATACTATTCCCACTCCAGTGGGTGCAACAGTAGGGAAAGCGTTGGATAGCGTAGGGGTTAAAATTACTATTCCCACTCCAGTGAGTGCAACAGTAGGGAAAGCGTTGGATAGCGTAGAGGTAAAAATTACTATTCCCACTCCAAAGAGTGCAACAGTAGGGAAAACGTTGGATAGCGTAGGGGTAAAAATTACTATTCCCACTCCAAAGAGTGCAACAGCAGGGAAAGCGTTGGATAGCGTAGGGGTAAAAATTACTATTCCCACTCCAGTGGGTGCAACAGTAGGGAAAGCGTTGGATAGCGTTGGATAGCGTAGGGGTAAAAATTAATATTCCCACTCCAGTGAGTGCAACAGTAGGGAAAGCGTTGGATAGCGTAGAGGTAACAATTACTATTCCCACTCCAGTGGGTGCAACAGTAGGGAAAGCGTTGGATAGTGTAGGGGTAAAAATTACTATTCCCACTCCGATGAGTGCAACAGTATGGAAAGCGTTGGATAGCGTAGGGGTAAAAATTACTATTCCCACTCCAAAGAGTGCAACAGTAGGGAAAGCGTTGGATAGCGTATGGGTAAAAATTACTATTCCCACTCCAGAGAGTGCAACAGTAGGGAAAGTAAATACTTCTTATATTATGTAAAAAACATATAAATTAATATCTATCAAAAATTAATTAAAAGTAATTACCAATTTAATATAATATAATAATTAATCAATTAAAATTCCAAATTACAATTAATTGTTACTATTTGTTACCTATTCAAATTAATTACAAATTAACAATTAATTAATTAACAATTAAAAATTAATAAACAACTGATTCAAATTAAATACAAATAAATACATTGAATTATTTAATTATTTATGAATAAATTACTTCCCACCCTATTCCCCTATAAACTCACGACCCGCTACAGAAAATAAATTATGAAAATTAACATAATTAGCAATTAATCAATTAAATACAATTAATTGGCAATTAAAAATTAATTAATTACCCAAAAACAATTAATTAACAAATAAGTGTAAAAAAATACCAATAAATATTTTTAGATATTTAATTAATTATAAATAAATAACTTCCCACCCAATTCCCCTATAAACCCACAACCCGCTACAGAAAATAAATTAACATAATTAGCAATTAATCAATTAATTAACATTAATTGCCAATTAAAATGTATTTAATTACCAAATATAAATTAATTAACAATTAATTAAAAATGAATACCAATATATAAATTTACATATTTAATTAATTATAATTAAATTACTTCCCACCCTATTCCCCTATAAACCCACAACCCGCTACAGAATTAAATTACGCAAATAATTAAAAAAACAAAATTCATTAATTCAAATGAATTATAACATAAATACACACTTTTCACACATATAATAACATAACAAACACTATAAAAAAATTCGATATTATTAAAAATTCGATAATTTTAATAACCTATATTATATCCTTCGATATTTTAACTTTTTATATTTTTAACATTCGATATTACATTACTTACCTTCAAAACAATATTTTTGATGTCTATATTCTGTCCATTCGATATTTTGTCCAGACTATATTTTGGACTCGATATTATGTCCATTCGATATTTTGTAGTTGATATTATGTCTGTTTACCCTCTAGACCCATGAACAAAGTGAAATGGAGAAGGACAAAGGCCCTAACAAAGATCTCAAAATTGAGTGTTATACATGTGAAAATCCAGGGCACACATCTAATAGTATCAATTGTTTTGTCAAGAGTACTCTTTGCAGGAAATGTGGCAAGCGATTTGTAACGCAAGGGTGTGTTATCAAGGGAAGGTGATCACAGAGGAATTTGACATCAGTAACAAGAAATGTGTCCCAGGTGGGATAAGTCAAGGGAGAGTGTATTGTGATAAACTGAGGATGCTAGAGTGTGCAGTGAAAATAGGTGGGAACATGATTGTTGTCCAAGCAGATTCAGGTCCACCCTATTCCCTGACAGGAAATAGAAATTGTGAGGAGTTGTATGGCATGAAAGATATCAAGCTTTTTGCAACAGCCATAAAGACTAGAGAGCATGTAAGTGTTCAAATTACCTAATTGGGTGTGCTATACAGTGCATAAATAACAAAGAAAAATAAGACAGGAAGAAATGGCAATGCGGCGGATTGAGGAGACAAACTTTTCATCTGGACGCATCAAAAAGACATAAGGATAACATTAAATTTCAACTCTCCAAAGTGGAAAACATTGTCTTCACATTGTGGTGTCGCAAAGACATAATTAATAGGATTCCCAGAGTTTTTGAAGGTGATCTGGTGCTGTTTAAGGGGTTTAAACATATGATTATTTTGACCTACATGAATGCATTTGGACTTTCCTTAATGACTAAAGGTCCGTCACATAGGGCAGGACATATGCTAGATGGGATTTTCTCCAACTACGTGGGTACTACCCTACTCCAATCTCTCTCTCTCACTTGGTCCGACCACTGGGCAGTTAACTGGCAGATACAGACAGAGAACTGCACCTTGCACAGAAAGATGACTCATCAACCCCCCCCCCCCCCGAGTAGAGCATGGCATAAAATTCGGCAGGTTGAACTGAGAGATGCCATTACCCCTGGGCCCTAGCAGTGAGCTGAGGATCTGGAGCAGAATGTGGAAAACGTTTCGCTCCGGCTTAACTCAGCCCCGGATTTTGTAGCACCAATCAGCCATAAAACGGTAGCCAAAAAGGTGTCACAGCCCTGGTATAATAAAAATCTTAGGAAATCAAGGCAGGCTTGCCAAAGGCAAGAACAAAGATGGAGATAAAATTATGAGGTAGAGGAGAAAAACATCTATAAAAATAAACTAGCGGAACATAAATAAAGTATTGCAGCAGCAGAAACCTCATACTACTCCGAACAGATAAGAGCAGCTTGCAATGCAAACAAAACTCTTTTCCTAGTCATAAACAAATTGATTACACCTACCAGCCCAAATAATGCAGTAATACATCACTATTTCTGCGATGAGGTTGCAGCAAATATCTTCTCTAGTCTTTCAGCAAAGAGAGTAGCGGGTCAACAGGAGGGGTGTGTCCCAATTGCCGCCACTGGTGAAAGCAGACTCTCTACTTTTAAGGCCCTCTCGGAAGAGCAACTTGTAAAATCGGTTCCACTCATCAAATCTGGTGCACCACAAGACCCCTGACCCCCTAAGATAATGCACATGATTCCTGCACAAGTGGCACAATATCTGGGCTATATATTGAATAACATGTTTGCGGGAAGAACCTTCCCGACATACTGGAAACATGCCTCAATTCTGCCTCTACTAAAGAAAGACAATCTGAATGCACCTGACCCAAACAATTACCGCCCAATCTCAAGGCTTCCCTTTGTTTCCACTCTGGTGGAGAAAGTTATGATTCAGCAACTTTCAGAGTACCTTCTGGACGACACACAGCACGGTTTCAGAAAAAATTGAAATACTGAGTCTGCCGTGGTAGTAGCTACAGAGGATTTCGGGAAGTGCTGGACAGGGGAGGGACCGCGGCCCTAATCCTGTTGGATCTCTCCATGGCATTTGACACTGTAAGCCATGAGATCTTAGTTGACAGTCTGCGCAGCCTGGGGATTGAGGACGCAGCTTTAGATCTCCTCCAATCTTTCCTGGTTAACAGACAACACACTGTGTTGATGGGAAATTTACATCTAGGCCTTTCTCCCTGCCCTGCGAAGTTCCTCAGGGATCGGCACTGAGTCCAACACTCTTCAACCTTTATGTTACACCACTCGCGACAAACATCAAAAGTGCAGTCTTTCACCTGGCATCCTACGCCGATGACATACAAATTGTGGTGTCACTGGCTAAGCCGGTAAATAACTCAGGGACGGCACTCAGAACATGCATGAGCAATGTGAGCAAGTGGATAGGTTACAACTACCTTAAATTAAATGCCACTAAAACTGAGGTCATCCTTTTTGGTAACAACCCCTTACTCTGAACCCCGGAATGGTGGCCACCTGAATTGTACTCCCTTCCTGAACCCTCTAACAAAGTAAAAAATCTAGGCTTCTTGATAGATAAAGAACTGAAGTTTAAGGACCAAGTAAATAAAATTACACCAGACTCATACTTTTCGCTAAGGCTTATAAAAAAGATTGAAAAATTCTTGCCTTCCGAACTCCTAAGAACAGCTATCAGTGCATTGGTTCTCACTAAGACAGCCTATTGCAATAGCCCCTATCTTACTCTCGCAGTGGGTCTGGAAAGAGGCTCCGGACTCTTCAAAAACGCTGCTGCGCGTTTCCTCTTCAAAATCCCCAAAGTTGAATCTGTAAGAGAAGCCATTAGGAAACTACACTGATTGCTGGTTAAACAACGATGTAGGTTTAAGTCTCTTTGTCTAGCCTATAAAGCACTGCATGGATTGGGGCCTGCCCATTTCAGAGAGAAACTCAGATGGTACATCCCGGCAAGGACTCTCTGCTCAGGGTCCGCCATGAACCTGATCATGCCCCCTTTCAGGAGAACCAACTGGGGCGGGAAGAGCTTTTTTTGGGCCACTCCTGTGCTCTGGATCAACCTCCCATCGAAATTAAAAGCTGCTCCCTCCCTACTTACTTTCAGAAAAGCCTTAAAGACCTGGCTGTTTCCGCAGGAGTAGTATGCACCTGGCCACTGTCTGAACACGCTTCGGACATCTACTGTAGCAATTTAATCTTTTCCTACAGCGCCAAGATTTCTATCGGCATTAGTTGCGCTTTTCATATTAAATAAATAAATAAAATAAACCAGTAGTGGTCAAGTCAAGGAAGGTACCAAATCTGAGGTTACTCCTTTGATAATGATGATGATAGCAATTTATACTGTGCACAGCTACTCCAAGGAGTGTAACTGCATGAGGCAGCAAGGCTGGAATATGAAAAAGACTTCAGCCTGCAAAAAAGCCAGGTTTTAACTTTTTTTATAAACATTGCTACGTCACTCATTCCCCGCAGCTCCAGAGGAAGCTGATTCCAAGCTGTCAAACCGAGATACGCTAGAGAAATCATTTGGCTATAAAGGGGATTGAGGCAATAATGACTGCACTTACCCTAACAGTGGAGACAGTTAGATGCTTAATTTAGTGCAAAGAACCAGAAGCTCAACTCCCCTCATCTCCCAAAAGGGAAAAATTCCTGTATATCTCAATCAATCTATAATGGTTCAGCACCTTAAAATATGTGAATCAAATAACTTGTATTATATAGGAGTTCAGAAAATTCATGTCAAATATTCAGCACACATAACACATATTTTTCAGTACACAATATCCATTAGGCATATTACATTTATGATCCTTTCTTCTTTTTTTCTTCTTTTTCACATTAGATTAAGAACCGTAGCCAACGTGTTTCATCCTCGCAGACTTCTTCTGGGCTACAAAAACACACATAAATATTGCTTTTTATTTACAATATATACAAATCAATACTCCAAACATATAACTTATCAATTCAAACATAACAATCCACATACAAAGTCAATTTTAAAATTGATAGTATAACATTTGATTACATATGATTGATCTAAAAGAAGGATGATCAGTATTAATGATGTCAATCACACTGAACTTAACTATCAGACATGTAAACACCAGTATGGTTTGGACTACAGCCAATTGTTTATCCATTTGCATCTATGTTTGTTAAGTGTTATTACCAAACACAATGGCACATCATTTATAATCACCATCAGTGGTGCCAAAATACATATCAGTCAATTCAGATTGCTTCAGTAATACATCCTATTTTCCCAGAGATGGAGAGGGACATACTCAATATAGTTATATAGATCCCTTACCTCCAAGCAAATTTCTTCTTGGTCTACATAAATGGTACTGTTGCATCTATCCTTTTGTACAGGGTTTAAATGTAGAACCTGCTGTTAGTCCTACAAGAAATTAAAAATGTTACAATGTAATTGCTGAGCAGGTTCTATTTGGTTACCCTATCATAATATAATCTTTGAGCTTCAGAAATAAAAGGTTGATCGTAATTCGTACTTCTAAAATATGAAGTAACTCTCAACGATTGTTGTACGGAATCTGTGGTTCAAAGAAATCGGAAAAATGTCATCACGCCCAATATTCAAATTGATGATTCAAATCCAATTAGTGGTATCCTATAGTTCAAAGACCTAAAACCAGAATTATTGAATTGGTATTATAGATTCTCTTGTCATGTTGGAATGATGTATACTAATTGGAATCCAATTAGAAATTATTTTGAAAACAAAACATGTAACCTAATATAACTTCTAATAATGACCATTTTAAATGATAAAAGATGAGACAGTATGTGAGATTTTGATGTCATATTTTTAGAGCAGACCCTATATTGTTTTGAGTTCTGACAATTTATTACATACTATGTCATTAAAGTGACATTGTGTGATTACAAAACGTTTTTTAATTTGAATATGGTCATGTCGTTAGCGATTTTGGGATATAATGTGGGAGCTTACCTGTGATCTTAATAATTGTCTCATATTTTAACGGTTAAAATGGTCATCATTAGAAGTTATATTATGTTGAACATTGGGCGTGAGGACATTATTCCAATTTGTATTAACCACAGATTCAGCAGTAGTAGTTCGGCAGAAAAAAAGGCTCTAATTAATATGAAAGGGTGTGTGGTTGGTTTATTGAGTGAATGAAAGGACCGATGGATGGGTTTAGGGGCGAAAAGGTGAATGGGTGAGGGAAAGGTGGTGGATGGATGGATAAGGGAAATAATGGATGAATGACTGAAAGGGAGGGTGGATGGATGGATAAAAAAGTTAATGGATGGATGAGTATAAGGGTGGATGATGAGAATTGACAAATGGATTAGGGAAAGGAGGGCTGGGTGTAGTAAAAGGGTGGTAGATGGAAGGAATGAAAGGGTGGATTAATGGGTGTGCACAAGAATGGATGGATGGATAGATGGATGAATGAATGAGTGAAAGGATGGATGCTGGGACCTTGTGAACCACCAACTTTAGAAGCTACAGCGGGGTGGTTGTCTTGATGGGCCTCTTCTGCCTCCAACTTGGCAGACAGAGGGGAGTGAATGAGTGAAAGGACGGATGTGTGAGTGAAAGGTGAATGGATGGGTGGTTGAAAGGTGAATGGATGGGTGGTTGAAAGGATGGTTGATGGGTAGATGGATGGATGAATGACTGAACGGATGAATGAGTGAAGGAATTAATGCATTAGTGAAAGTATGGATGGAAGAATGGATGGATGAGTTCAGTAAAATACTCTTTATTCGATTTATAAAATCATAAAAGACATAAAAACATTATTATATACACATATAGAATAATTTGATACATTTTCATAAGCATTTCATACAATAAAGTGCGTCAAAGGATAAAAACAACTGGATGTCATAGTTAAAAAGTTCATTATATCACAGACCGTGGGGCATTATGTAGTTTAATCCTGGAAGCCGCCACTAAAAAATTAGCCACGCAAAATGTAATGCGGATGCTACTCAAAGACTGAAGGAAAGCTAATGCCGGCCTCACTTGGGCAAAGCCGGCCTCCCTCAGAATAGGCCGCAGATATCTTTTTCTAATGTCCGAGAATAGGCCGCAGAACATTACAAAGTGCATTGTGTCTTGGGTTGAAAATTGATCGCAAGTGCAAGGGGTGGCTAAGTCTGGTTTGACCCAGGTGGGGTAATTGCCCAAATAAAAATGAATCAAATTAAATCTAAACTTTATCAATAAAAACCTATGTAGTGGCTTTGTGACAGTGATGAGGTATTGCTGAAGTGCGAAAGTACCTAGAAGCAAATAGTGGGAACGCACAGTGGGTTTCAGCATTTCCCTTTCCTCCCTGGCTAGGCTGGCCCTTTCCATAAAAAGTTTTTTTACCGAATTCACATCCGCCTTCCTGATACAGGATGGTAACAGGAAAAGGTCTGGGCGACCCAGGTGTTCAAAGGATTTTCTTAGGTACTCTAACCAGGGCACTTTATGGGAGTGGTCTAAAGACATTACATCAGCCAGGATCGCATGATTTAGGGTTAGTTCTTAGTTGAACCAGATCTTAAGCCAGAATGTTAACGGTGCCAGATTGAGCCTGTCGGTGACGTGATTCAGGCCCAGCTCCGCATGAGTCGAAAAAGTCGGAGTCGACTGAGGCACGGACAACAAGGAACGCAAAAACCTGTTTTCGACCCTCTGGATTGTCTCTACATGAACATATCCCCATAGGGCTGACCCATACATCGCGATTGCCATGCATTTAGAATTATAAACCTTAAGCAAGGCCTCCATAGGCCTTGCGACTAACCTTTTTGTAAAACCCATGAGGGCCATGGTTGATCTAGCCACGGATAGGCACTTTGCCCTTACCTGGGGGTCCCAAGAGCCCCTCTCGTCAAAGAGCACCCCCAGGTATGGGAACACTTCGACCCTAGTAACCACCTCATCCTTACATTTAAAAAGTTTGGATTTACCCCTGTTCCTATGAAGACCGACCACCATGGTATGGGATTTATTGGCATTTACTTTTAGGTCCAGTCTGTCCATAAAAGCCCCGAAAGCATCGAGTAAGAGCTGCAGGCCATTACCAGTCCGGGCTATAAGGACTGCATCATCCGCGTATAGGAGAGCAGGGATCTTTATATCTCCTATACGCGGGACGTCCCCATCCACCTCCTCCAGGTGTTGACCTAGGCCATTAATGTAGATGGTGAAAAGGAGGGGGGCCAAGATACAGCCCTGGCGCACTCCACACATAGATTTAAAGCATGTAGTGCACCTTCCCTCGTTTGTGACCCGGATTTGGGAGTACAACTCTTGGTGGAGGGATGCCATGAATCTCACTAATGCCCCATCTATGCCAAGTTCCAAAAGGGTAGCCCAAAGCTTGGCCCTATTCACCAGGTCGAAGGCTGAGGAGAGGTCCATAAAGGCCAGGAACAACGACCCCTCCTTGGCTACCGTATACTTGGCAATCAACATGTGCAGATTGGAGCACTGCTCCAAGGTACCTCTGTTCTCCCTGAACCCATACTGGATGTTTGATAGCCCACCGCATCCCTTGATACTGTCCCTTAGCTTAACCAGGAGGACTCTGCCTAGAATTTTGATAGCAGAATCTAGGAGGGAAATGGGTCTATAACACGCTGGGTCATCGCGCCGGCCTTTTTTAAAAATCGGCACTATGATTGAGGTAGCCCAGGGAGCAGGCAAGAGATTGCCGTTGGCTGCATTAAAGATTTTAGACAATTTACTGGCCCACAGCTTCGGGGAATGTTTATAAAAATCCACTGGCACCCCATCCGGCCCGAGGCTTTGTTTTTAGTTGACTCTGAGATAGCTAACTCCACCTCTGCTTCGTTAAAGGTTACTGGTCCAGCCTCGGGAACTGTACTTAAATAGCCTGCGACTTCTGAATCCGTATCCCCATAGACTGCTCTAAAGTGGCTCAACCATTTATCGTCAGGGATAACACAGTCCATAGCACAATTGTCCGAATCCGAGAAAAAAGGCTAGTTGATAATTGTCCAGAACTTACTGCTATTACGAAGGACGTCTACTGATAGTAAATTGTCCAAAGCCGCTGCCTTTATTTCGTCCTTGCGTTGTTTAGTGGCTTGCTTATACTCCCTCCTTAGCAGTGTAACTACCGCCTTGTCCCTCGGGTTTGATTTAGGGCTGACATATGTGCTCTATGTGATTTTGAACACTTGGTGTTGAACCATCAACGGTGATTAGTTGCTACCTGCCTTGAGGTGACCGTCAGATCTGTGGAGATGTGTGTGCATATAGATTCAAATGCCCCCATGATTTCAAGGTTTGCTGCACTCGGGTCCTCACAGATAGCCATATAACCCTCTATTTTTGGAAGGAGGTCAACATAAAAAGTTTCAGGGACCACATTTACCCACTTTATCCTTCTCACGGGGCTTAGTGCTGATCTGATCTTAACAGGGCATGGCGTGGAACCCATATAATCCCCCCATTTTACTTCAAGAACGACGGGATTATGATCGCTGAACAGGGAAACAACTGTGGCATAAGAATCAACCATATGTAAAATCCCAGAGGTCACAAAAATGTAGTCTATGATGGACCCAGGATCTGAACCCTTGTACGTGTTAAGTCTCATTTTACCATCCGAAGTCATTGGTTCAGATAGATTAAAATTAGCCAACAACTCTTCCAGTGCCTCTCTAGCCTTGGTATGTTGGAAATGGTGGACCCCGGGACAAGGAGGGCCCATGGGATCGCCTGTGCTACATATATTCTGACAGGGGTGGATGTTAAAATCGCCCAATAGGACGCACTCGACATTAGAATTTTTATCTTGACCGACTGAAAATAAAAAAGATTCCAGGGTAGTAATATGATCATTATCATTTTCCCTGTTCCAAGAATTGTAAAAATGTATAAAAAAGGTTTTCCTACTAGGACAAATCTCCCTTTCCACAATTAAAAGATTAGGTGAGCAGCTATTAATTATATTTAAGGCCCCTTTAAGTTTCAGTGAGAAAAGGAGAATAAGGCCACCCTTGGCTCTACCGGTGATGCTAGGGGCTGCCGGGACGGCAAAGCTTAAAAAACCGTCCAACCAAAAACCCAGCGAGACATCCCAGGTTTCCTGTAAAGCTATAATGTCGTGGTTAGTGATAAAGCTGACCCATGAGTCATTTCCTCTTTTTGCTCTAACCCCAGCCACATTCCATTAAGAATTTTGCAAGCTGAGCCCTCGTCTAAAATGGGGGCCTCAACCATGGGGGCAGGCCCCGTGTGTGCCAGTCAATCGATTTCTTCTAAGCCCGACAGGGGGGCAAACCTATTGCTCAGAACCGGCCCGCAACCCGCAACAGGGCTGGATACAGGGTGGGGAACGGGTGCTAGGGTTACGTTGTCTGTCCTTAAGGTGTTGGTGCGATCATGCGCATCTGGGCATATCCCTCCCGATGCTGGAATTAACCCCCGCCTCCGTGTGGAAAGTCGGAGGTCGCCATAAGGCTTTGTTAGGGGGGGATAAAAGTAACCCAAGGGGACAGGTCTCAACTGATCTTTAACTGAAATATGAGAACCGTCCCAGAACAGTCTATCTGCCATGTTGACCCTGTCAAAATGTATTAATACACAGTCCCCCTGGATGGTCTTCGCACGCCTCCCTATCCAGCCCACCTTCCTTGCAAAGATAATCCTGTCAGAGATGACAGCCCCGCAACAAACATCATCACACCAAGATCGTGCCTTTGCCATGAGGTCTAACACAGATTCGGACTCTCCCTCAATCAGTGGGGGTACCCCAGTAAAGATGGCAACAAGTGGGGCGGCTCCCGGAGGTAAATCCAGGTTAACCGAGCTAGGTCTTACCCTTTTGTTAATGGGAGCCTTATGTAGGTCAATTGGGCGGGCGGGAATAATAGGATATGATGGAGGTTCCTCCAAGCCTGTACGGATAGTTATAGAATCCCTTGTTCTGACACTAGCTTTCGCTTGCACCGCCTCGCTATAAAGTGGCCCCGATTCCCCTGATTTGTCACCCTCGTTGGTGCTAATGCCTTTCCCTTTGAGCCCCACATGATGTGCATTTAGATGTGAGGTATGATCCTGTACGAGTCGATCCAAGAGTGAGCACTTTTTTAGAAGACCTTCCAGGCAGGTATTCAATGTGTCCATGATATCCTTGGCAATACCTATGAGCAAGGGTTCAATCCGGGCGGTGAAGAGGGCCTCCATCTGGTCTCCCAAAAGGTCTGGTGCCCCTGGAAGCACAGCCAACGCGTTCTTAGGTTTTCCCCGTTTCCGCTTGAATGATGGTTCACACTGCTTGGCGCTAGGGGACACGGGGAGCGTGACTGAGCAAACTGGGGGTAGGTCAACAGAGGGAATAACATGTGGGATAGGGTTGGCGATGATCACCTCCGGTTCAAGGGGGATATGGGGAGCTACAGTTACAGCAGGATTCAGAGTGCTGGGGGTAGTGGGTGAAGATGTAGGTGTCAAACCTAGCTCGTGTTCAGCAGTCGCAATCTCCTTAGTGAGTGCCCTGACAGCAGATGAAAGGTACGTCAGGATAGAGTTCGAATGTTTAGGTACCTTAGCTTTACTTCCCCCCTCCTCAGCTCCGTTGATATTCTTGCCCTTACCCATCTTTCGTTGTTAGAGGGCTGGCCCTGCCCTGCCTCCTCCTGCCCCTGACGGCCACAGATGGCCCGCCCTTTGCCCGGGCTTAGCCCGGCGCACTCCCGCGCGTGTCCCGCGAGGCGCGAGGCGCTCTGCGATGTTATAGCGCCTACGGGCGCAGCAGGAGCGTCACGGGAGCGCCGGTGTGCCGGGGCTGCTGGGGGATGTAGTGCAATCCCGCTGAAGCCGTTCCCCTCACGGCGAAATGGCGTGGCCGCTGGCCGTTCCCCTCACGGCAGGTAAGTCTGCTGGCAAGTGCCCCACTCCCCGCTCGGCGCTCTGCGATGTTATAGCGCCTACGGGCGCAGCAGGAGCGTCACGGGAGCGCCGGTGTGCCGGGGCTGCTGGGGGATGTAGTGCGGTCCCGCTGAAGCCGTTCCCCTCACGACGAAATGGCGTGGCTGCTGGCCGTTCCCCTCACGGGAGGTAAGTCTGATGGATGAGTTAAATAATGGATGGTTGAGTGAAAGGAATGGTGTATGGAAAGATGAATGGGTGGGTGGCTGAGTGAAAGGGTGGATGGAGGAGTGAGTGAAAGGATGGATGGCGGAGTGAAAGAAAGGGTGGATAGATTGATCAATGGGATGAGTGAAAGGGAGGATGGACAGATGGGTGTAGTGAAAGGGTGGATGGTTGGATGTGTGAAAAGATGGATGTAAGGATGGGTCAGTGAAAGAATTAATGGTTGAGTGAAATAGGTGGATGGATGGATAAAAGTGTGAATGGGTGGATAAGCGAAAGAATGGGTGAATGAATTAAAGGGAGGATGGATGGATGAAAGGGTGGATGTATGATGAGGAAGGATGGATGTATTAGTGAAAGGATGAACGGATGGGTGGATTAAAAGGGTGGGTATGTCAGGTGTTTCCTGCATGGCCCATTGTAGTTTTCCTTATGTTAGCTTAAATGCACATTGTAGGCCTAATTTTCCTTTGCACATGTTACTATACAAATAAGCTTGCTTTTGTGCCGCATTGTATTTTCACACGAAACCTGGATATGTTTTCGTTCTGTTCTTTTCCTATGATTTAGTCTGAGCACCACCGACAAGGTAAAACAACAATGGGGCATATTTGGAACAGAATGGCAAAGCGTGGCGTTAAGCAAAAATTGCAAATGCCACGCTTCGCCATTCTGAAATTTTCTGTCGAGCTAGCGCTAAATCTAGCTGCCTAGTGCCAATGCAGGCACCCTTGCTCAATAGTACAAGGGTGTCAACTTTGGAGGGAGTGCTTGTTTATGTGTTGGAAGGTGCCCCTCCTGCAAATAAACAATCCAGAATGCTGATATGAAACTCCTACGTGTGCTGCATTGCGCAGCACACATAGAAGTTGCAAATCGCCATTTGTTTAATGATTGTTTATGTGCCGGAAGGGACTCCTTCCTGCACATAAACAACCATTCATGGTGCTTTGCTGTTTCTATGTGTGCTGCACAATACAGCACACATAGAAACAGCAAAAACGAGGAGAAATTAAGCATTTTTCCACACTTTGCCTTGTTAAGATAGGTTTTCGCTGGTCTTAATTTTGGCACTGCCTCCTATTTATGCCACCCTTGTAAATACAGGGCAGCTGCAAATTCAATGGGTGCCATGGCAGAACACCCACCGCAACACCCATTTCCCACCCCTTTCATGCTAAGTGTAGCGTGAAAATGGGTCTTATTTACAAGGCGGATTTAAGCCACATTAAGTGGCTTAACTCCGCCTTGTAAACAAGGCGATGGGATTATCGCCACAGGAACATCGCAAAAAGTGATGTTCCTTTGGTGATAAGGGCTTGTAAATATGCCTCAATGTCCCTTGTTATTATTTCTTATTAGGCACTAGTCCCAAGATATAACACAAGAATACAGCTGCTGTTTATGTGCACACATGTCGTATCATACAGTTCAACGCATGAGCCACAAATGCACATGGAACAAGAGTACGGGCTCTGCCAGTAATCCCAGAGATCTTTTATATATATTCATTTAGCTTTAGTAGCAGAGGGGGTTAGGTCACTCTGTCCTATAAAAAGGCAGAACTTCACATGGATCATTAACCATGCTAACAGCATTTTTATTATTTTTATTGTTTTCTAATTGCGGCATGTATACTCCATTTCAGAAAACGATAGTTTAAATAAATATTCTAAACTTCCTTTGCGTCTCCTGGTTATCTCATTGTGGACAAGTGCAAGTGAGAGAGCGAAAAGGTGTGTCCTGTTACCACAATCCCTGAGAGGGTGATGAGTGTTGTGTTCTGGGGGTGCCAATTCAGTTGTTTTTCTGGTAAGGTTAAGACTCTGACTCATAGACACTGAGGTGCATGGTGACTCAGTCCCTACATACTGATGTTCTACGGTTCCAAGCACAGTTCTGTTCCAGAGGAAAATCCCTACAATAGGTAGATAGAAGGGATGAAAGGGTAGATAGGTAAATGAGCAAAAGGATGGATGAAAAGATGGATGCTGGGTCATCATGAACCCTCAACTTTAAAAGCTACAACGGGGTGGAATTATTGATGGGCCTCTTCTGTCTGCAACTTGGCAGGCAAAGGTGAGTGAGTGAGTGAAAAGATGAATGTGTGAGTGAAAGGTGGATGAATGGGTGAGTGATAGGAAGGTTGATGCAAAGATTGATGGATGAATGACTGAAAGGATGGATGAAAAGATGTATATATGAAAGAATGGATGCTTAATGAAAGAGTGAATAGTCAAGTCAAGTCAATTTTTTATTGTATAAAATTATTAAAAATTATTACAAAAACATTTCTAAAAGTTAAAAACACATATGTAACTATTACTTATATTAGAGTCTGTTAATCATATGAAGAATAAAATGAAATATATTTCAGTTTTTTGCTATAATTCCCTGTTCGGCTTGCTGTAGGAGGGATTGGGCTTTCATCATATATTTAACCCCCCCTACATGCCAACATAGGAGATGAACCATCTAGCCATCGAATTACTGCTTGCCTACATGTCCGAATGTTCAATTTGTTAAAAATGTCCTTTAAAAGCCGTCTCCTCAAATCATGAAGCACTGGGCAAGCACATAGTAAGTGCGTTAATGATTCATTTTGATATCCACATAGACGACAGTCAGAGTCAAGGTAGCAATTTTGCCAGGATGGTAACAAGTCCTTTGAAAACTGTAGGCCTAATCGATGGTTTATATATCTTTGTTTTAGGAACCTATTGAAATGACTTTCCAGATACGTCTGTGGCTTTATCCCGGAGTATGAATTTATCACGGTCCACCCGTGTCGTCGTTTTGCTGTACATGTTTTATCTTCCAGATAGGATTCCCATTTGACAGCATTATTTGTGATTTTGTCAAAGGTATTTCTATCGGGCATTGAGGCCCAGGTTTCTTCAATTCCTATACAGGTCAGGGATTGGGACAAAAAATCTCCCCAACAATTTGGCACGTGTTGTTTCTGCTGAGTGGCGATTTCTTCCCAACACAGGTTATCCAGTGAGCCTTTTTCTGACGTTCGTAATTTGTGGCAGAGTTTCACAAAGGTTCCCATACTGCGAAACTTCTGGGTCAAAAGGCCAAATTCTAGACGAATCTGCGCCGGGGCTGCCGATTTAGGGAGGTTTAGGGTGGATTTATATATCTTTGTTTGTAAACTGTTTAACAGTCCCGCTTCCTTACCACACCAGGTGACCAATGCATATGACAAGGTGGGTAGGGATTGTGTTTTCATCACTTCCAGCAGATGTCTGTAGTTTGGGCAGCTTAGTTTTTTTGCAAATGTCGGTATGCATAGATCAAGGACTGTGTTTTTGCTTTCAGATCTGTTTTGTGTTCTTTGTTTGTTTGTCCTCGCCCCAGTTTCAGACCTAGGTACTTATATGATGTTTCCTCCTTTATTGGGGTACTATTTGCGTACCATTTGAATGCTGTCTGTTTTGGACCCACAATGCGGACCACTTTGGTTTTATCTTCATTTAGTTCCAAGCATTCGTGTTCCCAATAAGTTACCAAGTTGTTAATCATCCTTTGCAGGCCTATTGGCGTTTGACTCAGAACGACAATGTCATCCGCATACTGCAGGAAGGAGATTGGGATTTTTGACAGATAGGGAGGATGACCTTTCCCGACCTCCATGTGACTGACGATGTCTGCCATATATAGGTTGAATAAACTTGGTGCCAGTACACAGCCTTGTTTCAGGCCCTGTTGTGTTGTAATTTCGGCCGTGACGCTGCAACCGTCTCCCAATTTAACTCGAGCCCAGGTGTTACTATACAAGCTTATTATTGCATCCAGTAGTTTCTTCGGGAGGCCCCATGATCTCAGTTTTTCCCACAGTCTGGTTCTATTCACCCTGTCGAAGGCTGCTCGCAGGTCTATAAAACAAGCGTACAGTCTTGTCTTCCTTTTTTCTGATTTTCCTTTCAAAAGAGACAGGGTAGTCAGGTTTGTTAGTGTACCGGTTCTAGGCCGGAAACCCGTTTGGAACATTGGTATTATATTCATGGTTTCCATCCAGTCTTGAAGTTGAGATAGTAAGCATGACCCATATAGTTTTGCCTCCACATCCGTCAGTGAAATCAGCCTATAGTTCCCAGGCTCATTGTGATCACCTTGTTTGAAGATGGGGTGAATTATGCTCCCGTTCCAGGATCTGGGCAGTTTTTGCTGGTTGTAAATTGCATTAAAAAGTGGTGTTAAATATTCTGCCCAGAATTCAGGTGAGTGTTTAAAGATGAAGTTTGGAAGCCCGTTGGGACCCGCTGCCCCCTCTTTTTTCAGGTGATTTATAATTGTTTTTAGCTGGTCTGTTGTTACTAGGGTATCGGGAACTATATCTACTAATTTTTCTGATTTACTAGTGAGACTGCTTTCCGATTTCCCTATATTCCCATTGTCACAACCCGCAGTTATCTTTGAAGCTTCTTCTGGTGGTCTATTTCCTGTTCTTAAGATAGTACCCGCATGTTCAGAGTTTCTGCTGCAAGTTTTACAATCTGATGTACAATGCCGGTTTCGACCTTCTGCCCTATCGATAAACATGTTTTTGACATGTTGGATCCACTTACATTCTCCAATGCCTGCCTCCTGTCTTAGGGTATTACCCTTTGTCAATTTATTAATGATACCTCAAAATTTTCGGGCGTTTTTGTGTTTCCCGGCAATTAGTAATTTGGTCCAGATTTCTTGTTGGTATGTTGTTTTTGCGTTACTCAGCATGGTCTTGTATCTTTTCCGCATGGCTTTCAATTTCAGCTTGTCTGTTTTTTTTCCACTTTTTATTATTAATACCTGCTTCCGGACTTCTCGTGCAAAGATTGAATAGATGAAAGAATGGATGGCTGAGTGAAAGATTGGATGAATGGGTGAGTGAGTGAAAGGAAGGATGGCTGTGTGAAGGAGACGGTGGATGGATTGATGGATGGGATGAGTGAAAGGGAGGATGGACAGATGGCTGGAGTGAAAGGGTGGATGTATGTATGGATTGATGGACTGATGGATAGATGGATTACTCAATTGATGTATGGATGGCAGAAAAGATGGACGAGTGAAATGGTGAATGAGAGATGGATGAGTGAAAAGGTGGATGGATGGATAGGCTTGGGGATGTGTGCATAGGTTTGGATATGGACCGACGGAATGGTGAAAGAATGCATGCTAGATGAAAGATTATATGGATCACAGAATATAAAGGTGAGCTTATGAATATCAACAGGTGGATGAAAGAATGACTGGATAGATGCTTGGACGGAACAGACAAGAGGGCTTTTCTGGGGAGGATCATGATGACTTACTTTGTTTCGTTCGTGCCATAAGAGTTTTGATTCGAAGTGTGAATTTTCTGACTACTCCCTTGGCTACTATGGTTTTGACCTGCCGCATGTGTATCCCTAGCAGTGTAACTTCAATGGTGCCCATGTCCGTTCTGCATAATGTATGTTCCTTAGTTGAAATAATCGCCCACCAACATAGCTAGACGAGGGCAGACCCATAGAAGTGGTGTGTGTCAACCCTGCCACTGCCACATCTGAGGCACAGGGCTGGAGTAGAGGGAAATATCTGTTCAGCTTATGAGGGGAAAGGTAGGTTCTATGCAATATACAAAATTGACTGTTCCAGAACCGTTCAGTGAGGCTAGTTTGGGGTATTGCAGACTGCACTACCATCCTTTGTCAGTAAACACCCAGGGACAATATTCTCCCATTTGCCTCATAACGGCTAAAAGGATACCACATCACATTCCAGGAACGCCCAGTAGAGCCACAACACTAACCTCATACCCTTACAACACTAACCTCAATGTAGACTGCCTGGATGAGGGCATGTGTCAGGGGTTCAGCTTTCCCCGAGCCTCAAATTTGTTGACGAGTACAGAGTATTTTTGTATGAAGCAAGAATTTCCCCCTAGATTTCCAATCCGATTCCAGAGCTTGAAATTTGATGGGTGTTGTTTCTTGTAATAAATTGCCACCGGTACACAAACCACCCTCAACCCAGGGTTCTAGTTCCTGACGTGTGGCATAACCTTGCTTTAATGGGAGCCCCAATAATGGGATGGCTGGGGCATAGGGCTTAATATGTTTAATGTGGTCTATGCTTCTTGCAAATGTGTTATGGCCAGACGAACCAGGAATGGGCTGCTTTTAGTATCCTTCACAGGGGTCAGCATCAGAGCTTGTACTGCTCCCCTTCTCAGGAGGAAAGGACAGATAAACCTGTTTTGTGCAATTGCCATTCGGCAAGCAATAATCCTGGGCATTTGAGCTATGCAGCCTTATTGTAGCCCGTGAAATCCGTGGCACCCAAACCCCCTTTATCCGTGGGCAGTCTCCATTTCACCATGACCACACGCCGGCGTTCAGTTCCCCATATCAGGGAACTCATCGGTGTATCTAAGTTTTGGAAAAATTCCTTTGGAGCAACAAAGGGTATATAAGTGAAGTAATACAGCAGACATGGTATGATTGCCATCTTAGCCACCACTATGCAGGCCGCTACTGAGAGAGGGAGCCTGGACCAGAACACCACCTGGGCCCATAGTTGCCCGATCGACATCCCCACATTACTATTGATTATATCCTCTTCTCTATGGTAGACGTGGATCCCTAAATATCAGGCGATGCGGGGCTCCAAGTGGTGCGTCCTCCCTGATAGTGTAATTACTTGGTGAGGTGGAGACAGTGTCAGTGCGGGAGGCCGCGCATGTGCATTAGTATCCAAGATGTCGGCGCGATTACGAGAGGGAGCCCCGGGGACGCAGCCGACAAGGTAAGTGGTTTTTATTCTTTTTAAAAAGGTTATTTAAGTATTTAGGGAGGGCGGGAAGGAGGCGGGTAGTATTTAGGGAGGGAGGGAGGCGGGTGGCGCGTAGTGGGGCTACGCAAAGTGCGTAGGTGGACGTAGTTTCTTGCCCACTTCACGTAGCTTCGCGTAGCCCCACAACGCCTACTACGCCCAGGGTTAGCAAAAACTCTCATACCTATGTAGCAATATAAACTTTCTACATTTTGGTAGCCGTAATTATTTACATTATACGAGTATCCTTGGAAAACGTTGCGTCTTACAGATTTTCATGGCTGCTCTTTAATTTTCTTTTGAATTTCAAGATTGTTGGAAATGGGCTCCAAGCATAGAGAGTAACCCAAGGAAAGAACTTTCCAAACTGTTTGAGAATCTGCCCCTGAACTTTCATCCAGCCAGGCCAACGCATTATCATGGACATTTTGAATTGCACTAGGATTCCTTTATCAGGAGCAAACAACCTTACATCCAGTAATAGGCCATGGGGGGGAATTCGCTCTCATTCCCGTAAAGTGGCTGCAGACCCAAATGAAGATATTACGAAAGCAGCGCTGGTTTCGGCTGCATCTGTAGATCCGTGAAAGTGATTGTTGAGTTAACGCTCGCTGCTGACATCTTGAAATCACAAGTTTATATCCTGCCAGTTCAGACTCAATATTCGCACGAGATTGTTAAACTGAGAACAGTTACATTTGGTAGCAATAATATTTGTACAGTTCAACACTGATGCACAAAGTTCCCCTTGGGGGTAGGTATGTATGGATGATTGATCTACCTCTCTTCAAGGGTGGTTGTATGCGAGAGACAGGGACGGTTGCCCCTTATCGGAATTAGGGAAACCTCACACAACAGGTCGGTTCTACGGCTACTGTCATGTCACCAACCAATTGTTTCGTGTCATCATCGGCTCCCTGCTCCTGCGTCAGGCCGGCGCTGCAATGCCTGACGGGTAGCACAAAGTGCTACTCTTTTGCGGAGATCTTTTATTCCTGGCCGATGTGTGGGTGAGTGTGAGGGGCCCAGGTGTGTAAGTAGTGAGCGTGGAGGTGTGGTTTAAAAAAAGTCAGTATAGTCTACTCTGGGCAATTTTATTCTGGTAGCTAACTGCTTTTATTAAGAGTAAGAGGGGTATGGGAAATCCACCAAGCTATGTGTGGGATAACCCGTTCAACCCTCAGAAGTGGTCAGGTCGACATGTTTCATGCCATAACGGCAATTCATCAGGACCTAGAAATTGCTCATATACTAGGAAGGAGCCCCAGGTGGGCCGCACTATGTAGTGGATACAACCTGAGGGGTCACGAACTGGAACAGGAGGAGTTCCTGAGTTGTAGTTCACCCCTCAATCGTTGTTGACGGTCCCCGCAGTCTGCTCAAGCGGGACCAGTGTACTCGACTGTGAGCCTTCGTGGCGTGAAGACGTTACCTCCAAACCTAGGTCCGCTTGACCGGTGTAACTCGATCATGGAGCAGCTGGTGAGCAATAATATTTGTGACTTAGTGTGCTTATAAGCAACAGAAGCGTTCTAAGTAGCGCTATATAACAAATAGTTATGGTTACCACCCTGAGCTTGTCTCATTCTTTAAGTGTGTGAGCCTTGGCCTCGGACAGCAGAACGTGCTGGAAATAAAAACAAGCGAATGCTAATGATGAAGTCCGGGGTGCCGGGCTGCTTTAAAAATGCTCACTGACTAACATGAAGGAGGTGTTGTGCAGCTGCACTGTCTGGACGGAGGAGAGCAGCGCCGTGTGTGTGGTGTCGACTGCAAGGGGTGCCGTTACTAACAATAAAAACAAGTTTTTTAAGTCAGAGAAGCATGACAATGTGGGATAGTAGTAAATGAATCACACAGTTTTTTGTAAAAAAGGTTGAACCTTGCATTATTGAAAAGGAGGGCGAGATGTAAAATAAAAACATTGTGCACAGGGGGCGCATTCCTTTGAAGTGCGAATGAGCTAGAGCACGGCCTCGCGGCCGTGAAAGCGAAACAGCAGGGGTGAATTAGGGGGGAGGAGAAGTGAGGCCGAGCGCGGTCTGGGGTGAATGCCTTAGGCCGAGCGCACGCTGTGGAAGCGTCACATGCCTGTGGGAGGGAGGCTGATGTCTTTGATGTGGACGCGCGTTCTGCACCAGTGCATCACATGAACTGGACGAAATCCGCGATGGTTTGAACCTTGGTTTGCTCACTATACTCTCGCCTATTATCCCTTGCGGGATTAATAGGCGAAACCAAAAAGTAGTTGTGACAGGGTAAAGCCCTGCCTGGTCCCACTGGCTATGGTGTCAGATGCAGATATATGCTTCCCCATTTTCACCCTCGCCAAGGGAGAAGTGTAGAGTAGCTTGACCCAGGTAATGTATGAGCCACACAAAGCAAAGCCCTGTAAAACACTATAGATGTATTCCCAAATAATGGTGTTAAATGCTTGTTCTAGACCAAGCGCAAGACAATCAGATTATGGCTGAGCCCCCTAATTCATCCTTCAGATGATATAGCCGCTGTGTACTAAGGGTAGTGGTCCTGCAGGGAACAAATCTTCACTGATCTGTGTGGATGAGGTCTGGGAGATGTGGAAGTAACCTGTCTGCTAGGATCTTACTAAGAATTTTCTAGTTGGTGGTAAGTATAGAGAGTTTGTGATAGGAGGACATGTCGGAAGGGTCTCTGTTGGGCTTAAGTAGTGTCATGACCTCAACCCCACTGGAAGTGGCCTGCATGATATGTTGATGTTTGGCCATTTTATACATTGTAAGGAGCTTAGGAACCAGTGTCTATTGATAGGTAGCATAGTATTCTATTGGTAGGCCATCTAATCTTGCCGTTTTACTCCGGGGGAGTGACTTGATCACCTGTTTAATCTCTTGTTTCATTATAGGCGCTCCTAATTAATTCGAAATGGTGACATCAATGTACGACAAATGCACATCAGAAAGGAACTCATGCTCTATGTGTTCTGCGACGGTGTATGTGAACAGAGCTTCATGTAATACTCTGTAAGGGCTGAGTTGATTTCATTGTGTGAATGAATCAGGGTCCTGCTCATAGTTCACAAGGAGAGCATTGAGGTAGGGGATTGAGGAGGTGTCATGATCCCGGCAAGCAGTTGGCCTACCCTGCCTCCTTCAGCATGTTGTAATGCTGTGTTATGAGAATGAGTGAACTAATAAAGGCAGTCCCACAGCTCAGCACGGTTGGCCTGCTAATGTGCCAGCTCCCTTGCAAGATCAGGGTTAGCTACTAGATAATTTCTTTAAGCACCTCAGTATGCTCTCAGTCTCCTGCAGACTGTTCTCCAGAGACTGATGGATCCCCGTGATCCCCAGGCATGATCCTCAGTTTGCGGATTTAAATGAATGCCACTCAATAAGTGCTAAGCAGGCTATGTCCTCATTATCATGAAAAAACTGCTGGAGAACTTGGTTATTTCGTCTCTAAATACTGGATCTTCCAGCCATGTTGGCTGTACTTCTAGGTGGAGACCCTTGTGGGTACTGAACTAAATTGTAAGCAATCTCGAGGCAATTGTGATCAGAAACGGTCTTACACAGGTTTGTGGCATCAATAAGGGCTGTGCGGAGGAACTCTGTGCATCCCAACTCAATCAAGGCGAACGTGTAAGTTATGTGGGACAGAATAAAAGGAGTACTCACTGAGTCATGTGCACAGTGTTTTCAACTAATTGAGCAGGTCCCAGTCTCTTATCCACTGTCGTAGAGCTTTTGCATTACGAGTGCCTGGGTCCCTACCTAAGAGGGGTGAGAGCGATCCAGCTGTGTATCAAAGACATTATTGAAATCCCCGCCTATAATCCAGGGTAGGTCCACCCACCAAGTGAGATAATATGTTAGAAAGTGCATGCAAGAATTGCAGCTGGTCAACAATGGGGGAATATATGCTACCTAAGACAACTAGGTCTCCGTCCAGGATGCCCTTCATGAGAGCGCACCAACCATCTTTGTCCAATTTAGTATACAGGGGTTAGAAGGACTCCCCGGGTCTCACCTAGACTGCTTTGCCTCATGCATATGCCGAGAACGTGGTGAAAAACAATTGCCCTCACCATTTCTTCTGGAGTTTGCAAACTTTGGAAGCTGTTAGGTGTGTCTCTTGGATGAATTCTATATGTGAATTCCACCTACGCAACTGTGAATGAGTCTTCTAACGCTTAATAGGTGAGCCCATGGCCCTGATGTTCAATGTGGTGAAGACGTATTTATCCTTCGGACCCACCATAAGAGTACATTGTTTGTGGGGTGATCAGTCGCCTAGCCAGAGGAAGGACATCACTGCAGGTCCCACATTTGGGTGGGCGTGTCCGATGTCTGTGATATGTGTAACTCCAGTGTGAGACCTGGCCACCCCCCAACACCCAGACGGTGGCTCAAAAGAGACCCAACAAAAAACAACAAAACTAGGGGAACACATGCTTAACAGGGGGGAACAATCATACAAAACCAGGTAAAGGTTAGGATAGAGTCCTTGAGTACTCGAGAGAGTTTTTATTGTATAACCAATGATAAAAAAGGGGGAAATTTCAGAACAGTCCAGACTGTAGAGTAATAAAAGTGCAGATGTCCTTATTTGGATGAGATAGACAGGTATATGCAGGTCCAGGTAAGTGTATAGCCAGAGACAGGGACACCCAGCCTCCGCGGATGCAGCAGGGTGGCAGCGTCAACATTCCCCCCAGTGGAGTTGATACACAAAACTTGCCACTGGTGGAAATGGAAGGGCTGTAGAGCATTTGTGCTTATAAAGAGACATGGCAGTTCAGAATATAAGTACCACAATCAAATGATTTCATTTGCCATTAGCAGCATAACAACTGGGGCCTCCACTGAGTCCTCCCCGTATCTGTGCCCCCCATTTTGTCTGTGTCCCACTTTCCTGAGGTATCCGATCCTTCACGCTAAAGTTAGATGCAATTTGTATGGCTGTAAGTCAGTCCTCCGTGATCTGAGTCGTAAATAGGGCCATGGAGTTCCATCGGGCACAAGCTGCCTTCCGCTGCTACGAGTCATGCCAGAACATGTTGGTTTGTGAAAGCCAGAGGTAGAGGGATCTAGGTGATTGAGCCAAAGCTGAAGTCTTCAGGCATCCGAAAAAAGTGAGATCTTTTACGCCTTAACCGCGGCGTTTTTTTCTCCGCGGTGCGGGCGTTCTAGTAGATGGGCGGGGCTGCGTCGGCCATTGGCTGACGGCAGCACTAGCGAGGTGGTGCTCGCCAACGGCAGCACGCAATGGGTTAATTGGCTATGATCTTCAAACAGGTAGGGAATATCATTGGGTATTGTAAGCCAGCTCACGGAGTCGCTTCTTCACTGGCAGAAAGAATGCCTCACAGCACTGTACACAAAGTGTAAAGTGAGGGAAGATCATTACTTTGGAGTTGTCCATCAGTCGGCCAACCTCACATGATTTTTGCAAGAGTATGTCTCAGTTGAGATAATTTATGATACGAGTGACTATTGGGTGCAGAGGGGGCACCTGGACGAGGCCTTCTATTGGGGACCCTGTGCGCCCCTTCCACTATGAAGCAGGAAGACAATCCCTGCTGGGAAGTTTCACGCTACAGCCAGGCTTCAGTGTAATGGGCAGGACCATCCAGTTTTGTTCATTCCGGTAGTCTCACAATGCACAGATTATTATGACATCCACAGCCTTCAACATCCTCTTTACACACATGACTTAAGTCATGAATCTTCCTGCTCAGTTCTGAAGTGTGGGGGAGCATTTCCTCTACATTTCACCCTGTAGCCTTGACCTGGTCAGCTAATTTAAGATGGTTGTCACGTAGAAGATTTAGATCCATTGTGACTGTGACAGTTTTGGACTCTAATAACATTCTACTCGAAGCAATAGCGTTCAGTATATGGTCAAGCTTAGTGGCCACCCTCTCTGTTATAGTGGGTATCGCAGTTAGGTCCGAAGAAGCTTGGGAGACGGGGGCCACGTGTGGAATCACCACCATAGTTTTGTTGCTCCAAGTTCTACCCATTGACTGAGTCTGGGGTCTCACCAATGCAGCCCAAAGTGTTGTGTAGGTTTTCCCCAGTGGTTCCCAGCCCGCCAGTCACCAGGGGGGAGGAGGCACAGCGGTTTGAACAGTTCGATGGCTTCAATAAACGGGGGAATTACCCTTTGTTTGGCATGAGCAGCCATCAAAAAAGGGACACTGGTTCCACAAAGGAAACGAGCACTGTGAAGTCAAATCAGTAATCAAAGTCGCTGGTGCACAGTGCGGCAGCCGGTGGTTGTGTGTCAGGTTCAATAGCATCCCCAAGCTAACTGGACACCAGATGGGGAAGAGGCACATGGAGCGGGAGGCGCCACCACACAGTGAATGAAACAACCCCCTGCCTCAAACACCCCCTGGTTGGCACCAGAAAATCATGGAACGGGGAGCATGGATTTCGCATGGGTGAGGAGTCCACTTGCTTGTTAATGCACCTGTTTCCACTGTAGAAGTGGGGAAAGAGGAGCCCCCTACTTGATTAAGAAATGGAGCCAGGCCTGACCTGAAGGCTTAGGAGTATGCCGAGTGCCCAGAGCCAGGCCACACGAAGAACTTCCGCAGTGGCCCACGCCAGCACCCTCAAGGAAAGGCCGCTGGGGCAGGTGGTCTGAATAGTCATTATCTAGGCATTGCACCTATGGTCCAGCCAGGAGCAACCCGTAGAGCAGCAGGAACACCACACCGGAGACCTCACCTTCACCTTGGCGCTCCCCAGGAAGGCACCAATAGCCCCTGCACTAGCAGGCCACAAACCGAGCACTCCAGAGCCCACCACGTGGCATGGCAAGGGAGCCACAGGGCTGGGCACTAGCCTGTCACAGCCAACCACACAGCTGCTGAAGCACTGGGCCCCGATCACTGGCAGAAGCCACACCGAGGAGAGGGCCACTTCAGCCCCGACAAGGCCGCACCGACTTCTCAAAGTGCCATACAGTGTCGGCGGGGACTGCCAAACAGTTCCCACAGTAATCCATCAGTCGGAAAACCCAGAGCAGAAGTAGAAGGTCCCCCACTGGGTGGATGATCGGGCAGGTAAAGATGTATTATGTGGGTGCGATACTGGAGCTCTCTTAAGTTGCAACCACCATGTCCGGCAGTTAGCCATGCCCCGCATCATGGGCCACTTATGGAAATACTGGGGAAGTTGGAGCAGGGTGACCTGACTCTTAAGAAAACCTGTAGATTCAGGTCAGGCATGTCTCCTACCTAAGCTGTCCCCTAACAGGTGATGGGGTTAGTCCCAAGGTAGAACTAGTGAAGGCTAGTCAATGTGCCTGTTCCTGTGGATAAGTATCAAGTAAGGCCGTTCCTGGAGTATTTATCCAAATGTATTAAGTCGTTTGCTGATGTGAGTCATCCTGTAAGCCTATTGTTGAAAAAAGGGGCCAGGTTTGATTGTTCATTTGAGTGTTTGTGGCCTTCAGTAAAGTAAAATAGGAAATGACCCTCACAAAATTTTTCAATCTCCGAGCCAAGTTTATTCAGTACACTGCATTCGTAAAACATATGTACCAAGTTTGCCGGCCCCAGAAAGCACCTTGGACACCTATCATCATCCCTTTTCCCCCACTCGAAAAGCTTAGCTGGGTGTAAAATATAGCTTATATAGTGTCTTATAATGTTGTGCCCTAAGGTTCGAGGAGCGAAATAGATTACTTGCCAGCTGTAGTGCTCTATTTAGATCCACATCTGGATCCCCCAGCTTTAACGCCCAGGAGGCCTCCACCTTATCCATATCATCTTGCATTGTAGCATTCCGAGCCCCATAGATCATACCAATCCTGGTAAATCTGGGAATGCTTCAAAAATGTGCACCTCCCCAAGACAGGAGTAACAAGGAGAAATTACTGTATTTCTCCTCATTTTCCTCTTTCTATTTGTGCTGCCTTCTTCAGCAGGCATAACAAGAGGAAAACACCTCCAATGATTGTTTGTGTGCAGGAAGTTGTCCCTTCCTGTACAAAAACAATCCTTCCTACAATGCACACACTCTTGCTCCATGGTGCAAGGGTGCCTGTGCTGGTGCAAGGCAGCCATTTGTGCGCCAGAGCAGTGGAAGAGGATAGGAATAGACTGTCTCTCGTAGATAAGGTGCATTTCAGCCCTTTTCTTTTGGTGCACGGCAGTGACTTGCAGCACTGCCCTGCATCATATTGTTGTAAATGAGACCCTAAATGCCAAATAAAGAAACATCAGCTCTGTCTGATGTGTCCCTTTATGCCCTTGACAGGTTGCCATAAAACTCTGCATGGCATTTGCCATATTTAAGAATAATTTTTAGCACTTGTACATACTATTTGTGCATTTTTGAATACTTAAGGCTGGATGTACAACCGTTTTTTGCGGTGGCAAATAGGAAATCGGCCCATTTGCAACTGAAAAAAAAAGGTCCGGGCATGTACAAGCTCTATTTTGGGTGTTACGCGCAAAATAGCATTTGCGACTCTCGATATTAGGAAGGGACGCTGGTGAGTCACAATGGAATGCACCCTTGTTTTTTGCGACCTCATTTGCGGCTGCAAAACACTTGCAGTTTACCACCTACTTGTATGCTACTAGCAAATGGGAAGGGGTGCAAAAATATTTTTTTAAGTGCTCGCAATGGTCCCAGGGACCACTGCCTGCCCTTAAAAAATTAAACAGGAATGTTTCAATTTTCTATTTTAAATGCATCCAGTTTTCCTGTAAGGAAAACGGGCTACATTAAAAAAAACTGCTTTATTAAAAAAGCTGTCACAGACATGGTGGTCTGCTGACCCCAACAGGCCACCATCCTGTGAGTGCTGGCCATTCCTAATGGGGTCGCAAATAGCGACGGCCTCATGAATATTAATGAGGTAGACAATTTGCGACCCCATTAGGAATCGCTAACAGTGTCTGAGACACTGTAGTAAATAGCATTTTACGAGTCGCAAAGCAATGCAATTTGCGAGTCGCAAAATGTTAGGGTCGTACATCTGCCCCTAAATGTAATATTTTTCATCATGATTTTCAGGAGATTGACTATTTTGTATGATTTTGGATTTCAGTACATTTCTCTTTTTATTGGATGTTTGTATTTCATTCAAATTGACTTCAATGCAAGCCTTAAATTCTAATCAACGATTCATGCACTAAAAAAGACAAAACAAGACAAACACATACTAAATATACATTCCAATTATGACCAAGTCTACATATTCAAAAACAGACATAAACAGTTTTTTACGTTACCTCTACTCAAAGTTTTCAACCCTGGGGCCCAGATTTACTATGATTTTGCATCGGAACTGTGTCATGCAGCCCTGGCGTAAAATCCTTTTTTGCATTTACTATGCCACGCATAGTCAGTTTCAATCAATCAATCAATCAATCAATCAATCATAGCATTTGTATAGCGCGCTACTCACCTGGAGGGGTCTCAAGGTGCTAGGGGGGGGGGGGGGTCTGCTACTGCTCGAAGAGCCAGGTCTTGAGTTGCTTCCTGAAGTTTACGAGGGCTTGCATGGTTTCGTAAATACAAAGGGAGGCGTCAGGTTGGTTTTACATGGAAGGAGCCTGGGCACTCCCATGCATACACTCATGCATTTTGATGCAATTTCAGATTTATAAAACTTGGGGGCATATTACCAAGCAATAGCGATAATTATCGCTATTGTTTGGTTAGAGACAAAATTTACCGCTGAGCTGCGGCGATTTTTATCGCAGATAAACCTTGGTATTACCAAGGTTTATCGCAAATGCGATAAAAAACAGCCGCAATGCATGAATATCGCTGAAAAGTCAGCGATATTCATGCATTACCGAGCTAATGCTCTTAGCCATGTTATCCACCTCCCATTGGATAACATGGCTAAGAACTGCTCAGGGCAGGTGTTAGCTTTTGGAGATATTCGCGCTTAGCGCGAATATCTCCAAAAGTTGGTAATAGGAGATAGTGATGTTAGCGACTGCTTCCAGTCGCTAACATCTTGGCACGCCCACTTTGCATGTCATTAGTGATAAATATCACTGACATGCAAAGTGGGGCCCAAGATGGTCGCTATCTCCTACTAGCTGTCGCTAACTGGTGTTAGCGACAGTTAGGTAATAGGGAGATAATTTTATCTCCGCTTTCTTGGCTTTTAAAGCCAAAAAAGCGGAGATAAACCCCCTTGATAATATGCCCCTTGGAAACCTGGGTATGCACCAAAATGATGCGCCGTCCAACTGAGGCGTGGCAAGGAGAAATATCACTACTTCCTCTTTTCTTGTGTGCTACATTCTTCAACACTCATAGAAAGAGGAATATGCCTTTGTGGATTGTTTTTGTGGAGGAAGGTCTCCTTGTAGTGCAGGCATCCTTGCACCATGGTGCAAGGGTGCTTATGTTGGCGCTAGGCTGCACACGTGCACCTGCACTAGGAGACAGAAGAAATAAGCTAGATCTTAAGAGATAAGGTGCATTTCGGCTTTTTCCCTTTCACGCAACACAGCACAACAAGTTGTCCTGCTGAGTTACATCCCGTAAAAAGAAATCTGATAGTAGAAATGTTATCTTTGATCCAGATTGCTGTGACTCTTCATGAAAATTATCAAGAAAAAGTTCTAGGAGATCAACTGCATTTATATCAGACTACCACATAATAGTCTTTATTTAGGGTGAACTTGCATCTACAACATGCAACTGGTTAGATTTTGAGGCAGATTTGGGACAGAGTTACAAAAACACTGTGCCGGCGCAAAGTCACATAAAGTGACGTAAGAAGTGGCGCAAGGTGTATGAGTATCTACTTTCCAGAGGTCTTTTGCACTGGAAAGTTTGATTTTCGCTATCTCAAATTGGGCCTCATTTACAAAAAATTACGCAGCGTGGCCCTGCAAGCCATTTTGCTGCGCTTAGCTGCATCATTTTAAAAGCACAGGGATACCTTGTATTATCAACAATACATCCATCTGTGTGCTTTCCCGTGTGCTGGTGCACAATTGGCTGCCAAGAACCAAGGCAGGAACCCTTGTGTCATGTGGTAAGGGGGTCTGTATTGCGAAGATGATTGTTTTTTTGCAGAAAGGGAGACCTTCCTGCACAAAAGCAATCATTTATGGCATTTTCTTTATATGCGTGCTGCAGAATGCAGCATGCATAGAAAGAGGAAAAAATTAGGAGAACTAAAATGATTTCTCCTCGTTGCGCCACTCCTATGCCTCCCTGGGGAAGCGTAGGATTCTGACACATTCCCTGCATTACAAAACTTTGTAAATCTGGGAATGTGTCAGGGTCCATGCATGTTGCTTGGTAACACCCATGCAACGCCCCTTTCACGCAGAGTAATGCGTGAAAGGGGCCCATATTTACAAGGCCATGAAAAGTCACGCAGGGTGACTTTACTTGGCCTTGTATATATGGGCAGGGACTCTTCTCCGTCAGTGCGTAAAAAAAAAAGTGACGCACCGGTGGCAGAATGGCCTTGTAAATGAAGCCCATTGTGTTTTGCACTTCTTTGTGCCACTTTGCACCAAGATGTGCTACAATTTGTGTAACTTGGGCAGATCAGTGGAAGTACCCATAGTATTTGATGCAAATCCCGATCTACTAAAGTAGATGGACCATACTTTGCGTGAAAAAATAATGCCTCCTTGATGAAGATGCTAATTTAGGGCCAGATGTAGGAAGGCTATTACCGGTCGGTAACGGACGAAATTAACGAATTTCGTCCGTTACCGACCGGTAATAGGCTTTCATGATGTAGGTGTGCAATTTACAGATTCGGTAAATACCAAATCGGTATTTACCGATTCAGTATTTACCAAATCATCATTTACCGATTCGGTATTTACCGAATCTGTAAATGACATGTAGGAAGCACTTTGAAGAGTGCTTCTGTGCTTTAAGGATTCGTTATTTACCACCAACTATAAGATGGTGGTAAATAACGAATACCTCTGTAAATGCAAATCTGTGCATTTACACCAGTGCCATGTGGCAGACATACATGCCCTTAGGACATGTATGTGTGCCACATGTGCATACAAGCACTATTCAGGGATGCAACAGGGTGTCAATGTGACACCCTGCCACCCTTGACTCTTTCCCTATTTTACCGAATCGGTATTTACCGGTACGGTAATTGACATTCATTCCTATGGGCCTCCAGGCCCATAGGAATCAATGGCAATTACCAAATCGGTAAATACCGATTCGGTAAATACTGAATCTTAACAATTTGGTAATTTTTACAGATTTTTTATCTACATAGCATTTACCGATTCGAAAATACCGAATCGTTAAAATTCGGTATTTTCGGGGACAAAAATTAGGTAATTTCACTGAACTGTTTCAGCACATTGTATTTTTCACTTTTATGTTAATATTTTTGAGTACACCAGGTATGTGGTATATAGAAATTGCAACCAATAGTAGAGATGTAGTAGTTACTGTTCATATCCATCTGGATGCTTTTCTGGAGCAGGAACACTCCATGTGTGTCAATGACCTGTAAGATTGCCTCGATTAATATATGTGGGCTTAATGATGTTAACAAGAGGTTGAGAGTGGCGGCTTTACTCAAAAATCTGCAGTTAGATTTAGTATGTTTACAGGAAACTCATATAGAAGCAACAAACTCACATCTTTTGGGACAACTAGGTTTTATAGTTTTAGCATATAGTAGGCAGGGGAGCAGAACCAGAGGGGTAGCGGTTTTGGGTAGAAACAAGGATATAGTGGTTAAAAGGAAGCTGGAGGATAAATGGGGGAGATGGGTGATACTGGAAATTGGGTTTAAAGATGAGAATTTCACCCTGGTGACAATATATGGATCCACGGAGGATGATCCAGATGTGTTTCAATTCCTGGATACAGAACTAGCACAATGGCCCGAACCTGTAGTTTGTTGTGGTGATTTTAACATTCATGATCAGGATAGCTCATTTTTACAATCACAGAGTAATTATGTGGGGAGAAAAAAGAAGGTACACAGAGCGCTCAAGGACATGGTGTTACATAATTCTCTCTGTGATCCATGGGTCAAATTGCATCCATATTTGGATGGTAGTACTTTTTTCTCAGCTCCCCATAAAATTATGGTTCGATTGGATTATTTTTTGATTTCCAACTCCCTTTTTCCAGATTCTAGGATAGAGAAACACCCCCGCATTGTTTTGGATCGTAGTCCCCTGATTTTGACACTTAAGATGGGGCAATCGCTTAGAAATACTACTCAATGGACCTTCGAGAGAGCGCTACTAAAAGATCAGGGATATATAGAATATATGGCAGTCTGGATTAAATCATTCTGGGACATTAATAGAGGAACAGCACCCCCTGGGGTGGTCTGGGATGCATTCAAGGCTGCGGTGCGGGGGGAAACATTGAGTTTTGTTTTAGTAAAGCAGAAGAAGGAGAAGGCGAGGATGGAGGAAGTACGGAAAAAGCTGTTAAAGGTGGAAGAAGATTTAGCCTCAGCTATACTTCAACAATACCCACTTGAGCCTTATTTACTTAAAATAGTAGCGCTTAAAGCAGATGCCATAGAAGGCATAGCAAAGAAAGCAGCAGAGAACTACGTAACTAAAAAAGAAAGAGCCTATGAATTAAGTGAAAGGGTGGGGCATATTCTTGCTATACGAACCAGACAGAGAGCGGCTTCAGCTGACATAAAAGAAATTTTGGATATACAGGGTAACTTAGTTACTAATCCTCAGTCGGTGAGGGAAGTTTTTAGAAGCTTTTATACAGGTCTTTATACCTCAAAAAGTTTAAGGGACGGGGTGGACATAGGAGACTATCTAAGAGGAATTCATGCCCCAAATCTGCCCCTGGAAGAAAGAGAGATGCTAGATGCCCCATTTTGTCTAGAGGAATTTACGGAAGCCTTAAGTAATTTACCTTCGGGAAAGGCAGCAGGACCAGATCAAATTCCGGTGGAGTTTTATAGAACATTTAAAGAGGTACTTCAAGCTGATATGTTTAATATCTTATCACAGGCACAAAGGGGGGAGCCGTGTCCAGAAATCATGGGGAGGGGCAGAGATTGTTGTAATTCTAAAGAAAGAAAGGGAAGTCCCAGCTGGCACCCGGCTCTTATAGGCCAATCACCCTGATGAATTTGGATATAAAAATTTACTCTAAAATACTAGCAAAGAGGTTGGCGGGGGTCATTGAGAATTTGGTTGGTTCACCACAACATGGGTTTATACCAGGGAAAGGTACAACACAGCACGTTAGAGTGGTGATAACAATGTTTGATGCGGGTGAGGTCCTAGGAGATCCTATGGCGGCCTTGTTTTTGGACGCTGAGAAGGCATTCGATAGGGTCTCCTGGGATTATCTATAGCTAGTCATGAAGTGGTGTGGATTCGGGGAAGGCTATATAAAAGCAGTGCAGGTCTTATACCACGAACCTACGGTCCGGATTAGAGTTAACAAGGGACATTCGGCAGTAGTTAAGATCGGACGAGGTACCAGGCAAGGCTGCCCCTCTTCGCCTTTATTATTCGCATTGTATTTAGAGCCTTTTTTGCGGAAACTTGAAAGCAACCCTGGGATTATACCAATGACGGTAAATGGCTGTATAGTTAAAACTTTGGCCGACGATGTCGCCATACTAACTCCAAATCCGACTTTGGCCATAGTGGAGGTGGAAGCTGAGGCCCAGCTATTCGGACAAATATCTGGATATAGTCTTAATAGGGCTAAGACCCAAATAATCCAAAATCGACATGTTAGATATAACGATATAAGAGTGGTCAACTCAGCTGTATATCTTGGGGTGGCAATATCAGCAAATTTAGACTCGGTGGTTGAAAATAATATTGCCCCATTACTGTCCAGGGTTAAGTCAGATTTGGAAAAAATGAATAATTTACATCTGTCCCTATTAGGTTGTACAAACGTTATAAAAATGTTGATTTTGCCTAAGTTTCTTTACTTTTTTAGGTCTATTCCTTTGTTCTTTGAAACTAAATGGTTTAATGCTTTAGAGAAGACTTTGAACAGATTCATATGGGCCCAGGGTAAGACTCGAAGGGCTTATAGATTTATCTCCCTTCCAAGGGAGAAAGGCGGGTGGGAGGCCCCTGACTTTAGACTTTACTACTGGGCAGCTGCTATACAATATATGCAGGGACTAATGGGTGGGGGTGGCACCGAGAAAGGAGCTATTTCTACTGAAGTCTATATACCAGTTTTGGCGGAAGAGGCAAGAAACTGCTTCTTAAACAGAATTGATTTTGGGTACTACAAAAGGACTAGATTTAAGACGGTAAATGCAGCAATTAAAATCTGGAACGCCTTTTTGAAAAAATCAGGATTAGGGAGGTATAACAGATATACTAGGTTATATAAAAATAGATCTTTTCCAACTGCAGTTTTTGCGGACACAACAATGGCCAGGTGGGCAGGTAAGGGAATTATACAGATTGGGGATCTGAGACATGCAGAAGGGATAGTACAATTCACGGATTTGATATCTAAGTATGGTATTGATAGAAGGGATTTTTTCAAATACTTACAGGTTAGGAAGTTAGGAGTTTCCTTAGCAATAAGCAGGGTGGCCCAGTAGGATATGAATGCAATGAAATTTTAGAGAATATAAAGGTAGGCGGGGACTGCACGATTACATCATTCTATGCAGTTATGGTAAAGGGGAAAGCTGACGATTTGGATAAGCATAGTAATAAATGGGCGGAGAAATTGGGTGAAGCCAATGTGGGATTCGTGGAATCATTAGATCTGGGTCGTTCAATTTTGTGTTCAGCTCCTCTTCAATCCCAGCACTATAAAACCCTCTTTTCATTATATTTTACTCCAGCAAGGATTGCAAAATGGGGAGGTACGACGGGTATCTCCTGCCCCAGATGCAATTCACTAGCAGCGGATATTGTTCATATATTTGCTACTTGTCCCGAACTACATACTTTAATTAAAGACATTGAGTATTTCCTGCATAGGTCATTAGGTATACAAGCAATTTTAACTCCAGTATGGATTTTGTTAGGGATTGATCCGGTGGGAAATAGCCCACAGAAAGAATTTGTGTTTATGGCTATGGCAGTATATATTTATGAACAAGAAGAATCCATAAAGTTATGGGGGTTACCCGTGCTTCCTTGCTGCGGGTCTATGAGGAGATTCCCTCTTTCGCCGGCTCTGCTGCCGGCAGCGAAGAGGGAATCTCCTCATAGACCCGCAGCAAGGAAGCACGGGTAACCCCTTCGTTAGAAACGGTCTCATGGAGCAATGAACTCCTCATTTTACAGTCAGCATAATAGCGGCTAAAGTTTAGGTACATTGATAGACCTTCACTTGTAAATATCACTTTTTTGTATATACACAGAAAGAGATTAGAAAAACGTGAGTAAGGTGGGGATTTTGTGTACCCCAGTCCTGAAGAAGATGTTTTTACATCGAAACATGTTGACACACACAAAGAGGCGGCGCACATAATACTACGCCGCACCTCCTCTTGAATTTTCTTTTAATAGTACCAACTCGGGGACCAATTAAAGTTTTTTGTAACCCCACGAGTCAGGTCCTTTTTAATTCTCCACTCACTACCCTCAACCCCACCACAACACTCACTCACAATATTATATAAAATCACCCCTCACCATACACCACACATAGTCAATAAGTGCTCCCGCGCAAACGCAGGTTGCAGCACGCCGTATCCCGTAGAGGGATACGATGACCCCGATGATGAAGCATGACACCAAGGGGCCTGTTGGTGTGTGAGGGGTACCCAAAAACACTAGACGTGCTCCCAACCACAGTAGGGACACGGTCAACCCATAACTTTATGGATTCTTCTTGTTCATAAACGTAATTTAGGGAGAACGAATCCATATTCTCTCTCTCTCCTTCTTTTGTTTAATATTGATTTATATGGCAGTATATAGACTGACTATAGCTAGGGCATGGCTAGATAAAAATCCCCCACATGTGCGAATTTGGCTTGCGAATTTATTGGCTACGTATAATCTGGAGAAATCTATTTACGCACGGAAAGGTAGGAGAGGTAGGCTTTTGGGGTTAAAAATTTGGGAACCCATAGACAATTGGAAAGAAGATCTGAGGTAGTATGGTGATTGTTTTTCAACCTAAAGATAAGATACAGAGATTAAGGTCACCTCCTTTGTTTTTCTTTTTTTTTTTTCTTTTTTTTTTATTAGTATTCTTTTCTCTATCTTTAGTTTTCTTCTACATTTAATGGAATCAGTTAGGTTGAAATGTAACTTAATTTAAAAAGAGGGAAACATTGCTTCTAGTAAGGATTATTTGAATGTCTATGTTTATTTTTAGCATCCCAGTAGGATTGTTTATATATAAGAATTAATGATGTATGATGTATGTACTTATAATTTGATATCGATAGGATTTGTTCTGGGAAAAATTTACAATGTGTGTATTTATGGAAAAATAATAAATATATATATATAAAAAAAAATTCGGTATTTTCGAATCGGTAAATTTAAATTGCCTACATCTAGCCCTTAGAGAACTGTGTTAATTTCTCTGAACATGCTGCACTTTGCATGCGTGTTACACTGCACAACACACATCCAACGTGTGGAAAATGTAAGAATTTGACTAGGAATAGGATTTTGTATTGGAAGAGTATGTTATCAGTACCAATCCTATTTTAGATGGCCTTCACACACCTCTGCATCATGGTGCAAACGTTGTGAGTGGTGCCGAACAGTGTGGTTGTGCATCAGATCAGGTGATGAGAGTAGAATTGTAAATAAATCTGACTCTGCACTGATTTCCTCCCCAGCTGCAATGTAGTGCAGCAACTTTGGTTGCAGTTCTGTGTTGCTCAAAATATGATAAATATGTCCCACAGTCTAATTTCAACTTCACTCATGTAGCTGCCTGACATGTGCTATTTCTGGCCACATGATTAGACCTATGAATAGAGTCTTCTTTCTTCTCACAAATACATTTAAAAAAAAATCAAGTCTATTCAAATTCCAAAGTGTATATCGCTGGAACTGTATCACACTGTGTCGTGCATAAAAAGCACAGACAACTGCAGTAGTCATAGTGCTTTATTAAGTTATCTTGAGTGAAGCAACGAGAGTGTCCGTTTTTAAAATCCAGATCTCTTCTTGTGCAAGAAACAAATCGTATTAACGCCAATAAAATTTGGTTAAAGTGTTTCCACAATTTGGAATCTTAATTGATTTGTGTTGTCTCTTGGTTTTTCTAAGCTTTTCGCAGCTAGATAATTTTAATTTATACTCTTTATGGTACTCCTATGCTTGTTAATAATTTTCTCAGAAATTTGTTTTCTGATGTATACTTTACCTCGTGGACTTACATCTCGATTGAAATAAAGAAATTACGTTTTACTTTGTCATTAACACTTGCATTGCTGCTTTTTTTGATTGACATTTCCGCAAGTCACCTCTCATGGACACACATGGTCTTGAGCGATTGTGGGCTGATTCACAAAGGGCCTCCTCCCTCGTGGTCATGGGGGAGTTTCCGCACTTGCGGCGTAGGCCCCCATTCAGAGGGAGTCTCTGCACTTGTGGCGTAGGCCCCGCAGTCGCTGGGGAGTCTCTGCACTCGTGGCGTAGGCCTCATAGTCACAGGGGAGTCTCCGCACTTGTGGCGTAGGCATCACGGGGTACTCGCTGCACTCATGGCGGAGGCCCTGCAGTCGTGGGGGAGTCTCCGCACTGGTGGCGTATGCCCCGCAGTCATGGGGCAGTCTCTGCACTCATGGCGTAGGCCCTGCAGTTGCAGGGAAGTCTCTGCACTCGTGGCGTAGGCCTCGCAGTCATGGGGAAGTCTCTGCACTTGTGGCATAGGCGTTACAGAAGAGTCTCTGCACTCGTGGAGGAGGCCCCGTAGTCATGGGGGAGTCTCTGCACTCGTGACGTAGGCCCCGCAGTCATGGGGGAGTCTCTGCACATGTGGCGTAGGCCCTGCAGTCATGTGGGAGTCTCCGCACATGTGGCAGAGGCCTCGTAGTCATGGGGGAGTCTCTGCACTCTTGGCGTCGCGGGGGAGTCTCTGCACTCGTGGCGGAGGCCCCGCAGTCACATGGGAGTCTCCACACTCGTGGCGGAGGAACTACAGTCGTGTGTGAGTCTCCGTACTAGGAACCGAATGTCAATGAGAACTCTCATTGGGGAGATTCCGCCCTGAGTGCTGAGACTCCCCCACTATTGTGGGGCCTTGCGAGGGTGGAGACCCTTTGTGAATCTAAGCAGGCAGAGTGAAATATCTGTGTCTGGGTAGTTTACATGCTGAAATAATTCCCTATTTAGATGTTATAAAGGGCTTATAACTAGTGTTGTGTTTGTTTGTAAGCACTTGAGTTATTGACAATAAAGAGCTGCCTAATGCAGGAAAATCACATTTGTCCAGGATCACATAATTGGCCCAGAGGGATCACTGGCTCATACTCCTTTCTGTGAAAGCTTAATGAAGTAAAGGAGCTCAAATGCTGCACTGGGATGGAAATAAAGTTTCCTTCCCTTTGACGGTGTAATGTATTGGGCTTTGGGAATTTATACGGCAGAAACCTAGCTAGGAGAAAAGTGGTTTACCCAAAGACTTGCTCCAAGTGTGGAGATGTCCTCCTACAGTGGTGCGCCTTGATACCTGTATATAGAATCCTCAAACAAGTGTTTGCTGTGTTGTATGTCCTTTCAAAGCATTGTTGCATCCTTCTACATATAATTTAGCATCATGGAAAAAACACATGATTCCTGGAATGATTTCCTTCTCCGAGCCATGTGGTGTTCTATTAAGTTCTGTTGGACTGCTTGTTTCTACTGAGCAAATCGTGTGTGTAACAACAGGACAGAATGATATAGATTCCCATCTGAACTATGTGGTGGTGATCATGTACTCAAAGGGATCCAGTAGAAAAGTAGGATCAGAGCATTGTCATGACCAGTGTTTAAGTTGTAAACATAGAAGTGTCAGTACTCACTATCCCTGAGTTTCTGTTTCCTCCTGAGAAGTGCCAATACTGTCTATCCCTTTAAAAGAATGACACCCTTGCTGAGAAGTACTGGCACTATCCATATTAAATTATAGAAGTGCAGGCAGGCAGGCAACTAGAGCCAAATTTCGGGGGGCTGAACAAGATTTCAGGGGGGGGGAGGCTAATTCTTCTAGCCATAGGCAGAGTAATTCTAAGAAGGGTTGAAAACACAACAAAAGCCTCATTAACAAGTAAATGGTCTTTTAAAGACCTGTGAAGTACTCAGGTGTGGCTGCAATTAGAGGGTCGCCAGCCCGCGAAGCTGCCTAAGCCGGGCTGACACACAGAGGGGGGCTGAAGCCCAGTGAACCCAATGGGTGCTGCGCGCCTGAGTGCAGGTATTCAGTACCTGACAGTACCTGGCTGAAGTACTGAAGTGGTTGTCTCTTCTGAGCGATGCGCTGATATTGTAGGTGAAAACTGAATTGATTGTCCCCAATGGTGTCCCATTGTACAGAGATATAGTTAGATAATTTCTTAATAAAATGCTGTGTTTATGAATGATAAATAAAACCACAGAGCATTGTGGTACACATATCCCCTCAACCCCACCACTTACTGGCTCTGCTCCCCTTTGTTTGGTCTGCTTTCTCTCTCGCAGCCTCATTTTTAGACCAAGCCTGAGCTAGCGCATGAGACTTGCTTGTGAGACACTCTTGTATCTGATAGTGAGGTTGGAACCCGCCCATGGCTTACCACTCATTGACACCATTGTCACTCTTCTTTGCTGCCTTCTCCTTTGGCAGTACTTGCCATGTGGCAATTCCTTTTATTGCAGCGCCACCTAGACCAAGTACTAATTAATTAACTCTGATTAGTGCCCCTACTCTGGACAGTTTTTCTTTTTTTGAGGTTTTATATAGCGCAGACTCGATGGAGACCTTTACATGATCACCGGCCACGCTTCACAAGGACACATTAATTTGTCATTAGGCAAGGAGCGATGAAGTGATTTGCCCAGAATCACAGGACGTTGAGTCTACGCAGAGATTCAATCAAACCTGGTTCTCCAGCTCGAAAGTCAGAAGCTCTGACCCTTACAACACTTCCCTTCCTGCTGCTCCCGCTGCAATTCAGGTACCATTTATGCGCTATGACGCAGTCTACGCCCAGTGGCAACTGCCGCAAAATTCAGGTGGGCCGGCAGGGGCAGGCGGGGGGCAGGGAATTTAGAGAAATATTAATTTTTAAATAAGCACCTGTCGCTCCCGCTGCCTCAGGAGCCGAAAGCTGCCTCAGTGCTTCTCTTTCGTCAGTCACTGGGAAACCACAGGCTCCCCACCCAATCCAGACACTGCTCTCATGCTATGAGAGCAGGGTCAGGATTGGTCTGAGCCTGAGGGGCCTTTTCTGCCGCTCAGGCAGTGCCTGGGAGCCTGCAGCTCTACTCCAACCTGGTTGTGCAATACAGCTGGGTTGGAGAAATAGAAGTGTGCATGTCTGTTTGGCCGGCCTAAGATGGCCAGCCAACTGACATGCGCACTTATTTATGGCCCTGCCCTGCCCTACACACATATGACAGTATTGGAGAGCTTTACAAGAACAGAAGTTACATAACACAAGGCACATTCATTTTAAATTTTTTTGGGGCACCAGGCAATTAAGTGATTTGCCCAGAATCACAAGATATGGAAGTGACGCTGAAACTCCAACAAGGTTCCCCAGTTCCAACGTTGACAGCTCTGGCCGTTAGGTCACATAATCTCACCAATTCAGCAGTAGTTTAAGCAGTAGCCTCTGGCATTTTCATTTAAAAGGGAAACATGCATGCGTCTTTATTAAGAGCAAGCAAACTTTTTCTGAGCCATAACCTTCCTGTAGGAGCACTGAAGCACCGGAACAGCAGTATGGTGCTTTTGGATTTGCTACGGTCAACCTAGAAACTGCGAATTGTAGGCCTTCATCACTTTTAAAAAAGGCAATCATTGTCTTTCAGAAATGAGATAGAATTGTAAGGCATGCTATCAAGTTTAAGAGACACATTTTCTGAGCACAGTAAGCCCTAAATACAGTCTGAATTTTCAGTGCTGCACAGACTTTCATTTTGATGGCTTTCCTTGCTCTGAACCCTTGGTATGCTGCTTGTATGCAGATTGTAGATGGTTTGATTTTCAAGAATTTCTGCCTCTGTTACAGCTCTGCACAGATGACGCTGGATCACAATTGCTGCACTGCAGAGTCTGAGGTAGAGGTTCTGCCTTTGCAGAAACATCCTATATTGGACTTGTAGGACAGTTGCAGCTTTCTTCCACTGGTGCAGCTGTTTCCTGATCAAATGCCTCCTCACTGCAGCCTGCAAATGAATACAAGCTTCCAGCTTGCGGACACGGTATGGTACTTTGAGTGCCTGTGGCCTAGTGGGTATGGCCTTGTCGGAGCGTGAAGTGGCCCTCTTCTTGGTGGGCCTTCCGACAGCGATCGGGGCTCTCTATTGATCTATTGAAGCTATCAAACTGCTCAACCCGCTGTGCCTCCTCCCCCTCTGGTGACTGGCGGGCTGGGAACCACTGGGGAAAATCTACACAACACTATGGGCTGCATTGGTGAGACCCCAGACTCAGTCAATTTGTAGAACTAGGAGCAACAAAATATGGCGGCTACTCCACCTGTGGCCCCCCTTCTCCCAGGCTTCTTCAGACCTAACTGCGATACCCAGTATAGCAGAGGGCGTGTCCACTGAGCTTGATCACATATTGAAGGCCACTGCTTCGAGTAGAATGTTATTAGAGTTCAAAATTGACACAGTCACAATGGATCTAAATCTTCTACGTGGCGACCATAGTAAATTAGCTTACCAGGTCAAGGCTATATGGTGAAATGTAGAGGAAATGCTCCCCACACTTCAGAACTGAGCAGGAAGATTAATGACTTACAGAGTCATGTGTGTAAAGAGGATGTTGAAGGCCGTGGACGCCATAATAATATGTGCATTGTGAGACTACCTGAACAAACAGAAGTGGACGGTCCTGCCCATTACACTGAAGCCTGGCTGTAGCGTGAAACTTCCCAACAGGGATTGTCTTCCTGATTCATAGTGGAAGGGGTGCACAGGGTCCCCAGTAGAAGGCCTTATCCCGTGCCCGCAGTACCCAATAGTCACTCGTATCATAAACTATCTCAACTGAGACACACTCTTGCAAAAATCATGCAAGGTCGGCCGACTGATGGACAACTACAAAGTAATGATCTTCCCTCACTTTTTACTTTGTGTACAGTGCTGTCAGGCATCCTTTCTGCCAGTGAAGAAGCGACTCCGTGAGCTGGCTTGAAATACCCAATGATATTCCCTACCTGTTTGAAGGTCATAGCCGATTAAAGATCTCACTTTTTTCAGATGCCTGAAGACTTCAGCTTTGGCTCAATTACCTAGATCCCTCTACTACTGGCTTTCACAAACCAACATGTTCTGGCATGACTTGTAGCAGCGGAAGGCAGCTTGTGCCCGATGGAACTCCATGGCCCCATTTCTGACTCAGATCAGGGAGGACCGACTTACAGCTATACATATTGTAATTACCTTTAGCATGAAGGATCGGATACCTCAGGAAAGTGGGACACAGACAAAATGGGGGGCACAGATATGGCAAGGGCTCAGTGGAGGCCCCAGTGGGTATGCTGCTACCGGCAAACAAAATCATTTGGTTGTGGTACCTATATTCTGAACTGCCATGTCGCTTTATAAGCACAGATGCTCTACAGCCCTTCCATTCCCACCAGTGGCAAGTTATGTGTATCAGCTCTACTGGGGGGAATGTCAACACTGCCACCCTGCCGCGTCCGCGTAGGCTGGGTGGCCCTGTCACAGGCTATACACTTACCTGGACCTGCATATATCTGTCTATTGCTTCAAAATAAGGGGATCTGTAATTTTATTGCTCTACAATCTGAGCTGTTCGGAAAGTTCCCACTTTTTTATAATTGGTTATACAATCAAAACTCTCTCCAATACTCAAGGACTCTATCTTAACCTTTACTTGGTTTTGTATCATTGTTCCCCTTGTTAAACATGTATTCCCCTAGTTTTGTTGTTTTTCATTGGGTCTCTTTTGAGCCACCGTCTGGGTGTGGGGGGTGCAGATCTCACACTGGAGTTACACATATTACAGACATCGGACACACCCACACAAATGTGGGACCTGCAGTGTTGTTCTGCCTCTGGCTAGGCGTCTGATCACCCCACAAACAATGCACTCTTTTGGTGGGTCAGAAGGTTAAATACGTCTTCACCACATGGAACATCAGGGGCATGGGCTCACCTATTAAGCGTTAGAAGACTCATTCGCAGTTGCGTAGGTGGAATTCACATATAGAATTCCTCCAAGAGACACACCTAACAGCTTCCCAAGTTTGCAAACTCTAAAAGAAATGGTAAGGGCAATTGTTTTACACCACGTTCTCGGAATATGCATGAGGCCTAGCAGTATAGGTGAGACCCGGGAAGTCCTTCCATTCCCTGTATACTAAATTGGACAAAAATGGCTCGGACGCTCTCATGAAGGGCATCCTGGACTGAGACCTAATGGTCTTAGGTAGCATATATTTCCCCAATGTTGACCAGCTGCAATTCTGGCATGCACTTTCTAACATATTATCTCCCTTGGTGGACCTACCCTGGATTATAGGTGGGGATTTCAATAATGTCTTAGATGCACAGCATTTTTTTATCACTTGCTATCTCCGGATATAATCGCAGGGATAACATGCTATTAACGACGTTTATCTCCAATGCGATAAAATATCTGGCGATAGCGGCGAAATGCGAGAATTTCGCTGGAAATACAGTGATATTCTCGCATTAACACCAATGGGGGCTTGATGTGATAATCCAACCCCCAATATTGACTATACAGGTAAGTCAACTTTTTAGCAGGCGTTGGTTTCTAGCTATAATCGTGCTTAGCATGATTTTTTTCTATAGCTTTGACTGCCTTGCTAATAGGCGATAGCTGTGTTAGCGACTGTTTTCAGTCGCTAACAGTTTGGGTATGCCCACTTTGCATGTCATTAGCGATAAATATCGCTGACATGCAAAGCGGGCCCCAAACCTGTAGCTATCGCCTAAAAGCTGTCGCTAACTGCTGTTAGCGACAGCTTGCTAATAGAGTGATAAAAATATCGCCTCTTTGGCAGGAAAAAGTCCCGCTAAAGTGGCGATATGGCCCTTGATAATATGCCCCTAAGTTCTCCAACGCTTTTTTCATGATAATGAGGACATAGCCTCCTCAGCACTTATTGAGTGGAACTCATTTAAAACCGCAAACTGAGGAGCATGCCTGCGGATCATGGGGATCCATCAGTCTCTGGAGAACAGTCTGCAGGAGACTGAGGGCATACTGAGGTGCTTAAAAAATGATCTAGTGGCTAACCCCAATGTTGCAAGGGAGCTTGCACATTAGCGGGCCAACCATGCTGAGCTGTGGGACTGCCTTTATTAATTCACTCATTCTCATAACACAGCATTACAACATGCTGAAGGAGGCAGGGTAGGCCAACCACTTGCCGGGATCATGAAACCTCCTCAGTCCCCTACCCCAATCCTCTCCTTGGGAACTATGAGCAGGACCCTGAATCATTCACACAGTGAAATCAACGCAGCCCTTAGAGAGAATTACATGAAGCTCTATTCACATACACCGTCGCAGAACACAGAGGCCATGACTCAGTTCCTTTCTGATGTGCATTTCTCGTACATTGATGTCACCATTTCAAATGAATTAGGAGCGCCTATAATGAAACAAGAGATTAAACAGGTGATCAAGTCACTCCCCCGGAGTTAAACGCCAAGATTAGATGGCCTACCAATAGAATACTATGCTACCTATCAATAGATACTGGTTCCTAAGCTCCTTACAATGTATAACACGACCAAACGACAACACATCATGCAGGCCACTTCCAGTGAAGTTGTAGTCATGACACTACTTAAGCCCAACTCTCCATGTTTAACACCAACTACAAAATTCTTAAGGGCATATTAGCAAGGGCCTTATTGTCACTTTAGCTGCCCTTTCTGCCAATAAAGCAGCAATTTTTTTATTGCTCTAATAGCAAGCCGGTGCTACTATGCGTTAGGGCCTACTTTCCGGCATTATCTGCTGGTTTTCCTATCGCCTTGCATGCCAGCAATAATTTTCACTAATGACATGCAAGGTGGGTGTTCCTTACAAAAAGCACACGGAAAAGGTCTCTAAAACAACTTCGCACTATTAGCAAAGCTGTCCCGCAATGACAAAAGTCATGCTAAGCCCCCATCATCGCAATATTCTATCGCCTGGTTGAAATCTGACTTACCATTAATGCCTATGGGAGGCGGATTATAAGGTTAAGTCTACACTCCCCTATTGCCAAGCCTGATATTAGCCCTGTGAAATTATTGCAGGATTTCACACACTAATGTTCATTATGGCAGCCTATCGCAGGATTCCACATCACCTGTTAGGTAAGCGTTGCTAATACCCCGCTAACACGGCAATGTAATCCAGCGATAGCCGGCGATAATTAAAATAGCTCTTAGCGCGCATTGCGATATTTATCGCAGACTGTACATAATATGCCCCTTAGAAAGATCCTAGCGGATAGGTTACTTCCACAGCTTCCAGACCTCATTCACATAGATCAGTGAGGATTTCCCCTGCAGGACCACTACCCTTAATACACAGCAGCTCTATCATCTGATGGATGAATTAGAAAGGACTCGGCCACCATCTGATTGTCTTGCGCTTGGTCTAGAACAAGCATTTAATACCATTATTTGGGAATACATCTACGGTATTTTACAAGGCTTTGCTTTGTGTGCCTCATACATTACCTGGGTCAAGCTACTGTACACTTCTTCCTTGGCGAGGGTGAACATGGGGAAGCATATATCTGCATCTTACACCATACACCATACACTACTTTTTGCCCTTGCCATAGAGCCTTTACTGATTAAACTCAGGAGAGGGGGATAGAGCTGGAGCATTCCTCTCAAAGGACGACCCATGTGCTTTCCCTTTATGCGGACAATATGGTGCTCTATGTTAAGGACATTCGCACTGATCTTTTTCCCCTAGCAGCCATCTTGGAGTACTTTGGTAACTTGTCGGGTCTTCAGTTAATACCAAATCCTCTGTGTAACCTCTGACACTGTCCCCACCTCACCAAGTAGTTACACTATCAGGGCGGACGCACCACTTGGACACCCGCATCTCCTGATATTTAGGGATCCATGTCTACCATACAGAAGAGGATATAATCAATAGTAATGTGGGGATGTCGATCGGGCAACTATGGGCCCAGGTGGCGTTCTGGTCCAGGTTCCCTCTCTCAGTAGCGGCCTGCATAGTGGTGGCTAAGATGGCAATCGTACTATGTCTGCTGTTTTACTTCACTAATATACCGTTTGTTGCTCCAAAGGCAATTTTCCAAAACTTAGATACACTGATGAGTTCCATGATATGGGGACCTGAATGCCGGCGTGTGGCCTTGGTGAAATTTCGACTACTCACGGATAAAGGGTGTTTGGGTGCCATGGATTTCAGGGTCTACTATAAGGCGGCATAGCTCAAGTGACCTTTAATATTGCTTGCCGAATGACAATTGCACAAAACAGGTTTATCTGTCCCTCCCTCTTGAGAAGGGGAGCAGTACAGGCTCTGATGCTGGCCACTGTGAAGGATATTAAAAGTAGCCCACTCCTGGTTCGTCTGGCCATAACCCATTTGCTAGAAGCCTAGACCACACTAAACATATTAAGCCATATGCCCCAGCCAAATTAAGCCCTATGCCCCAGCTATCCCATTATTTGGGCTCCCATTAAAGCAAGGTTATGTTACACGTCAGGAACTAGAACCCTGGGTTGAGGGTGGTTTGTGTACCGGCGGCACTTTATTACAAGAAACAACACCCTTCAAATTTCATACTATGGAATCAGATTGGAAATCTTCTAGGGGGCAATTCTTGTCCCATACAAAAATACTGTGTGCTCGTCAACAAATTTGGGGCACGGAGAAAGCTGAACTCCTGATCCACATCCAGGCACTCTACACTGAGGTTAGTGTTGTGAGGGTATGAGGTTAGTGTTGTGAGGGTATGAGGTTAGTGTTGTGAGGGTATGAGGTTAGTATTGTGAGGGTATGAGGTTAGTGTTGTGAGGGTATGAGGTTGGTGTTGTGGCTCTACTGGGCGTTCCTGGAATGTGATGTGGTATCCCTTTAGCCGTTATGAGGCAAATGGGAGGATATTGTCCCTGGGTGTTTACTGACAAAGGATGGTAGTGCACTCTGGAATACCCCAACCTAGTCTTGCGTACAAGTTCTGCTTAATGCTGCTTGATGCACTTTTTCACTGTAATATCTTTGAACAAAGAGCGCAGCTTTCTTTAGAACTCAGTAATTATGTTGTCTTTACCTCATCTTAACATTAGCCTGGATACTCGTGATGAGGCGCTTCAACTTTTGGAAATCTTTCCTGGTTATTTAGGCATGATAAAAGGCCTGTATTGTTAGTGCAAATTTGAACGTACACGCATCTTTCTTGGGGGCATATTAACAAGAAACAGCGTTAAAATTATTGCCGCTTTAGCAGCAGGAAACTGCCACTAAAGCGGCGATAATGGGCTTGATAATATGCCCTGGTGAATTCCCATAGAAGCCCATGTTCACACCAGAACATGGACTTCTATTGGAAATCTCAAGGGCATATTATTAAGCCCATTATCGCCGCTTTAGTGGCAGTTTCCTGCCGCTAAAGCGGCGATAATTTTAACGGCGTTCTTGATAATATGCCCCTCGGAGCGCATATTCCTTTAAGCAGTTTTCAACATCACAAGAGCAGAAAATATTCTGCTGCAAACCAACACAGCACTTTACGCATCAAGGTGCCTTCTTTATCGAATTCGATCACACTGGCAGTATTTCTACATTTTCTGCACCTAGTATTACGCCGAGAATTTGGAATTCCCTACCTTCGGAAATCAACCCGTCATCTGCATCGCTCAAAAAACAAATGAAAACGCTATTGTGGAACAAATTCTTGCACTAGCTCCCATTATCTTGACTCCCCCACACTAATAAGTCACTCTGGACGCACTGGTAATCTATCTCCTTACACTGTGCCTACGCTGTTGATTTCTCTAGTGGACTAGAAAGATTTCTTCACCCCGCCGTGGTACAACCTCATCTGGAACTATCGTTGTGATCAAAATTATTGTTTATTATGGCCTGCCCTTCACCCCTCCTACCCCGTTAGCCACTCCCCACCCTATTGCTTAAGTCAAAAGATCTCCCATAGGTGAGACCTACTGGTTTTGCCAATGCTTGTGTTCTAATCTCGCCACACCAACCCCCATAGCACTTACTGGCTCAGCTCCCCTTTGTTTTCTCTGCAGTCTCTATTTATTTCTGTCTTATCTTCTGCTTCATGCCCCCTCTTTCCTCTCCCTCTCCACTCACCCCCTGTATGATGCCATCAACCCACACTACTTACTGGCTCTGTTCCCCTTTCTTTGCTCTGCTTTTCCTTTTTGCAGCCTCTGCTTTATTGCTTTCCCCAATGCTTTCTCTGACCTTTGACCCACAACTCACAGGCCTTGCTGACCACCTGCTCTGTGCTCCTCTGACTGCAATCAAAGAGCATGTAGCGCTTTAGATCAGCTTTTTGTGACTAATTGTGTTTCCGTTATTTGTAAAAGTTTGAGAATGGTTTTATAATTCTGCCTTCCATATACTGACTGCTACAAGACAAAGGGGCATATTAGCAAGGGGAAGTATCGCCGCTTTTTCGGCGAATTGTGCCGAGAAAGCGGCAATACTTCTAGAGCCCTATCCACAAGGGCATTCTAACGCCTGGCTCAAGCCCACTTTGCATGTCGGCGACAAACATCGCTAATGACATGCAAAGTGGGCGTTCCCACGTCCAACCACATGTTAAATGTGGATGGAGGTGGGAACACCCTATTACCAAGGCAGGCGTTGGGAGAGGCAGACCTGCGATAAACTCGTTTATCGCAGGTCTCCCAACGCCTGCTCCGACCAGGTGTTAGGCATTGATAACATGGGGGTGTGGATCATAAAGCTGTATCCACCCCCCCATATTATCAATGCACACATTAGCGCATGAAAACAACATTTGTTTTCATGCGCTAATGTGCCATATCGCCGACTATCGCCGGATTTCATTTCGCCTACGTGATGCGCATTGATAATTGCGCGCTATCACTGCGAAAAAATCAGGCGATAGCCGGTGATATGTAGATGTGCGATGTGCATTCATTAACGCACTTCTAGGTAATATGCCCCAAAGTCTTCCTGACTCTCTCCTCTACCTCCTTTCTTACTCCATCCCTTCTCCTTACCTGCTCTTACTGTCACACATTACATTGTGCATTAGATATCTTAACACACCTCTCATCTAGGTACACTCATTTGGTGGTTGCTGGGAAACCTCTAGGCTGGCCCTGCAGGTGAGCCTCAGAGTCTGAGAGAAGTTCACATAACCTTACCATCGGTGTATACTAGCCCAACTTCAGAGCGTCTTAGACCAGATGTCGAGGCAAAAGTCAGACAGGACAAGTGACATTTCCGCATTTGGCCCTGGTAACCTATTACCGACTCGCAAAATAGGGTTTGCGACTTGCTACTAGAAAGGGGTGCAAGTCACACTTCTATGTATGATTGTGTTGCTACCGCAATTGCGGTCACAAAACACTTGCAGTTTACCACCTACGTGAAACAGGTGGTAAGCCACTTGCAAACGGGAAGGGAGATGTAATGATGTTGATGCAAAGTGCCCAGTGACCCAACTGGTCAGGCACTAGGACCGGCCCGAGTGAGGGACGAGGGCAGGCGGAAAGGGAGGAGCGGGGGACCAAGTGGGCAGGAAAGGGCAGTAAGCTGTTGGGACTTGAAGAAGGAGGATGATTAATAAAGAAGGTCCATGACCCTACCTCACTGTGTCCGCCTGAGTTATTGGGGCTGGACACTACAACTGGCGACGAGGGTGGGATAACCCTGTGCAAGCAAACAGCCACAGCAGCAACCGGAGACCGACTGGTCCGGAGCTCGCCCCCCGTGTGGAGGCTCGAGCACGCTGCAGGAAAACGCCCACCGAGTGCCCACCTCGGCGGCGAACAGAGCGAAGCTCGCCCCCGTGCCTGGAGGCTCGAGCGAAAGTGCCCACCGGAGCCCACCCGGCGGCAGAAGTAGCCAAGCTCGCCCCACGTGTGAGGCTCGAGCGAAAGTGCCCACCGGAGCCCGCCCGGCGGCAGAAGTAGCCAAGCTCGCCCCACGTGTGAGGCTCGAGCGAAAGTGCCCACCGGAGCCCACCCGGCGGCAGAAGTAGCCAAGCTCGCCCCACGTGTGAGGCTCGAGCAAAAGTGCCCACCGGAGCCCACCTGGCGGCAGAAGTAGTGAAGATCGCCCCACGTGTGAGGAGTGAACAAAGAAACAACCAAAAGCCAACCGGGAGCCCACTCCGGCGGCAAAAGACGAAGAAAAGAAACCTCACCTGCAGCAGTGACTCTGGCGGTGGATCGCGGCTGAAAACGACGAGTGGTGAGTGAAAAATCGAAGCGCCAAGTGAATCTGTAGCTCCAGTCGAAGAAATGAGCAGAAACGACTGAAATCTCGCTGAAAACGAGATTCCCGGCGGCCATTTTGAAGTCAGGCAATATTGACCAATCCCCTGCGAGAAATCATCGGCGGCCATTTTGAAGTCAGGCAAAGAGCCTGAAACAGCAAATAAGCACTGACAAGCAACAAACAAGCATTGGCAAATACAACAGCTGTAACAAACAAGCATTGGCAAATACAACCGATGTAACAAAAAAAGGCATTGGTAAATGCAACAGGAGTAACAAACAAGCACTGGCAAATGCAACAGTAGAAACAAACAAACATTGGCAAATGCAACAGAAGTAACAAACAAACATTGGCAAATGCAACAGAAGTAACAAACAAGCACTGGCGAGTGCAACAAACAGTATAAACAAATACTGGCAAGCGCAACGAAAGCAACAAACAAGCACTGACAAGTGCAAAACAAATAGTATAAACAACCACTGGCAAGCGCAACGAAAGCAACAAACAAGCACTGGCAAGTAACAAACAAGCATTGGCAAATACAACAGATGTAACAAAAAAAAGCATTGGTAAATGCAACAGGAGTAACAAACAAGCATTGGTAAATGCAACAGGAGTAACAAACAAACATTGGCAAATGCAACAAAAGTAACAAACAGACATTGGCAAATGCAACAGAAGTAACAAACAAACATTGGCAAATGCAACAGAAGTAACAAACAAGCACTGGCGAGTGCAACAAATAGTATAAACAAACACTAGCAAGCGCAACGAAAGCAACAAACAAGCACTGGCAAGACAACGGTAAATAACGACGAGCAAGCGATAAGGAAACATAACAAGCACTAGACAGTGCAAATCTCGAATGCGACAAAACACAAGCAAGTGCAGGTCTGAAACACAACAAGCACGAGCAAAGGCAAGTGTCAAAGTAAACCGCAAGGAGAAGAATTAAAATAAAGAAGGTGAGAAAGTAAATGGTCCAGAATCATACCGAGATAGCTGCGGATCTTACCAACCGAAAAGGAAACAGTCCTGTGACCGTAGCAGATCAAGATCTTCCTCTCTTATGGCGGTGGGAAAAGCAACCCAACGATCCAATCCCTACATTGAAGTGCCACCCCCAGTGACACAGACTGACATTCAGAGTTTGGGTCCCAAATGGAACCGGTGGCTGGAATCACTGGACGACTTTCTTGACGCCACCGGTGAGCGAAGAGATGGAAAATGTCTGACAGTACTGCTCCAGCTGGTGGGCCATGAGGGCCGACCTTTAATTAGAACATTTTCTGAAAAGGACACAGAGACTTATGAAAGACTACAAGAGACACTACGCGCCCATTTCAATGCAAAGGATGACGTGGATCATGAACGCATCGTTTTCAACACAGCACGGCAGGAACTAGGAGAATCATTGCCAAACTTCATCACCCGTTTGCAGAGTCTGGTACAACGCTGCCACTTCAACACATTTACAAATGAGGACGCAGTTCGACTTCGGGTAATCGAAGGCAGTTCAAGGTCTAGTACAAAGCACAAGATTCTTCGAGGGCATTTATCGCTAAAGGAAATAATCAAGAAGGCCGAAGCTGGAGAGCGGGTCAAAGCAAGAGAACTATCAAAAGAACCGCACCTATGTGCAAGACACCAAGATACCAGAAAAGAGACATCTCTAAGGTCGGTGAATAAAGCACAAGAAATAAACAAAACCAGAAATGGGGAGGATGAAGACGGATCAGAGATAAGACAACGAGAGAAACAAAGTAACATGAAGTACTCTGAGTCAACAACACAAAAGACCGAGATGATCCAGGAGTACGACAGCGTCACTTATTCAACCTCAAACTCAACGTGTAGTGCAAGTGATTATGAAGCAGATGAAGCATCAAGTGAGACAGATCGCACCAATGGACCAGATGACAGCCTGCCCAACAAATGTGCAAGAAAGGCAAATTATAGAAGTCTGGACCAGTTACGCCAGCACTGGAATTTGGTACATGATCACACCCGTAACACAGATGTCAGTGCACAAAACAAGCGGGAAGGAGAAGCAAACCGGATAAGACAGACTGACTCACTCGGACACCGGGAAGAGGAAGACAAACACATCCACGACATCCGAGACAGTGAAGAAACCGAGAGGAGGCCATCATCATCACACGAGAGAGGTAGAAATGAAATGCCAAGAGATCAACCACAAGAGATAGATATACCAAGAGATCAACCACAAGAGATAGATATGTGGTCATCAAACAACCCATCCAGTAAGACGACATCGAAGTCATTTCGAGAAAGGTACCCGGAGAAATATGCCAAAGAGAACTCCGACTCTAGGAGCAGCTCGTCACGGCCTACCTATTTCAAAAATCATCTATTCAAGACACACTCAAGAGAACGGTATCAAAGGACATCGTCAGAAGACTCCTCTGATTCAGAAAGCACGTCTGTTCGATCCCTCGAGTCGACCGAGTCATGGTCCCGACGACGGCCATGGCATCAACCACCTGAACACACCTCAGAACCAAAGGACATCAGTCACGTCAAGAGTAACGTATCTCACATCAATGTCCCTGAGTACTCAGTCACTTCACAAGACAACCTGTCATGTCAACCGCAGATACATCAAGATACAAACCATATACCTTCACCACGGATAGGGTCAGCGAGGCTGACCCACAGGGCCTACGGAAAGAAAATAAAGATAGTGGACACTACCAACCGGATGGGAAAGGAATATCCAGTCACCCCACAAGGAAGACAAGACGTGTTAACAGAGACAGACCATCATCCGATGAGAGAGAAACATGCACAGGCCCAGACAGTCAAAGAGCTCACCAGTCCTAAACATGAGTGGGAGTGGGTGAGGCAAACAGAGGCAGCGAATGAGTCCCCGAACCAAACCAAGATGGTCTTTTCAGATAGCGCCTCACCGTCTGGTATACATGACTCTGAACAGGAAGGCAGTGTTGTCCTGGACCAGACAAGACAAAAGGAAGTACAGTCATACGCGGGTGCTCGGAAAAGAACCCGAACAACACCACCTCATGAAGAAAATCGAGCGTCAATCAAACAAGAGCCCCATATGAAGACTGACTGCCGCCATCAAGTTGAGCTTTTCACAGTCACCTCAGAAACTGAAAATGAGTGGATCCCCCAGAAGCTGATTGGAAACCACCACGAACCTGAGCACAAGAAGACCACGCGAGAGAAGCTGATTGGAAACCACCACGAACCTGAGCACAAAAAGACCACGCGAGACGTCTCGCAATTACAAAGATACACTACTGTAACAAAAGATGTTCTCCTCAAAGCAACAGAAAGCCATACAAAAGAAATGGAGATGCATCTTTGTAGCCCAAATAGGCGGCCTGCAGACCCGTGTGGCTGACTGAGGAACCATTAAACATGTTAGACGCTAAGTTTATTTTGTCAACAAGGGGGAGATGTAATCGTGTGATGCAGTCCAGCGTTTCAACAAAACGGAACTATAAGAACTGCAGAGGATGACGGAAGACGACTCACCCGCATCGTGAAACCGAAACGAAACTGGAACAGAGAGATCCTGAGACACTGCCAACTGACAGTCAGGCACTGATGGAGACTGCCGCTGAGAATGAGCCCTACAGGCCATACCGTATCACTTCATCGAAGAATTCAAAAGAAAGACAATTTCCTGTTTTGCCGTGGTGTATATTAATTTGTTTTTTTTTATTCACAGAGGGGGGAGATGTAATGATGTTGATGCAAAGTGCCCAGTGACCCAACTGGTCAGGCACTAGGACCGGCCCGAGTGAGGGACGAGGGCAGGCGGAAAGGGAGGAGCGGGGGACCAAGTGGGCAGGAAAGGGCAGTAAGCTGTTGGGACTTGAAGAAGGAGGATGATTAATAAAGATGGTCCATGACCCTACCTCACTGTGTCCGCCTGAGTTATTGGGGCTGGACACTACAGGAACCCCTTCCCCTTCGTGACTGGCAGCTAAAATATTTTTTAAGAGCAGTCAGTCGTCCCAAGGAAAGGTTTCCTTTTTCTTTTTTAAAGCATTCCATTTTCCTACAAGGAAAATGGGCTGCATTTAAAAAAACTGCTTTACTTAAAAAGCATTCACAGACATGGTGGTCTGCTGACCCCAGCAGGCCACCATCCCTGTGAGTGCTGGCCATTCCCAATGGGGTTGCAAATTGCGACCTGCCTCATGAACATTAATGAGGCAGGTCATTTGCGACCCCCATAGGAATTGCAAACAGTGTCTGAGACACTGTTGTACATTCCATTTTGCGAGCAGCAAAGCAACGCAATTTGCGACTCGCAAAATGGACGGGTCGTACATCTGGCCCTAGGACCAGAAATGTTGCCCATTTTTCTATTTACACAATTTAACCACAAGATATCCACAACAACTAAACATGCACACAATTTCTCAACAAACACACACCTACCATTACCGGCAAACAAGGTCAATAAAACAACCCTTATCAACCAACCAATATCCACCTCTACAAAACATTCTTATATACCCTTTTACCCCAACATCCACACAAGTGCCCTTTCATTTCTACACAAACCACAACTCTGTGCTTACTCCCAATCCAAAATACCTATCCCTACTATTTATCTCCTCCACATAGTACATATACATCCTCCCCTAAATCTTAAATACTCCTCCCCTTTCTCATTAAATCCTTCCTCTTCCTTCTGTCTACACCAGTATTGTATATGCCAGCCCTCTCAACACTCTTTCATAACCTTCTCCTACAGAGCCCCACTCTTCTTGCCACGCAAAGCCCAGAAAAACACTCCTATCTACCTATAAACCAACCCCCTCTCCTATGCAACCAAAAACTAATGCTTCTAACCTCTCTTCATCCCCTCGCCCACTCCCTAGAGATTTACCTTTTACACTCAACCCTACCCCTGTTCAACCTCCTTACCACACTAATCCTTCACATCTAAACTCGATATCTCAAAAACTACAAAAATACCACACCAGGTTAACTACTGTGAGAAATTAGGTTGGTGGTTGAGGAAGGTGTGAGGCCTACTTAATATTCACAGAGCTACGCAAGGGGAGATTTTAACTCAACGCAGCTGCTCGCAAGCTGGGAGGTGTTTCCATGAGTGGAGCATTTAAATTCCCATGCATTCATTAATGGATTTTGCTGCATTCCCAGATTTACTAAAGCTAGAAAACTTGGGAATGCGTCGAAATGCTACACCTTCCACATCAAGGCGTAATGAGGAGAAGAGGAAAATGCATTTAAGGAATGTTTTTGTGCAGGAAGGGGTTCCTTTATGCACAACCACAACCCTGCCTGTAACGCAAGCACACTTGCACTATGGTGCACGGGTGCCGGCGTGGGCCCTGGACTGCACAGTGTGCCAGCACTAATAGATAGCAGAAAAGCACCATCGGCCACATGCATCAAGGTAAATTGCATTCGCAAACGGTGCAAATCGCAAAATTCGGCCGTTTGCGAATGCAATTTCCTTTTTTGGGATGCATCATGTTTATTTATTTTTTCGCAATTTAAGGTATCGCAATTATGTTGCGATTTCTTAAATTGCGATTGCATTTAAGAAATCGCAATTTGCGATTTCTTAAATGCAATGCATCACACTTTAGAAATTGCGAATTCACAAATAGGGAGAGGTCAATTACCATGAAGTTCACCTTCATGGTAATTTGCGAAAACTTTGAAAAATGCACAAAAGTGCATTTTTCAAAGTTTCATTTTACACACACACATGCCCTTGGGGCATGTGTGTGAGAAAAATGTTCTTAAAGTTAAATTTCAGGGGTGCAGGGGGGTCCTTTGGACCCCCCCCTGCACCCTTGAAATAGCATTCTTATTTTGCGATTCCTTAATTGCGATTCGCAAAATGAGAATGGCTTCCCATTCATTCCTATGGGCCTCTAGGCCCATAGGAATCAATGGGAAGGGATTCCTTAATTGCGATTCGCAAATTGTGAATCGCAATTAAGGAAATTTAAGAAATCGCAAAAAAATTGTGATTTCTTGATGCATAGCCGTTTGCGATTTCTTAATTGCGATTCCTTAATTTTCGCAATTAAGAAATCGCAAACGGCAACAATGATGCATGTGGCCGCATATCTTAATATATATGAAGCATTTCTACTGCCTCCCTTTCACGTAATGCAGCAACTTTGCTTGCTGCCCAGCATTGCATGAACAATTAGTAAATATCCCCCAGTGTGTCTTCCATGACATTGTGGAAGAGTTTGTCGATTTCGGGATTAGTGGTGTTATTGTTCTAATGAGAACTGTATAGATTACTTTTAGCTTAGGTATGTCCTTTCAAGGGAAGCTGTCTCTAACTTTTTACAGTACATAGATTGCTCAGGCATGAGACAAGCCCCATTCCTGTAATCAGAACTAAACCTGCCCAGAAGGAGTGTTCTGTTTACTACCCTCTTCCAAAGCCAGCCAAGCAGAGACTACCACAGATAAAGCAGACAGCAGGGCAGAAAGGGCTAATTGTGCTACTGTCCCGAGTGTGACCCTGTGTGGTGTGTTTTGAGTACAAACACCTTTAGCACAGACTTGACCAGCTCAGCGCCCTGGTTGACTGGCCTGCTTTTGATCTAGTGAGAATGAGTAAGATCAAAGCAATGCTAAGCTTTTGCATGTGATAATGACTGACGCCATTTTATGAAACAGCGCTCAGGGAAAGAGAAAGAAGGAGGGGGCTACAAGATCTTTAATTAAATTAGTAACTTACAGTGTAGTCACTGCACATGAACCTTGCACGATTTATAAACCCACAGGCTCGTAAATTGCCAGAATCCAGATTATTTTGGGAGCACTGAGAGCTGCCATTGCAACATGTGCTTTGAACCATCTTAGGGGCATATTCTCAAGGACTTATTGTCGAGTTCTCAGCACTTTATCACAGCCAAAGTGGCGATAAATGCATCGCCCTATTCACAAGCTGGTGCTAACAGCCGATATCACCAGTTTACCTGTGATAGCAGCCGCAGAAAACAATGCCACAGATAACCCCAGCAACTAACGCTAATGAGATGCAGAGTAAGCGTGCAAAAAAAAGCGAAAACACCACTTCGCAACATTCTCAGAGACCAGCCATATCGGCAATTAGATCCCAAAACAGGTGATAAGGCGCGTTAGCAGCAGGGATTTAACACCTGCTCTTACCTGGTGTAAAGTCGGACGATAACCTGCACCATAAAAGGGAGCCCAGCCCAGAGCTACACCAGAAGAACAACAGATGCCATGGAGCTACTGATCATGCAGCTCGGAACCCCAAGAGGGCCTCAACACCCACCGCCACCGCACCCAGGCCCGCCCACCTACTGCACCTCCCCAGAGGTTGCACAGGCAAAGACAGCAGAGCTTCAGAAAATGCACCAGCCTCACAGACCTAACACCAGAGGATGTCATTGATCACTATAGGCTCAAAAGGACAACCATCCTCCGCATCCTGACCATCATTGTCCACAGGCTGACGGTACCACCACAGCTTACAACCAACATCCCTCTGCAGACAAAGCTGCTGGCTGTGCTGCATCTTTTGGCCTCTGGTACCTTCCAACCAACAACTGCCAGAGTCAGAGGAGTCTCTCAGCCAGCCCTATCAAAGTTCCTCACAACTGCCCTGGATGCCATTGTCAGCTTGGTACCACAGTACTTTCACTTCCCCCACACTGCAGCTGGAGACCAATCAAGGCCTCTGTGCCATAGATGGCTTCCTGCACGTGTTGGGGGCAATTGACTGCACACATGTCCTACTAGTGCCCCCTGCCGACACTACACACAATTGCCGCAACAGAAAGTACACGCATTGCATCAATGTGCAGGCAATATTGTACCACTGGGGCCTCTTCACCAATGTTGTCGCCAACCACCCAGGCAGTGTGCATGATTCCTACATCTTCCGACCGTCCATCATCAACCAGCACTTTCAGAATGGCACCTATGGAAATGCACTGCTCGTTGGTAAGTACCAACGGAACACACCCCACACCTCAACTCCACAATCATGCAACTCACAACTATGGGAATACACACGTTACAAACTAACATACAACATGCCAAACAACATTCCCACCCACCAGACACAACAGCACAGCTTGCTATGGTAACCTGGGCTAGCCATGTACATGAGCCATCAACGGCATGGCACCTCAGCCACACAATAGCAGAATGTGGGGAGAGGTGGGAACCAGGAATGTGTGAAGGAGGCAAGTGACCCATGAATGAGAATGTACACAATGCCAAATGTGGCGTGGATGTGCTGGTCAGACTGCAGTATGCAGACCACAGACGTATCCATGTCGACATACACTGCTGGTATTTGGAGTGTAGTGGACAGTCGACACAACCATGTCACCCCAGCCAGTGAGGAAGATTGCGGAAATGTAGCTTGTTATGTCCCCCCTGTAAGCTTGAGCGGAATGGGCTGGCCCGGCGTATACCAGGCCAGCGTATGGGGTGTGAATAAAAAGCACGTAGCTCTGAGCGTGGTTCTCTTCCGGAATGCCCAACTTGTCTGCCAGGGCGGTGCCTCTTACTCCGCCACGAGGCCGACGCCCTCACCGTGAGCGGTGTTGCCTGCGATCCTGTGCGCCTGCTGCACCCCGGGCCACTGGTCCACGAACCCATCTTGCCCACGCCTGCGCACCCAGGCCACACTCTTCACCTGCCGACACCGGCGTGTGTCAAAGAGGGCCCACCACGTGCCGGCACAAGCTCCAAGCTCAAGGCCCGTGACTTTGGCAGCCTCCTCATACCATCAAGGCCTCCGCGACACAGGCCCGCAGTACTCCCTTCTTTTTGATGTACTCCACTGCTGCCTCCAGTCTACACTATGGTCAAGTAGGTCAGACATTTGGAACTGAGTCTTTATATCCTGATGGCCGAGTTCATATGTTCATGGGACGTTTGCTATCACTGTACTCCCTTCGATGTGGTGCCACCAACTCTGTGCATAGCATTCCAACCACACGTGTCTGTGGTCCCTTGCTGACTACTGCCTTCGGCCCACACTGTGGTCCAGGAGGTCACACATTTGGAACTGAGTCTTGATTTCTCAATGGCAGAGTTTATATCATTGCACGCAAGGAGAGGTGTAAGAGGAAGACGCGTTTCAGTCTGGAGGAAAAATGGATCATTGTTACGGAGGTGATCGAACCGAACACAACTACCAACTGCTCTGGTGTCACTAACTCCTGATGGCCGGGTTCATATGTTCATGGGACGTTTGATATCACTGTACTTCCTTCGATGTGGCACCACCAACTCTATGCATTGCAAGCCAACGACACGTGGCTGTGTGCCCCTGCTGTCCGCTTCCTACGGCCAACACTGGGGTCGAGTAGGTCACACATTTTGAACTGAGTCTTGATTTATTATTGGCAGAGTTTATATCATTGTACTGGCCTGCATCCCCTTTCAGCTCTGGTGCCACTAAGTCTGTGCCCCGACATTCATGGACACTCTCTGGTTGAACTTTGGTGGCATCTGAGTCTATGGCCTGGGGGTTGTCTTCATCATCATGTCGGTGATACAGACGTGGTGGTAAAAATGAGGCTCTAGCATTCCGCTCGCCAATTTGCCTGTTTCTGTCGGGTTCTGCCCACTGCATAATGCCCTGGAAGGACACTTTCCACTGTCCCCCACATCCCTCCACGACATTAACCTTTGACATCGACGAGGACCCGCTCAGCTTCCGTGGCCCTACCTCAGTGCACTGCAAGTCACCGTCCCGTGGTGGTGCGCCTGTGCCGGCCGCAGTGCATCCGGGGACACTAACTCTGTGCAGCTCAAGTCATGGACCCTGTCTGATAGAATATTGGATGGCCTCAGGGTCAATGGCCTTGGGGTCATCAACGCCATGTGGCCCTGCACTGTCCGCTGCCTCTGGCCTCAACTGCGGTCCACCAGGGCTCACACATCAAATCGAGTCCTGACCTGCCCAGACGTCGCATCAACACAGGGTGCACACGCCACCACCGCCAGGACCATCAGAGTTGCTCACACCTGTCGTGCATGCCATCCTCTGCTTGATACCCTGCTCAGCTCTTCAGGTGCCACTAACTCAGTGCACCATAACTCATGGGCCATTTCTGATTGAGTTTTGTGCTGTGGACATCTCACTTAGCAATGTCAACTCAGGCAGTGTTGAAGACCTGGGACGATGATGAGGAAGATGATGCAGGTGTAACACATCTCACTGCAGCTGCAGCAGGAATATCCCGAAGGGACACAATCCTAGACAATTTATTCACATGAGCACGCTCAGCTCTGGTGCCCCAACCTCAGTGCACTGCAACTAACGGACACTTCTGATTGCATATTGGGTGACCTCTGAACTTGCTCCGGCTACCACCATGATGCTTCTCAGTTCTTTCTCTAATGCAGGTGTTTTCTGTTTCCGCTTTAATAGTGATCACTGTTCAAGTTGTTGCCAGCGCCAACCACTCCGTGAGGGCTGGCTTACACTCACACCACACACATTCAGCACAGGCATCACTGTACATATGACCCTGGCAATAAAGGTGCCGGGCGCACGTGCCCGTAGCCAGTTCCACAAACTACCTGAGTGTGTCCCTGTGGTCATAATGTATGCATGAGGGCCCCGGGCCCTACAACATTAGATTGTGCTGTGTACAGCGGGCGCAATCATGTCACCGCAGGCAGCGGGTATGACCTTGGACATGTAGCTTTGTCGTCCCCCACTCAATACGTAAGAAGAGTGGACAGGGATGGCGTACGCAAGTCTAGCGTGGGGGTGTGAATGATTATCCCAGGGTTCTGGGCGTGGTTCAGTACTGGAAATGTGCAAATGCATGTGTCTCTGTCTCAGTGTGGGTCTCCGTTGGGGAGTGTAAGTGGTACCTGATGGGACTTAGACACCCACGTATGTGATCTAGTTCAGCTTCCATGAGGTCGAACCCCACCCGCACCTGTTCGGCCACCTCCTCATGGCAGTCTAACACCTGGCCTTGGAATGCGATGTGTGCGTCGGTGAGGTGCCGGGGGCCAGCTGTGGTGGTGGGTGCTTCCTGCTGTGTGGTCTGTGCAGGGTCTCCTCAATGCAGCTGGGCTGCCCTGCTCCTCGAGGTGGGTTGCCCAAGATGTCCATGAGCTGTTGTAGGGCGTCTGCGTTGAAGGTATGGAGGTCCTCTTCAGCATCACTGATGAGTTGTCTGGTCTGCTCAACTGGAGGTGGTGTTTGTCCCTCTGCAATGTGAAGGGGAGATGCATTTTGACATTGTGTTGACATGTATGTTGGCTCATTGTTCAAGTTTACATACAGACTGTATGACAATGTACATTGTGACTGTTTGGGAGGAGCTGACTATTTGATGTGGGACAGTGGACATTTGGACTACATGACGGATGTGAGGTTATACACGTACATTTTCATCTCACAGTTGCCTGCTATGTCAGAAGTGATTGGCCAGTTTCTACGCAGAAGCGGATCCAGTTGTGTCCTCTGTTCTGCAGTGTAAGTGTTGCACTTTCTACCACATTGTTGTCAATGTGGATGTGATTTTATTGCTATGTGTGTGTGATGCATTGTGGGAGAGTCACCCCTGCAGCTGTGATTTTGCTGCCCCTTATCCCTTTGAGGTTGTGTGCCTTTGGCTTTTGGGGCTTTACGGTGCTGAGATGTTGGCGCTTGGCGACTTGGGTCATTAGTGCTCTTGGAAGGTTATTGTACTCTTGTGCATTGTTTGTCTGCAGATGTATTGTTGACGTCAGGTGTTGTTTGTGCACATGGATGGGTCAGAGTGAGACCTGCTCCTTTCCGGATGTGGTCCACACTCAGCCACCTCAATGTCGTGGCGTGCACAATGTCATGATGATTGTGCTGCAGCCATGCTGATTGCCATGTAGTGTCAGTTGCATTGTCAGTGTGGCTCACAAATACGCATCTTTGCTGGTTTTGCATGTGTGCATGTGTTGGTTGTGATATTGGTGATGTGTAAGGTGAAACCCCTTTGGGTACATGGTGGACAGGGGCCTACTTGGTGTTAGTATGTGTTCTGCAGTGTGCCATGGGGATCAGGGACATGATCCTGGGACATTGTGGGTTTGCAGTGTGCTACACATCGTTGTCATGCATGCCATTGTGCCCATCTTCATCCATTCCCCAGACCCTGGTCGTTACTCACCCTGTTGATGTTGTGTCAGGTCATATCGAGCTGTGTCCGGACTCCCAACTCCTTGCACCGTCTCCACACTGATGACCGTGGCCACCATTTCCTCCAGCTCCTCCTGTGGCACAGGACTTCCACCTCCATTCGCCGTTGCTGCCTTCCTGTTGCAGGGGGGTTCTGCTTGGTTTGGCTTTTCACATCATGCCAGCGCCTCTTGACCTCCTCCATTGACCTCCTCGACACTCCTACTGCATACACGTTGTTCACAATGGAATGCCATATTTCCGTTTTTGTTTTGCCAATGACACAGTGGAGGTGACGAACAGTTGTTGGTAGTGTTCTGTCGCCTTTGTGACGATGATCCGGTTCTCCTGCAGACTGAACCCCGTCTTCCTCTTCCTCTTCTCCTTGGCCTTGTATCACGTTTGGCCTCATCGTAACTTTTTTCGCTTTCGTGTTTTGCATTTTTGCGGTGTCGGGTTAATTTTAACACAGTCATTTGACGCATTATCGTGAGACTATCGCATGATACCGCCATGTTGGAAATACAACTTTAACACAGCTTTATTTTCCCATGATGGACTGCGATGTGAAGAGTTGCGTTAAGCTAAATTTGCGATAATTATCACACGTTCTTGAGAATATCCCCCTTAGATTCAGGGCATTACCACGGGTGGTAATCTCCAGCAAGCTCCTCTAGTGGTCCACTCTGTCTAATTCTTCCACATATTTATGTTTTCAACTGACAACGATCATCTGGCGTTCTAGAACGCCAGCTGATTACATCACAATGGAGATAAGAGGAATGAGGAGGGAACGAGAGGCTGGGAGGAAGGGACGGGAAGGGTCTAGAAAGACTGGGAGGGATCTGGTAGTGAGCATAAACTATACACACATATTTATGTCTTCCGGTGGCCAGTGCACTCATTAATTCCTGTCCTAATTATGCAAAAGACTCCCTCGGTCTACTCACATCCTTGTATTGCAATGGGTACAAATTGCACCGCAGGAAGGGTAAACATTCTGACAAGGGCAGGCAGTGCTTCTGCACTATCTGTTGGTTGAAGCTAGAGGCGGGTTCAAGGAGCTGTATTCGCAGCACAATGCTCAACAGCGGATGTGACCCACTTATCTTTCTGACCTTGAAGCCCCATATCGCCCAGAAACTCAGGCAACTCTAGATCTCCTAAATATCAAGAAAAAGATTATAAGAAGTACTTTGCTTTGGGTGTGTGGTGCCCAAGCTTTAAGTGGGATAAAGAAACTGGAGGGGGGATTTCTCCAAGGGGCTTGTCCGATGTAATTAAGGGCGTGGCTTAAAACGATTAAGCTAAAAATCTGTGCTTAGCATAGTGTGCCGTTCGACTGGTATTTTGCTGTTTCTGTCACTGCATACAGATATATAATACAACAAGTAACTTACACCTACAACAAGCCTGGACTATTGGCTTTGTCAATGGCTGTCAGTTGCATAAGATAAATAAGCAACAACTATGGCTTTGTTTTATAGAATATTGAAAATGCTTCACTTCTGAAAAGATGAGACTATGAAAGAGTTATAATGAGCCTCTTTTTAAAAGAAAATGTATTTCAAAAATTTTATTGACAGATTATTATAATTACAGTGCAGTGTATATACAGCGAGGGTAGTACAGCTGTGCAAACAGCGCCGTTATGGTTACATTGGGCGTATCTTAGGAGCATGGTGCTGGGCTGTGTTTTGTGTCCCTTCGCGGTGAGCTGACTGGCGCGTTATGGCGATTTACAGTACTACCCCCAGGTAGGAAAGGGAGAAAGATAGAAAAAAAGAAGGAGGCGGTGTGTGGGGGGAGGGCGGGGGGAACACAGAGCAGGCAGTTTTATCTTTGCCTTTCTGGCGTCCGGCCTTCTGTGTTGTGACTGAGTAGGGCGCCTACGGGGGTTTGAAGGAAATCAGGTGTTTGTCAAGGGCGCTCCACATGTCCCCTCTTGCTGAGTGGTTCGGTGAGTAGTTTGCCGTTATGTTGTCTGCCCCCCTGAGGAAGGTGATCCAGTTAAGCCAACCTTTAACGGTGGCCTTCCCGGTGTCCTTCCAGTTTGTGAGGATTGGTGTCACTGCAGCGGTGAGCAGGAGGTCAATCAGGTCTCTGTCCTCCATTGATTGGGGTTCTGGGGCCATGAATGTTGTGATCAACCCTATGAAGTTATCCTGAATGGGATAGCCTACTGTGTTACTTATAAATTCTCTTACTTTGGACCAGAAAGCCCTGACTTTGGGGCAGTTGAGGATCAGGTGTTCGAGGTCCCCTTTCTCCTTGTGGCAGTTCCAGCATGTGTCGTTCTCCCGGATTCCTGCTGCGGCTAAGCGAGCCGGAGTCCAGAAAGCTTTGTGTAGCAGCAAGTATTTTGTTTGTGCCAGTTGGAGTGTTACTTTATTTTTGGCTGCCGAGTTCCACAAGGATTTTTTTCCCTGTCACTGAAGTTTCTGCCCAGCCTTGTTTCCCAGGATTCAAGGGCTTTGCTGTTCAGTCTCGATGTAGCTGGGCTGAGTAGTTTGTAAAGGTGGGCTGTCTGATTCCCCGTCTTGTTTAAGTTTGCCATGTATCCGAGGATGAATGGGGGGTTTGAGCTAAGATTTGCCTTGGCTATTGCTGATTTAATTTTTAGGAATGCGTAGAATTCCATGTCTGGGAGGTCGTGCAGGTGCTTGAGTGTGTCGAAGGTGAGTGGAGAGCCCTGTTTCTCAAGCTGCTGGGGGATGGATATCCCCCTGTTACACCAGGCGTTCATGTCTAGCGTCCTATTTCTGTATTTAATTCCAGCGTTATGCCAGATGGACTCCCATTTTGTGTGCCTGACGCTATGCTCCATTTTCTTGTCTACTTTAAGGAGTGCTACCTTTGTGTTCTTGAGGATGGTGTTGTTGGCTTCTTGGTGCCTGTTTGCTGTCAGGATCGCTATGGGCTCAAGGCCTTCTAGGAAGGCTCTCTCTAGTGTTAGCCACACTGGCGTGTACTCTTGTACCGGGGTGACCCAGTGGATCCCTTGTTTAGCCAAGCATGCAGTGTGGAAGGTTTTGAAATTAGTTAGGTTGAGGCCCCCCAGATTCTTGTTGAGTCTAAGCTTCTGTAGGCTTATCCTAGCCCTTTTATCTCTCCATATGAATTTGTTAATCATCTTATCTAGTTGTTAATGGAAGTCATCTGTTGGCGTGAGTGGGAGCATACTTAGCATGTAATTGACCATGGTTGTTATCATCATTTTTATTGATTCTATCCTTCCCCACCAGCTGATGAACCTAGGTGACCATGTGTCTAATTTCCCTTTAAGCTTCTTCAGTAGGGTACTTTCGTTATGGTCCAGCGTGGCTTTGAGGTCTGTGCCAAAGTACAGGCCAAGATATTTCAGGAACTTCGTCTGCCACGCCAGTCCTTGAAGTTACATCAAAGGCAGTGAAGGGTGGTACTGTTGCAGAGTTAGGATATTTTTTTTCACCCTGAGGGTGAGGGCAACAATGGAGAGCCCGTTAGAGACCCGCCTCAGAACCTGCTTTTTAGAACTGCTGATGCTGAGCACTGGCAGGACCAGGCCCACTTAAAACCCTAGGGGTGCCTAACTCTGGGCCATCCAAACATCGATAAAGATCTCAGGAACTATATCGTTGTGAGCTTGGGATGTGTAACTCTGGATCACACTGACATCATGAGAAAGCTCTTACAAAGTAGTTTATTTTCGGAAGTAGTTTTCTCTTTGTGTGGGGTTTCTAAATCTGAGCCGCCCAGACATTAAGGGAAAGGCCTAGGTAAGTAGTTTGTATTCTTTGTATGGGGTGCCTAACGCGGACCCACCAGACATAATGAGAAAGACCTTGGGGAGTATATTGTCCTGCACCTGGAATATGTAACTCTGATCCACCCAGACATAACTCTGGATCATCCCAACATCAACATAACATAACATGTATTTGGAAGCTCACATTCACCCAGAAGGGTATTTTGGTGCTGAAAAACATATGTATATTGTCAACATCAAGAGAGACAGAGAGAGAACTGAGGCAGTAATTTGTTCTTTGTGCAGGGTGCGTACGTGATAGCCACCCACACATCATGAGAGAGACTCCTGGGAATTACATTGGGCACTTTCATTAAGAGGGTGGCCCCAAAAAGCGGTTGCAAATTGTTCACTAACTTTTTAGGACCTGTATCTGATGTTGCGGATTGACCTTTGTACTATTAGATCAGTTCATAAAATCTCCTGTCACAGTCAAATGCAGAACAAATTGCTGAATTAATATAAATTAGGCAGGTCGAAATCGGTGACCTGCTATGATTATCTACAAGCACAGGGATGGTGGTCAGCAAGGAATAGCAGAACCCCACCCTGTTGTTTACAGGACTATACTATGTGGCAAAGATCAATCTTATAGACAACTGTCACATGGCCCAGGATAATTTTATAAATTCGACAAACAGATTAGAAAAAAACAATCTATTAAACCAGGGTTCTTTAAACCTAGGTCCAGTAGAAACATTCCCATGCAAAACGTTCTGTATCTCAAAGTAAAATAAATATACATGATAGCACGAATCTAAATGGAACTTATGTACATATATATTGGTTATCCTGACAATCTGACATGGGCAAGACCCTCTTGGCTCTACACTGGACACAATTCTTATAAGCCATTATAGTAATGCAGCCATGTGAAATATTAGACACTATCAGCCTGATTCATGTAGGTAAATTGCACTCGCAAAGGGCCAGATTCTGAGAATCTGGCCCTTTGCGAGTGCGATTTTTGCATTTGGTATTCATGATACCAAATGCAAAAATCGCTATGTAAGAATTCGCATATTTGCGTGGAATGGCATTTAAGGAATCTCTAATAGAGATTCCTCAAATGCTATTCATGACACAAAACAAAATAGCGATTTTGGACTTTTGGGGCCGCTATTTACCGACAGGTCAGACCTGTCGGTAAATAGCAAAAACTCAGAAAAATGCTTTTAAAAGCATTTTTCAAAGTTGCATGTAGCACACACACATGTCCTTTGGACATGTGTGTGCGCAACACCTGTCCAAAAGTGCATTTTAGGGGTGCTACAGGGCGTCCTTTGGACACCCCTGGCACCCTTAAAATCGCTATCTTAGTTGCGAGTAGCAAATTGCTACTCGCAAATCCCCATTCATTCCTATGGGCCTCTTGGCCCATAGGAATGAATGGGGAGTATTTGCAAGTAGCAAATTGCTACTCGCAAATAAAGAACATGTAGGAATCGCTATTTAAGTAGCAATTCCTACATGAATGCCGTTTTGCGTGTCCTCAATAGCGAATCGCTATGATTCGCTATTAGGGACACGCAAAACGGCATGTACATGAATCAGGCTGAAAGCGATTCAGGTAATCTTATAAATCGTCCCAGCGACATGATGGAGGACAATCATTAATACCATCATTGTCAAGTGACCCAGGATGAACTTATAAAATACCACTAGTAATCAGAGCAAGATTTTAAATGATCAACTTTGCACGTCTCAGGCAAACTTTTTTTGCCTTATTAACCGTCACTGACTCAAGATTGAGGCGATCCTTAAGCCTATCACCGTTGATGACTGAGGGCAATTTTCCCGAAGTATCACATGTATGTGGCAGAGGGCAAAGGTACTGATTACTCCCATGATGTGACAGTGGATAAGATTAACAAGGAATCATTTGGTGGGGCGTGGCCAGCACCAAGCGATGCAGGCACGCCAGCAATTGTTGGAATAGAAATGTTTTAGCTTAAGCTCTCCATGCATTGTATGTTTTAAGTTAGCATTCGCTGGACCATTTTATATTCAGCCGCCATTCTGAGCCATAATGGAAACTAGCTTCTGTCTTACTCTCTGTCTGCCTAGCTGTTAGCAGCTACAATGGTTTTTTTGTATTTCTCCAAGGATGAACTTCGCTGTGCTAATGAATACACTGTTCTTGCAGCTTCATACCATTCCCACTAGATAGGCCCGCTCCCACCCTTAGAGCGGCAGGCACAGGCAGAGTGGCCCTGATGCTGAGATAGCATGTACCCGGTCTCAGGAATGCAAACCATCCTTCTGTATCTCCTTTGCTGACCAGTTACCAACTGGAAATTTCCAGTCTGGGCGTGTCTTTATTGGTTCTGCAATGTACATTATGTGTCCCCATGCTTGCTGAAGTCAGTCCCTCTGCAGCAATCCAAGTAGGCTGGTCAGATGGGACTCCACTAGAGTGTACCTGAATAAAATATCTTTGGTTTGGTATTCTCTACTATCTGACTGACTCTTCATTTGTGGGGAAGGCTGAGAGGTGGTTGCGAGGGACCCGGGTGACCCTAGTCGGGTAACTTCCTGCACGATTTCACCTGAAATTGCAGTTAGATTTCAACTGCAGGAGACCCTGAGGCAGCCATCTAGGGGCCTAAAATCTAGGAAAGAAATTGTGCAGCAATGAACCCAAGTGAGCCGCTGAGGCCGAGGAGAGCCGGGTCAAGTGAAACAGCAACCACTGGAGATCTAAGAAATTGAAAATCTGCTTACCTCACGAGAAGGGAGTGCTGAGAAACAAGGACTAGCTAGGTAGGTCTACAATGACCCTACTCAGTATAATGCCCTCGGAAAACTTTTACTAGCGTAGCAGGAAAACAATAGCATGCATGAATTCAATGAAGGAGCAAATGTAAGCAATAGTAACCTGCACTTCTTGTATGAGAGTGGGCATCATGACATTGCGAGAAAGGGATAAATATAGCCCAGCAATACTAACAATGGGAGTGCTGCACAAATATACCCTAAGAGAGAGGAAGGAAGGAATCAAAGCTCCATACAAAAGAGGAAAAGATCTGGGGTGAAACCCAGCTCCAACTAGACAGTGGGAAATGCCAAGGGCCTAAAGAACTACGAAGGTCATGCACGTCATTACAGAATGAGACATAACATGGCATGCGATTTCTCGTAATGGTCTTGATTATGCTTTGCGCATAAAACAGCCCTCTTCATGACAAATCCCAGATTAACACCTATAGCAATCAGTACATAGTGACTGTTAATTATCTACATGAAGAAAGCGGTGATAAGACACACTCAAAGTGATCTTAGGGACTGTAGGAATGTGAGGAACCTCAGAAAACAAACCAAAAATGATCATCTGCCAGAAGCTATACCCAAAGAAGACAGCGAGATGATAATAAAATAGACGAACAAAGGGGTATATTACCAACAACTAGCGATAATTTTTGTCTCTAACTTGTTTAGAGACAAAAATTATCGCCGCACATCGGCGATTTTTATCGCAGATAAACCTTGCTATTAGCAAGGTTTATCGCAAATGCGATAAAAAACGGCCGCAATGCATGAATATCGCTGAAAAGTCAGCGATATTCATGCATTATCGAGCAAATGCTCTTAGCCATGTTATCCACCTCCCATTGGATAACATGGTGAAGAACTGCTCAGGGCAGGTGTTAGCTTTTGGAGATATTCGCGCTTAGCGCGAATATCTCCAAAAGTTGGTAATAGGAGATAGCGATGTTAGCGACTGTTTCCAGTCGCTAACATCTTGGCACGCCCACTTTGCATGTCATTAGTGATAAATATCACTGACATGCAAAGCGGGGCCCAAGATGGTCGCTATCTCCTATTAGCTGTCACTAACTGGTGTTAGCGACAGCTTGGTAATAGGGAGATAATTTTATCTCCGCTTTCTTGGCTTTTAAAGCCAAAAAAGCGGAGATAAACCCCTTGATAATATACCCCAAAGTTCTCTGACCAAAGAAGAACTCATGACTAGCTTGACAGACCTGTAGGAAAAATGTATTTCCAAAATTAGAGACCAACTTTCCAAATTACATCCTGAAATGTCATTACAGATGGCAGAAATCAGAAAGGAAATGTAATCATTAGGGTGCAAAGTTAGATAAAATGAAGAAGCCATCATAACAGTTAACCCAACAATGAAAGACACTCAATTAAAAATGGATCTCATGTCAGAAACCTCAGAGACAAATGTAATGACCCTGAGGATAGACTATATAAAGAAATAACGTGAGGATCAAGAACATGAGGAAACGTATACAGAAAAACGACACTAGAAAAATTGTGCGGTGATCCATTTCGCCACATGCTAGAAGAAAAAGAGGATTTTCAGCATTCAAATTGTAATAGTTCTCACTGTGAGCCCACCCACAACTGCACCAGGAACTCACCCCAGAGACATCCTGGTAATACATCAAAATCTTAAGAATGGTAACATTTAAGGAAGATATAACTTTTGAAAAACGCATCATGTATGTATTTGCCGATATATACGCGGGATAAAAAGAAAACACTCCAGGAGATTACAGGAGAGCACTAGATCAGGTACAGATGGCCATACCACTTTGTGTTAGATACTAAGGGGTAGATTTTCAAATATTTTGCTCTGGGTTGGTTTCACAAAAGTGACGCTAACCAGCACAAAATCCTTTTTGGGGAATTTACTTTCCAGCGCAAAACTAAAAGTAGCTCAAAGCAGCCTGAATCACTGCTTTGTGTTACATAGAGCCAACGGGGCATTACATGGGTGGTACATGGACGTTCCCATGCAACCACCGATGCCTTTTGACACAAAAACCTATCTACAAAGAATTGTAGACAGGGTTTAGAGCCGAAAGTTAACACTACTTCAAAGGAGGCGCTAACAGGAGAATTGTTTTTATTTCTCCTTTCTTTTCCGACTTTGCATGTGTGCTGAACTGTGCAGCACACAAACAAAGTAGAAAAAGTGTTTAAACCTGTCTAGGCATGGTATCTTGTGCAGGAAGGGTTCCCTTCTTGTACAAAAACTAAGTTAGACTCATGCACACACCCTAGCGCTATGGTTCTAAGATGTGTTTGTGGCACTTCGCAACTGAAATCAGTGCCGGTGTCAGGAAAAGGGGAGGAGATCTGTAGATATGGCGCTCTCCTGCTCCCTCCCTGTCAAGCAATGCAGCGCAGCCTCTTTGGGTGCTGCGCTGCGTTGCATGCCTTTTTTTTAAATCTGGCCCTATGACTCTTGCTCATTACCAGCCATTGTGCATGTAGTCGACCCGTCTATATACAAGCAACATTAGTATACAAGGTTGGTGCACAAAGAATGGACCATTACCCAGCTTGTATCATTGTGTACCTATGCTGTTGAAAAAGTGTATATGAATGGTCGTTTCTGACAATTCATGGAAACCGTGTACATAATTATTCACCTTGTATATTCATTTTTTGGTTCCATTTTTCACTTGGGGACACAATGCACAAATATTTGCGCTTTTGACTAAAAGAAGTGTATATATAATTCAATGTTTTTTTATAAAACATACTATATTGAGCAAACTGTGCAGAAGGTTTTCTTGCCCTCTGACAATACTAGGTCCTTTTTATTGCGATTGGGCACACTTATTGCCTAAGTCTGTTCTATTTATCCACAGGAACCATTGTTTTCTTATATTATATCTTAGATTGGAAATAGCAATAGCACATTTGGGGTTTCATACATCCAAAATCTGAATCAAGACAAGTTCCTTCAAATGCTTTCCCAATTAATTAGGGACAACAGAAAGGCGAAGAGGCATAGATGGGAGACTTCAATGAGGTGCAGTGCTGGAACACAGCAGACACTTGCACAACAGCTATTTAAGCGGGCAATAAGAATGCTTAACTCTCTTGCTGACATGGATTTACTCGACATATCAAGGTAACTCACTGCTTGAGATAGAGAATTCATATCCTTTTCCAGTGTGCACAGGTCCTACTTGACGACTGACTACTTATAGGCCCCATCGGCGAGGCAGGGTTTATAGTTTTTTAGAGGTGTTGGACCACACTGCAGTGATCTGGGAATGCGACCAGGTGCGGCCGGCACAGGTAACGGCAGTGGGGTGGGGCTGGGTGGGCCGTGGGGGGGGAGGGGACAGACAACAGGATAGGGAAAGTAAAATAAAAATGCGGCAAGCACAAGGCGAGCGGTTTTATTTATTTTGTATTTTACTTTCCCTATCCCGTTGTCTGTCCACTTCCCCCAACTGTCCTGCCCCACCCCGCTCTGCATCACCGGCCCACCACTGTTACCTGTGCGGGCCATGCCTGAAAGGGACCTAATTAATACCCAAAAAAGCACAAAACGTTGCTCGTTACATACTGTTCAAAGATAGGATTTAGAAGAAGGATTTAGGCAAATAAATTAAAGAGTATTTCACTGTGATGACAGCTGTATGGTGGCTTTTGCAACTGTTTATGACAACTTCAAAACAGTGACCCGAGTGAAATGCATAGCCGCCAAAGTAAATCAAACACGCCTGTGGAATATAACGTGGAAACATTTTGAAAAATAATTTTAAAAAGTAGAACAGCACCATATAGCTGAGGGATCTATGGGATCTGTGGGGCTAGTGATTATAATTAAGACATGAAACACACTACTTAATGAAAAAAAATGTATAGGTGCTTCTGAAACTAAAACAAAAGACACACATGGACGGAAGGTGGAACAAATCAAACATTCACCCCCAGCCAAGAGATCTGGGTTAAATCCATTGTTCTCTTGCTCACCTTGCCACCCCAGTTTAGACCCAGCCATATGCAAATCAGTCTTGACACTGCCCATCATGGGAACAGTCCAGGCCGAGCTGCCAAGCCAGATCCTTCCTGGACCAGAAACAAATATCCTAGGTCCAGTTTTGGTGTATCACCGCTTATCACCCAGGCTAGCTTAAATCCAGTGGCACAGTGAGCCTGGGCCCCATGTCTGGGCATACCTGGCGCCCTTAGGATGAGAAAGAAAAAGACACACAATTGATGGATGGAATGCGGAACAAATCAAACATTTACTCCCAGTCAAGACATCTAGGTTAAATATATTGTTCTTTGCTCACCATGTCACCCCAGTTTTGACCCAGCCATGTGCAAATCAGTCTTGGCCCTGCTCCTCATGGGAACAGCCCAGTCGGGACTGTCAAGTCATGTCGCCCTGGACCAGAAACAAACATCCTAGGACAAGTTTCGGGATATCACCCCTCATCAGCCAGACTAGCTTGAATCCAGTGCCACAGTGAGCCCGGTACCCACGTCTGGGCATACATGGCTCACATAGGGTGAGAAAGAAAAAGACACACAATTGATGGACAGAATGCGGAATAAATAAAACATTCACCCCACGTCAAGAGATCTGGGTTAAATATATTGTTCTTTTTCTCACCATGCTACCCAAGTTTAGACCCAGCAACATGCAAATTAGTCTTGACCCTGCTCCTCGTGGGAACAGTTCATCCCGAACTATCAAGCCAGGTCCTCCCTGGACCAGAAACAAACATCCTAGGACCGATTTTGGCGTATCACCTTTCTTCAGCCACGCTAGCTTGAATCCAGTGGCACAGTGAGGCTGGGACCCACCTCTGGGCATACCCGGCGCACTGAGTGCAAGAAAGCAAAAAACATGCAATTGATGGACGGACTGCGGAACAAATGAAACATTCACCCACAGGCAAGATACCTAGGTTAAATATAATGTTCTTTGCTCACCATGCCACCCCAGTTTAGACCTAGCCATATGCAAATCAGTCTTGACCCTGCTCCTCATGGGAACAGTCCAGCCAGGACTGCCAAGTCAGGTCATCCCTGGACCAGAAATAAACATCATATGACTGGTTTCGGGGTATCACCCCTTATCAGCCAGGCTAGCATGACCCACGTCTGGGCATACATGGCTCACATAGGGTGAGAAAGAAAAAGACACACAATTGATGGACAGAATGCGAAACAAATCAAACATTCACCCCCAGTCAAGAGAAATGGGTTAAATCCATCATTCTTTTGCTTGCCATGCCACCCCAGTTTAAACCTAGCCATATGCAAATCAGTCTTGACCCTGCTCCTCATGGGTACAGTCCAACCCGAACTGACAAGCCAGGTCCTCCCAGAAACAAACATCCTTGGACCGGTGTTGGGGTAGCACCCCTAATCAGCCAGGCTAGCATGAATCCAGTGGCACAGTGAGCCCTTGACACATGTCTGGGCATTCCAGAACACTTAGGGTGAGAAAGCAAAGGACAAACAATTGATGCACAGAATGCGGAACAAATCAAACATTCACCCCCAATCAAGAGATCTGGGTTAAATATATTGTTCGTTTGCTCACCGTGCTACCCCAGTTTCGACCCAGCCATATGCAAATCAATCTTGACCCTGCTCCTCTTGGGAACAGTTCAGCCCGAACTGCCGAGCCAGGTCCTTCCTGGACCAGAAACAAATATCCTAGGACTGGTTTCGGGGTATCACCCCTCATCAGCCAGGCTAGCTTGAATCCAGTGGCGCAGTAAGGATGGGGTCCACCTCTGGGCATACCCGGCACATTAAGGGCAAGAAAGCAAAAGACATGAAATCGATGGATGGAATGCGGAACAAATAAAACATTCACCCACATTGAAGAGATCTGGGTAAAATCCATCATTCTTTTGCTCACCATGCCACCCCAGTGTAGACCTAGCCATATGCAACTCAGTCTTGACCCTGCTCCTCATGGGAACAGTCCAACCTGAAATGCCAATTCAGGTCCTCCCTGGACCAGAAATAAACGAATGTATGATGTTACTTAGCATGCCATTACTTAGCATGCTTTTTTTACGAAGTTTTCACTTCGCAAGTGCCTTTATTTAGCAGTATTTTATAACTTATGCCATTACTTCGCAAAATCATTGAAAACCATTAAAGTGGCATTACTTAGCAGTATGTTACTTCGCAGGTTTTTACTACGCATACAGATTCTTTTTTACATTTTTTTCCCTACACACCAACACTACCCTCCATGCCCCTACACTTCCCTAAACCCAAAAACACTACCCTACACTACACATACACTACAGCACTACCCTAAACCCTAAAACACTTCCCCCTACACTACACATACACTACAACACTACCCTAAACCCTAAAACACTACCCTACACTACACGTACACTACAACACTACCCTAAACCCTAAAACAATACCCCCTACACTACACATACACTACAACACTACCCTAAACCTTAAAACACTACCCCTACACTACACGTACACTACAACACTGCCCTAAACCCTAAAACTACCCCCTACACTACACATACACTGCAACACTACCCTAAAACACTACCCCCTACACTACACATACACTACAACACTACCCTAAACCCTAAAACACTACCCTACACTACACATACACTACAACACTACCCCAAAACACTACCCCCTACACTACACATACATACACTACAACACTACCCCCTACACTACACATACACTACAACACTACCCTAAACCCTAAAACACTACCCCCTACACTACACATACACTACAACACTACCCTAAACCCTACAACACTACCCCCTACACTACACATACACTACAACACTAACCTAAACCCTAAAACACTTCCCCCTACACTCCACATACACTACAACACTACCCTAACTACACTACCCCACTTACCTCTCTCTCCTCGTGGTCCCTCTCTTCACCTTCAACCATGGATCCACTCTTCTCCTGCTTCATGGTGCACCTCGTGGTGGATAGTCTGCAAATAATTTAATTTGCGAAGTAACGGCATATGCGAAGTAACAGCATATGCGAAGTAAAGGCATGCTAAGTAGAAGCATGCATAGTATGGACTATGCGAAGTAAAAGTTGCTAAGTAAAAGAATAGCAAAGTAAAAGTTGCTAAGTAATGGTTGTTTACCGAAATAAACATCGTCGGACCGGTTTCAGGGTATCACCCTACATCAGGGTATGCTTAGACGTGAGTCCCTTGCTCACTTGGCCACTGGATTCAAGATAGCCTGCTGATGAGGATTATGAATCCGAAACCGGTCCCAGGATGCTTGTTTCCGGTCCAGGGAAGACATGGCTTGGCAGTTCGGGCTGGACTGTTCCCATGAGGCCCAGGGTCAGACTGATTTGCATATGGCCATGTCGTAACTGGGGTGGCTGAGTGAGCTAAAGAATGGTGATGGATTAAACCAGATCAGTTGACTGGGGTGAGTGTTTGATTTGCTCAAACACTCCGTCCATCATCCCCTTTTGTATCGCTTTGTTCGCTCTAAGTGTGGCAGGGTATGCTCAGACGTGAGTCCCTTGCTCACTTGTCCACTGGATTCAAGATAGCCTGGCTGATGAGGATTATGAATCCGAAACCGGTCCCAGGATGCTTGTTTCCGGTCCAGGGAAGACATGGCTTGGCAGTTCGGGCTGGACTGTTCCCATGAGGCACTGGGTCAGACTGATTTGCATATGGCCATCTCGGAACTGGGGTGGCTGAGTGAGCTAAAGGATGGTGATGGATTAAACCCAGATCAGGTTACTGGGGGTGAGTGTTTGATTTGCTCAAACGCTCCGTCCGTCATCCCCTTTTGTATCGCTTTATCACCCTACATCAGCCAGGCTAGGTTGAATTCAGTGGCACAGTGAGCCCCGGACCCACGTCTGGGCATACCCAGTGCTCTTGGGCTGAGAAAGCAATGGATACACAATTGATGGAAGTAATGTGGAACAAATCAACCATTCACCCCAGTCAAGAGATCTGGGCTAATTCCATTGTTCTTTTTTTCACCCTGCCACCAGTTTAGACCAAGCTGTATGCAAATCATTCTTGACTCTGCTCCTCATGAAAGCAGTCCAGCCCGAACTGCCAGCCACGGTCTCCCTGGGCCAGAAACAAACATCCTAGGACTGGTTTCTGGGTATCACCCCTCATCATTCAGGCTAGCTTGAATCCAGTGGCACACTGACTCCGGGACCCACGTCTGACCATACCCGGCACCCTTAAGGCGAGAAAGCCCAGACGTGGGTCCCATGCTCTCCATGCCACTGGAGTCAAGCTAGCCTGGCTGATGAGTGGTGAAATCCCAAAATCATCCAAGGATGCTTGTTTCCAGTCCAGGGAGGACCTGGCCTTCCCGTCCAAGCTGGACTGTTGCCATGGGGAGATGGGTCAAGAATGATTTGCATATGGCTGGGTTTAAACTGGAATGTTATGGGGAGCAAAAAAAGATGACTTTAGGCCCTGATCTCTGTACTGGAGTGAATGTTTGACATTATTCAGCATTCGGTTAATCGATTGCTCTTTGTGAACTTTTCAACTGGAGTGGGGGGTTTAGGCCCAGATGTGGGCCTAGTGCTCTCCATACCACTGGAGTCAAGCTAGGCTGACAGATGAGGGGTTATACCCCAAAACCAGTCCCAGGATGCTTTTTTACCGGTCCAGAGAGGACCTGGCCTGGCAGGTCGGGCTGCACTGTTCCCATGGGGAGCAGTGTCAATAATGATTTGCATGTGGCTGGGTTTAAAGTGGAATGGCATGGGAAGCAGAATAACTATGGAGTTAGGCTCAGATATCTGTACTGGGGTGAATGTTTGACATTGTTCAGCATTCTGTCTGTCAATTGTTCTTTTTGCATCTGAAACTAAAACAGCACTTTTATGAGTAATCCAATAAATCTGATAAAATACTGGTAACCAGAGGAACAAACAAGAAGAGGGCCAGATCCCTCTAGCAAAGCACTGGGCGCTGGAGGCATCACTGCTCACTTCTACAAAAGGGGCTCCCTGCTCCCTCTACAACATTTGGCAAAACATTATACGTTATTTAGGGGAGCAGGGGCAGTAACCATGACAAAGGGATAGGCCTAAATTACTTTAATCCATATATAGAGAGAAACAAAAGGTTAATTGCTTCTGTTATAGGTTCATTGCCTAACTTAATTTCGGCCTTAAAATTCTTACCATAATGTTGGCTAAAAGATTGGAGCACCTCATCCCTAGATTCATTGTCCTATATCAATCTTGTTGCATATTGGCTAGGCAAACATTTTGCAACATAATTCAGGTTGTACATTTGATAACAACGGAAAATGCCAGTGGTTTCACTCACCCTCGATGCTGAAAACCAAAAGTATAGACAGTGAAAGAACTCCCTCTAAAGGTTTACCCCCTCCTTTGTGGAGTAGGGCCCACTAGGCATTGCAGCTCCTTCCTAGTGTGGGGCTTAACACGAAGATAAAGGATGACACATAGGTGGGTGAGGGTTAAAAAATCTGGAATTTGGGATCCCCCATTTGGAAAAGGTTTAGTGAACATTATGCTACTCTATATGGGACATTGGGGACCACACTTAACTATTAGTCTGAGGTTATTTCTGAGGTACGTCACATTTTGTTCATTGTTGGTTAACCCTAATGTGGGGGGATATGTGATGGATCTATTTAACACCCCTTGCCCTCTCTTTTTCGCAGTCACCTGTGGGCTAAATTTATGAAGGGGTTTGCGTCGCCTGTGCCAAGCGAGGGGACGCAGGGTGAAACAAAGCCTAAAATATGATTTACCACGTCACGCAAGGCCCTGTATGGCTTGATAACTCTAGAGTGACACAAGGCAGCGCAAATCACTGTCTTGCATTACTGTGCAGCAGGGAGGTGGGCCGTGGGTGGAGTGTGGGTTTTCCCATGCATCCACCCATACACTCAGCCACATTCTCAGATTTACCCACACTGGTAGACTTAGGAATGCATCAGAATTGTATGTCTACTCACCAGAGGTTCAATGAGAAGAAATATCTTTATTTCTCCGCGTTGTTTCTTCTTTCTAAGTGTGCTGCATTGTACAGCACAAGCGGAAAGAGGAAAATGCCTCTGAGGATTGTTTTTTGTGCAGGAAGGTGCCCCTTCCTGCACAAAAACAATCCGACCTACAATGCAGGCACAATTGTACCCTGGTGCCAGCGTGTCTGCATTGGTGCTAGGCAGCAGTTTGTGAGTCAGCGAAGGCAGAGAGAAGGAATGCGCAGTATAATGTTAAATACGGCACTTTCCTGCCCTCTCCCTTTCATGCAACACCGCACAGTGGAGCAAGGTGGCTTGCTGCGTTGCGTGAATCTTTGTTAAATATGTCCGTGGTATCTGCTATCCCTTGTCTTTTAGGGATAGATGGATGGTCTCCCATACTGGTACCAGGATTGTCCTTTGTTATAATAGAACTGGGAACTTGTGTTGAATTGTCCACAATCAGCAAAATAGCTCCCTTTTCTGTCAGTCTGTATAAAAAACTTTTCCAAAGACAATTTTAAGGGAAAGTTGTGCCTTGCCTATGAAGTAGGATTGTTGACATATTAGAGATTTCTCTAATGAAGTTGTTAACAGAAAAGTGTCCCTTTGCTGCAGGGCCTTTCCCCAAGGAGGCCTATTCAGAGAGCTTGGGTCCAACTTTAAAAGTAATTTGTTGTGTTTCCCTCTGGAAATTGCAGTATGAGGCAGAAGGCACTTTGTGGGCAGTTTGAGAGTCCTGAAGGGTCTATTGTGATGTCCTCGCTTGATAAGCCAACTCTCAAATCGTTGTGATGGAGCTCAGGGCATCAAGCAACATATCCTGTCAGGTTGGCCAGGCATATTTACAATCCTTTTTAAGGCCCGTGCCTTACTTGAAAATGAAAGTTAACAATTTTGAGTCTATGATTGGTGTTGTCAGGAAGTGATTTGTCATTAAATCCGGTGACACTCAAACGTTAGTTTGTTCCTTATTAACTAGTGTGAAGGACTTCATATTTTTGCATGTAAGTACTCTTCCACATGAAGAGTCGTCAACCAGTCTGAACACATTGGACCAATCTGAAGAAAATGGATGAAAAAGTAAGCAAAATTGAACAACAGTTCTCTGAAGCATCATATAGATCTTGTGAAGATGTTACATTCTTATCCTCCTTTGGAAATTTGGACAATCTTTTAATGTTACTTTTGTTTGGACCACACAAATTAAGGTCCAAATCATTGTGACAGTCTGAATTCAAATGGGAAGAGGCAAAGTATCCAAATTAATGTTGGATTGATCAGAAGGGTCTGGTTAATCAATCAATCAATCAATCAAACATTTATAAAGTGCGCTGCTCACCCATGAGGGTCTCAAGGCGCTGGGGGGAGGGCGAAAGCAGTTACTGGTCAAACAGACAGGTCTTGAGAAGTCTTCTGAAGGCCAGCAGGTCCTGGGTCAGTCGTAGGTGTGTGGGGGAGGATGTTCCATGTCTTGGCGGCGAGGTGGGAGAATGGTGGTAAATGTCATTTCCTACGATGCACTTCCATGACACGTTTTGAGGGTCGTTTTGGTAGTGGACCCTCTGAGCGTTATCCACCTCAATCAATTTACTAACAATATCTGAAATCTTATGTGCAGAAGTACCAGCATGACGTGAAGGCCCAATGTTGCATGATAGCGAGTGTTTGTTTTTTCCTTGCTTTTGGTTTTACCAGGGAATAGGATCATGTATAATTCTGGGCAAATGTATGTGGTATGATTTTTAGGTCTGCTTAAACCAGTCTTGGCCGATTAAATTATATCGTTGACATTCTTGGCAATATCTTGCACAAAGGTGTCCCTAGATGCATTAACTACGACTTTTACTAAATTATTTAATAAAACTTTGCTTGAAATTGTTTTCAGTTTCATCCATTCTTCATTTTGTGAGAGGTAAATGTTAAAATGAAGAATGTCACGTAGAAAAGCCATGTAGGTAAAGGTTATGGAGTTATTCTTCAGGTTACAGTTTCAGTTACAGGTTACAGGAAGATGGTAAGATCCATATTATGCCTCACCAGGAGCAGCCTCCTTGCTGCTCAGCCCATCCACTCCAACTGATCCTTCTTCAAGGCAGACACTCTCAGCATTCCAATGACCTCACAACTGGCTCAGCAGCAAGGCAGAGAACAACAATGGGGAGGATGCATTAACCCAACAAATAGATTACAACACATCTCCCCTAATAATAATTATAGAAAATCAAATGGATGCAAGATGATAAAACACACATACAACATGTCCAATAAATTCATCAAAAACGACATGCCCTTCCAATCTAGGGAAAACACAAAGTAAAAGTTCCATAAAACAGTGGGTGCTCACCCACCTCACCTCACAATCCAAGCACAACTATGTAAAGGGTATCACTAACCCCTTATACAGTGGGATGAACACAGATTACTGCTTCTGCTACACACTGCGCTGGCCTGTAGACTATCTGTTCAAATAGACACTGGTGGGGCTGCCAGGCGCAATTCCTCTTAACAGGTTCTCATCTCAAGTCTTCAATTTCTTTATCCTCATGTGTTCATCTAAGATTCTTCTATGTTTCTAGTGGAACTTCAAATCTCTTCTGATTCGGAGACTGAAGTATTCTCCCGAAAGCAAAATTGAGTACCGGACGGCCCTTAAAGAATACCGCAAACTAATTATTCAACATAAAAGAAGTTATCTATCAGACAAAATTGACAAAGCCAGCAATGCCCCCGGAGAGATTTTCCACATTGTTAGATCTTTCACTGATCCACAGGCTTTGAATCGGCGTCAGCCTGTATCTCAGTCTCTCTGCAATCAACTCTCTGAGTTTTTTTAAGAGAAAATTGCTCTTATCTATGCCTCTTTTCCTATAAAGGAGAGCTCTGATACCGAGGAGGAACAGAAGGCTTATAATACCTCGGCTACTATCCTCGCGGAATTCTCAGAAATTTCTGAAGATACCTCCCTCCAGGAACTATTTATATGTAAATCTGGCTCTCCTAGTGACCCTTGGCCAGCAAAAAAATATAAAGCCAACACTTCTCAATCCCCATCTTAACTCCATATGGAACGGTTCCCTGAGATCGGTATCCAGAAGCTTGGAAACACGCATTTCTTGTCCCTATTTTGACTCTCAGCATGGATTTCGTTCAGGCTACAGCACAGAGTCGGCCCTGATTGAAATGGCGGACTCTGTGCGGTGGACGCTGGATCGTGGGTCGAGGGCGGTGTTAGTGCTGCTGGATCTTTCAGCAGCATTTGACACCGTCTCTCACACAATCCTGCTGAGACGGCTGAGATCCATTGGTATTCAGGGAACGGTTCTAAATTGGATTGCCTCATTCCTATCGAACCGTAAACAACAGGTTCACACTCCACCCTACACCTCCCTCATCTAGGCCACTCAAATGGGGTGTCCCTCAGGGCTTGTGGCTGAGTCCGCTCCTTTTCAATGTGTACTTTACCCCTCTGGCCGAAATGATCTCTCAATCAGGCATTAAAACAACATCATATGCTGACGATATTCAGCTCCTCTTTTCCTTTGATGAGCCAACATCCACCGCTTTCAATCCCCTGAAGACATGCCTTAGGAATATCGCAAAATGGATGGATTTAAATTTTCTCAGACTCAACGCAGGAAAAACGAAGGTTCTGTTTTTCAACCAACCATCTCCTTTAGACTCTAACCTATGGTGGCCGGAAGATCTGAGCCAGGCTCCTTCCCCTAAGGAATCGGTTAGAAATCTGGGGTTCGTTGGGACAACTGCTTATCATTTGTGCATTAGGTACAAACAGTCTCAGCTGCCTGCTTTTCTAAAATTAAAATCATAAAAAAGCTTATAAAAAACCTGCCCAGCGATAATCGTAAAACCATAGTCCACGCACTTATAACTTCGCATCTTGACTATGCCAACGGGCTTGACAGCAGGTTTGTGCCATAGACTCCAGACAGTGCAAAATGCTGCTGCCCGTCTGGTGGAGGGCATTTCACCTAGGCAACACATCTCCCCTTATCTTCGCAAACTACACTGGCTCCCTATCCCGAAAAGAATTGAGTTTAAAGCAATGACACTGGCCTACCGAACTACAAAAGGCAAAGGACCTGCCCATCTTAGGTCAAGCCTCCGCCCTTACAGCAACTCTAGAATTCTTCGTTCTAACTCCAAACTGCTGCTAGTTACTCCTAGATACAAAAAAGCATGATCTGGAGGTAAAACTTTCAAAGTGTGTGCTACACAGCGTTGGAACAAGCTCCCGCTTTCTCTCCGCTTGAGCCAGTCGGAGCTTGAATTCCACAAATCCCTTAAAACCTTTCTTTTCGGTTCATAAGTTTCCGCCTTAGACCTTCTGCTTTCTGTTCAATTAGCGCCGGGACACCCCGTTGGGGTAGCTGCTCGCTTTATAAAATACACAAATAAATAAATAAATAAATTCTGTATTAAACTTCCCTTCACACGTGGATCTTCTCCGCTCATTGCCAGTGTTAAAATGAAGTATTCCATGCAAACAGGTCATGTAAGTAAAGGTTATGGATTTATTCTTCAGGTAACAGTTTCAGGTTACAGAAATATGGTAAGATCCATATTATGCCGCACCAGGAGCAGCCTCCTTGCTGCCAGCCAATTCACTCCAACTGATCCTTCTTCAAGGCAGACACTCTCAGCATTCCAGTGACCCCACCACTGGCTGAGCAGCAAGGCAGAGAACAATGGGGAGGATGCATTAACCCAACAAGTAGATTACAACCGTAAACTATTGCATTACTCATGAAAGTTATAGTTTTAGATACATAATATATTGTTTTGTATATGAAAACGGTGTAATAGCAATAAAACATGTAATGTTCAAATATGTAGAACAAAAGTAACCAAGTTAAAAATGTTGGTTAGGCTTGTTTTGTAAAAATGTCTGAGGTGTGGTCTGAAAGGTCTCTGGGATTCAATGCTTGGACTTTAGAAGACCTTTAAGTTCGGTTATGACCTAAAGAAGCGTCCTTGGAGCTGATGACAATATTTCAGACATTGGAGTCCATCTCTGAGAAACACTATGAACGTAGAAACACTATTCTACGTTGAAACACTATGAACGTAGAAACCCTATTCTACGTTGGAAAAGCTGAGGGAGTGGAGGGAGGAGCGTGCATGCTGAAACTAGGGTAAACACTCACCTTACTAAGGTGACCCTAATAGGTCAGATGCACACACAGAGCATTGCTTGCTGCCAGGGAAAGTGTGGCACAGGGAGACAAATAATTACATTTAAGCTAGTAAGAACAATTAACAATTTAAAGTTGTGAAAACGGTAAGCATAAAGAAAAAAAATCTGGCTGTTGCATCAAGAAAGAGGAAATGATGGACTGTGAGGGGTCTATTTATAATGCATTAATGAGACACCTCCGTTACCTAAATTGGTAGTCCAGCACCAGGGAGTGTGTGGTATTGTAATTTTTTCATTGTATTTATGTTTGTCTTGCTGTGTCGCTTTTGTGGAAAAGAACAGCAAAGAAGATGGCATATTATGAGCCTCTATTTCTTGATATGAAATGAAGGGTCTAAATTGGAGTGCAGAGGACAGACTTTACTCCGTGAGAGAGTGGGAGTAAAATACTCCATCACAGTGACGGGGGTACCTTCTTTTAACCCCTATAAATGCACAGCGGCCCTGCGGACAACTCTTATCATTGGCTGGAAGTGCTGTGATGGTGGTTCCTGTCAATGTGTTAAAAATTTGGGTGACGGCTGTAGGAAATTAGGTTACTGGTTGAGGGGGGAGTGAAATCCTACTCAAGCAGCATCCTTAATTCTCATCAAGGTGAAACACAAGCAAACCTACATTTACTTGTGCTCAATTCTCTGGTAGCTTGGCACAAAAGCAGTCAGGCTTAACTTAGAGGCAATGTGCTAAGTATTTGTGCAGCACTTCAAACAGTAAAAAAGTGGAAACAAAACATAAGATAAATTCGCACACAAAATGTATGGGTATAAATGTCTTTATTAGTTTGAAACATAAAACATTAGCAATTCAAGGCCTGAAATCCATTGGCAAAATAGCATTAGAGTGTGTGAGGTCCCCATAACTCACTCTGGCACTTGGTAGCATATAAAAATGAAAACTGCCCAGTCTCCTGCATAGCCAAACCATGAATTTGACTCTCATAGGTGGTAGTGGGGAGGGCCTCAGACAGACGAAGAAGTCGTAAATATTTGGGACAAGTATGTTCGTGGAACTCTGACGTTAGTGATGGAGCATAAAAGTTAAATGACGATTGCCTCTATCAATTCTCACCATTAACAAGAGATTCTTGATGAAATTGTGTAAAATGGTGGAAACGAAAAACGTGAGACTTTATATTGCATCTTAAAAGCATGCAGGAGTGTTTTGAAACATCGAAATATGAAATCGTAAATCAAGTGAGAAACATGTAGTAGACAATGTTTACCTATGAAATGTAATCACTTGGTTTTGAGAAAGCTAAACATTAATTAACATAGAAAATATGCTGACGATAACTTTCAAAAGGTGTCAAAATGGAAATGTCTACATAAATAATGCACCTGAAATGATTAAAAAGCTTAATTTAGCAATGATAGATAATATGAAGTTTGTAGCCTATCCTGGTATTGTGGGATACAAACGTGTAATTTTAGAATGGAAACATAAAATTTTGGTTTTAAAAATGCTAAACATGTAAATAATTTTTGGGAGTGGCTAATATCAACATGTAACTTCTAGAAGAAGAATAGTGATTCAAATAACTAAGAAAATTGAAATACTTCTATTAATGTGCGTTCTGTATTAATCGTAATGTAGTAATGATTTAGCAAGTCTTTGTGTAGGCCTCAGATGCTTTTCTTTCCTAGTTCGAAAAACAGAATCTAGCTGAAGTAATCACTTTACACGCTGTGAGAACTATTTGTGGAGTTTCCTTTGTATGCTCTAAAACAAAGAACTCTCTCTTGATTCAGGAACATTTTAGACAGAAATGTATCGATAAAATTGCAAACCCAGAGAGAGCGTCTGGGAACGGACAGACAGTGAACAAAGTGAATCTTCTTACTTCTGAGGAAAGGATGGAAATATAAAACAATGGAATTTGATGATTTTGCAAAAGGAATACTTAATGCCTCCGGATTTTTTGTGAGGTATTGATCACACCATGAACTGCCCACTGTGAATGACCAATTGAAACCATGTGGGACGACTAGAATGGTTACTTTGTAGGTGTAAACTAAAACTTTTGGAAGTATAACTGCCCCTTAGAGGAGGAGTCGGGGCTGGCTGTCATTTACCTTTTTCCTGCCTGGCACACTATCGGACTGAAATCTGGTTTCCTTTAATGCCAAACCCATTTGACCTGAAGTTTCCTGAACTAACTCGAACCTGCACTTAGTGGCAGGTAAAGTGTGCAGGAGATAACCTTTCGGCTAAAGTGTTTTCTGACTCTTTCCTGTGACACATCGAACTGCGACACGGCATTCTTTGGTTTGTATCATCTAAACGCTAAATCTTGAATTTTCCATGTTTCTCTCTCATTTCCTTTTTTACTAGGTAACCAGCAAATGTTTCTCTCATTCGAATCTGTATGGCATTGTGTGGCAAATTTTCCAAATTAACTATATTTAATCCAAATATGAAATGCGATGTTATGTTTCCTGACCATTCAAATTGAGGCTTTAGATAAACGAGTTACATGAGCAAATATTGTATTCAAGTCATTCTTGGAGTAATTTTCATGATTGTATGAAGTATAGAATGGTTCATGACAAATGAAGATTGGTTATTGAGAACTAGTATGCTATTTGGCAATTCTTATTCCAGGTCCTCATAAGGAATTGCCTCACATTCTCTGAATACCCAAGTCCCTATTAGCTCAAATAAAAGATCCATTGGAGGACCAGTGATTGAAATAGGAGTATGAAATGGGCCCAGTAAGTGAAAGTTATCTAATTGGAGAAATTGTCACATTTTGACTAGTCTTTTCATTACATCATTAGTAATTTTGAAAATGGGCTCTTTAGCGCGGGGAAGAAAGTACCCTGATTTGAAAAGGTGAGAGTTATGCATTCCATCCGTAGTATATACCACATTTGGTGCATCCATCCTTGGTAGGTTAGAGTGTGCCCCATGCCCCAGTGTGACATGATGTTTTGCAAGGCTGCTGCCAATGCCAGTCTGATCTGACAGCCCCTGTGAGATTTAAGGGGGAAGGTAAGTCCGTTCGGTAGGCCCAGGATGATGTAGGTGGGGAATCTGGAATGTTCTGTGTCAAAGTGGGTGACAATGTCATTAAGAACCTGAGGCCAGTAAGACGCAATCTTTGGACAATCCCACAGCATGTGTAGCTGCGTACCTGGAGGCTCACATTGGTGCCAGCAATCAGGCAATCTAGATAGGTTACATTTATGCAGTCAGTTGGGTGTAAGGTACCCTTAAGTGACAACCAATACAAGCCACGTTGTAGGCTATATGCCTTGTGTGATAATAAATGTCTCCCCACTCTTTCTATGTAAGCTCTCTTCCTAACTCCCAGCATTTCTGGCTAGTGGATTTGGATAGCAAATCAGGTACATAACTCTGAAATTAGTCAGGTATTGGAGGTTCTAGAGAGTAACCAATGCTCGAAGGGGGTGAGCTGACGCTGTACTCCAGGGCGGATGGATCGGCGTGTCAAACAGTGGTGGTTCTGGATGTAATGCCAGCGCTCAGACTCTGGCAACGCATGGTCCATGCATAAGGACTCAAAGGTAGCAGACCCTTCCAGGTCGAATAGTTGGCCAATATGTCTGCAACCCGCTTGGTTCCAGAGGTGAAATGTCGGATTGTTTAAGCTGGGAGTAAAGTCTGGGTGCCCAACTATAAGTGTCAATGGGGAAGAAAAGGATGTGAGACCCTCTTGTATCACCAATCCATCCCAGGCAACCAACAAAGAAAAAGTAGTGGGAAAAAGGTAGAGGCTTCTGGGTCAAGTGTGTTTGGGTCGAAAAGGAATTCTCGAGAGAGGCTGCCCTGCTAAGATTTTATCCGTGAAAAGCCAAGGCTTCTCAAACTCATCGCGAGACCATTCCGTAAACACACTAAGTTGTGTAGCCTTGTAGTAGCGATAACGATTTGGGAGCCCTAGACCTCCTTCAATTGGGGGCTATAACTGTGTTCTGTGTGCAAGAGGGGATTTTTGTCAGACCACACAAAATGGTTGAGCTGCTGCTGGAGGGATCATAGTGTCCCAAGAGGTGGCTTGACCAGATGAAGCTGAAAAAGGAACCAAACCCTTGGGAGAATCGGCATCTTAAACGCTGCTATGCGTCCAATCCAGGAGAGTGAAAATCGGACTTGATCTGGCGTTCAGATTTTGATAATTAAGCGCTACTGTTGCTGGGATCGTGGGTGTAATCTAGAGCCCAAGATAGGGAATAGATGTTGCCCCTTGAAGGGCAAAAGCCAGTTTTAAGTTGTCCAGCATGTGTCGTTGGAGGGTCAGATTAAAGGCCTGTGATTTATGGCTATTAGCTTTAAAGTCTGTCTGGCTAAATGCCTCTAGCTTATCAAGAAAGGCAGGCCGTGAGGCAGAAGGCTCCTCCAGGGTTGCTAGGACGTCATCTGAATATAGACTGATAGTGTGTTGCTCTCCCCCAGATGGAGTCCCTTGTATCCTGGAGTTAGTCCGCATCTTATGTGCCATAGGCTCCATATACAGAGCAAAAAGCATGGGGCGATAAAGGGTACCTCTGCCATGTACCGCTGCTAATAGGAAATGGGGAGGAGGAGTGTCCGTTGACCTGAACCACCACCTAGGGTTGATTATAGCTGCTAAGGATCCACCCACTAAAATGGTCCCTGAGCCCAACATGTTAAAGGGTGGCTGCTAGATATGGCAATTGACCCTGTTAACGTTTTCTCATGCGGCCTGTAGCTCCCACAACAATTTAGAATAGAGTACACTTTAAGAAATTATTTGACACAAATCCAATCAGTAAAACCAGTGATATGCAATTTTAAAGGTCTAGGTAAAAATTGTGCTTAAAAGCACAAAGAGCCAACTGTGGTTTTCTGGTTGTGCTGAACCGGGATTATTTCACAAGTTTAGGCTGACTATGATGGAGCGTGGACCAAATATAGAGACCAAGTACGTTCTGGTGAGAAATGTATCTTTAATCCAGGTTGCAGAGCGCTGCACCACACAACAGTGGTTCCAAGGAGTGAAGAAAGGTCTGGCATTGCGGATGTGTCACAAAGCAGTGGTTCCGATGAGCTGCGAGGGCTGCAATACGGACTTGCATCGTGGCTCAGACAGTTCTGATGTGGAGCTGTGATGTCCGTATCCAGAATGCGTCATGTTGCAGCGGTTCAGATGAGAAGCATGGGCTGCGATGCATGATACTGTCTGGCTGTGTCCGTTCCAATGTGGTGCAGTGAAGAGCTGCATTAGGTTTGTGTTGTGCTGCGTTGGTTCTGGTAGAGACCACACCTGGCTGACAGAACACCTTTAGCCCCACTTCCAAGGGTCCAGGACTGGAGGGGCGCCACTTCGGGGATTAAGAGGACTGGAGCCATTTTTGTCCCTGACCTTTGAACTGGAAGACAGCCAACTAGTCCCTGAAGTCACTCTGGTGGTCTTGGGTTCAAGATGCATGACAGTCCTTCTCATTCAGGCAGCAGAGTTGCAGGGTAGCAGGACAGGCATTCCTGCAACAGAGCAGCACAACAGTCTATTTTCTGAGTTTTCCACAGGTCCAGAAGTGTACTGAAGAGTTGGGTCTGCAATTTCACTACTCATACCTGAGGCCCACTTTGAAGTGAGAAGCTTCTAGAATCCTTCCTCTGCAATTTTGCTGCTCTGCCCTGGCCCCAACATGTTTGAGCCAAGAAAAAGGACAAGGGAAACCAACTCACTAAGGAACCTGGGTAAGTAAATTATTGTCAGAAACAGTGGTTCCTGTGGAATGAATACTGTGTTCGAGCAGTAGCATACCCCTCCCCCCAAGCGCCTTGAGACCCTCCCGGGTGAGTAGTGCGCTATACAAATGGCATGATTGATTATGTAGATAATAAGATGCTCAATCGCAATGGAAGGGTTAAATTGATGTCAGAGGATGAAAAAGCCACATACACTTATGGTGTTAGTTTGATACAATCGGATTTTATATTTTCCAAACACAAATCTATATAAAATGAAAAAGAAAAATGCGCTTAGTGTCCCCAGTGAGAAACAGGAAACTAAAACATTGGTGACATAATTGTGACAGTATTTTACAAGGTTTCCAAAGTATTAAAAAAGTCGACCATTTAGCAACTCAATAAACAATACACAGCAGCTAGATACAATATTACGCGCTGTTAATGGTTCGCTTTCTTTTGTTGCAGACAACGTTTCGATCCTATACATGATCTAGGGTTTCATCAGGACCTATGGATTTAGGGACATCTAGGAAAATAAAAATAAAGTAAGCATATGGCCCATGTACCGGCACAAATTCGACCAATTGGATAAAAGGGCACAAAATTCAAGGGTACCTGATGGGTAGACTGCACAGCCGAGTGCGGTGTACGTGCCAACAGTGGGTGATAGAGAAAAAGAAACTCACAAGGACACCCACCCGGGTACTGATTATATGAGAAGAAAAACAAAGAGAAGAATATACGTATGTGCAGTACCATCTGGTTCTTACCCTCAATATTTGCTGTCCTCAAAGAGCATGCCGATCCACTGCTTGGGCAGCACAACAGTGTTTGACTGTCTGCTGTTCGCCAAATGACAGTGAGCCTGTGCTAACTCTGTCTTTAAATACATCAGCTTCCTGCCGAAAACTGGAACGACCTACAGGCATCACAGTTGAATGCTGCAGCACCGTGTCATCCGTTTTTCGGTAGAAAAAAGTAAAAAGTAAAGAAAGACCAGAGAGTGAACTGTCAAGAAATGAGTAAAGAAAAGGTAATTGCATGGTGAAGGATTGCACTGTGGCAACAAACGGCTGCGGTACATGAAGGGGGCATCTTAAAGGAAGAGTGCGTGTCCCTTGAGAGTTTGTGAAAAATGGTTGAATAAGCGGTTACAAAATGATGGGTATCGCATGCAACAACCAGCAATCATATGAGGATCGCTTGTGAGTTATAAAAACGGGGGCGTGTGGGAGGACATATTCATGTTATATTGATTCATTTTGTATGTTTACAGAACATGTTTGAAGCGTGTTCCTTTCAACTAATACCATTGAATACAATAAATGTCATTGCTGTGCGAAGACATAATTCACAGTTTCTGTAGCTTATAGAGATTTCATGTGCTTTTTACATAGAGCAATTGATGAGCGATTATTACAAGGTTTAATTCTTCATAATTAATTGTAACATCATGTTAATACAGTTGTGATTTGCACCAATAATGTGCACAGGAAGGCATATACAATGTTAAGGTTGATGCACTATGGATATTAGTGTGGCACATACAACATGGGTCTCTTACAGTTGGCATATTTACATGAAACAGGGTGTCCAAAAAAGCGCATACATAATTACGCATTCTCTGTTGTTGATGACATCCTATATTGTATAATAGTCTGTAATTTGCAGCCACACTCAGCTTCAAATGTGACACTGGTAAGAACGACGTATTAAACCGGCATTAAAGAGGTAGACATTGAAGAAATTATATTATGCTGAAATATAACCTAGAGGTATTGCCATTTATTGTTTCACAATGTACACCTATTGTAAGCAAACCTAGGGGAAAACAAAATATTGCTTATTGACTACAGACATGCACTGACATGTGAACATGATGCAGTGGACAGAAGAAATGATAACAATATGGTCACATCAGTGGGTTAATGTGGTCACAAAGCCCCGCCATTCTTTGGCGGAGTTCAACCCGTCATTGATAGAGTTAATTCTCTCTATTCAGCGACATTTTAGTCGTAGTAAAATGTGTGAGATATCACCTCCTCTTTCAGGGACAACAGCTATGTCAATCACTTGCCACCTAATGTCCTCTGCAGTATGATTTTTTCATCAAAATGGGACACCAAAGGGGCATAGGCAACAGAGCGTCTTATCCTGCTTGGATGTTGTCCAACGCGCGCCTTTACTGACTGTTGTGTTTGGCCAATGTATGGTAACCCACAGGGGCACCATATGCAGTATACAACATTTTGTGTATTACAATGGGAAAAGAATCCCATTGTATGCTTCAAACTTGCATGTTCAAATACGTTAGTGTTTGATGTAAAGGTGCAGGAAACACAATTTCCACACTTATGGTGTCCTTTGATTTCAGGCAGGCCCCATGTGGACTGTAATGAGTTGCTTTTACGTAAAGCGACCTCTGTAGATGATCTAACTAGGTGATCTTCAATGTTCTTCCCGCGTTTAAAAGCAAACATTGGGGTGTCAATCTTAGGGTCGATACTTTCGATTATGTCCCAATTTCTAGTTATCAGCTTCTGAATTTTGTTAGTATGTACACCAAATGTGGTAAGGCAAATCAGTACGTCTGCTGTAGGTTTTTCCATGGTGGTTAGCAATTCTTCCCTGGGGCAGAACCATACCAATTTCATTGATTTTCTCACTAATTTTGTGGGGTAGCCTCTTCTTGTCACTAGTTTCGCTCTCAGTGTGTCTGCCTCCAACATGTAACCTTCTTTATGAGTACAATTTTTGGCAAGCGCAGAAATTGGCCAAAGGGTAGTCCGTCCCGTAGGGCACGGGATGGTAGGTTCTATATGAAAGGAGAGTGTTTCTCTTAGTGGGATTTCTGTGAAGGGAAGTGTATAGTGTCCCCTCAGCATGTTGGATATTGAGATCCAGAAAGGCTATGGTTAGGTACTGTTGAGGTGAATGTCAAGTGTGTCTGAATGTTCAGGTAGAGGACAAAGTTGTTAAATTCAATCTCACTCCCGGACCACATAAGAAAAATGTTGTCTATATGTCTTTTCCAACATTTGATGATGGAGCGATACATATCGGTGATACTTAAAGCAAGTTTCTGTTCTATATGATTCATGTAAATGTTAGCCAGGTTGGGTGCAAAAGGGGCTCCCATACTGGTCCCCTTTGTTATAACTCACAAGCGATCCTTACATAATTGCTGGTTGTTGCATGCGATACCCATCAGTTTTTAACCGCTTATGAAAACGTTTTTCACATAAACTCTCAAGGGACACGCATTCGTCCTTTAAAATGCCCCCTTCATGTACTGCAGCCATGTTTTGCCACAGTGGAATCCTTCACCCTGCAATTACCTTTTTTTTACTCATTTCGTGACCGTTCACTTTCCAATCTTTCTTTACATTTAACTTTTTTCTACCGAAAAACAGATGACACGGTGCTGCAGCATTCAACTGCGATGCCTGCAGGTTGTTCATGTTTTTTTGGCGGGAAGATGATGTATTTAAAGGCAGAGTTAGCACAGGCTCACTGTCATTTGGCCAACAGTAGACAGACAAACGCTGTTGTTCTGCACGCGCAGTGGATCTTCATGCACTTTGAGGACTGCAATTATTGAAGGTAAGAGCCAGATGGTACTGCACATACATAGGGCCTCAAGCAGCTTCCCTCTCCCTGTTGCCTCACTAATCAAATGATTCCTGGTTATTACAGGATTCGTCTTCATTGAAAAATACCCGCTCATATAGATGAGCTTCACACCACATGTAGGCAAGAACCTTTGGCCTTGCCCGCCATTGTTCCACCGGACAATACCCTTATCTATTAAGATTAAATGTAACTCGGTCACCCCCGCTAACCTCAGGTACGAACAACGATATTGAACACTTGTGATAAACAGGTCAGCTCGACAGCACCGCTCGTGATTCACACCAACTTCAGGTAAAATGAGTCACCAGAGAGACACACTTTTTAGAACCACACCTTAACTGTGCAGGCCCTGATTGTTTCCTATTCTCCACAGAGTTCCTCATCACCGTCTCCATACATGTCACTGTGTATCATCAACACAGTAACAGTGCTGAGCTACCCACAGAGTGCCAGACTTCACACTCACTTGGGGTAAGGATCGCTTAATATGTATTATCAATAGTATAGGCAGAACCCACAGCATCTCCACTATCTTGCCTGCCGTCCCTATACTAAATATTCTTCTCTTTGTTTTTCTTCTCACATAATCAGTACCTGGCTGGGTGTCCTTGTGAGTATCTTGTTTCTATTTTTTTTCTCTATCACTCACTGTTGACACGCACACCGCGTGCGGCTGCGCAGTCTACCCATCAGGTGCCCTTGAATTTTATGCCCTTTTATCCAATTGGTCGCATTTGTGCCGGTACATGGGCAATATGCTAACTTTCTTTTTCTTGTCCTAGATGTCCCTAAATCCGTAGGTCCTGATGAGACCCTAGATCACGTATAGGGTCGAAACGTCGTCTGCAACAAAAGAAAGCGAACCATTAACAGCTTGTAATATTGTATATAGCTGCTGTGTATTGTGTATTGAGTTGCTAAATGGTCAACTTTTTTTAATACTTTGCAAACCTTGTAAAATACTGTCATAATTATGTCACCAATGTTTTAGTTTCCTGCTTCTCACTGGGGACACTACGCACATTTTTCTGTTTCATTGTATATAGATTTGTGTTTGGAAAATATAAAATATGATTGTATCAAACTAAAACCATAGGTGTATGTGGTTTCTTCATCCACTGACATCAATGTAACCCTTCCATTGCGATTGTGTATCTTATTATCTACATAGGATTCTATTGTTCCACAGGAACCACTGTTTCTGACAATAATCCAACTTGTTTGGGGGCACAAAAGACTAGTGAGAGACCTTTGGTGAGTGTGCTGAGGCAGAGTCTTTGTGATGAGTAAGTGTGGCAGGTCTCAGATCCACCCCATACCTGGTCAGAGATGGCCCATCCTGCCTAACACTATTCCACCTTCTGCCTGGGAGCAATACAGAATGACCAACTGCCAGCTACACTCAGTCATGTGCCCAAGGATACAGGCTGCAGGCTCCAAATGGCTGGGTCAAGAAAATGCAATTTTTAAAAAAAATTGCATTTTAAGAAGTGTGACTTAAAATACAACTTTACCATTAAATGGGGTTTTAAATTGCAATTCTTTAGAGACCAAACTCAACATTCCTACCCATTCCCAAAAATGATCACTTATTAAATGTAATAAAGTAACTAATTTTTTATCTTTTAGTAGAGACAGGCCTCCTATTAGTGAAAAACTAATTTAAGAGTTTTTCACTACCAGGACAGGTAAATGTTTCCAATATGTTTAGGGCCCACCATGGAGGTGACATATGTTTTTAAAAGGAAAGTTTAGGCCTTGCAAAAGTTTTTTTTGCTAGGCCGTGATGACAGTTTAAAGGAGCAATGGCAGACCTGACACTTAAAAGGGTCTACATAAGTGGAAGGCATAATCAGTGCTGCTGGACCATTTGTAGAATTTTACTTGGGCCTTACAAGTAAATTATATGTGCCACTCGGGTGTAAGACAATTTTACCATGTTTAAAGGAGAGAGCACAAGCATTTTAGCACTGGTTAGCAGTGATAAAGTGTGCAAAGTCCTAAAAGCCAACAAAAAAAAAATGGGAACACAACACAGGAGGCTGAAGGCAAAAAGTTTGGGGTTGACACTGCCGAGAGGGCCATGTCAAATAATGGCTCTGTCAAAGATGATGGCCACTGGGTAAACTTGTAACTTATTTTTTTTTATAAAATCAAAACCCCAAAGCAGGATATTTTGTTTTAGAAAAAAACAAAAAATAATGATCTTCACACTACGGGAGAAGCCTTTCATGAATATTTAAAGCACTTCACTGTCCCTTACTGCCACTAGGATTTTCATGGCTATAAGGGAAAGTGAAAACTGGCCATTCGACCACCCACTCTAAAAAGGGCATTCAGTTGAAAGGCCAAGAATCCAACAGACTGAACTTTGTCAGGCTGTTAGAGAAGTTGCCAGTGACAGAGAAGGCTCTGTCTCTGACATACTTAAGGCCCATCTGCCTGTAAATCGGAATATCCCCGCCAAACTAGAAATCAGACCCTAAATGTGATGAGATTGTAGAAGTCGCATTGAGGCTAAATACTGAACATAGTTTGCATAAAGACGGCTATGTGTATAATGAATTTCATGATTTTGGCCAGTTAATACATACACCGGATAATGGCCTAGAATGTGTTTGTTTAGTTTTCATTCAGGTCATCCTAGGCTTCTGTATCACATTCCCCCACCCCTTGGGTGCTATGTCTGTGTGAGCATGAGCTGGCCTCAATAGGAGTTTGGTTCACATTATGGTCCAGTATGTGAAGCCTTCAAACATTCCGTCACATAGCAATGTTACATACTGATGCATGGTTTAGGCTTCCTCACAAGCTCCCTAATTGTGGCTACTCAGAGGTTGCAGTAACAGTGGACCTGCTGCAAACTCACCTTGCGTGCTTCTCATATATGCTGTAGGAAAACCAACAGAGCTTTATGCCAATAGCTGCAAGTGTCAGCACAGGCACTCATTTTTGGGACTGGGGCTTATTTTTCATAGTCCAACATAGACTCAGAACAAGAGAGAGATAGGCAGAAAAGGAAGAAAGAAGGGAAAGATAGTAAAACAGTACCAAATGTAGAAAGAATGATTGAAAAAGAACATGCACGATTTGATAAAGAACATGCAATATTAAAATGAAGGGACAGTGAGTATGGGATGATGGAAGAAAGAGGTATGAGGTGAAATCAATCCTAGGTTTCCTTGGATTTTTCAGTGCCGACCTTCACCAGTGCAGGCAAACTCCTAAAAACTAACTTTGGGCTCCTATGTTTTTTTTGTCTGTTTTTTTACAAATTACTGACCTGATTTAGATCTTGGCGGTGGGTTACTAGAGCACAACGGTGATGGATATCCTGCCTGCCTTTATATAAATCCAATAGGATATAATGGGATTTACATTTTGGTGGATTGGCTGTCCGTTACCGTCATGGTGGAGTAACCCATCCCCCAAGTTCTAAATCAGGCCTTAAGTACTGAAAGCCAACCCTGTATTCTTCAGACTCAACTGATAATGTATGATCATGTCTTCACTTCTTCTGTACAGGCTTAAATTATAGATACATTTTGACATCATTTCTTGCATTTATGATATGAGCTCCAATTCCAGTTGCAATATGCATATATATCAAATTTGGTAACATATGGTGCAGCCATTTTTGAGACATTTGCCCTGGAAGAGGTTTTTTGTAAACTCTGATGCCACCATCTTAGCAAAAGGCACTTATTTTAAGCTACGCGTTTATTCAGCAATGCCCACTAAAGCCATAGCTAAAAGTTCATTTGACCAGCCGTGAATCAGGTAAGGTCAGGTGAGCTTTGTTATGTATCGGGCTATAATTTAATAGTAGTAGGCCAAAAGTAATTTTTAAATTTCCTGTAGTAAGTGCAATGTACTTGGCCTATAGGGCAATCAGCTAGTGCCCGAAGAGCTGGTCTGACAGATGTGTGTTTTTTTGCTGTTTGTAGGTCTGCTCATGGTCTAGTTGGTCAGTTTATACTGTTGAGGTCCCTGATATTAAAACAAACATTGCCTCCAGCAAGCTCAGATCCATGCAGTCTCCCATAAGTTGCAAAACACTTATACAGCGTGTCTTTACAAGTTCAAAACTGCCCCAATTTGCAAACATGGGCTACATTTTTAGCTATCTAATTCATTAATGGGATCACTTTTATTTTAGTGCCCTGTCCTATTTTCTGTTATAGTTTGACCATATGTAATATTGTGCATCTAATGGGTGTTTTATCATTTCAGGCCCATCATTACGTACTCCAAAGTTACACTCGGCACAGCAGTCTCAAAAATGTTTGTCCTCTGTGGCTTATAAGTAGATCTACATCGGACTATGAAAAATTACCGAGCAGTTCAGTAAATCTGATGTCCCTTCTTGCAGCCAAATATCGAAGTGAGGTTTAAGTGGGAGAGGTGCTCTAATAATATTGAGTAACTAACTGTACATATAAATTAGACTGAAATGCTTCATATTACATTTATCAGCCTTGGCAGGCTCGCTCTTTTAAAAAGAAACAGGCGTTTGTTTTAGTTGGGGCCGACCAAGCAATCCCATATATCTTAATGAAAAAAGAGAAACCTCATGATCACCAATATACTAATTGAATGTCTCGGGAACAAATGGCAAAAAATCTGTTTGGATATGACACAAGTCTTATCCGATTCTTGAGACTCAGAAAATACACTTGTACTGGAGGGGAGTTAAAGATCAACGGGCACATGCATCAATGTAGGCTTTTGCGATTCCTTAATTGCGATTACTAAGGAATTTCAATTAAGGAATTGCAAAAGCCTATGCATGTAGGAAACCCTATAAAATTTATGATTCCCAAACATTCCTTAATTGCGACTTGCAAATTGCGAGTCGCAATTAAGGAATGCCTTCCCATTCAATCCTATGGGCCTACAGGCCCATAGGAATGAATGGGAGATTGCATGCACAATTTGGGAGTACCAATAGGTACTCGCAAATTGCACATGCATTTTCAAGGGTGTCAAAAGGACACCCTGTTGTAGCCCTGAAATTGAACTGTGCACACACGTGTGTGTAACCTACAACTTTGAAAATGGCACTTTAGTGCATTTTTCAAACTTTTTGCAAATTACCATCAAGTTCAAATTGAAGGTAATTTGCGCCCCCTATTAGCAAAATCGCTATATGCGATTTCATCATGCATTGCATTTAAGGAATCGCAATTTGCGATTCCGTAAATGCAATTGCAATTTAAGAAATCGTAATAAATTGCGATTTCTTAAATTGCTAAAGCCTTTCAGTTTCATGCATCACAGAAGCCCTTTTTGCGGGCGCAAATGGACGATTTTTGCGAATCGCACTGTTTGCGCTCACAAAAAGGTTAATGCATGTGCCTGTTAGGGTCTTATTGTTAGTTTGACAGTCAGTGAACTGCTGTATCTGTGGGTCGTGGTCCAACTGCCGCAAGCTTGTGGGTCCAACCACCGTATCACGATATGGGCAGATTGCTATTACACAGAGCATGGCTGAACCTCCGACACCGCCTGCACAGCGCAGACTGCCAGTGTCACGGTCGGGCAAAAGCAGCTGCCATAGGACGGTTCAACAAAGTTTCACCGCCGTCCGTAATACAAGTTGGCTTTCCGATGAGACAATTGCAGCATTGGGACCGTAGGTTTCAAGTCAGCGGAAACTAAAGATTTGGGGTGCATACTCACCCCTTTCCTGTTCAACCTGTCAGAGTTCAACATGGATCCCTTTCTCTAGGCCCCCCCTTCAAAGCAGCATCTTCACCACAAAGAATACGACCCTGTTTGCAGCGAAATAAAGGTAAGTCCATTTTGTACTATATACCCATTGCCTGGACTGGCCACACATGGGCCCGACTCCGGCAATGAGTAGATGGTATTTTTCCACATGTATCATGCATATGTTTACATTTTACACGTGCAGTCGAAATGAACACACAGGCATTGATAGATATGGAAAACCATTGCCCACCACTGAAACACTACCACACTGCGGGCTCCGCAATCAACTCCTAATACAGCAGTAGGAAGACCGCCAGCGCTGCAGTCTTCTAGCAGCTGCCAAACTCCTAATCAGGCCCTTAACACTTTGGCGGTGGGAAAATACTGACTTTGTCAAACTCAGCATTTTCCCACCCCTAAATTATTGACTATGCCCAATGTAGTTATAGATTTCTTGGACTGTAACTTCAGGTTTATGGAGATGTTTTCATAGCTTTATCTCAAAATTAAGCCAGCTTCTAATTCACCTTCAGATTAATAGAAGCTGTCCACAAATTGTGCAGTATATTGGAAATCGAGGAATTTCTATTTACTTTTAGTTACACCTTAGACCACTTTTATTTTAGTCAGCTGTCTATTTTCTCCGCTCGAGTCAGATGCGCCAATAAAATATTTAACAGTATATATATATATATATATATATATATATATGTATGTATATATATATATATATATATATATATATATATATATATATATATATATATATATATATATATATATATATATATATATATATATATATATATGTTTATATTAGCTTACAATTGCAGTCCTTTATTCAGTATTAGCGATTACCTCGCCGGGCCCTTCAAATATGGGAGCAGAAAGGTGAGTGGTTATACACGGTTTTCTGAAAGCAGCATGGCAGGCCCGGTTTCGGTAGATTGTAGTACCAGTCGACAAAACAACAGGGAAGAAACAATATTGAACAGTAAAGCTGCAGCCGGCAAGAAACATTCGTATGGATTTTTCCTCCTTCCCATCCTTGTTTGAAGTGCGCAGAGTGCTCGCCCCCCTCCCCTAGCTCCTTATCACTTTAAATAAAAATCTTATGGAGGGCAACCCCCCCACTGTGGGAACCAGGGGAGCGGGGGAGTTTAATATCTCATGAGTGCACATAAGAGCCGCTCGGAGAAGACTCTAATAGAACAGCCCCAGGCTCTTATTGAGCGGGCCCGAAAAGCCCGGGAAGGACCGTTCCTCTGGCACCGCTCTCTGTTTACACAGCCTGGAGGATCCTTTGGGGGCGGGAAAAAGGATGAGTGGCAGCAGCGGGACGAGAAATAGAACGCGGAAAGTAAGATTCACGCGCACGCATTCTGCTTAGGGTTTGGACCAAGAGAAGAAGCAAGAATACTTTGCTGTAATGCTGCCTAATTCTTATATACCGATTTTTAAACTTTCGTGAACTCAGATATACAATTAATTAATTTATCATAGTAGGCCTTCTGTTAAAGTTGCGAGCATTATGCAGCCGGGAGTTTGCAAACGTAGGTGCATATTTACAATGTCTGGCCCATCTCTGCAAATCAGCAGGGATGCGCCAGAACAGATGCGTCACGCAATCCCCCCCTTGTGCCACCACGGATGCGCCGCATTTACAATGCGGCGCACCATGGTGCAAGGAGGGGTAGATGCATGACGCATCTTGTGGCGTAAGGGAGGCGCATTGCTGGAGTCATGTAGCAAGTGTGTGGCAACTCCAGCAATGCACAGGGGCCGCCCATACTTAACGTGGTGAGTCACTCTTTACACCCGTTTCAAGCAGGCGTAAGGGTTTGACGCAGCGGCGTCGTAAAACTGACTCCGTGAAATCTTGTCGATTTCACTGCGTCAGTTTTACGGGGCTTTCCTGCGAGGGACCGCCCACCCTGCGACAGAACGCCCACATGAAACCTGACGCAGGTTTCATGTGGCGCTGTGCTTTACAACGTGACGCATCTGCCTAGATGCGTCACATTGTAAATTAATTGCAACGTGGCGCATGATTTATGCTGCCACTGTGTTACAAAAGTGACGCAATGGAGGCGCAAATGTGTCGCAAGGGGGTTGTAAATCTACCCGTAGTCTTTTTTCTGAATCTACCGCTGAATGCCCTTTATGGGTTTAACACTCTGCTCCTTTCTGGAAGGTAAAAACATCGCTAGGAGCATGCAACGTTTATGCATAAAGACAGGCAAACCTGTTCATTGACGCTTGAAGTGAGTGCAGCTATTTCAAGGTTGCCAATTGTGTTGCACTGAGAAGCATATGTAGAATTTGAGTGCCGGCAGGCTAGGTGAACCTGTGAACTGTGGAGCGCGCATAAATATCAGGCAACACCTCGGTCAATGCCCAATTATTTTCCATGTAAAGGTGCAACTTACTCCTAAGAATTTTGCTGTAACTCTGAAGAAAGTCACTCATTCGCATAAATATGTCAGTGGCCTAATTAGGAGCTGGTTTGCGTCGCCGTAGCACCACGCAATGTGGGGTGTGAGCGACGTAAACCTCACGTGGGATGTAGGAAGCCACGCAAGGCCACTTTGGGCAGCCCTGTGTGGCTCCTTAAATCTGGAGTAAGGCAACTCAGCACAAATCGCTGCGTTGCCTTACTCAGTTCTTGAAAGGCGTCCCACGGGTATTGCCTGGGTGTTCCCAAGCAATGCTGTTTTTGACGGATTCCCAGATTTTCTAAAACTAGTAGTCCTAGGAATGAGCCAAAATTGTACGCCTGCTCAGGTGAGGCATAACTAGGAGAAATATCTTTATTTCTCCTAGTTACTTCCACTTTCTATGTTCTGCAGCACACATAGAAACAGGAATACGCCTCTCAGACTTGTTTTTGTGCAGGAAGGTACTCATTCTTGCACAAAAACAATCCTGCATTCAACGCAGGCCCCCTTCCAACGTGGTGCCAGGGTGCCTGCGACGGCGCTAGGCGGCCAAAAGAGCACTAGCGTGGAGGAAAAGGCAGGAATGCACCATATTGCCGTAAATACGGCACATTCCTGCTCGTTCCCTGTCACAGGGAAACACCCTTTACCACACAGTCACAACTGCGCAGTACCTTTACAACGCGGGCCCTACAATGAAAGCATTGTTAGCACGCGTTCCCCTAGCACGCAAGTCATTACAACAATTTGCATTACTGATTGCGTTGTTGAACTGGTGTTGGATTTTAAGTCCAACACCTTCCCTGTTGTTGCACAGACTGAAGTTGGAAAAGTAAATTATACTGTTCCAAAGTCAGCACTTCCTTAAGGAAAGTAATTTTGATGAGTTGTGTGCTAAAGGAACACGTGATAATGATGCTTTTTGTAGTGTTGCTCGCGAAGTAAAGGCATGTGTGGTTCCATCATACAACCCTGTCATGCAGTGCAGCGCAGCAAGTTGACTCTGCGTAACGTTCTCATGAATAGAACCGTCAGCATTTTTTAGGTCTTCTTCCACAACCTGCAACTTTCTCTTTCTACTGCTTACCTTTGCATCCTTCCAAAGAGGAGAACTATTTCCTCTCTCACTCCATATTCCTTATGTTCCTCTTTCCTATTTGCCACACGTTTTGATTATGTTTTCACTTTCCAAATTGCCATCTACACCTTCACAGCAGCACAATTTCTTCTTCTTTCTGAACACCATTATGACATTCTAGTTGTTTGGACCTGGGCCTGGACAGGAGGAAGTGATCTGTATGCCAAAGTGGGCAGTCACTGCTGGTCAGTAAAAGGAAAGTGGGCATGAGAAGTGACGTGTGTACGGACCAGCCCTTTGCGCAGGTGAACCTTCTATAACTGTCCAGAAGCCTAACAGTGGCGGCAACTTTTGAAAAGTAGTGGTAGGGCAAGTGGTGGGGGCTCGATAAAAAAAAATCACTTACCTGAAGGGCCACTGCACACAGGCTCCAAGACTCCCCTAGCCAATCACGACGCTGCTGTTACCAAAATGACAGCAGCGTCGTAATTGCTCTGAGCGTCCTGGTTCGGCGCTCAGACAGGCACTGGAAGCCCGTGAATATTCTCCACTCAAGCTGTGCAGTACAGCCAGGTGGAGAACATGCTAAGTGAGCATGATGATTTGGATGGCCACACCATCATGCACACTTAAGTGCATATTATTCCACTCCTCCTCCCTCTCCCTGTGACACAGCCCAACACCGCCATGCCCTATCCTGGCTCGACTCCATAGAGAAAAATAAAACAATAATAACATAACATTATTAATGTTGCATTATTATCATTTTATTTTTCCTTATACACTCAGTGTGGCAACGCTTCTCTGCCTTAGGGGAGAAGCCGCTGCAGAAGCCTAATGAACACAATAGCTTCACTGGGGATTTATGTTATGCCAAATAGAGTCACACCTTGCCATGCTCCTCTCCTTTCCATGCACAACGATTTTCTCCTCCTCATTCCTACAGCTTCTCTGAAGGCAGTTAATATTTGATGAGTGGCCGCCATGTTTTGCTCTGCATACAATTTTTGTTTCACAAAAAACACATTTGCAAAGTGAGAATTTGTTTCTCTAAAGCAAAAAAGTTAACGACCCTGAGAAAGTGTTTCTCCCACGGCGTGGGAGTGTTTTTTTTTCTTTTTGGGATCGCCAGATTTTTGCTGGCAGTTCAAAGAGAAAAAAAGACTTTAGAAGGTCCTTTCTAATCAGGGAAGATGGTCTGATGTAATTACACTGAAGGGCTCAAGTCCATCGGGCTGTCAGTGTTAGCATTTCACCAGTGAAGCCAGCAGACCGCTGCTGGCAGAGACATGACAGTTTCCCAACTCTAACTCGAGCTGGTGGAATGCCAGTTTGGCACAAAAGTCCCCTCTCTGCCGAACTCTACATCAGGCCTAAATCAGGCCTTTTCCCCTCACCGTTGGGACAATGTATGCATTGATTTTCCACAATGACATGCTCTTAATGAAGCATAGCAGTAGATGCTTAATGAAATACTTCTTGGGCCTCCGTTGCTCAAACGACTAGGAGACTGGATTCACACCATGGATACAGCACTTTAAGAGGGTGAATCACAAAGGCCTCACATTTCCACAAACAATGAGGAATTCATAAATACCTCATGTTCCAAAGTTCAGAAAAGACAAGAGGCAAGTCAGGTGATTTAGATAGTTACTTGAACGTATAAAGATGTGGGTAGAGAAACATTTTCCTAGATATCTCCCATATCTGTTTGGATGGGGAAAAAGTAGGGTAGACATCCACCCCTCAAAAATTGTAATAATGTAAATTCAGTGTTATCAAATTCAGAGGTTTTGCAGCTGTCACTGTGTTCTTCACCATAAAAGAGACAATCCTTAACTTTGCTCTCAAATGTAAACAGGAACCCTGTATCACGGACCAAAATGTTAAGAACTCCGGGGCATATTAACAAGAACGGCGTTAAAATTATCGCCGGGTTAGCGGCAGAAAACTGCCTCTAAAGCGGCGATAATGAGCTTGATAATATGCCCTGGAGAATTCCAATAGAAGCCCATGTTCACACCAAAACATGGACTTCTATTGGAATTCTGAAGGGCATATTATCAAGCCCATTATCGCCTCTTTTGCGGCAGTTTTCTGCCGCTAAACCACAATACTTTTTAATGCCGTTCTTGATAATATGCCCATCCTTTGTGAAATTCACTCCTTGAATTAAAAGATCACAGAGATATGGCCAAAACATGGCATTTTTGCTGTAATTCCTATACATGTCAAGATCTGTTTGACCTCAAAAGTGAAGCAATCCAGCGGTCTGCAAAAGGGTACACTGTTTCACACAAAATTACTTCTTTTGGTTTTGTGAGCCCTTTTGCGGATCTCACTATGCTCATCCTTCTCACAATCTTAACTCCTACAGAGTTAGCTATGCTGTGCTTTGTTTATTCCCTGGTCTGAAGGCCCCAGAGAGCTTGATATTCAGGGCCGGACTGGCTGTACTGGGCATCGGGCGTTTCCCCAAGAGGCTGGAAGGGTGGAGGCTGGTTTTGCAGCAGTGGGGGCCGGTTTTGTTACTGGGGGCCGGTTTTGCAGCAGTGCCGCAATATCAGCCCCCATTAACAAAAGCAGCAAGGAAACATTTCCAGCCTCCCGTGGCCAGGCCCAGTGGCTGGTGTGAGAAAATTGCCTGGCTGCTTTGGGTTCCCAGTCCAGCCTTGTTGGTATTTTTGTTTGGTGTTTTTTCATCAGATGGATCTTAAAGGAGCTTGACTTCCTCTAATTCAATGACTCAATACATATTGTGTGCTTTATTTATTTATTTTTTTGCACACCTATACCGCGCTAGGACTCGACTCCCGAAGGAGTATCTCCACGCCACTGGCAACATCTAAGAGCAAGGAAACCCAAACATGTAACGGTCATCCCTAAATAGATGACCTAATACTGAAAGAGAAAAGTTTTAATTTTTTCCTGAAAGGAAAGTGTTCTCTGCATTAATTTGAGTTCCATGGGGAGATCATTCCATAGCTTCGGTCCAGCCACTGACAAAGCTCTGCCCCCTTGTCTTGTCTTGTTAATCTTGGGAACACATAGTAATTGTTGATCTCCAGATCTGAGAGATCTAGAGGGGACATATAAGTTAAACTTTTTAGTCAGGTAATCAGGACCCTTCCCTGTGAGACATTTGTGAATGACACAGCATACTTTAAACCTCACCCTCTGTTTCACTGAAAGCCAGTGGAGTTTGGTCAGCAGAGGTTTGGATGGAGTTCGAGCAGGGGCATTGAGAACAAGACGTGCGGCGGTGTTTTGCACAACTTGTAGTCTTACAATGATCCCTTCGTTGGCAGCTAGCAGCAAACCGTTGCAATAATCTAATCTACTCAGCACGAGCGATTGTACCAGAGTTCTTCTGGTGGTATCAGGGAGCAGGGGGAACACTTTCCGGAGAAGACCAATAACATGGAAACAGGAGCCAACCACTTGATTTCCATGTTGTTTCAAGGCAAGCTCCTGATCCAATTTTACTCCAAGATCTTTTACAACCTGTTTGGGCTCAGGGACTTCCCATGAATGTGCCTTTTCTGTTTCTATATGTCCGAAGAACCTCTCAATGCGCATGCCATGTGTCAGAGATCATAGGAACCCAGAAGCTGATGGGACACTCAACAGTCCTCAGCAGGACTCTCATTCCGTTAGACTTCTGTGCTGGTATGTGGGGACACTGCTCCCTGTCTGTAATGACTACATCCTTGACCTTAGAAAAACTGAAAAAAATGCCATTACCAACTTGGATCACAACAAAAGGTATAAATAATGCGCTAAGCACATATGTTCTTAATTGATTCATGGAGATGTCTGGGCCCAATTTCCTTGACTGTAATGGTTTAATTTCAATAAATGGCCACCAATTTTTGTTTTTTGTTGCAAACTGTAGCGAGAATTATCTGCTTGATCTAGCAGGTGTGAGTTACCCTTCACCCATGATCTCTGTCCTGACCATGAGTGCACCTGTGATCTCCTAGAATGTTACCATTTGCAGACAATGTTCTACAATGTTCAGTATTCCCTTGATTCACATTATTTATCTTCCATCCAATATGGGCAGGCTGTCAAGAGTTTCTAGAAAACAAGCATGTTCTTTGATCTTAGGCATGTTTCACTACACACAAATGCCCGAGGGGAGGAAAGGCTCATAACAGACTATTTTCTTACTGCATACGATGTCTGCCCTCCTTTCTTTAGCACCCATTTTGCAGCAAACTTGTTTAATTGCCTCTTAGCTGATGCGCCCAGTAGTGAGTACCAGGGCGGGACTGGCAACAGCAACCAGCCTTGGCAGATTGCTTCTCGACCAGCCCTGTGGGGGGGAGGGGGTGCTAGTAAGAAGCACCTCTCCTGCTTTTGTTACTGGGGGCCATGTTGCAGCACTGCTGCAAAACCAGTCCCTAGTGACAAAACTAGCCCCCGGCCACAAATCAGGCCCCCATTTCTCCGGCCCACCGGGGAAACCCCTGGTGCCCGCTAGGGCCAGTCCGGTCCTGGTGAGTTCCACTGTCACCCGACTGTGAGGCCTGTGCATAGAAATGTCTCTGAGAAAGGGGAAGAGGGTGCAGCCTTCACTGTTCTCAAATTTTGGAGTCACAGGAGTGCTCAGGGGTTCTTTTAGCCTGTGTCCTCAGCTTCTTAAGGCCACATTGTTTAGCTGTGGATTCTTTGCTATCCACTAATTTAGGCAGCTGGCTCCATATCACCAGAAGAACATTTTCTAAGTTTGTCACACTTCCTTTTACTATTCGAAATTATCTGGTGTGTTAATACAGTTGGTTCCATTAAAGTGAACCAATACTACAACTTCCACAATATGTTTGTAGCCCTTGCTGGCCCTGTTCCTGTCAGCAGAAATTCTGCATACATTGGTAGGAAACAGTTCCCTTCACAAGCGTGTGGATGAGAGACATATTCCAGAACTATACATCTAACCAGTGGAACTGAAGTGAGCTCAATACAGTGCCAAAGGTTGGGGTGTGTTTGCACGTATGACGTGCATATGTGCATACCGATGCACACACTTCTGCCCATCTTGCCCTTCTGGATACCTATCTGATCCCGGCACAATAAATGTAGTTTCAGTCCCTATATCTAGCCTTTCAAGAACTCTTTAAAACTCAAGAAACAATAGACACTCTGCCTGTAGTACCAAAGTAGTTTATCAGAGGACTTATGTGGCAGGCGCCATATTGACTGCGTTATAGGGAATCAGGTTAAGGCTAAATATTCCCTCTAAGCTCCTTCAAACTAAATCTGAGTTTTTTCCAGAAACTCACACATCCAACCATGCACAAACAGTTATGAAAATCTTTCTTATTCACCCCTGTGCCTTTGAGGCATCTAACAATGAAAATAGGGAAGGGGATTCAAATACTTTGTATTGGGGGAATGGGAATCTTCCTATGATTAAGTGCCAGGATACCTTTTAGGTGAAAGTAGGCAGTGGCGGTTCGATCATTTGCCACCCCATGACGGCTGCAGGTGATAGCGTGGGGGATGGGGTGTGGCAACAGACCCTGTGTCTGCCACCCTGCGACGACTGCAGGCCGGAGTGTGGGGTTTCTCTACTCCCCCAAAACTCGTGCAACCCGGGGCGTATTGCCCCCCTTGCTATGCTAATGAAAGTCGTGCTTTACAAGGGTTACCACTTCACTTTTTGCTGGTCTAGTATACCGCTTACTTACCATGCTCCTCCTGGTTGCTCCTGCATGTATGTATGTACGGAATTATGTATGAATTTATGTAATGTATTTATGTATGGATATATTTGACATTTCTATAGTGTGAACCTAACCAAAAGGCAGCGGAGCACTGTGCAGGATCAAAGACAAACATAAAGTCAACGAGTATTAGGAGAGGAGGCTGGGTTGTGGAAGATTAATGCATTGTGATGCAGTGTTCTTTTAAAGAGGTGAGTTATCAACTCCTTCCTACATTGGAACAGCTTTGAGACGGTCCTGTGGGATACAGTAATGTTGTTCCAGAGCTTGGATACTGTAGGAAACTGGATTTTTTTCCATTCTACCCCCCACACTTTTTTTCCCAATTAGAACTAGGTGCTGGTTTTTGACTCATAGTGAACTGAAGACTGCTAACCAGGCTACAGAGACAGTGCTCATTCGCTAAAACAAAGTAACTGTTAATTGCACCCCAATAGGCAAAAACTTTAGTACTCCTATAAGTCCCTAGTAAATGGTACCCCTGGTACCTAGGGCATGGGTACTAAAAGGGGTCCCTAAGGGCTTCATCATGTATTGTGCCATCCTAAGGGGCTCACACCCAAATCCATGCAGGCTGCATGACATGGTGCAAACCATGTGTGAAAACACAACATGTGTTCCATGCCAAAGTCTCTGCATATAATATTTGTAAGTCAAACCTACAGCTGCTCTTAGAGCCCTAAGGCAGGGTGCAGTATATTTTATGTGGGAACATAGCTGCATGAGTAGATATGTCTGTGTGATGTCTAATTCTATTACTAGATATTGCAAGTAAACAGGGAAGCCATCATGAGGTATGCACTGGGTACTGGTCATTATGATTTACCCAACTACATAATGGCTTCACTAAAACCTATACTAAAACCCATACATATTCCAGTATTGGATTTATTATGACAGGCACCCAGAGGGCCCCTTAGAGGTGCCGCCTGAATCCTACTAGTCGTCTAGTGTGCTTGCTGACTGGCATTGTCCAGCCTGCTGCCACAGATTGCTTTCTGTAGGTTGAGAGCCAGTGTGCTTTGAGGTCAGGAAACAATTCCTGCTCCAGAGAAGTTGTTATCACCTACTCCAGCAGGATGGCTAGTGAATCTGCATACCTCTGCCGCCTTTGATATGCGACCAAAGCTTCCCCCAGACCTGGAGAATGCCATCCCCTGAGGCTCATTTGGCACCAGGACCGATGGGAAATTAGCGATGTAGTAGGCGTGTTGCACCTCCAGGTTAGGCACACCCCTAAAGTGGGCACTTTATGTGCTCCACGAAAGACGGTTCAAACATCTTGTTTTTGGTTGAATTATGAATTCTGGGACAGGGGTATGCCCACTCCCTACAGCATTTAGTCATATAGGGGGTGTAGTGACCCCAGTGGTAAGCAGTCAATTAGCTACTCCCCTTCACTCCCCTTAGCACCACTAAATGTTGTATTTAAGTGCCCTCCTGACGCCAGGACCACAGATGTGTCTGCCTGAAAGAAGAAGTGCTCAAAGAGCCAAAGAAGTGGGAACTGTGGACCAGCACCGAACCTGGTGCAAAACCCTGTCTGGCTGCTGCTGTCCCAACAATCACCAAGACCAACTGGTCCAGAAGCGGAATAGTGTCTCCAAACCCTTGGAGGTCTGCCCAGCACTTCATTGACCCAGCAACATCGCCCTTGGAGTGTAGGAGCAACTTCCATGCACCAGCAGGCACCAACCAAATCTGCCCGGTACAACGTTCAGTCACCCCCCCCCCCCAGCCCACTGAGGGAGAAGCTCCCCAGAAGCAGAATGTAGAGGCTTGCAGAGGTCTGCCCCAGCTCTCCAGTTAGGGCTGAACAACTAGACCCTCCAGGGGCCTCCCTACATCAATACAGGAACAAGTTGCAAGCATCAAAGCTTGCTTGTGTTCAGTCGGAATACCACCACCACCCAAACTCACCTGCATGTTGAGGTACTTCGAGAGATGTCAGATTCACACCAAGAGTGGCCCTGTTGTATTTCTTTTCCCTCTTTTGCAGGTACGCCAAGAATTGTGAGATCCTCTATCTCACCGACCCTTCAGACAAAAGAAACTCGGCACCCGCGCTCCCCAGACCAAGTTCAAGTAAACCAATGGTGTATCTATGGTCCTGAGATGCTCAAGACCCAAGCACCACCTTGGGTTCTGATGGACTGCTCCCCCCAGCCCCCACTTGCCGCCTTTTTCTTACAGATACTTTTCCGCATTGACTTTAGCATGTAGCCTTCAAGTTTACCACAGCGTACTGCACAACTGCACCCGGACACCCCAGAGCTGCTAAATTTGAACTGTTGGTGCTTTCTTGGACCTTGGCCCCTACTTCCCTTAAGCCCAGAAGAACAGTCCTGTAAGTCATCTGTAAGTGTAACTATGCAGTGAATGTTTCTCCCATAAGATAACATTACCGCGTTCGAGGCACATGCCGCAAATCTGAACAGCTGCCATTTTCTACTGGTTTTTACTGTAAAAATTGATAATGTCTAATGTACTTACCTGATTCCGATGATCTTGGTGTCTAAAATTATATCAAAATCTGTGTTGTTTTCTTAAAATGGTCTTGAGCTTCTTCTTGAGTGTGTGTCTCATATATTTACTCTGATTATACAACAAATGCTTAACACTACCCTCTGATAAGCCTAAACGGCTCACCCACACTACCAAAAGGAGATCCTTTAGGATTATTAATTTAAGCCCTGTAGGTTAATAAAGGTCATCTGGACTTTCTATATAGTGTACCTCATTTTGGTGCACTACATTTAAAGGCAGCTTCCTACAGATGCATAGACGGAAAAGACCAGCTGCCTTCTTTTTAGGTTGCAGCCTACCAGACAGCACAGCTGTCTGGTTTGCTCATGACGTCTTGGGGACACTCAGAACGTTGACCTATAAATGTATTTCGACCTGTTGCTTACCATTGCCCTAATGGTTGGTAACTCACATTTTCTGGCTTTCTATTTACTAACTTTATTCGCTTTAAGCTGTCCAGCTTGAGATCGTCCCTACTTTTGGCCAAATCTTGTTTACTGTATTCTTCCACGAACTCACTTTCTGTAAATCTTGTTCTTTTTGTTGTCACATTTGCTGTGCATTCAAATACAGAGGTCAAATGCCAGGCTGTGTCTTCCAGGGAGCTTGGTGTTTATTTTTCTTTCTCTGACTTCAAAGTGAGAGGGTTCATGTGATAACCATGCTGGCTAGTGGCAACTGCTTGAGGAAGGCTGTACAAGTGTTATTTCTTTATTTATTCAAATATCTGTAAATAACCTGTGCTGACGATCATATCAATACATTGGATGTTGGCATTTCCACACATTATCATTTGTGTGCTGTATACTTTTATCAGTAAAACTGTATGTGAGTGCAAATTTAATGTTCATTTCAACAGAAGATTTGTTGTCTGTAATAGCAGGACGCTACCATACCATGCATACGCCATGTTAACCTACTCCACTTTATTCTGCACCGCTCCATGCCACTGCACTCTACTCTGCACCACTCCACACTATGCCACTCCACTCCACTCCATACCACACCTCACCAATCTAATCTATGCCAATGCAATCTACCCACACTACTGTACTGTGCTCCACTGCACTCTTCGCTACTGCATTCTACACCACTCAGCACCACTCCATTCTATGCTACCCTACTCTGCAACACTGCACTCTATGCCACTACACTCTACGCCAATGTACTCTACACACCACTTTACTCAAAGCCAAAGCTCTCTGCACCAATCTACTCTGCACCGAATTACTCTACGCCACTCTATTGCACTCTGCGACACTCCACACCATGCTATTCCACATCACACCACTACACTCTACCCCACTGCACTCTATACCAATGCACTCTACACCACTTTACTCAAAACCAACACATTCTGTGCCTCTGCACTCTATGCCAATCTACTCTGCACCACTGAACTGTACGCCATTATATTCTACTCTATGCCACTCTATTATACACCATTATACTCCACATCACTTTACTCTACACCACTGTATGCCACTGCACTCTACACAAATGCACTCAATGCCACTGTACTCTACACCACTGCACTCTACCCCAATCTACTATGCACCACTGCACTCTTCACCACTGCACTCTACACCACTCCACACCGCTCCTCTCTGCAAAACTGCACTCTATGCCAGTGAACCCTGCACCACTCTACACTACGCCACTGCACTCTATGCTGCACCGCTCTAGCCCACTGCATCTACCCTGCAACACTCTACTCTAAACCACTGCACTCTACTCCAATTCACTCTACACCATTGTACTCTAAACCAATGTACCCTAAACCACTGTACCGGTGCCAACTACTTTGCACTACTGCTCTTTACACCACCATTCTCCACAACATTCTACTCTGTGCCACTACACTCTAAGTCACTGGACACTACGTCACTCTACAACCATTCCACTCTATGTACTGCACTCTATGCCACTCATTTCTGCTCTGCACCACTGTACTCTTTGTCGCTGTTCTCTTCACCACTCTACTCTGCACCACTCTACCGTGCACCACTCTATGCCACTGCAATCTACGGCAATGCACTCTACGGCACTGGACTCTACAACAGTCTACTCTGCATGACTGCACTCTATGCCACTGCACTCTACACCACTCTAATCACTTCACAACAGAGCACTTTACATTACTTTACAGCACTCTACATCACAGCACTCTACTCTATGACAATGCACTCTACACCACTCTACTCAGCAACGGTGCTCTCTACACCACTGAACTCTATGCCACTCTACTCTGCATCGCTCCACTGTATGCCACTGTATGCTATGCAATAAACTCTAAACTACTATAATCTACTTGCACCACTGCACTCAATGATAGTCTACTCTATACCACTGCACTCTACTTCACTTCATTCTACTTCACTCCACTCTACTCTGAAACAATCTAACTATGCTACCGCTGTCTACACCACTCTATTCCACTCTGCACCAATCCACACTATGTCACTCCACACTACATCCCTCAATGGTATACAGCTGCACTCTACACCAGTGCTCTCTACACCACCTTACTCAAAACCAATACACTCTGCACCTCTGCACTGTACACCACTATACTCTACGCTACAACACTGCACTGTACACCACTCTACACCATTGCACTCTGTCACTTTACACTTCACCATTCTCCGCTACTGTACTCTACACCAATGTACTCTACACCAATGGACTCTATGACACTCTACTCTGCAGCACTGCACTCTCTGCTGTTGAACTCTATGTCACTCTACTCTATACCACTCTACTCTGCACCACTTTAATGTACTCCACACCACTCTGTGCCACTCTACTGCACTCCATGCCAATGCCCCCCATGCCACTCTAAGCTACTGTGCACTGCCATTTACAACACTCCAGTCTAGGTCACTCCACTCTGCACCACTCAACACCACTCCACTCGGCAACACTGCACTCTAAGCCAATGCACTCTACACCACTACTCTATATCACTCCACTCTACCCTGCACCACTCCACTCTACACCGCTTCACTCGACTCTAAAACAATCTACTCTATGCCATTGCACTCTATGCCACTGCACTCTACGCCACTCTACACCACTCTACGCCACTCTGCACCACTCCACTCTACGCCTCTGCAATCATTGCTGTGTCACTCTCCTCTACACCACTCAACTCTATACCTCTCCTCTCTACCCAGCACCACTGTACTTTACCCTGCACCACTCCACTCTACTCTGAAACAATCTCCTCCACATTACTGCACTCTATGCTGCTGCACTCTACGCCACTATACACCACTGCAGTCTGTGCTATTTCACTGTACTCCAAACCACGGCACTCTACCAATGTGCCCTTCATCACTGCACCTATGCCAACTACTTTGCACCACTGCACTTGACGTCATTTTGCTCTACAGCATTGTACTCTATGCCACTGCACGCTACGTCACTCTCCACCACTGTACTCTACGTATTGTACTGTGCACCTTTGTACTCTACTTTACTGCTCTCTGCATCACTCTACTCTACACTACTCTACTCTGCACCACCCTAGTCTGCAACACTCTACAACCCTGCACTCTATGACCCTGCACTCTGACACTCTACTCTGCAGAACTGTACTCTATGCCACTGCACTCTACTCTGCACCACTCAAATCTACACCAATCTACTGCGCTCTACACCACGGCACTCTACAACACTTCGCTCTATGCCACTGCACTCTATGCCACTGCTCTCTATGCCACTGCTCTCTATGCCACAGCACTCTTTGTCACACTATTCAATGCCACTGCACTCTACGCTGCATCACTCTACTCTATACCACTTCACTCTATTCAACTCTACTCCACTCTGCGCTACTCCTCTCTATTCCATTGCACTCTACGCCACTGCAATCTACTCTGAATCACTCTACTCTATGCCACTGCACTCTACACACTACTCTACATCTCTGCAGCAATGCACCCTACACCACTTTACTCAAGATCAATGCACTCTATGCCACTGCACTCTATGCCAATCTACTCTGCACCACTGTACTTTGCATCACTTCACTCTAGGCCACTCTACTTCACTCTACTACACTACACTCTATGACACTCCACTCCATGATACTCCACTCTATGATGCTCTACTCTACTAAACTCTGCTCCACTGACACTCTACTACACTCTATGCCACTTAACTCTACAGCACTCTACTTCACTTTTATGCCATTCTACAACACTACTCCACTCTATGAATCTCTACGCAACTCCCTCTATGCCACTCCATGCCACTTTACTTCTCTCTATTATCTGACACACTACTCCACCTTATGCCATTCCACTCTGACAATCTACTTTGCTGTATGCCACTCTACAACACTCTACTGCACTCTACGAAACACTCTCTACGCCACTCCACTCTGCTCTATACACTCTACAGCACTCTGTGCCACTCCACTTCATGACACTCTACTCAACTCTGACACTGTGCTCTACTCTATGCCTCTCAACTCTACGACCTTCCACCCTACAAAACTCTACTCCTTCCATGACACTTCACAACATTGTACTCTACCCCATGACACTTCACTCCTCTCCTCTCCTCTCCACTCCACTCAACTCTAAAGTACGGCATTCCACACCACTGGGTTTCCAGCGATAATCGCACATTGTGCAGCTATCGCTGGATTTTGTATCGCATAGGAGATACGCGTTGCTGATAGCGCACTATCTCGGCGATATAATCCAGCGATAGCCGGCGATAATTATCCTCACGCTAAGAGCGGTTAGCGATAATGATCGCTGGCTGTTGCTGATATGCCCCGAAGTTCTTTCTTTTAACCTGATTCCGAGGTGCAGAAAGCGTCAGTCTAAGGAGGCATCTGCATAGAAGCAGAGTACAGATCTCCCCCCCCCCCCCCACCCCTCACTCCCATGCCCAGCCGGTTCCAGGCTCTATATAACGAGATCACCACCGAACACAGAGCCACAATGAGAGGATTTCAGAGGCAGAGAAAAAACATTCGAAAGTCTGTAGCCGTGGGATCTCCAATCGTCAGATAGTGCTGACCTCGCTGGCCGGTGTCATTGTGCGCCTTCATGCCCCAAATATGATTTTTAAAAGGGATTAGCCACTTCAAAAGAAGCAGGGCTTTGAAGATAATGTTTCCATGTGGCTCCTAAAACCCCTTTTCAAATCTTTTTCTTGGTATTTCAAGAAAAACTGGTTAAAGCTTCTTTTGTCCTCATGATATTGTAGAACAAATGTCCCTGCGTCTTTCTTTTTTCATTCATTTTTTCTATTTTTACTTCACTGCTTTTGCTTTGTTTCCTTTTCTTTCTATTTGAGTTTATTCCTTCCCCCGCTCACTGTTTCAGTTACCTTTCTTCGCTGAAACCACCCTCTGAATTAACAAGGCCATTGATTATTCAATGAATTCAACAAAACGTAATTATAAACTTGGCACAGGTTAATGAAACTTCACGAAAAGTCTGAAAAAAGTATATATCCAGCTAATTTTGATCTGGGAACATTTTACATAAATTTGTAGAACTTACAAATGATGGACATTGGGTAGAGAAAGGTCCAAAAGTTGTTTCTTTAACTCAATCCCTAAGTTCAGGGTATAATGACTGTAAACAGCACTTGGAGTTTAAAGTGGTGTTGGCACAGCTAGTCTCTCTTTAGTGTCAATGACTGGCCAGTCCTTCCTTCCTGGTACTCCAACTGCCTTACTATGGATACCAGTGTCTCAATGGCTGCAGTGACATGGTAGCACTTCTCGGAACTGATTGTAAGCAACTTTATTCAATAACAGAGCCACAGCAAAAGAAGTATCCTGCACTGGAGATCCATTGCACAGACTTGACTCCCAATCGTTTCTGGCGCATGAAACTTAGAGGCATTTTTACTAGAAACTGGTACAGTGAGAAGTTACGCCAAAATTGGTAATGCCGTGCTCCATCAGTTTCAAAATACAGGGATGCGCCGTATTTACAAGAATGCGGCGCACTCCTGCGTTTCCCCTAGCGCTGGCACTAAAGTAGCTGCCTAGAGCCTGAGCATTCAGCCTTGCGCCATGTTGCAGGGGTGCCTGTGCTGCAGGGATGATTGTTTATGTGCAGGTAGAGACACCTACCAGACTATAAAAACTCTTTACAGGTGATTTGCTGATTCTATGTGTGCTGCAGAATGCAGCACACATGGAAAGAGCAAAATCTGAGTGGAAATGAAACATTTCTCTTTGTATCGCCTGCTTAAGACCACCTGGTGATATATTTGATGCTGCCCCAAACCTTGAAATATGGGGTAGCGTCAAAAAGCAATGGTTGTTGTGACAGAACGCCCACTGCAACACCCATTGCATGCCCCTTTGATGCTAAGTGCTGCGTGAATAGGGGCATTATTTACAAGGAGGCATTAAGCCACGTTAAGTGGCTTAACGCTGCCTTGTAAATAAGGCAAAGGATTTAATGCGAAACAGTGACGTTCTGGTGGCATTAACTCCTTGTAACTATGCCCCTAAGTTCTGTGTCCAGTCAAACTTGCAGATGCACCTCTTACTGAGTCAGGTTGAAATATGAATGCATTTGCTTCTGTGTTGGCTAAGAATTGCAGAAGAGAAACAGAGGTGGTTGTTGCAGATCTCCAACTGCCCTACCCTTCGTTCTCAGAGTGGGGCAGCTTTACTAACTGCAGGAGGAAGGTAAATGCTGCTGTTGTGCTACAGGGAATGAGAGAGAATCCAGAAGAGCATCGCCCAGGAGAAGGTCAAGATAGAGCTGGACAAGAGTGTGAGCGCGTAGTCCTCCGGAAGCAGTGTAGAGGCTTACACTGCAGGTAATCTCTCAAAAAAAGAGCGCTGCCACCAGACAGTGACACTGATTATCTTGCAGCCATCTTTATACATCTCATAGCCACTAGCAACAACCAATGCAGTTTAGCCTCTTTTCATTGCTTAGCCTTTAGCTTCTAGCATCCACCCACAAACAAGGCGCAGACTACCTCTGCAGCTATAGCTCAATGACACGCCAAACCATACCATATCATGTATACAGTGACAGGCCATACCATACCACACTATCATACATAACAACAAAAATATTAATAAAACCAATAGATCTTGCATAGGCGAGACCTGTTGACTTTGCCAAAGCTTGTTCCTTCTACTGTCCTCTTTCGATTACTTATGTTCTTTCCATTCCTTTCAAATGAACATTATCTTCAAATGCAAATCTCCTTCCGCAGCTCCTGTGCACTTTTTAAATGTGTCCTTTTTGTTCACATCTGTTTCATTCTTTCTGCCTGTCATTCTCTCAGTTTCATTGATTGAACATTTCCATCCTGTTAGTTTCCGGTATTTAAATAATTCAGAAATCATCTGCCCAAGAAAGAGAAAAATAACTCGCCTCTCGAGCCCTTCCAAAAAAGAAAATAATTATTTATTCAGGTAGAAGAAAGACTTGCCCGCGATCTTCAGATACAGCTCGGCGAGGGGTCTCCAGTGAGAAGAGAATGAAAAGAATGGAAAAAAACGAGAAAAACAATGCTGTCCTGCCCCAAGATAGTTGGAAGGAAACGCTGAAGATTCAGACGGATAATCAAAGGGGAAGGTTTGAAATCGGCAGGAGGACCTGGGTTGATGGACAGGTGAGGGGGCCGAGCTCGCCTCTCGTTGCCCCCTTGCATCAGCTACGTTTGGACTCCTAGTTTTTGTTTACTAAATAATATTCTCTTTTCGTCAGTGGATTGAAGCATTCAGGTAGACTTCAGCCACTCATTCTAGCTGTTTCCCCTTCTCTACGGAAATGTTAGTGCTTACTGGTATATTTGCCAGGCTTTATTGCGTGTCAAGTGCTCTGCTCAACCCTTTTATATCACTAATTCCTCACAGAATCCTACAACAATGCAGCATGAGAGCACAGAACCTAAAGATGTGGACCTTTGATTAAAATAACTTCCTTCCACGAGCACATGGTCCTCCATACTGCCTGCTAACCAGATGACCCTCCTATGCTGAGGTGAAATCCCATGTTTGGAACAACCAGCTCCAAGTGAGAGCTGTGGGCTTGAAGAACTTAACTCAAATCAGGGAGTCCAATAAACGTCAACCCAAAGAGTGAGGAAAAACCTCTACTGTACATCCTATGGATTGATACATATTCCTCGGGCTGGGAATATGGCCTTCAGGAAATTGAGAATATAGGGGCAGATGTAGGAAGCCTAATTCCGGTCGGTAACGGCCGAAATTACCGAATAGTGAGTGCTTTTTACATTTAAGGATTCGTTATTTACTACCAACTATTAGTTGGTGGTAAATTCCGAATACCTTTCAAAAAGCAATTTTTAGCTTTTTATTCAGTGCCATGTGGCAGACATACATGCCTCCACATGTGCACCCATGCATTATACAGGGGTGCAACAGGGTATCAATGTGACACCCTGCCACCCTTGTAGGTCTACCCCCTATTACCAATTCGGTATTTACCGATCGGGTAATTCTCATTCATTCCCATGGGCCTCCAGGCCCATAGGAATGAATGGGGAATACCGATTCGTTAAATACCAAATCGGTATTTACCGAATTTTACTGAATCGGTAAAATTTACCGAACCATTACCTACATATCATTTACCGATTCTAAAATACTGAATCGGTAAAATTCGGTATTTTAGAATCGGTAAATTATATTTACCTACATCTGGCCCATAGTGCCTTGTGGAGAGAGTCCATGGTATTCCTTTATAGGGATAACCACGTGGTGTTGGGTTTAGTGTGTTATGTGTGTGTTGTACCAGATTCTGGTTTTGTTTCCTGGAGTTTATTGTGTTGCTCTGAGCTCACTGAGATACACTTTTGGTATCTTAGAGTTGTGTTGAACGTTTGTGCAGAGCTCCGTTGAATGTGTTTTGTTGAAGTTTAATAAGAATTACAATACCGAGCACAGCACCAAAGTACAATTCAACCTGACTCTGTTGTCAGTTAAATTTAATTTCAATAATACACCAAAGAAAGCAGACAAAGTGATGAAGTCCAAATAAGAGTATAAAAATAGATACATTCTTGGTTCATCGACACGTATTAGGAGAGTAGATGTAGATAGCCGACACGTGTTTCGTCATGTAAATGACTTTCTCAAGGCTCAAACTGTGACTCTTGAGTCTCTGAAGGAAGCAGGGAGCACCTTACATACGGGCTGGCCCGCAACTACTATGGATTTCGTACTTTTTAATGAAATTCCAGGACTGCTAGTCTCGTTTATCATAACGAGCATCCAGTCCCATGCCTGCAGCAGTGTTACTCTCCCACGTGAGAGAAAACATCTGAATTTGTGACGTTCTCAGCCACACCCAGGATAATTCCGAAGCTTGTGCTGCCCTAAACTCCCCAGTACATCAAGGGAAATCTGCATCGGTCATGTATTTTAACAAGTACAGACACAACAGTCACAGTTTGAGCATTAAGAAAGTCGTCTACACGTCTACATCTTCGGTGCATTTAATTTAGGTAATGTGATTGTTCCTCAAGGGTCTTCTTTCATAAATCTGTTATGACATGAATTCTTCTATAGAGAAGATAATGAGACTACAACGAGGTGAATCTCCACCAAACAAGAGTACTTCCTCTTAACTATGTAAAGCAAGTGCTTTTTTGTTTGGTGAAGATGTCCTCCTATTCTTCGGCATCAAGAAGGCGTCACCAAAATTGGCAAGAAATGCGCTGGGGCCTTTTGGTAAGCTTTGGTCCCCTGCTGTTCATGCCACTGGAGTCAAGCTATCCTGGCTGATGCGGGGTGAAAGCCCGAAACCAGTCCTAGGATGTTTATTTCCAGTCCAGGGAGGACCTGGCATGACAGTTCGGGCTGGACTGTTCCCATTGGGCACAGGGTCAAGACGGATTTGCATATGACTGGGGCCAAACAGGAACGGCATGGTGAGCAAGAAAACAATGGATTTAGGCCCAGATCTCTGTACTGGGGTGAATGTATGACATTGTTCTGCATTCTGTCCATCAATTGTTCTTTTTACATTTGTCACCCCGAGTGGAACCTGTATGCCCAGACTTGGGTCCCGTGCTCTCCATGCCACCGGAGCATCCGAGGCCCGTGGAGGGAGTTCGGTGGGCAGGGAGGTGGTGCGGGGGAGGGGCAGGGTGGAGGGTGGTAAACAACAGAATATGGATAATTGCAGGTAAGTAAACAATGTAATAAATAAAACGTATTTCATAGTGCTCGCTGAATTGCATTTTGCGATGCAGGGTGCGCTACGAAATTCGTTCTATTAATTAAATTGTTTACTTACCTGCAATTATCGATATTCCGTTGTTTACCACCCTACACCCTGCCTCTCCCCCGCAACGCCTCTCTGCCCCACCGAACTTCCTCCACGGGCCACGGCTGCACTGGAGTCAAGCTGTCCTGGCAGATTAGGGCTAAAAGCCCGAAACTGGTCCTAGGATGCTTGTTTCCAGTCCAGGGAGGACCTGGCCTGGCAGTTCAGGCTGCACTGTTCCCAATGGGCGCAGGGTCAAGACTGATTTGCATATGGCTGGGGACAAACTGGAATGGCATGGTGAGCAAAAAACACAATTTACTTAGGCCTAGATCTCTGTACTGTGGTGACTGCATTACATTGTTCTGCATTCTGTCCATCAATTGTTCTTTTTGCATTTGTCACCCGAGTGGGACGGGTTGCCCAGAAGTGGGTCCCGTGTTCTCTATGCCACTGGAGTCAAGGTATCCTGGCTGAAGAGGGCTGAAAGCCCGAAACCGGTCCTAGGATCCTTGTTTCCAGTCTAGGGAGGACCTGGCCTGACAATTCGGGCTGGACTGTTCCCATTGCCCGCAGGGTCAAGACTGATTTGCATATAGCTGGGTCCAAACTGGAATGGCATGGAGAGCAAAAAAACGATCGACTTAGGCCCAGATCTCTGTACTGTGGTGAATGTATCACATTGTTCTGCATTCTGTCCATCAATAGTTCTTTTTGCATTTGTCACCCCGAGTGGGACAGGTATGCCAAGATGTGGGTCCTGTGTTCTCCATGCCACTGGAGTCAAGCTATCCTGGCTGATGAGGGCTTAAAGCCTGAAACTGGTCCTAGGATGCCTGTTTCCAGTCCAGGGTGGACCTGACCTGGCAGTTCGCGCTGGACTGTTCCCATTGGGCGCAGGGTCAAGACTGATTTGCATATGGCTGGGCTCAAACAGGAATGGCGTGGTGAATAAAAAACACAATGGACTTAGGCCCAGATCTCTGTACTGTTGTGAATGCATGACATTGTTCTGCATTCTTTCCATCCATTGTTCTTTTTACATTTGTCACACCGAGTGGGACAGGTATGCCCAGACAAGGGTCCCGTGCTCTCCATGCCACCCGAGTCAAGCTGTCCTAGCTGATGACGGCAGAAAGCCCGAAACTGGTCATAGGATGCTTGTTACCGGTACAGGGAGGACCTGGCCTGGCAGTTCGGGCTGGATTGTTCCCATTGGGCACAGGGTCAAGACTGATTTGCATGTGGCTGGGGCCAAACTGGAATGGCATGGTGAGAAAAAACACGATGGACTTAGGCCTAGATCTCTGGACTGTGGTGAATGCATGACATTGTTCTGCATTCTTTCCATCACTTGTTCTTTTAACATTCATTAAAAGTGGTTCCCCCATGGACCCCGTCCCCATGAAGTTCCTCAAACAGGTAACAGCGTCCATTGCAGCTCCCGTGACAGACCTAATGAATGCCTCTTTTATCCAGGGTGTGGTGCCACCCACTTGGAAAATGGCTGTTGTTAAGGCTCTTTTAAAAAAAAAACAATTTGGACCCCACTGACCTGTCGAACTTTAGGCCCATCTCGTTGCTGCCGGGCCTCGGCAAAATTGCTGAGCGGTTAGTCAACAAGCAGCTGTCAGCCTTTTTGGAGTCGAATGGACTCCTTCGGCCATCACAAACTGGATTCCGCCCAGGTCAGGGCACAGACACGGCCCTCTTGGCGGTCGTTGATGAAGCGAGACGTATTCTGGACTCAGGAGGGTCAGTGGCAGTGATCCTCCTGGACCTCAGCGCGGCGTTTGACACCGTGAGCCATCAGGTGTTGATTCGACGGCTGGCTGAGGTAGGGGTGTCTGGGGTGGCCCTGCAGTGGCTGAGATCTTTTCTCTCGAATCGAACTTACCAGGTCTGGGATGGCTCTGAGAGGTCCAAATCTATTCCCCTCCAGTGTGGAGTGCCACAGGGCTCTTCGCTGAGCCCTACATTATTTAATGTTTATATGGCCCCCCTGGAGGACGTAGTATCCCCATATGACATCAAAATCGTCAGCTACGCTGACGACACGCAGCTAGTGGTTTCCTTATCCCACCTGGCCGACAATCCGGACACCTTGAACTTCTGCTTGACAGATGTTCACACTTGGATGGGAGAATCCTCCCTCAAGTTAAACGGCTCAAAGACGGAAATACTGCTGCTGGGAAGTAAAACCACCCTTCTCCCGTCGCTCAGCTGGCCGGGATGTATGGGTGATCCCCCGGCCCCCAAAGAAGCGATCAAGAGCCTTGGAGTCTGGCTAGAACCAGACTTGTCATTTCGCACTCAAGCTAAGAAAACAGCAGGAGTGTGTTATGCCCTGCTTAGGTCGGCACGTAAAATCTTTCCTCTCCTACCGTTAACATCGAGGAAGCTGCTGATTCAGGGTCTTATAACATCTAGACTCGATTATAGCAACGCCATTTTTTTGGGCGCTCCTGAATCGACCTTCAAGACTCTTCAACAGGTCCAAAATGCAGCGGCAAGGCTGCTTATGGACATTCCAAGGACGCAATCAGCGAAACCGGCATTGAAGGCGCTGCATTGGCTCCCTGTGCGGGAGAGAGTGACCTTTAAGGCACTTTGTACTGCCCATAAAATCCTCGCAGGTAAAGGCCCCCTCATTCTAAAAAACCTAGTTACTCCATACAAAGCAAGCAGAACGCTGCGATCAGAAGGGAAACATCTGTTACTAGTTCCTAGAGTTAAAAAGGCCCCTACGGGCGGGAGAAGATTCTCATTTAATACGGCAAAGCTCTGGAACTCGCTTCCTCTAAAACTACGCGCTGAGCCCTGCACACTGCGTTTCCGTAAAGGTCTTAAAACCTTTTTGTTTCCTGTATAATGCGTCAACTTTGTCCCCATTACCATCGGATGTTGTCTGGAAAGCGCCGGGATGCCCAAGGGTAGCTGCGCGCTATATAAGATTTTAAATAAAAATAATAATAAATAAAACTGGTCATAGGATGCTTGTTTCCAGTACAGGGAGGACCTGGCCTGGCAGTTCGGGCTGGATTGTTCCCATTGGGCGCAGGGTCAAGACTGATTTGCATATGGCTGGGGCCAAACTGGAATGGCATGGTGAGGAAAAAACACGAAGGACTTAGGCCCAGATCTCTGGCATGTGGTGAATGCATGACATTGTTCTGCATTCTTTCCATCACTTGTTCTTTTTACATTCATCACCCCGAGTGGGACGGGAATGCCCAGACATGGGTCCCGTACTCTCCATGCCACCGGAGTCAAACTGTCCTGGCTGATGAGGCTGAAAGCCCGAAACTGGTCCTAGGATGCTTGTTTCCGGTCCAGGGAGGACCTGGCCTGGCAGTTCGGGCTGAATTGTTCCCATTGGGAGCAGGGTCAAGACTGATTTGCATATGGCTGGGGCCAAACTGGAATGGCATGGAGAGCAAAAAACACGATGGACTTAGGCCCAGATCTCTGTACTGTGATGAATCCATGACATTGTTCTGCATTCTGTCTATCACTTGTTCTTTTTGCATTTGTCACCCCGAGGGGGACAGGTATGCCCAGATGTGGGTCCTGCGTTCTCCAATCCACTAGAGTCAAGGTATCCTGGCTGATGAGGGCTGAAAGCCCGAAACTGGTCCTAGGATGCTTGTTTCCAGTCCAGGGAGCACCTGGCCTGGCAATTTGGACTGGTCTGTTCCCATTGGGCCCAGGGTCAAGACTGATTTGCATATGGCTGGGTCCAAACTGGAATGGCATGGAGAGCAAAAAAACCAATGGACTTAGGCTCAGATCTCTGTACTGTGGTGAATGTATGACATTGTTCTGCATTCTGTCCATCAATTGTTCTTTTTGCTTTTGTCACCCCGAGTCGGACAGGTATGCCCAGACGTGGGTCCTGTGTTCCCCATGCCACTGGAGTCAAGCTATCCTGCCTGATGAGGGCTTAAGCCTGAATCAGGTCCTAGGATGCTTGTTCCTGTCCAGGGAGGACCTGGCCTGGCATTTTGGCTGGACTGCTACCATTGGGCGCAGAGTTAAGACTGGTTTGCATATGGCTGGGTCCAAACTGGAATGGCATGGTGAGCAAAATATGATGGATTTAGGCCCAGATCTCTGTACTGGGGTGAATGTATGACATTGTTCTGCATTCTGTCCATCAATTGTTCTTTTTGCATTTGCCACCCGAGTGGGGTGGGTATGCCCAGACATGGTCTCGTGCTCTCCATGCCACCGGAGTCAAGCTGCCCTGGCAGATTAGGGCTGAAAGCCCGAAACTAGTACTAGCATGCTTGTTTCCAATCCAGAGAGGAGCTAGCCTGGCAGTTCGGGCAGGACTGTTCCCATTGGGCGCAGGGTCAAGACTGATTTGCATATGACTGGGGCCAAACTGGAATGGCATGGTGAGCAAAAAACACAATGGACTTAGGCCCAGATCTCTGTACTGTGGTGAATGCATGACATTTTTCTGCATTCTGTCCATCAATTGTTCTTTTTGCAATTGTCAACCGAGTGGGACGGGTATGCCCAGACGTGGGTCCCGTGCTCTTCATGCCTCTGGAGTCAAGGAATCCCGGCTGGTGAGGGCTTAAATCCTGAAACCGATTCTAGGATGCTTGTTTCCAGTACAGAGTGGACCTGGCAATTCGCGCTGGACTATTCCCATTGGGCGCAGGGTCAAGACTGATTTGCATATGGCTGAGTTCAAACTGGAATGGCATGGTGAGCAATAAAACAATGGATTTAGGCCCAGATCTCTGAACTGGGGTGAATGTATGACATTGTTCTGCATTCTGTCCATCACTTGTTCTTTTTGCATTTGTCACCCCGAGTGTCACAGGTATGCCCAGATGTGGGTCCCGTGTTCTCCATGCCACTGGAGTCAAGGTACCCTGGCTGATGAGTGCTGAAAGCCAGAAACCGGTCCTAGGATGCTTGTTTCCAGTCCCGGGCAGACCTGGCCTGGCAATTCAGGCTGGACTGTTCCCATTGCCCGCAGGGTCAAGACTGATTTGCATATGGCTGGGTCCAAACTGGAATGGCATGGGGAGCAAACAAAAAGATGGACTTAGGCCTAGATCTCTATACTGTGGTGAATGTATGACATTGTTCTGCATTCTGTCCCTCAATTGTTCTTTTTGCATTTGTCACCTTGAGTGGGACAGGTATGCCCAGTCATGGGTCCTGTGTTCTCCATGCCACTGGAGTCAAGCTATCCTGGCTGATGAGGGCTTAAAGCCTGAAACTAGTCCTAGGATGCTTGTTTCCAGTCCAGGGAGGACCTGGCCTGGCAGTTTGACTGGACTGTTCCCATTGGGCGCAGGGTCAAGACTGATTTGCATATGGCTGGGTCCAAACTGGAATGGCATGGGGAGCAAAAAAACGTTGGATTTAGGTCCAGATCTCTGTACTGGGGTGAATGTATGACATTGTTCTGCATTCTTTCCATCAATTGTTCTTTTTGCATTTGTCACCCAGAGTGGGACGGGTATGCCCAGACGTGGGTCCCCTGCTCTCCATGCTACTGGAGTCAAGCTATCCTGGCTGATGAGGGCTGAAAGCCCGAAACTGGTCCTAGGATGCGTGTTTCCAGTCCAGGAAGGACCTGGCCAGGCAGTTCAGGCTGGACTGTTCCCATTGGGCGCAGGGTCAAGACTGATTTGCATATGGCTGGGTCTAAACTGGAATGGCATGGTGAGCAAAAAAACGATGGATTTAGGCCCAGATCTCTGTACTGGAGTGAATGTATGACATTGTTCTGCATTCTGTCCGTCAATTGTTATTTTTGCACTTATGGAATGTTAACATTTTCTTGTCCTAACCATTTGGTGCCTGCAGTGTGTGTCCTAGGGGTAGTTAGCAGTTCTTTGTGTATTCGCCTCAGACAGTGTGACAACGGGAGACTTGGTATTAGCAGGGTGGGCCATCCTAACAGGATGGGTGGGGCAGAGCTGTGACCTATCACACTTGTATTTCAAAGAATATGCCTCAGTGCACACACAAGAACTCCACAGTAGCCTTTTGTGACGCCAGAGTTCTTGGGATAAAGGCTGGAAAGGAAGAAATTAGAGAATCATCTGTGAGAGGAAGTATCTCTCACTTCAAAGCTGTCACCAGTTATAAATACTGGACCCTGAGGCCCACTTTTCAGTACACCACTGGACCTGTGGATACTACAGAAGAAGGACTGCCCTGCTGTCACAGGACTGCCCTGCTGCTTGAGTCTTGCCATGCTCTCTGAGAAGGAAGACTGGACCTTCTCCCTTTATCCCAGGCAAAGTGACTCCAAGGGTCATATGGCTGACCCCTTGTTCTGAGCAACAGAAACACAAAAGGCTCCAGAGGCCTCAGTGCAACTGCCCACCTGGCCTGGTGCACTAGACCTGCCTGGACCTGCAACTTAACCTGTTTGTACCCTGCTGGCCTCTGTTGGAGTGAGTAGTTCCTGATCCCCAATAGGTGCCTCCCCAGGCCCTGGACCCTTGGCTAGCATCAGTTGCGCTCCGCCTGTGAAGAAAAGGAGAACTCCTGAAGTTTTCGCCACTTTGAGACCATGAATGGGCCTGTTCACGCCGAGATACCTACATCTACAACAACCGCCAGTGCAAAGTTCCAGTAGAGCTGAATCTTCACTCTACAGCAACCATTAGCAACGACCAGAAACGCGAGAGCTATACTTCATGCTACAGCATCGACAACCTGTGGTAATCGCCAATGCAAAGCTCCAGCAACGTCCTTTTGTGATGCCTGGCAGGATCTTCGAGCTACAGCAACGCCTATCCATGACTTTCTCCCTGCTCATCGCATCCTCCTTCACTTCGAACTAGACTCTTCATGCCAGACTTTGAGAAGGTAACTTTTTCAACGGACTAATAGGCCCCTGTACACGGCCAATGAGCGGCCATCATGCTCAGCCTGAACATGTGACCAGATGCCCGCTTGTGGTGCTTTTTGCTTTTAGGCGTAATTTATTTATTATTTTCTTCTCTATTTTTCTAAATTGCTGTGGAATTTAACTTACGACGTGTTACCACTTTATTACTGTTTAAGCGCTGCAAAAATACTTTACGCCTTACCTCTAAGTTAAGCCTGGCTGCCTAATGCCAAGCTAGCAGGGGATTAAGCAAAGGTTAATTTAGTGACTTTTTTGTTGTTTATGACTAGAATTGTGGTTGGTGCTTGAGAAGGGTATTCACCCCCTTCAACCAAAAACCCAATTTCTCACAGCTGCCTAAAGTGCACAAGAGTAGGAAGAGAACAGAACAGCGGCACGTCTTAGTTGATATGGTGCTGTTCTGCTCGCTCTTATGCATGCAGCACAGCGCAGCAACTTTACTAGCTGCGCTGCATTGTGGGTTTTTTTTCAGTAAATCTGGGCATATGTATTCAGTCTTAAGCCCACATTTAATAAGGACTTGTATTGTCCTTGTGTGATGTAAGTCATCGCAAGTCAACACAAGTCCTTTAATGGTATTTATTGAGCTACACAACCTGGGGCCTCATTTATGAGAAATGACGCATCGCTGCGTGAAAGCAGCGATGCGTCACTTCTCAGTGCGCACTCCTTGCGACATTCCTGATACGTCATATTTAATGTATGACGCATCATGTCGCAAGGAGTTACAGATACCCCAGTATTTCTGACGTATCTGTAAGCGCAAAAGTGACGCATTGCTGGAGTGTGTCACAAAAGTGACGCAACTCCAGCAATGCGTCCTTTCACATGGGGCAAGCCCCATGTGAAAGGGCCTGCGTCAGTCTTACGCCTGCTGTGAGGCAGGCGCAAATTTTTGTCGCAACGTCATCCTAAAAGTGACGCAGTGAAATCACATAGATTTCACTGCGTCACTTCTACGACCCTTCCTTGCGTCAATACGCCCCCCTTGCATACATTATACCTGGCGCAGGTATAATGTGGCGCAGGGGTTTACAATGTGACGCATCTACCTAGATGCGTCACTTTGTAAATATAGCGCAACAAGGCGCATTTTTTACGCCACTGGTGCGTCACAAAAAGTGACGCACCGGCGGCGTAAAAGTGACGCACGGCCTCATAAATGAGGCCCCAACAACTTTGCTTGCTGTCCTGCATTGCATTAACTTTTAGTAAACATGCCCCTTATACTTTACAATCACACAGCGTTGACCTCTTGTGTGTTTGTGAAACCCTTACTGTCATTGAGGTGTATTGTACATGTCTAAAAGAGAGCTATGATGTGCAAGGTATGGATCAGTTTTGCATACAAAAATCCTCCCAGCAATTTTTCTCCCTGAACATCTCTACTGTGTGTCACGTGATGGCAGTATGGAAGGAGGCTCGGTTAGAGAGGCTAAACAAGATGGTCTTGCAAAATGCAGGTGCATGGCTGACAGAACAATTGTGCTAGTTGTTGCTGAAAGAGATTAACAGAATGTATGGCGTATGTGTGCCAGAGGCAGTGGTAATCTGGACGTTATATGTAGAATAAAATACCCCCCTGACATACATTATAAGGATATTGCAAGTCACTGAGGAGTTCCATAACCATATAGAGGAATGAGGCCGAAGGCCGAGTACCTTTATAAGGTTTTGAACCCTGAGATGACATTCAATAAACATATCATGTATGCCAGGGGGTACTTTATCCATTATAATATATGGCCACACTATCACCTTTCCCACAAACTACTTAAAACCTTGGTGTGTAGCACTTTCATGTGGAAGAACAAGCATGTTTGCAAAATTGAAGAAGAAAATGAAAACCTCTAGTGCAAAATTAAACACATCAAAAACTTGTTAGGTATTTATTGCAAACATACTAGATTCAGTTCAATACAAGTTCGTTTTTTAAAAAGAAAAACAAAAGCTGCAGTAGCTTTATATATGTTGAAACATGCAGAATGATTCTAGCTTTTCTCTAGGCTAGGGGGTGCAAAAAATGAACCCATCCTCTCTGCTTGTCATTGTAAGATATAAAAATAGAGCAGAAGAAAGAAAAGCAATGCTCTGTTTTCATTACTTTAAACACCTGCTTCAATTATGCTGTGTGACCTGGCCTGCCTTTCACCTGGGTTGCTGGCAGCAGGCATTGTGATGTCAGAACTCGATTGCAATAACTTATAACAGTCAAGTTCCATTACAATCAGTGACTAAGTGTGTCACAAGTGACTTATAAAGAAATTAGAGGCTGCCTTTTTTACAGGATTATAGAATCCCATCTATTACATGGTTGTATAGGTTAGAAGGGTCTACAAGTTAGTCTTGACTTTCTTACTAAAAACATTTTGCTTTCTGGAACTAGTTTCATTCTCTTCCTATTAAAAGAATGTGCTTTAAAGTCTTAACCATAACAATGCTGTCAGATAAAAAGCCCAAATCACCAAAATGCTGGAACCATCAAAATGTTATCTCACTTAAAGTGTTACAAATGCCACACTGAAGTGCCCAGCTTAATTTGTGAAACAGCAACGTTACCCAGTGTGTTCCTTAGGAACCCACCCAAGTGACCCTAAATGTAAGGTTGCTGAATACTGTGGGGCTTATTTACAAGCCCCTTGTGCCACTGATGCAGCACTGTTTTTGACGCACTAGCGGCACAGTGTGCTGGACGATATTTACATAGCCACGCAAAACATAGCTAATTGTGAGAGCGCGACATTTAAGGTGAGGATCTCTGACACCTTCACCCTTACGGGTCTGCTGATATATCACCCACCCGGGTCAGCGAGCGCCTTCCAGGACTCACTGGTATCGACCATCTCGGCGTTAGCTCTTCAATCAGCAAACTTCACTGTGTTGGGAGACCTCAATCTCCATCTTGAGCGCCGTGACTCACCCACCATACTAAATTTTCTGGGAGACCTGGAGGCTTGTCAGCTGAACCAGCTAGTCAATGGGCCATCACATCAGGCAGGTCACCTTCTGGACCCAGTGTTCACAAACATCCAGGAAGCCACAATTACTACTCCTAGCCCCCTTAGTTGGACCGATCACTTCCCGATCTTCATCTCAATTAAGATCCCAGTTGGCCGCAGGGCAAAGCTTCCCTCCCTGCTGTGGAGACGCCAATGGAACAAACTGGATAATGCCCCGTTTGAAACCAGACTGAAAACATCCTGTCCTGTCTGGCCTAGCAATATTGATGAGGCCGACTTAGCCTACAGGGAATGGATAAATGGGTCACTTGACCATTTTATCCCTATGAAACGGTCGAGGCCCTAGTGTGTGCAATCCCATCCGTGGTACTCTGAGGCACTTGCAGCAAAAAAAAAGCAATGCAAGCTACTGGAGCGCATTTCGAGGCGATCATATGATCACTTGGCCAAAACCAACTTTAGATCTGCCACTAAAGAATACCACAAAATTATTAAATCGACCAAAGCAAAGTATTACACTGACCTGATTAACTCTAGCACCAACCGCTCCAAAACTATCTTTGCCTTAGTAAAGGACCTGACCAAGGCCCCGGAGGGAACAGGCAATCTGATTGTATCGGATGCACAGTGCGAAGAGCTATCCTGTTTCTTCCTGGACCAAGTAAAAGGGATTTATAACTCTCTACATCCGGAGGGACACACTATGACCCCCAGCCCTACCATAGGTCTAGTTGCCCTTCCATATTCACTTCAAAGCCTGCCATCTATTGAGCTGACGGAGATGGAATCTCTGGCCTTAAAGGTAAAGTCTGGCTCCCCGGAAGACCCCGTAAAACCTGATTTGTTTAGAACTTTCCAGGATTCCATCTTGCGGGAGGGGCTGACGCTGATTAACAACTCTCTTCAGTCAGCAGCCATCCCTAAATCCTAGAAACATGCTAAGGTAGTCCCTCTCTTGAAGAAGCCAACGCTAGACCCTGCCAGGCCAGATAGCTATAGACCTATCTCCTTACTACCATACCTTGCTAAGGTAGCGGAAGCCCATGTGAATTCCATTCTGACCACCTACCTGGAATCCAATGGAATTTTGGACGAGTCCCAAAATGGTTTCCGTGCCAAACACAGCACGGAATATGCCTTACTGGCTGTTACGGAACATCTAAGGGAGGTGCAGGACCAGGGCGAGACCTCGTTTCTGATTCTGCTGGACTTGAGCGCGGCCTTTGACACGGTCTCCCACAGGATCTTGCTTGAGCGACTGTGGGAGATTGGAGTCAGAGAGAGTGCCTTGGACTGGTTCGTGTCTTTTCTATCTGACCGCTCCTTCCAGGTACATGCTCCGCCGTACTCGTCCAGCAGGCACCCTTTGGAGTGTGGGGTCTGGCAGGGCTCTGCGCTCAGCCCCACATTGTTTAATGTGTATGTCCGCCCCCTGGCCATGTTGGCTCGAGATCGTGAGATTAAGTTAATATCGTACGCGGACGATACGCAGCTTATTTTCACTTTCTCCCAAAACACCGAGCTGGACCAAACCAAATTCCAAGAAGATATCCTGGCCATATCTAACTGACTGTCCCAGAACTGTCTCCAGTTAAATTCCTCCAAAACGTAGGTACTTGTAATAGGCAATGAAACTCAGAGGTGGGACAATCACTGGTGGCCTCCCACACTAGGACCTCCACCCATTCCTAAGGAGGTGGTTAAAAACCTAGGTGTGATGTTGGACAACTCACTTTCTCTAGAGTCACATGCTAAAAAAGAGGCAGGCACCTGTTATGGTCGCCTACGCTCCCTTAAACCCATTCTTGGCTTCTTTGAGCCTCTCACTCGCCAGGTTATAGTCCAGGCCCTAGTCTTATCACATCTAGACTATTGTAATGTTCTTATGCTTGGTTCTAACCTGACAGTGATAAATAGGCTACAAAGAGCTCAGAATGCTGCTGCCCGTATTCTGTTTGCATTGCCAAAAACTTTTCATACCTCCCCGATTCTTCGGCGCCTGCATTGGCTGCCAATCAAACAGCGCATCCAATTTAAAACTCTATGCATAACCCATAGAATTCTGTATGGCTCCGGTCCTCAAATTCTGCAGGGACTTTGTGTCCTCTATGCCCCCACGCGTGCCCTCCGCTCGGCAGATCTATCCCTTGCCGGCACAATTAAGATTCGGAGGAGTAGAGCCGGTGGCCGCTCGTTCAGGTACCTGGCCCCGAAGCTATGGAATTCGATCCCCCTAAAGGCTCGGGCTACCACTAACCACATGCTCTTCCGGAAACAGATCAAAACCTGGTTGTTCTCCTCCATGTAACTCACTCCCTCCGGTCGCGCTGTTGCATCTCTTGATATGTCCACTAGCGCTGGGACGCCCCGTTGCTGGGGTAGCCATGCGCTATATAAATAAAATTAACATAACATAACATAACAAGCCACCCTGCATGTCTTTTTACGGCATTGTAAATACGGCGAATCACTGTCAAAATATCGACCTACAAAATATCGACCTACAGGAATATCGATGCAGAAATATCGAAGGCAAGAATATCGACATCCTATCTACAACATGGTAAGTACAAAAATATCGGAAAAAAATATAGATGTTAAAAATATAGATGTTAAAAATATCGTTTTTTATCTGTAAAAATATAAATGTAAAATAATGTAAATAACAATAATAAATAAAATAAACATAATTAAAAATATCTAAGAATGTTTCAAATGAATAAATAATATATATATAATAATCATACATTAATTAAACATATACATACACTATATAATATATACATGCTTAATAAGTCGTAATAATTAATTTAATATTTATAAATTAATAAAAAATATTATAAATTACAAATACATTTACATACATAAAACAAAAACATAAATAAAAATAAAGAATTATGTTTAATAAATTAAAAAAAATTAATATACTTTTAATATTTTTTAAATTAATTATATACTGCATTATCTGAATTTATACAAAAGAAATAAATAACTGAATAAATAAAAATACTATTCAAAATCCATGAGTAAAAAAAATACAGTAATAAAAATTCTGGATAGCATAGAACTTAAAATTACCATTCCCACTCCAGAGAGCGCAACAGTAGAAAAACCGATATATAGCGTAGAGGTAAAAATTACTATTCCAACTCCAGAGAGTGCAACAGTAGGGAAAACATTGGATAGCGTAGGGGTAAAAATTACTATTCCAACTCCAAAAAGTGCAACAGTAGGGAAAGCGTTGGATAGCGTAGGGGTAAAAATTACTATTCCAACTCCAAAAAGTGCAACAGTGCGGAAAGCGTTGGATAGCGTAGGGGTAAAAATTACTATTCCCACTCCAGAGAGTGCAGCAGTAGGGAAAACATTGGATAGCGTAGGGGTAAAGATTACTATTCCAACTCCAGAAAGTGCAACAGTAGGGAAAGCATTCGATAGCGTAGGGGTAAAAATTACTATTCCAACTCCAGAGAGTGCAACAGTAGGGAAAGCGTTGGATAGCGTAGGGGTAAAAATTACTATTCCCACTCCAGAGAGTGCAACAGTAGGGAAAGCGTTGGATAGTGTAGAGGTAAAATTTACTATTCCAACACCAAAGAGTGCAACAGTAAGGAAAGTGTTGGATAGCGTAGGGGTAAAAATTACTATTCCCACTCCAGAGAGTGCAACAGTAGGGACAATGTTGGATACTGTAGGGGTAAAAATTACTATTCCAACTCCAGAGAGTGCAACAGTAGGGAAAGAGTTGGATAGCGTAGGGGTAAAAATTACTATTCCCACTCCAGAGAGTGCAACAGTAGGGAAAGCGTTGGATAGGGTAGGGGTAAAAATTACTATTCCCACTCCAGAGAATGCAACAGTAGGGAAAGCATTGGATAGTGTAGAAGTTTAATATAACATACTTATAAATAATTTTTGTAAATAAAATATTTAAAAAGTTAATTTTTAAATAACTCTACATCATTTGCAAATACCCATTAATAATTATTAAAAACATATTAAAAATTGAATAATTAATTAACACTAAATTAACAATAAATACCAATTAATATGAATTAATAAATATAAATCACCAAATAATAAATATTGAACAATAAAATATTTTTCAAAACAAAAAACATATTGATAATAAAAAATTGATTAACAATTAAAAAATGGTAAACAATAAATTTATTTTTAAATAAAAAACATTTTTTATGAAAAATTATTTACCAAATATTAAAATACATTTTCAATGAATAAGAAGTAATTAACAATTAAAAATATCAATTACCAATTGTAAAACATTAATTACCAAATAAAAAATGTAATTTCCAATTAAAAACCTTAATTACCAATTAAAAAAAATGAATTGCCAATTACAAAATGTAATTACAAAGTACAAACCTTAATTACAAATTAAAAAAATTAATTAGCAATTAAAATAATTATTTACAATTAATAATTAATTAGAAATATAAAAATATCAATACCAATAAAAAATAAATAATTACTTAATTACAATTAAATTACTTCCCACCCAATTCCCCTATAAACCCACAACCCGCTGCCGAACTTAAATGCAAAAAGTAATTAAAATTAAATTACAATTACTAAAAATTAATAATTAATTTACTATAATTAAATTACTTCCCACCCTATTCCCCTATAAACCCACAACCTGCTCCAGTAATTAAAACATAAAATTAAATTAAATATAAAAATTTTAATATGCAAAAAATAGTACACATATAATTTAAAACAAATAAAATACTTAAAAAAAACATATAACACATACATATAAAATACATATCGATATTACTAACTTCACTATTACTAACATCGATATAAAAAAATCAATTATTACTTACCTTAGGGTCGATATTCTGTCCAACGATATTCTTGACCTCGATATTCTTCACCTTCGATATTTTAAACTCAATATTAATGTAAGTCGATAAATAGGAATCGATATTTTGACTGTGCACCGAATACGGCCCCTTTTCATACATCAATTTGTGTGAAAGGGGTGTGCCATGGGTGTCGCTGTGGGTGTTCCATGGAATCTGACGTATTCACAGATTTACAACATTTCGTAAAACTGAGAATCCTACGCTTCCCCAATGGAGGCGTAAGGAGGATCAACAAGGAGAAATACTTTTGTTTCTCCTTGTTTTTTCCTATGTTTATGTGTGCTGCATTCTGCATTCTGCAGCACACGTACAAAGAGTAAAACACCATCAATGATTGCTTTTGTGCAGGAAGGTCCGTTCCTACACAAAAACAATCATCCCACCAAAGCAGGCACCCTTGCACCATGGTGCAAGAGTGCCTGTGCTGCCTCATGGCAGTCAATTGTGCGCCAGCGCAGGGGAAAGCTCAGGGATGCGTAAATATGATTGTTGTAAATATGAAGCAGCCCTGTGCTTTTGAAATGACGCTGCTTGGCGCAGCAAAATGGGTTGCGGCGCCAAGCTGTGTAATTTTGTTGTAAATTAGACCCTCTTTCTCCTTGGTTGGATTTCACTGCATCTCTCTTTTTTACACCTCCTTAAACCGCCTGCACTTTATCTCACTCTTGCAGGTTCCTTTCGTTCCTGCTTTCATCCTTTCTCACTGTTTTGCTATCCGTTTCTTCCTTTTCTTCCTTTCTCTTACTCTGGGCTCCATTGCGATATCGGGCGGATTGCCTCCGCCAGGGTGGCGGTGGCCACCGCCACCCTGGCGGAGGCAATCCGCCCGACAACCACTCTCGTTTTCCCCTCCGCCTGATTAGGATGGCGGAGGGGACAATGGCGGACGGAAAGACCGTCCGCCGCTTTCCCGCCGCGGTCGCCCTGCGACCGCGGCGGTAATAGATGAATATGGTGGCGGTGTCTAATGGACACCGCCAGCCATATTACAATGGCAATATGTAGAGGCCTTTCCGCGGCGGCAATGCCGCCACGGAAAGGCAGGCGGAGATTGGTGCGGGGGCCCCCTGCAGGGCCCCCAGGTTGGCGCCACTGTCGTGGGGGCACATGGGGGGTACCTATGGTACCCCCCCACATGTACATATGCTAAGCGGCAGGCACCGCGCGGTGCCTGCCGCATTGCATGTCTGAATGCTGCAACTTATGTTTTGCATGGTGGCGGGCGGTGCAGAGAGCACCGCCCGCCACAATGTAAGACATATGGGATGTGCCCGCCACTGTGGCGGGCACATCCTAATACCCACAACGGGACCCCCGCCCTTATGGCGGGCTGTCCCGATCTCCGTTAGGGTGGCGGGCGGACAAAGTCCGCCCGCCATCCTAATGGACCCCTCTTAGTCAAAGTCTGATGAGCCTTTGACCAAAAATATTTTGGGATAACCACCAGCACAAATGAAGCACTTGCTAGGCATCTACTTGTAGGTCGAAATGATTCCAATACCTAAAAGTGACCTTCAGCCGCAGCATCCAACCAGGTTTCTGCTGTGAACTATAAAAGTCCACATTATCCACTGCTGCCAATCTAGAACCTTTTACCAGCTCACAATACCACTTATACAAGAAGCTACATTTTCAATAAGACTTTGGATTTGCTGAGGCTTTTCAGCTTCATACATGATAGTTCTGAGCAAGGTCAGAGTAGTGTTTTAACTTGGACTTGCACTAGATGGTTCTGAGGACAATACCTCAGGCCCTAAACACTGCTACATTTCTAGATTTCTGTGGGTCTAGCTTTGCGCCCTTTGTGGGGCCTTTGGGACATTCCCTGAAGGCAGCTGCATAGGATTAAACGTGTCTTGACTGAGATGTTCCTGCAGACTTTGGGAGCCGCCTGTGTGAAGCAGTACTGTGAGCTCCAAACCACCCACCACAATTTTCTCTGTACTGTATGGTTTATAAATGCATTTGTGTGGTGAAAGATGGAAATTAGGTTTGGAGTCAACAGGAGCTTTTTTTCAGGTAAAATCATAACCTGGGACCTCCTTTCATAGTGTTAGGCCATGTTTGAGCGGGCAGAATGTTGGTGAGGTATTTACTGAGGGCTTAATTTGGTTTTTTTTAACAAACACGTGTAGTTGCCCAAGGTTTTTAGGTCTCGCCTGCGCGAGCTATAGTTAGGTAGTCAGTTTCGAGAAGGGGACTCGAGCCCGCCCCTCATTACCATTGGGTAGCGTCAGCGATTATGGTAAACACTGGCTTCCCGTTGGAATGGAGGTTTTTCGTTGCCTCCATTTGGCTTTTTGGTGGACTACTTCGCCTGCTTAACGGCTGTCGTGAGGACTTTTCTTATCTGCTTGTTTATTTAACAAGCAGATAAGAAAAGTCTTCACGATAGCTGTGAAGCAGGCACGGAACTCAGAGGCACACAGGGTCACGGGGAGGACAAGGCAATGGTGAGCGCTTGTTGTCTTTATCCTCTCCATTGCTGTCTTTGGCCACCTCTCTTGCTTTTCTTCTTCCTTTGCACGCTATTTGACCAGTCTTGTGCTCCATTTGCCTCACTTATAGTCACCTTTTACTTCCTTCCCTTCTCTATTGGTCTCCGTTAAGTACTCCCGTATCCATCCCTTCTGTCTTTGTCTCTTACCGCTCTTGTTATTTATCTGTGTTCCTTTCCGCAACATTTTTTCAGGGTGAGGCAGGTCCGGCATCTACCCAAACAATAAAGCTTTCTAAACACCATGATTAAATGAAACGCACATTAACGAAACCAAAAGGCTGTCAGTTAAAGCCAGGCAGATTGGCTTTGCCAATGCTGGTTTCATTTTGAACACTCCCTCTTTTCTTTATCCCTTTGCCAATGTTGCCGCCTGCCTCTTCTTTCTCTCCTCAGACTTGCTCCTCCCACTCAGATAGTTTCTCTTTCCCCCTCCTCTCCTGTTCCAGGGGCAGGCTGCAGCTTTCACTCTTGTTTCTTTGGCAGCTATAGTTGAAAACGTAAAAATCAAAGCCGGCTGTTTCTTTGGCAATTACAAAACGCAATATAAGATCCATTCTATGCATCATGCATATACAAGAAGCGACGTGTTGCACGTCATATGTTAATAAACAGCTCCTTCCCCGTGGGGTGCAATGCAGTGGGCTGTACTCACGTTATCATGCGATCCATGCTGTGGCACAGGAACCCGGTGTGAAAGCGCTGCACTTGCATCCCCCTGCGCTCCTCTGGGGGGCTGTCCAGGCTCACGTTGAAGAGCGGTGGAGCCCAGTCCCTCGGGAGACCTGACACTGGCAGGGAGGCTGAACTCCCGGCTACCATCGTAAACAGCAGCAACACCCCGGCCTGAGGGATGTACGTTAGTACAACGCGATCTTTTAGATCGTGGTACTTTACAACGCTACCTTTACAACGCAAGTCGTTACAGCGACTTGCGTTGGTGTGCGTGGATTGTGGATTATTATAATTTTATATTCTAACACCAGCCCACGTAACAGTAGGGAAAGTGTTGGAATATAAAATTACAATATTCCTTATACAACAGCGCCATCCAGCGCAAGTCGTAGTAACGACTTGCGTTGTAATGGCACCGTTGTAAAGGTACTGCGGTGTAAACACTGCGTTGTAAACGATGTTCTCCCGGCTTGAGACCTGAGTCCAGAAACTAGCGCCATGCCCGCCATGTACTTGGAGGACTGAGGACAGCTCTCAGCAGGTGGCCCGGCAAGGACAGGAGGCGGGGCCGAGGAATGAATGGGCAGAGCATCTTGAAACCCGTTGGGAGGAGTTAGGAGGGACAGCAGAGACTCTGTAGCAGACGCATGCGAGGTTGGGAAATGGGAAGGGGATGCCAGCTTCTACAAGTCTCACTAAAGCAAGTAGAACAAATGTATAATAAGCAGGGCTTTAAGTGGGCCGGGTCTGAGCACCGGTAGTTTTTTTCAGGGGGCCTCGAAACCGGTCTCTATCGGGGTCTGTTTTGTGCCCTGGCACAGGCGGTCCGTTTTTTTTTTTCGGACTGCTGTGACAGCAATGACATCCATGTGCGCGTGGTGAGCGTTGTAGAGGAAGGGAAATCCTTTTAAGAGAGTCATTTTCTCTCTGGATTGCCCTTCTCTTTCAGAAACTCAGGCGCAGCAACATTATTGTGATGTCACCAGGGCTTAAAGTGGAAGTTTTTTCAATATTATATACAAGCCACATAGTTGCTGCTTATTTATCTTATGCAACTAGCAACCATTGATAAATCCAATAGTCGTGACTTGTAGGTATGATGTGACTTGTATCATATATCTAGGCGCAATGACAGGAACAGCAAAATACAAGTCGGGCGGCACACTGTGCTAAACACAGATTTTTAGCTTACGTGTTTTTAAGCCACGCCCTCAATTACATTGACCACGCCCCTTTGAGAGACCCCCCAGTTTTTTCATCCCACTTAAAGCCCTGATAATAAGCAATGCAGAACAGAAGCCAAGAGCAAGCTGTGTGGTTTTACAGTATAGACCAGAGCTTTTGCTACCTAGCATGTGTATGATTTTGCATAAGGGTTAACATGGCATAAGGTATCAACTACAGACTTGTGCAGGTGGATAGGTAATGAGGCTAGCACCACCTCACGCTGCTCTGCAGTGTAACACATCACATGTGCCACTAGTCAGGCCTTTAAGTGGGCCGGGTCTTGCCGGTGCTGATCATCGGCAGTTCTAAAAAGCATTAAAAATGCAATAAGTCTTGCCTTTCATTAAGTTAAAGCTGTTTGCTTTGCTATACAATACCATTAGCAAAGCAAATAGCTTTAACTTAATCAAAGGCGAGACCTATTACATTTTCAATGCTTGTTCCCAGAAGCCTAATGGTGCCAGTGCCGAATGTCAGGATTATAGGATAGCAAGGCAGTCTAGTCTTGATTCCACCTCATGACTCCTTCATCTACAATCCAAAACTCCCTGCCCCTTTATCTCACTTTTGCAGTTCTGCGTTCATCCCTGTTTTTTTCCATTTTCACAGTTGTTCTGTATTTTGGTTCCTCCTTCTGAATCTCTTGCGTCAAAGTGTAATGATTAAAAATAAGTCCTGGTTCCCCCCAAAAAAGAGTTGTGGTGGGCCCCACCTGCAACCACCACCTCAAATGGAGGAGGTATTTCTAAACCTCCTACTCCTAGTTTTCAGCAAAATGGAGGATGTTTGCTCCATCTTGCTAGACGCCGACCTGCTGCCTTTCATACCGGCGAAT